>NC_133426.1:110747500-111365000 GCF_049350105.2 Macaca mulatta | reverse complement strand
TTTTTACAGCATTCCTATATCTAGCCTATTCTCAAGCACTTCTGTCATTTGAAAATAACTGCATAAAGTGGCAGCCAAGTCTGTTGTTAGCCCTAACAGTTAGAATCAGAGGTAGAAATAAAGAGATACAGACACTGAAACCAACATAGCCAAAGGCACACAAGTAAGAAAACAGGGATAGCAAAAGATAGAGTCAGATGGATAGGACACAGAAAGGTGAGGGGAAAAATCGTAGAGGAGAAAGAGAAAAAACGTGAAGAAGCAGAGAGAGAAAAAATTAGAAGTGGAGACACAAAAAGTTGACATAGTAAATAAGGGGAATAGATAAGAGGAATAGTGAGTGATGAACCATTGAGAGACAGCAGAAGGAGAAGCAAGTATAAAGGAGAAACAAGTATACAAGGAGAAGCAAGTGTAAAGGAAAAAACTGGCATAAGTAACTGTAGGGTTTCTTTCTGATTTCTGTAGCCCAGTTTTGGGCTCAGGACATAGTCCACAAAAATGAAAATTTCATTTCACAGCCTCCCTTGCAGCTGGATATGGAAAGGTATTGAGTTCTGATCATTAAGATATAATCTTGAGTTCTGACCATAAAATCATAAGTGTTATGTGTGACAGGGACTAGTCTTTTTCAGGGTTTCTCCAGCCAGGAAACCTAGAAGTAGTAGGTATAAGGTGTTACAAGCAGTTTAGACAAAAAGTCTTCAATCATACTCATTGATTGATTAATGAGTCTTACTCATTTTTTGATGTGGTGTCTAAATTCCTCATCATCTAACATTTTCTTCCATCAATAAAAGTATTTGTCAGTAGTCTTCTCAAAATTCATTCATATTCTGTTTATGACATTATAAATTAGGACAGCATTTTACAAGGCAATTTGATAGTATCTGGCAAAAATTAAAGTGCTCAGGAATTGCTTTTGTATGAATCTATACTACTGCAATACAAATGATTATGCATAAAAATATATGCACATACAAGGATGGTCAATGCAGTGTGCATTGTGATGGTGAAAATCTGATAACAGACTAAATACCTTTTCATGGGTAGGGGTGATACATTCATACTATGGAATACTATACAACCATTAAAGAGCCTGAGATAGAGAGGTATGGATAGACATGGGTAGATCTATAAGATATATGAAAAACAGATATGATTCCACATATAATGGAAAAATCTATGTATATATGCATGCTTAAGAATGTGTGTGTATGCGTATGGAAATCAGTAGGAAAAGGTTTGGAAGTATGTGTGGCTAGGGAATTCATGTGGAGGTCAGAGTGGAAGCAGGTGTGAGAGGGTCCAGCAGAAGAAAACATGGCTGTCAAAGTGTTTGAGTCCATCGGCGAGTTTGGCCTGGCCTTAGTTGTTGTAGGAGGCATGCTGAACTCTGCCTTACATAATGTGGATACTGGTCACACAGCTGTCATCTTTGACTGATTCTGTGGAGTACAGGACATTGTGGTAGGGGAAGGGACTCACTTTCTTATCCCATGGGTACAGAAACCAATTACCTGTGACTGCTGTTCTAGACCACCTAACGTGCCAGTCATCACTGGTAGCAAAGACTTACAGAATGTCAACATCACACTGCACATCCTCTTCCGGCCTGTCGCTAGCCAGCTTCCTTGCATCTTCACCAGCATCAGAGAGGACTATGATGAACGTGTGCTGCCATCCATCGTTACCAAGATCTTCAAGTCAGTGGTGTCTCGCTTTGATGCTGGAGAACTAATCACCCACAGAGAGCTGCTCTCCAGGCAGGTGAGTGACAAGTTTACGGGGCCAGCAGCCACCTTTGGGCTCATCCTGGACCATATGTCCTTGACACATCCGACCTTCCGGAAGGAGTTCACAGAAGTGGTGGAAGTCAAAGAAGGGGCTCAGCAGGAAGCAGAGAGGGCCAGATTTGTGGTGGAAAAGGCTGAGCAGCAGAAAATGGCAACCATCATCTCTGCTGAGGGTGACTCCATGGCAGCCGAGCTGATCCCCAACTCACTGGCCACCGCAGGGGACTGCCTGATTGAGCTGAGCAAGCTGGAAGCTGCGGAGGACATTGCCTACCAGCTCTCACACTCTGGGAACATCACCTACCTGCCTCCTCCAGCTGCCCCAGTGAGGGCCCACCCTGCCTGTACCTCTGCGGGGAATAGGCCACAGCCTTGATGATTCTTAACACCACCTTCCTTCTGCCCCATCCCAGAAATCACTGTGAAATTTCATCATTGGCTTAAAGCGAAGGAAATAAAGGTAAAATCACTTTACATCTCTTAAAAAAAAAGTTTGGAATTTTTGACACTACTGTAATCCTTAGGAGGGGAGTGGATAAAGTCTGAGGTTGAAGGGTAATTTTCACTTTTTACTCAGTATAGTAATGGTAATCATTAACTCTGTTTTCAAAATACTTAGACTTCTTTGCCTTCGGTCACATGATATGACTGCATTTTCTGGCCCCATTGTGATTGATAGAGTCATGTGTATGGTTCTGGCCAATTATTTGTGACCAGAAGTCATTGCTCACAGTTGCATGTCACTTCCAGGCCAGAGCATTTATTTGTCAATGTGATGCCTTCCACAGCTATCTTTCCCTCTGCCATAGTGACTGGTAATATTTATGATGGTGGTTGCTCCATTACCCTGGGCTGCAGAATGAAAAGTCACAGAGCAGAGCTTCTAGCCAACACATTACATAAGTGAAAAATAAAACTTTGCTTTTACAAACCACCAAGATTTGGGGATTATTACAATAGCATAATCTAAATTATTCTGACTGGTACCATTGAAATGTTTAAATTTTAAATTAAATAGTATACTTTCTGCATGTATTGTAAAATTAATGATGCCTACAACAGCATACAACATTCTCTACATAGAAAATACAAAGTGCAGTGAGCCTATTATGTACCATGATCTAGATTCAATAACATCATTAAAATGTAACCATTTCAAGGGCAGAGGCTATGCTTTTTTTTTTTTTTTTTTTTTTTTTTTTGCATCCCCAGCACCATTGATTAGAACACAGTAGGTATGCAGTCCATTCTTCTTGATTATTAAATGGATTTTAAAATGTTTATCCTAAACCTATAGATTTATATTAATCCCTATGAAATGTCATTATGTTGGTTTTATTCTATTATTGCAAATCATGAAGACCATTTCAAAGCATAAGGCTTTTATTCATTTTATTAACTCTCCCACCTACTTTTGTGTCATCTGAATATTTCATAAGCTTGCTTTCTCTGCCTTCAATCAAGTCAATAATTTTTAAAATTCTAAATAAGATATGGCATGTAACAGAGATCTGTGGCTTACCACCATAGATCTTTCTAAATTTCAGCATTAATACATTAATCTGGTTGACCAATTTGGTATGAATCATTTCACTATACTAAAATCCATTTAACTAGACCATATTGGCACATCTTGTCATGAGAGATCATGCATGTGATAGACTAGGCTTTCATAGTGATATATCATTCTAACAGTTTTACCAAAGGAAAATAACAACTTTGTTTAGTCTGATTTGCTCCTAAGATCAATTAATTTATTTATTCAATAAATTTAATGTATGCCTATGATGGAAATACAATGGGAACATGATAGGTATGGTATCTACTTTTTGTGTGATCACAATCTAATAGAAAAAAAAACACAGACAACAACAATGAAGTACTTTAAATGTAGTAAGAGGAGAAATATGGAGTGTTTTGAAAGGAAAGAGAGAAGAAACCAAACTCATGTTCATGAGAAAGACAAAGGTGTCTGGAGAAAGTGCCTTCTAAGTTCAAACCTAGAGTGTGATAGGAAAGATTGTTCTAAAAAGAGGTAATAGCCTGGACAAAGGCCTGGAGCTGAGAGGGCATGGAATGTTCATTGAAGTAGAAGGAGTTCAATATGGCAGAATCAAAGAGTGTTATTAATAGACAGGAGGAATAGAGAGAGTTGACACTGGCAAGGTGATCAGGGGTTAAGATCATGTACAGATTGAGTTGCCTATAGTACATCTAAGAAGAGATGTTAGTGAAAAATTGAGGATACTAATAGAAGTTAAAGAAACAGAATTGGTATACATATTTTGTAGTCTTAAGCACAGAGATGGTATTAAATGTCACAGAAGTAGCTAAACTACCAAAAGATAGAGGCAAAATAAGAAGGTAGCAAAGGATAAAGTACTAAGAATCACCAACAATTGAGTTGGGAAGGTTCAGAATAGCCTACAAAAGAGACTGAGAAAAAGTAACAAGAAAGGTACAAGGAAAACCAGGAGGAACACCAAGGGAATAGCATATTTCAAGAATGTCAACTATGTTAAATGCTGGGTGATCAAGTGAGTCAAAGGCTCAAAAGTGTCCTTTATATTTAGCCAAGTAAAAAGGCTGTTAACCAAAAGAAAATTATCAGAAACAGATCAGTGGTGTAGCGCGGTTAGAATCACACTGTATACACTGAAGAATAAACTGAAGGTAAGGAAGTAGAACACTGATGGAGACAATACTCACAAAGATTAGCTGTGATAGGAAAGAGAGAGGTAGGGTAAGCATATAGAAGAAGGACAGAGAATAATTTTTTTAATTGATGTTTCCCTCGTGATTAGACTGAATTTACTGGTTTGGGGGAATACCATCAGACTTTTTTTTTTTCTTTAGTGAATAGGAGGGACTTGAACAAGCTCTAAATGATTAGGGAAAGGAGCCAGCAAAAGGGGAATGGTCGAAAAAAAAAGAAAACATAGGGTTATTGTATGGAGTAAGAACACTTAAAAAAAACAGATTTAAAAAAAGGTTTCTAGAGCTCAAGTGGAAGAATTTGACATACATGGGAGGATTTTCTGATCTTCAATTGAAAATGGGAGGAAGACAGAAATTACAGATGATGGTGCAGGTAAGTGTGTGTAGATCTTATGTTGGGAAGTTGCCATCTTGTGGCTTCTACATTCTCTGTGAAACAGCTGGCAAATTTATCTGTAAACAAGGGAGAGTTGGAGGTTTGAGGAGGCATATATCTTCTCAATAGTTAAGTAGTTCATTCTAGGATATTTTCTAGCATTGAATGTTAAGTTCACTGATTCAAGTTTCTGGAGGCCAAGTTTTTGTTTTTGCTTTGTTTCCAATTGAGTCATTTAAATATATCTAATTTTCTTATACCTCCATTTTTTTCTATGACTTACTTTAAAAACGTTTTTAACAAGAATTGAGCAGCAATAGCTAAAAGGGCACCTTCTCTGTTTACCACCATGCCACAAAACTTTTCTAACCCCATTAATCCTTACACTTTCCCTTTTCCACACTCCAGCTAATTTAGGTTTTATAGTATTTTAAGAAGTGGATCAACTTCATTACCCTTGTGTAAAATACAGAGAAACTGAGGCTTAGTGAGCTAAGTAATTTTTACTACAGCAAGCAATCAATTGGAGGCAAAGCAATTAATTCATATTTTATAAAGTTTATTTCCTATTAGGGATCATTAATATTAACGATTTAATATTTTCTCCTCACTGAATAACGATAATACTCTGAAGTTACACTTAGGCAAAAGAAAAGTGCAAGTGTCTCTCTCCCCTCCCTCCATTTTCAGAATTGAGTAAAATTATCCTGCTGCCCTACAACTTGTATTCAGAACAAATCAGGAAACCAGGAATCTGCCTGCCTCCTTCAATTGGGCATTCCTACTTCATTTCTTTGTGAAAAAATGATATTTTCCCCTTTAAAACTTCCGTTTTAACCTCTTTAAGGCCCCAGGTAGCAACTGGTTTGCCACACATAATTGGTTTTGAAAATGAACCAATGGGAGAAAGTTAAAAGACTAATCCTCAGTGATATGTATTTTAATTTAGTCTTCTAGGGATTAACTCAATAAATGAACAGTATGTCTTTTTATAATAATAGCTACCATCATAAAGATTACTAGCCTGGATATCTTATTTCCAGATCACTGGTATTCCCATTTCTTTTCAATATAGGCAGAAAACTCCATGCAAATATGTGACTACACCCTGGAATCATACTAATTGTTTCTTAAAGCCTTCAAAAAATTTACCTCTTTCCCACAACTGATATCCTATTTTTTGATCCCCCTTTTGCTGATCAACATTGGTAGCATCTATCAAACTAGCAATGATTTAAAAGTAACAACTTAACTCAATGTTAGAAAGCCTGCAGCAAAACAAACACTCTCATATACTGGCAATGAGAATATAAATTGTCATTCATTTTTCTGGAGAACAAATTAGCTTTTATGCTTATATAATAACATTTAAAAATTAATTATCTCAGAACATGCAGTCAGACCCATGTACACAGATGTTATTTTAACATTATTCCTAATAACAAAACTAAAAGATATCAAAAAATACAGCAAGGGTTATGTCAGTTACAGTGTGTCTCTATGATGGAGCAAGATTCTATCTTAATGCAAAATTTCAGGCAAAAACAAAAATTCAAACCTTTTGACCCAGTATATCTTAAGAAAATAATCCAGCCAGGTGTGGTGGCTCATGCCTGTAATCCCAGCACTTTGGGAGGCCGAGGTGGGCAGATCACAAGGTCAGGAGTTTGAGACCAGCCTGGCCAACATAGTGAAACCTTGTCTCTACTAAAAAAATACAAAAATTAGCTGGGCATGGTGGCGGGTGCCTGTAATTCCAGCTATTCAGGAGGCTGAGGCAGAAGAATCGCTTGGACCTGGGAGGTGGAGGTTGCAGTGAGCTGAGATCACACCACTGCACTCCAGCCTGGTCAACAAGAGTAAAACTCTGTCAAAGAAAGAAAAGAAAGAAAAGAAAGGAAGGAAGGAAGGAAGGAAGGAAAAGAGGAGAAAATAATCCCAAATGTAACTAACGATGTATGCACTATTGCACTATTATGTCCATCGCAACAATACTTATACTACCAAAGTTGAAAATAATGTAAATGTCCAATAATAGATTGTTAAATAAATTATGGCATACCCATATGGTGGAATATTATACCATCATTAACAATTAAGGGAGGAGCTTCAAGATGGCTGATTAGAAGCATTTCATGTCCTCTTCCTCCACTTAGAAGAACAAAAATAGTGTATGGACAGTCACACTTAAAATACATTATCCAAGAGAGAAAACTGGAATTCAACAGAGAAATGACAAGAAACATCAAAAGTGGAGAAAAGAGAGGGAGAGAAGCAGGTTGCCTGACCAGGATTGAGTGGCAGCTGGGAGTGACTTTCCAATTCAGGGAAAGGATAAATGAGAGAATTCCAGTGATCCATATCCCCACTGTGGAATCATGCATTCCTGGCTATGGGAGAACCCCTTGACACCCCCAAATCCTGAAACTAACATATGGAGCTACCAGGAGACCATGGGAGGGAAGTGCTCCAGGGAGGGAGTCTATGTTGGGTGCCACACCCTTTCTGAGACCTAAGCAGCTACAAAAAGGCATCATTTTCCAGCATAGTTTTTGGCAGACTGAACACAGTCCTGGGGCCCAACAGCACTGGAACTGAGGCATTATGGAAACTTGGGCTATCAGGCTGTCAATGCTGTGACTGGGAAGCAAGCTGGGATCATTCCACAACCAGGACTAATAAGGCATGCAGGTGTGGGCTGCAGCTGCCAGTGTTGGGAAGTGAACACTGCTGGGATAAAGAATGGGATGTGGGTAAGGTATTAGTTGCCACTGGACTTGGTTGCCAGCTGAGTGGGGACTCCTGCATCTGGGGTGGGGATATGAACTAGACATAAGCTACTACTGGCAAGGCTGGGGCCAAGCCCCAGTGGGACTGGAATATAAAATAAATGTACATTCCTTACCCACCAGCCCAGGCTATAGCCACTGAAGACGGTCCCACGCTCTCCAGTGGCAGGGACTCAGCACAGCCACTATCGACCCTCACCTGAGCACTCCACCTGGGGCCTGAGGATCACTACACCTCTACACACCACAGGTGGTACCATCTCTCCCCATTAGGGGGACTGAGCAGCAGCTTACCCAGCCTAGTTTTGCCATTCCCAACCCCAAGGTAGAGCACGTAGCCTGGGGTCCTGCGGATTACCCAACCCAGTCTACCACCGTGGGCACGTAAGCACTCCTCCCAAAGGCATAATGTTGGGCCTAAACTCCTAGCCACTACCACCTCAGCTGGCATCTACCTGCAAGTGCCACCTGCAGGCCTGAAGAGTAACCAACCCAGCCCATCACAGCTACTACCAACATCAATATACACCTCTTGGGAGACAAAGAATCATCATATCACTGCTACCGACAATACCCATGCCATGTCTGTGGCCCGGGGCCTAACAGCCCACCTACCCAGTCACTGCTGACACAACTGGTATCTGAGCAAGCCACCTGAAGGCCCAAGAACTGACCTGCCAGAAATTGCCAACACAGGTGCCAGCACACACAGCTAAGGGGCCCAAGGACAGGCATACTTGGCCTGCTACTGCCACGGCGAGGGCCTGAAGACTGGCCCATTTGTTATCCCAGCCCCCAGCACAACTTTACCACAGTCTCCAATAACAATCATACATTAAGCTACTAAGGAAATCACAGGAATTACCGATGCTATATAGTGGAAGAAATCATATGGAGATGACTACACTAACGCATGAACTCAAGTCAAAGCCAGAGAGTCCTCCCCAACCAGCATCATAGATACATCTTCAGGAAAAAGGCCTCCCCTACGAAGACAAATTTAAAAAAAAAAAAAATTGGAAGAAGTGACTATTATACCAGATGTACATACACCGATATAAGGACAAAAGAAACCCAAAAAAGCAAGGAAATATAACACCTACAAAGAAACATAATTATTCTCCAGCAACAGATTCCAAAAAAAAGGAAATTTATAAAATCCTGGAAAAATAATTTTTTTATTACACTTTAAGTTCTAGGGTACATGTGCACAACGTGCAGGCTTGTTACATATATATACATGTGCCATGTTGGTGTGCTGTGCCCATTAACTCATCATTAACATTAGGTATATCTCCTAATGCTATCCCTCCCCCATACCCCCTCCCCACAATAGGACCCAGTGTGTGATGCTCCCCTTCCTGTGTCCAAGTGATCTCATTGTTCAATTCCCACCTATGAGTGAGAACATGTGGTATTTGGTTTTCTGTTCTTGCGATAGTTTCCTGAGAATGATGGTTTCCAGCTGCATCCATGTCCCTACAAAGGACACGAACTCATCCTTTTTTATGGCTGCATAGTATTCCACAGTGTATATGTGCCACATTTTCTTAATCCAGTCTGTCACTGATGGACATTTCGGTTGATTCCAAGTCTTTGCTATTGTGAATAGCGCCACAACAAACATACGTGTGCATGTGTCTTTATAGCAGCATGATTTGTAATCCTTTGGGTATATACCCAGTAATGGGATGGCTGGGTCAAATGGCACTTCTAGTTCTAGATCGTTGAGGAATTGCCACACTCTTTTCCACAATGGTAGAACTAGTTTACAGTCCCACCAACAGTGTAAAAGTGTTCCTATTTCTCCACATCCTCTCCAGCACCTGTTGTTTCCTGATTTTTTAAAGATTGCCATTCTAACTGGTGTGAGATGGTATCTCATTGTGGTTTTGATTTGCATTTCTCTGATGGTGAGTGATGACGAGAATTTTTTCATGTGTCTGTTGGCTGTATGCATGTCTTCTTTTGAGAAGTGTCTGTTCATATACTTTGCCCACTTTTTGATGGGGTTGTTTTTTTCTTGTAAATTTGATTGAGTTCTTTATAGGTTCTGGATATTAGCCCTTTGTCAGATGAGTAGATTGCAAAAATTTTCTCCCATTCTGTAGGTTGCCTGTTCACTCTGATGGTAGTTTCTTTTGCTGTGCAGAAGCTCTTTAGTTTAATTAGATCCCATTTGACAATTTTGGCTTGTGTTGCCGTTGCTTTTGGTGTTTTAGACGTGAAGTCCTTGCCCATGCCTATGTCCTGAATGGTAAACCCTAGGTTTTCTTCTAGGGTTTTTATGGTTTTAGGTCTAACATTTAAGTCTCTAATCCATCTTGAATTAATTTTCGTATAAGGAGTAAGGAAAGGATCCAGTTTCAGCTTTCTACTTATGGCTAGCCAATTTTCCCAGCACCATTTATTAAATAGGGAATCCTTTCCCCATTTCTTGTTTTTCTCAGGTTTGTCAAAGATCAGATGACTGTAGATGTGTGGTATTATTTCTGAGGGCTCCGTTCGGTTCCATTGGTCTATATCTCTGTCTTGGTACCAGTATCATGCTGTTTGGGTGACTGTAGCCTTGTAGTATAGTTTGAAGTCAGGTAGCGTGATGTCACCAGCTTTGTTCTTTTGGCTTAGGATTGTCTTGGCAATGCGGGGTCTTTTTTTTGTTCCATATGAACTTTAAAGTAGTTTTTTCCAATTCTGTGAAGAAAGTCATTGGTAGCTTAATGGGGATGGCATTGAATCTATAAATTACCTTGGGCAGTATGCCCATTTTCACAATGTTGATTCTTCCTATCCATGAGCATGGTATGTTCTTCCATTTGTTTGTGTCCTCTTTTATTTCACTGAGCAGTGGTTTGTAGTTCTCCTTGAAGAAGTCCTTTAAATCCCTTGTAAGGTGGATTCCTAGGTATTTTATTCTCTTTGAAGCAATTGTGAATGGAAGTTCATTCATGATTTGACAGTCTGTTTGTCTATTACTGGTGTATAAGGATGCTGGTGATTTTTGCACATAGATTTTGTATCCTGAGACTTTGCTGAAGTTGCTTATCAGCTTAAGGAGATTTTGGGCTGAGACAATGGGATTTTCTAAATATACAATCATGTCATCTGCAAAGAGGGACAATTTGACTTCTTCTTTTCCTAACTGAATACCCTTGATTTCTTTCTCTTGCCTGATTACCCTAGCCAGAACTTCCAACACTATGTTTAATAGGAGTGGCGAGAGAGGGCATCCCTGTCTTGTGCCAGTTTTCAAAGGGAATGCTTCCAGTTTTTGCCCATTCGGTATCATATTGGCTGTGGGTTTGTCATAAATAGCTCTTATTATTTTGAGGTACGTTCCATCAATACCGAATTTATTGAGAGTTTTTAGCATGAAGGGGTGTTGAATTTTGTCAAAGGCCTTTTCTGCATCTATTCAGATAATCATGTGGTTTTTGTCTTTGGTTCTGTTTATATGCTGGATTATGTTTATTGATTTGTGTATATTGAACGAGCCTTGCATCCCAGGGATGAAGCCCACTTGATCATGGTGGATAAGTTTTTTGATGTGCTGCTGGATTCGGTTTGCCAGTACTTTGTTGAGGATTTTTGCATCAATGTTCATCAGGGATATTGGTCTAAAATTCTCTGTTTTGGTTGTATCTCTGTCAGGCTGTGGTATCCAGATGATGTTGGCCTCATAAAATGAGTTATTGATTGGAATAGTTTCAGAAGGAATGGTACCAGTTCCTCCTTGTACCTCTGGTAGAATTCAGCTGTGAATCCATCTGGTCCTGGACTTTCTTTTCGTTGGTAGGCTATTAATTATTGCCTCAATTTCAGAGCCTGCTATTGGTCTATTCAGGGATTCAACTTCTTCCTGGTTTAGTCTTGGGAGAGTGTAAGTGTCCAGGAAATTACCCATTTCTTCTAGGTTTTCTAGTTTATTTGCATAGAGGTGTTTATAGTATTCTCTGATGGTAGTTTGTATTTCTGTGGGGTCGGTGGTGATATCCCTTTTATCATTTTTTATTGCGTCTATTTGATTCTTCTCTCTTTTCTTCTTTATTAGTCTTGCTAGCGGTCTATCAATTTTGTTGATCTTTTCAAAAAACCAGCTCCTGGATTCATTGATTTTTTTGGAGGGCTTTTTGTATCTCTATCTCCTTCAGTTCTGCTCTGATCTTAGTTATTTCTTGCCTTCTGCTAGCTTTGAATGTGCTTGCTCTTGCTTCTCTAGTTCTTTTAATTGTGATGTTAGGGTGTCAATTTTAAATCTTTCCTGCTTTCTCTTGTGGGCATTTAGCGCTATCAATTTCCCTCTACACACTGCTTTAAATGTGTCCCAGAGATTCTGGTATGTTGTATCTTTGTTCTCATTGGTTTCAAAGAAAATCTTTATTTCTGCCTTCATTTTGTTATGTACCCAGTAGTCATTCTGGAGCAGGTTGTTCAGTTTCCATGTAGTTGAGTGGTTTTGATTGAGTTTCTTAGTCCTGAGTTCTAATTTGATTGCACTGTGGTCTGAGAGACAGTTTGTTATAATTTCTGTTCTTTTACATTTGCTGAGGAGTGCTTTCCTTCCAACTATGTGATCAATTTTGGAATAAGTGCAATGTGGTGCTGAGAAGAATGTATATTCTGTTGCTTTGGGGTGGAGAGTTCTGTAGATGTCTATTAGGTCCACTTGGTGCACAGTTGAGTTCAATTCCTGGATATCCTCGCTAACTTTCTGTCTCATTGATCTGTCTAATGTTGACAGTGGGGTGTTAAAGTCTCCCATTATTATTGTATGGGAGTCTAAGTCTCTTTGTAAGTCTCTAAGGACTTGCTTTATGAATCTGGGTGCTCCTGTATTGGGTGCATATATATTTAGGATAGTCAGCTCCTCCTGACGAATTGATCCCTTTACCATTATGTAATGGCCTTCTTTGTCTCTTTTGATATTTGTTGGTTTAAAGTCTGTTTTATCAGAGACTAGGATTGCAACCCTTGCTTTTTTTTGTTTTCCATTTGCTTGTTAGATCTTCCTCCATCCCTTTATTTTGAGCCTATGTGTGCCTCTGCATGTGAGATGGGTCTCCTGAATACAGCAAACTGATGGGTCTTGACTCTTTATCCAATTTGCCAGTCTGTGTCTTTTAATTGGAGCATTTAGTCCATTTACGTTTAAGGTTAATATTGTTATGTGTGAATTTGATCCTGTCATTATGATATTAGCTGGTTATTTTACTCGCAAGTTGATGCAGTTTTTTCCTAGCATCAATGCACTTTACATTTTGACACGTTTTTGTAATGGCTGGTACCTGTTGTTCCTTTCCATGTTTAGTGCTTCCTTCAGGAGCTCCTGTAGGGCAGGCCTGGTGGTGACAAAATCTCTAAGCATTTGCTTGTCTGTAAAGGATTTTATTTCTCCTTCACTTATGAAACTTAGTTTGGCTGGATATGAAATTCTGGGTTTAAAATTCTTTTCTTTAAGAATGTTGAATATTGGCCCCCACTCTCTTCTGGCTTGTAGAGTTTCTGCCGAGATCTGCTGTTAGTCTGATGGGCTTCCCTTTGTGGGTAACCCGACCTTTCTCTCTGGCTGCCCTTAACATTTTTTCCTTCATTTCAACTTTGGTGAATCTGACAATTATGTGTCTTGGAGTTGCTCTTCTCGAGGAGTATCTTTGTAACATTCTCTGTGTTTCCTGAATTTGAATGTTGGCCTGCCTTAGTAGGTTGGGGAAGTTCTCCTGGATGATGTCCTGCAGAGTGTTTTCCAACTTGGTTCCATTTTCCCTGTCACTTTCAGGCACCCCAATCAGATGTAGGTTTGGTCTTTTCACATAATCCCTTATTTCTTTGAGACTTTGTTCATTTCTTTTAACTCTTTTTTTCTCTACACTTCTCTTCTTGCTTCATTTCATTCATTTGATCTTCAATCACTGATACTCTTTCTTCCAGTTGAGCGAGTCAGTTACTGAAGCTTGTGCATTTCTCACGTAGTTCTCGTGTTACGGTTTTCATCTCTATCAGTTCTTTAAGGTCTTCTCTGCGTTAATTATTCTAGTTATCCATTCATCCATTCTTTTTTCAAGGTTTTAGTTTCTTTGTGCCCTGGTACGTAGTTCCTCCTTTAGCTCTGAGAAATTTGATGAACTGAAGCCTTCTTCTCTCAACTCGTCAAAGTCGTTCTCCGTCCAGCTTTGTTCCGTTGCTGGCAATGAGCTGCGTTCCTTTGGAAGGGGAGATGCGCTCTGATTTTTTGAATTTACAGCTTTTCTGCACTGCTTTTTCCCCATCTTTGTGGTTTTATCTGCCTTTGTTCTTTGATGATGGTGACGTACTGATGGGGTTTTGGTGTGGGTGTCCTTTCTGTTGGTTAGTTTTCCTTCTAACAGTCAGGACCCTCAGCTGTAGGTCTGTTGGAGTTTGCTTGAGGTCCACTCCAGATGCTGTTTGCCTGGGTATCAGCAGCGGAGGCTGCAGAAGATAGAATATTGCTGAACAGCGAGTGTTGCTGTCTGATTCTCGCTCTGGAAGCTTCGTCTAAGGGGTGTACCCCACCATGTGAGGTGTGAGGTGTCAGTCTGCCCCTAGTGGGGGATGTCTCCCAGTTAGGCTACTCAGGGGTCAGGGACCCACTTGAGCAGGCAGTCTGTCCCTTCTCAGATCTCAACCTCTGTGCTGGGAGATCCACTGCTCTCTTCAAACCTATCAGACAGGGGCATTTACCTCTGCCGAGGTTTCTGCTGCTTTTTGCTTAGCTATGCCCTGTCCCCAGAGGAGGAGTCTACAGACGCAGGCCGGCCTCCTTGAGCTGAGGTGGGCTCCACCCAATTTGAGCATCCCAGTGGCTTTGTTTACCCACTTAAGCCTCAGTAACGGCAGGCATCCCTCCTCCAGCCTCACTGCCACCTTGCAGTTAGATCTCTGACTGCTGTGCTAGCAATGAGGGAGACTCCGTGGGCATGGGACCCTCTGGGCCAGGTGTCGGATATAATCTCCTGGTGTGCCATTTGCTAAGACACTTGGTAAAGTGCAGTATTAGGGTGGAAATTACCCAATTTTCCAGGTGTTGTCTGTCTGTTTCCCTTGGCTAGGAAAAGGGATTCCCTTCCCCCTTGCACTTCCCAGGTGAGGCAATGCCTCACCCTGCTTCAGCTCTCGCTGGTCGGGCTGCACCAGCTGACCAGCACCAATTGTCTGGCACTCCCCAGTGAGATGAACCCAGTACCTCAGTTGAAAATGCAGAAATCACCCATCTTCTGTGTCGCTCACATGGGAACTGGAGGCTGGAGCTATTCCTATTTGGTCATCTTGGGCGCACCCCTGAAAAATAGTTTTAAATAATGATATGAAAGAACCTTAGAGAGGTATAAGACAACTCACATACACAATACAAAGAAATCCAAAAACCAATTCAGGATATGAATAAGAACTTTACCAAAGAGATACATATCATAAAAAGGAACCAATCAGGAAGTCTGGAACTGAAGAATTCAATACATGAAGTAAAAATACATTTGAAAGCTTCAGTAATAGACTAATCAAACAGTAGAAAGAATTTCAGAACTTGAATACAGATGTTTTGAAATAGCCCAGTCAGATAAAAATAAAGAAAAAGGAATTTAAAAGAATGAACACGGCCTACATGACATATGGGATACAACAAAGCAAGCAAATGGTTGAATTTTCAGTGTCCCCAAAAAGTAAAAAAAAAAAAAAACATAGAAAACCTATTTAACAAAATAATAGCTGAAAACTTTCCAAGTCTAGGAAGGGATTTAGACATTCAGATACAGGAAGCTCAGCCATCCCGTCAGATACAATCCAAAAAGATCTTCTCCACAGCACATTGTAGTGAAACTGTCAAAACTCAAAGAAAAGGAGAGAATTGTAAAAGCAACAAAATAAAAGCATTAGTCATTTATATGAAAATTCCCCCATTGGATTAAGAACCGATTTGGCTAATGGGATGACATATTCAAAGTGCTAAAAGAAAAAAATCTGTCAGCCAAGAATACCATGTCCAGCAAAAGTATTCTTCATAAATGAAGGAGAAATAGTCTTTCCCAGACAAGTAAATTCTGGGGAAATTCACTACCATTAGATGAAACCCACAAGAAATATTTAAGGGAGTCCTAAACATGGGAGCAAAAGGACTTTTACCATCATGAAGACACATGATAGTATGAAACTCACTGGTAAAGCAATCACACAAAGAATGAAAAGAAAGGATGCAAATGGTACAACTACAGAAATCTACCGAACCACAATGCCAAAAAGTAACAGAAAAAGAGAAGAACAAAGAATATATAAAACAACCTGGAAACAATTAACAATGTGACAGGAGAAAAGCCTCACAGATCAATAATAATCATGAATATAAAAGAATGAAGCTTTCCTGTTAAATGACATAGAATGGTTAAATAGGTCTTTTAAATAATCCAACTACATGCTTCCTGCAAGAAACTCACCTTACCAGTAAAGATGCACATAGACTGAAAGTCAAGGAATGGAAAAAAACATTCCACAAAAATAGAAATAAAAAGCCACGTAATACTGACATAACTCATGTCATATCTGCTATTCAGGGGCCTAAGAACCCACCCACCCAGCCCACTGCTGGCAGGAGTAGCCATACTTATATTAAACAGACTTGAAATCAAAAGTAGTAAAAAAAAAAAAAAAAAAAAAAAAAGACAAAAAAGTTCATTACATAATGACAAAGGTATCAATCCAGCAAGAAAATATAACTATTATGAACATGTATAGACCCAACATTGGGGTAACCCAGATTCATAAAGCAAATATTACTAAATCTAAAAAGAAAGATAGACTGTAATAAATAGTGTGGGACTTCAACATCCTATTCTCAGCATTAGACCTAACAGCTAAACAGAAAAAACAGAGAAACATTATATTTAAACTGGACTTTGAACCAAATGGACCTAATATTCATTTACAGAACATTCTGTCCAACAATTTCTGAATACATATTCTTTTCCACAGTACATGAAACATTCTCCGGAATAGACCATATGTTAGGCCACAAAACAAATCTCAACAAACTGTTTTAAAAACTGAAATTATATCAAGTATCTTCTCAGACCACAATGGAATAAAACTAGAAATCAATACAAGCAAGAACTTTGGAAACTATACAAATACATGGAAATTACACCACATGCTCCTGAATGAATTGGGTAGATGAAGAAATTAAGATGGAAATCAAAAAATTTCTTGAAATAAATGAAAATGGAAACACATCATTCTAAAACTTGTGGGATACAGCAAATGTAATGCTACGAGGTAAGGTTATAGCAATAAATGCCTACATTGAAAAAATAGAAAGCTTTCAAATAAATAATGTAATAGTGCACCTCAAGCAACTAGAAAAGCAAGGACAAACCAAACTCAAAATTGGCAGGAAAAAAAAACAAAGATCAGAGCAGAACTAAATGAAATAGAGACTATAAGAATAATACCAAGGATACAGGACCAACAGAATGAAAAGTTGACTTTTTTGAAAAAGTAAAATTAATAAGCCACTAGCTGGACTAAGCAACAAAAAAGAGCACTCAATGAATAAAATCAGAAATGAAAAAAAAAAACATTTCAACTGATACTACAGAAATACAAAAGATGATCAGAGACCATTATGAATACCTATATGCTAACAAACTGAAAAACCTGGAGGAAATGGATAAGTTCCTGGACACATACAACTTACCAAAATTGAATTCAGGAAGAAACAGAAAATGAGAATAGACCAATAATGGGTAATGAAATTGAATCAATAATAAAAAGTCTCCCAACAAAAAAAATCCAAGACCAGATGGCTGTACTGCCAAGTTCTACCAAACTTCCAAAGAAAACCACCAATTATCCTGAAATGATTCCAACAAAATTAAAGAGGAGGGAATACTCCCTAACTCATTCCACAAGGCCAGCATTACTCTGATACCAAAACCATATAATCACACACACATACACACACACACACACACACACACACACACGAAAACTACAGGCCAATATCCCTGAGGAACATAGATGCAAAAGTCCTCAACAAAATGCTAGTAAACAGAATCCAGTAACACAACAAGAAGATAACACATCATCATCAAGTGAGATTTATCCCAGGGTTTCAAGGATGGTTCAGCATACACAAATCAATAAGGGCGATATAGCACACGAAGGAAAAAAAAACATACAATCATCTCAATAGATGCAGAAAAAGTGTTTGGTAACATTCAACATCCTTCATGATAAAAAATAAAAAAACTCTCAATAAACCAGGTATAGAAGAAACATAACTCAACATAATAAAGGCTATATATGAAAATTTCACAGCTAACATTATATTGAATGGGGAAAAACTGAAAGTCTTCCTCTGGGAACTGGAACAAGGATGCCCACTTTCACTGAACCTATTCAAGATGGTACTGGAAGTCCTAGCCAGAACAATCAGGTAAGAGAAATAAATAAAAATGCATTCAAATTGGAACAGAGGAAGTCAAATAGTCCCTCTTTGCTGACACCATGACCTAGAAAAAACTAAAGACTCCACCAAAAAACTATTAGACCTGATAAATAAATTCAGTAAAGTTGCAGAATACAAAATCAATGTACAAAAATCAGCAACGTTTCTATACACCAATCATGATCCAGCCAAGAAAGAAACAAAAAAGTTAGTTCCACTTACCATAGCTACAAAAAAAAAAAAAAAAATCCCAAACTACCTACGAACAAATTTAACCTAGGAGGTGGAAGACTTCTACAAGGAAAACTATAAAACACTCATGAATGAGACAAATGAAAAAGCATTCCATGCTCATGGATAGGAATAATTAACAGTATTAAAATGACCACAGTACCCAAGGCAATCTACAGATTCGATGCAATGCCTATCAAAATACCAATGTCATTTTTCACTGAAATAGAAAACACAATCCTAAAATTTGCATGGAACCAAAAAATAGCCTGAATAGCCACAGCAATCTTAAGCAAAAAGAACAAAGTGGCCAGGCACGGTAGCTCAGGCCTGTAATCCCAGTACTTTGGGAGGCTGAGGCAGTTGGATTGCCTGAGGTCAGGAGCTTGAGTCCAGTCTGGCCAACATGGTGAAACCCTGTCTCTACTATAAAAAAAAAAAAAAAAAAATAGCCAGCCAGGCGCAGTGGTCCACACCTGTAATCCCAGCACTTTGGGAGGCCCAGGCGGGTGAATCATTAGGTTAGGAGATCGAGACCAGCTTGACCAACATGGTGAAACCCCGTCTCTACTAAAAATACAAAAAAAATTAGCTGGGCCTAGTGGCAGGCACCTGTAATCTCAGCTACTCGGGAGGTTGAGGCAGGAGAATCGCTTGAACCCAGGAGGCAGAGGTTGTAGTGAGTCAAGATCATGCCACTGTACTCCAGCCCTGGCGACAGAGTGAGACTATATCTCAAAAAAAAAAAAAAAAAAAAAGAAAAAAAAATTATCCAGGTGTGGAGGCATGCGCCTGTAATCCCAGCTACTCTGGAGGCTGAGGCAGGGGAATTGCTTGAACCAGGGAGGTGGAGGTTGCAGTAAGCCGAGATCACACCACTGCACTCCAGCCTGGGTGACAGTGAGATTCCATCTCAAAAACAAACAAACAAAAAAGAACAAAGCTTGAGGCATTACGCTAAGTGATTTCAAAATAGATTACAACACTATAGTAACGAAAATAGTGTTATTAGTATAAAAGCAGACACACAGACCAATGAAATTGAATAGAGAACCCATAAATAAATCCATATATTTACAGTCAACTTATTTTCAAAAAAAGGCTCTTAAGAACACACATTGGGGAAAGGACACTCTTCAATATATGGTGCTGGGAAAATTGGATAACCATATGCAGAAGAATGAAACTGAACCCCTATCTCTCACCATATATAAAGATCAACTCAAAATGGATTAAAGACTTAAATATAAAATACCAAACAATAAAACTACTGGAATAAAACATAGAGGAAACACTTCAAGAAATTGGCCTAGGAAAAAATTTATGGCTGAGACCTCAAAAGTATAAGCAACAAAACCAAAAATAGTCAAATGAAACCATAATAAACTAAAAAGCTTCTGGACAGCAAAGGAAACAGTCAACAGAGTGAAGAGACAACCTGTCAAATGGGAGAAAATATTTACAAACTATTCCCTAACAAGAGACTGATACCCAGAATATACAAGGAGCTCAAACAACTCAACCTCACAAAAAAGAAAGAATCTCATTAAAAAGTAGGCAAAAGCTCTAAATAGACATTTTTCAAAAGAAGACATACAAATAGCCAATAGGTATATGAAAAAAAATGCTCAACACCATTAATCATCATGGAAATGAAAATCAAAACCACAATGAGATACCGTCTTACTCTAGTCAGAATGGTTATTATTAAAAAGACAAAAATGGAATTTACCCTTCAACCTGAGACTTTAACCACTCCCCTCCTAAGAGTTATAGTAATGTTAAAAATTCCAAACCTTTTTCTATAGATTTCTGTATAGATACACATACATTCTTATGCATGCATACATAGATTTTTTCCACTATATGTGGAATCATATCTGTTTTTCATATGTCTTGTAGATCTACCCATTTCTATCCATACCCATCTATCTCTGTCTCTTTAATGGTTGTATAGTATTCCATAGTATGAATGTACCACCCCCACCCATGAAAATGTGTTTAGTCTGTTACCAGATTTTCACCATCACAATGCATACTGCATTGGCTACCCTTGTATGTGCACATATTTTTATGCATAATCATTTGGATTAGTATAGATTCATACAAAATGATTTCCTGGTGAGGATGCAGAGAAAACAGAATTCTTATACACTTGGTGGAAACATAAATTAGTACATCCACTATGGAAAACAGTATGGAGATTTCTCAAATATCTAAAAATAAAACTACCATACAATCCAGCCATCCACTAATGGGTGTTTATCCACAGGAAAAGGAATCAGTATACTAAATAGATACCCAGACTTCCATGTTTATTGCAGCTTTATTCCCAAAGAAAAAGTGGTATATATATTCAATGGAATACTACTCAGCCATAAAAAAGAATAAAATAATGTTATTTGCAGCAACATGGATGGAATGTGAGGTCGTTAAGTTAAATAAGCCAGGCACAGAAATACAAACATTACATGTCCTCACTCATATGTGGAAGTTTAAAAAGTTAATCTTATTGAGGTAGGGAGTAGAATGATAGATACCAGAGGCTGGGAAGGGTGTGTGTTAGGGGAGGGGGAACAGAGAGAGGTTGGTTAATGGGAACAGATATATAGATAGATGAAAAAATGAGTTATAATATTCTATAGCCAAGTAGGGTTACTATAATTAATAACAATGTATTATATATTTCAAAATAGCTAGAAAGGAGAACTTGAAATGTTTCCAACACAGATAAAGGATGAATGCTTGACGGATGGATACTGTAAATATCCTGACTTGATCATTACATATTCTATGCATGTAACAAAATATCACATGTACCCAATACATATGTAAAAATATTATGTATCATGAAAAGTAAATAAATATAAAACTATTTAGTTGTATCCTTTAAATCATTGAAGTATATGTAAACTTCATCTTAACATTATTTAAAATTGGTCAAATAAGTGATTTAACATCATAATAGAAAATTAGTTGATGGATTTTTTTTCGTTTCTATGATATGTTCACACATCAAAATCACAGTTCTAGATTATATACCAAGTGTGTTATTCCTTTTAGACATACTAGGCAGGTTGGGCAATTACTGGTCACATTCAACCCAGAGCCTTTTTGGTTTAAACCTCCTCTATCACTAGGCTCCCTTTTCAGATCCCTTTGGTTTTAGGTACCATAAAACATCTTGAAATGTACCAGGTCATCATAGTCTTCACCACATCAGCCTTATGTTCCCTCATTGACACATGAATATGTGGGGAGGCAGTCCTTTTTCACAATAGGAATAGATAGCCTTAAAGTTGAATTATCAAAATCTTTATACTTGGGAAGTGACTAAGGATAAGTAAAAGCAACTGTTGTCTGTGGTCTTTGTTAACATAATTATTTGATGTTAAAATAGAAACATAGATTGATGTTTTAAAGAGACAAGTTCAAGCCAATGCTTCCCTCAATAAAATTAAAATAAGCTCTCCACTGTCCAACACAGTTGAGCAAAGACATTCTGGTGGCTCACACCTGTAATCCCAGCACTTTAGGAAGCTGAGGCAGACGGATCACAAGGTCAGGAGATGGAGACCATCCTGGCCAAAATGGTGAAACCACGTCTTTACTAAAAATACAAAAATTAACGAGTGTGGTGGTGTGTGCCTGTAGTCTCAGCTACTCAGGAGGCTGAGGCAGGAGAATCACTTGAACCTGGGAGGCGGAGGCTGCAGTGAGCCAAGATCACACCACTGCACTCCAGCCTGGGTGACAGAGTGAAACTCTGTCTCAAAAAAAAAAAAAAATAGTTATCTACAAAACACTACAATTGGAACAAAGATTCAGTAAAAGAATGATCTGGTCCAATTGAGCTTAATCAATTGCATTGCCTATATAATAACAAACTGGTAGAAATTGATATGTCATCTGCAATTAAAACATTACCTTTTTATTGAATTATAGCCTAAAGATATACTTTACAGATAGAAAAATTGGCAGGATTTTTATTGAGCACACTGATCTGTATTTCCTACCAAATTTCCCTATTCCTTAAATAAACTTTAATAAAAGAGCTAAGTTCTGGGCACATATTACTACTTGGCATCCATCAATGCAGAATTATTTTTATAAGAAATTATTAATCCCAAATATTTCCAACTCTACATTTCATATTTATTTGGGGCTACCAAAGGACTGTTAGGACATTGGTAAAATCAAAAACAAACCATCTGGTCATCTCACTTTGAAGTCAAATACTAAATTATGCCACAGGGTCATAAACGTCTGCCACACACACACAAACACACACACACACACACGCATGAGACAATCACAACTCAGATATCTCTTAATTTAATTTAGTCAATAAATACTGAGAATCAATATATATACTTAGCAGGCACTAAAAATACAGTACTGTGAGGAAGACAGACATGATCTTTGCCCTCATGAAACTAACATTCCATTGGGAGAGACACACATTAAGCAACAAATTATTTAATCATAATTATAGTAAGCATGAGAAGGAGATATACATTGTAGTCAGATACCCAATCTAGCACTTAGAATCATATCTGACATGTAGTAATAAGTAAATGCTAGTTATTATCATCTAACTTCCACAGTATAATATCGAGTAAAATATTATTGCCAGTTTACAGATAAGGATGCTAGAGTCCAAAGGAGTCAAACAAGTTGTCTGAAGATTATACAGTTAGAAAGTGGTAGCATGGGGATTCAAAATCCAGTCTTTTGGACTCAAAAGCCATGTTTTTCCCCATTTCATCATACCATTAAGAGTCCCAGGAACTCTGGGTTAAATTTTTTTCCACAGCTAAAACACCAACTGCAATCTAGCCTTCTTAGGTTTCAGGTAAGGAACTGGCACAGACGAGGGGCCACATTTCTTGACTGGTCCTCCCCTCTATGGCTATATCCATTTTCCTCTCTGGTTCTTCCCATTCTTTTTAAGGCTGTGTACCCTCTACTCATGTACTCTGCTTAAACACCTTCTCATCTTGGTCAAATATCCCAAAGCATGAACTATGCCAAGGTTAGATATCCTGATATGGCTTTCTTCTGAGCCTGGCACAGATAGACAAGGAAAGGAGAAGAGAGGAGAGGAGAGAAGAAGAAAAGAAGACAACGAATGGGGATATAAGCATATTACTAATATTATAATATAATGTTGATATATATACTTATAAGTACATTATTTAATGGCAAAAAAGTAACCACTAGAAAACTGTTAAAGTGGTTGCCTCTGGAGAACGAGTCCAAGCTATAGTTATTTTTTTATGTACTCTTCTCTAACTGTATCATTTTGTTATTGTTTTTGCTTGTTCATTTTTTGTTTTGTTTTGGATAAGCGTAAGCATTGCTTCTATAACTGGAAAAAGAAATAGCTTAAATAAGCAAGTAAGAAATAATTTGGTGCACAGGTATGTGGATAGATGAATATGTGGATGGATGCATGGATGGATGGAGGATGGCTTACCCATGAGGTATGATGTTGCACAGCATTTGGGAAGAGTGGGGGGAAGATAAGTTCAAAGTATGTTGTTAATAGAGGAGAACAAGCTTACAGAACAGTATAAAAACAAAAGTATTTTCCAATAGAGTTTAAATACAAAAGTAATACCTGCTTATTTTCAAATATTCAATTGCACAGAAGTATATAGTGAAGAGTGATATATAATTTTTAAATGAAAGTGAGGTAATACAAGACATATTATTGGACAATAATTTTTTCACGAAGTGCTAACTATATTTAGCGAACATCTTTCTATGCCAGTGTAAGTAGATCTACCTCATACTTTCTAGTGAATACAAAGTACACCACTACCTGGTGTTTCCATAATTTAACTAATTAATTAGATCATCCCTAATGATGGATACTTCTCAGTCTTTATGCTATTAAAACAATTTTATAATGAATATCCATGTGTATGTATATGTATATATAATGTTCATACACAAATATTTTTGTAAGATAAATTCTGGAAGTAAGAACAGTGGGCCCAAAACTAAATGAATTTTACATTTTGAAAATACTGCCTTATTTATTCCAATAAACCTAATACCAATATATATTCCCACCAATAGCATATGAGACAGCTTATTTACTTCATATTCTCAACCAACATTGAATATGTTTTCATTTGCATTTACATTTTCGATATGAGTTAAATAGATCATCTTTTCGTATATTTATTGACTACTTATATTTCCTTTTTCTGTAGATAGCTTTGCTCATATCTTTTGTCCAAGTTTTCATTCAGGTGTTCAGGTATTTTTAATGATTTGTAATGAAAGTATCACTATACCTTGTATATGTGTTGTAAATATTTTAATGGTAAAAGTTTTAAAGTCAAGTCATATTCCAGAAGTGTTCTAAAAGTCGAAAATATTAACTGCCAAGTAGAAGAAATGTTCATTCTAAAAATGAAAGCACGAAAACCCAGGTGTTTGAGGCATTCTTAAAAAAAAAATAAGAAGTCATTTTTGTCAAAAAGAAAGAATAAATACAGTTTATGGAAATTGCCATCTTCAATATCACCGACTACACAGTGTTTTGACAATCATTAAGCTAAGAGAATCTTCAGGGATGAGATGGATACACATGAAATACATCAGTGCCTGCCAGGAAGCTGAACCGCTTACAAAGCATACTCAAGTTGAGGACTTCTCTTGTTTCTCTCATTACTTCGCCATGAATTGACAGGAAGGTACTTGTTTGTTAAATTGTTCCAGTGACAAAATAGTCCATATTTCTTATTTACAGTAAATGGCTAGCACCTGGAATCAGCCTCTTAGACAACATTGCTATGAATGCAATAAACTGAATGGTAATTCAGCCCCATTCTGGACCTTCATCCTTCAGATGACTTGGCTCTTTCTTGCCCAGTTTCAAAAGTGTGGACTTGAATTGTCTTATTCCTTTAGAATAGTCCCCCCAAAACCTTGGGAGGCCTGAGTCAGTCCCAATTTCAGGAATAAAAGGGAATATGTCGAGTCTACTCTGGGGTAGGCCTCAATGGCTGCAATAATAACCTCCAACAAGTGGTGTGTTGTTAAGTGTTCAACAACTGACTCTCCAAGGGGAGAAAGACCCCTGATGGGTAGCCTTTGCCTATTTCTGTGGTGTGAATACTCCCATCATGACCTGTTTCAATCTACCAATGTTATGCCATTCAACACAGTGTTGAAAAGAAATGTACACAATCGACTCTTAACTAGCAAGAGCAAACTGGTTCCAGCAAACTACTTCCCTCAGCCCTGTTTTATAAGCATAGCAGTGTATGCTTGGAGCTACTGCCGAAGCAGAAATATCCTTTGGAACCAATGTATATTCAATATGGGATGACTTCTACCAAGCAGCCAAGGCATATGAAGCCAAATATCTAGAGGTCAAGCCACTACTGTTTTCCTTTAACCTAGGTAAGTACAAAGCATACAGTCTTCCCAACAGATTACAGCGTATCTTTCTTACTGTTTAGAAGTAAAATACCATCAATAGATTATTCCAGGCTGTGGATAAATACAAGCAACTTTATAATGTAAAGGCAGTTTCTAGACCTTATGAGACAAAACTTTTTTAAAAATGCTTGAGTTTCAAACAGAAAGTTGTGACAAATAATATGATGATCAACATCTGACCTAGAAACCTACAATAACAGAAAACAATGAGACACACTGTGGGTGGCAACAGAACGGAGAATTCCAGGATCTTCCTTAAAAGATACAAACAAAAATGGATTATTAAAGTTTATTTTCTCATTTCAATGGGAAACATCTGCTTACTCTTCAGCCATATGTTTGCCCACTGACTAATAGACAAGTTACATTTTCGTGAGTGAGTTCTGCCCTCTGGGATTCATTGGTACCCCATAAGCAACCTCACTCAACTAAATTGAGCACAGCACTGAGGTCAAAATTGCAGTTATATCCTGTGTAAGCCAACGAGACTCACTCTATACCACAGCCACAGATGGAAAGCCTCACCTTGAACATTGTCCCCCAGAGACACTATATTGGTCTTCGGTGAAGTAAGGCAAGTGAAAAGCTCAGATGCAACCCATCTACTAGTAAAAACAAGTCAGAGTCGCAATGCTGCTGATGACTTAGCATCATCTCTCTTCATATTAAAAAAGCACAAGTTTGCATAAATGAGCAAAACAGTGCTAGTTATTTTAGCTTAGAGAAGAGACAGGGAAGGTAGGCAGAGTTTACTACATGACAGTCATTTATAACCACATTCTAGGCAACTTTGCTAGAAGATGAGCCAAAGCCAGAGCAAACATCTTTCTTCCTGTTCACACCTTACATCAGGATCTATTCACAGTACCCTCTTCTGTTCTGTAAAAATATTACACCGACACCAGGAGGGGAAAAATGTCAGTAACCTGCCATAAGAGACCCATCAAAGACACACACTCAATATTGCAATTAGAGAAGTGTGAATATTACAAGGCAGTCTGCCTATATTGCCAAGTCCCTATTAAAGGAATTTCTTCAAAAAGTGTTTCTTTTCTAAGGAACTGAAGTGCAAACAAGCAGAAGGTAACAACTGTAATCAAAACTTCTCGCATGAGATACCTCTCTCTGGAGTTCAAGATGCTCTAAATGACATGATTTCATTAAGTGAAACTGCATAATGGTTGGTTCTGAGCCAGAATGTCTTTACCTGAAAAGAACTAAGGCATGACTAATTTAAGTGATTCCCTAAGGAAGTTAAAATGGTAAGTCAAATGAAAATAATATAATTAAATCCAAACCTCCTGAACCACACTCCATCCATTGACGGCATATGAGAAAACTACTGAGTACTGTTCATAGTCCATCTTGCTACTGGGTTATATAGCTCTACCTTTCCTCTCTCTTCATTTCTCTCCTGTCTTTCTTCTATTTTGGGAGAAAAAAATTATCAATTTGTCTCCTGATTGGCTAATAACCACTCCAAATTATTACCAACATCTCCTAATACATATATGAACTGGAGATCTGCCTCAGTCTGGGTGTGGAATGGAGAGGGCTCTGTTGTACCAGGACCTATGTCCATAATGGGTGGGGCAGCTCAGGGTGCTGGTCTAGGCAAGTGGGTGCTCCAAATGCCTGGATTTTTGCTTAGGGGTATAGCAGAGAGAGTACCCTGCTGCACCACCATCTCAGGGGAGCAGGCTGCAGCACCCAGCAATGGCACACACAGACTGGTTCCAGGTTATCAAGCTCGTCCTGTATGCCAGCTCTCCTCCTGCCCCATGCTTGCAATGGGGGAGAGCAGAATTCTAGTGCCTACTGCTGAGATGTAATATTATATACATCTACACATATATATGTATATTCTATTGTAATTCTAGATGTAATATTATATATATATTACTGCTGAGATGTACATACTTCTCTAATTAGATCATGATGTGATTTCTCTAGACTTCTCTAATTAGACCTTGTAATATATATATATAATGTAGGAGATGTATACATTATGAGATGTATGTTACATCTCATATATATTACATTATATCATGTAATATATATTACATTATTATATAATATATAATATATATTACATTATGTATGTAATATATTATATATTGCATACACATATAGTATATATTTAATATATAATACATATTACATATATGTAATATATATATTACATGTCAGCAGTTATATATACAATATTACAGATCAGCAGTTATATATATATAATATATATCAGCAGTAGGTACTAGAATTATAGAATGTATATTATATTAATATTATATTAAATTATAGAATTTATATATTATATAGAACATATATATAAATGGAACCATAAAGCCAACCCAGGCAGAATCTCTTGAGCTGCTTGACATTTGACAATCAACTGGTTTCAAAAGTTTCATTGAACACAAATGGACTACTCCATATCAAGGTCTAATAAGTACAGTCCAAGAGCCAAGTCAAGTATGGGTACTAAACTGACTAACAAAAAATAACCAACTACCTATTACTGTCTTTTTTTTGTTTTGTTTTTTTGAGACAGAGTCTTGCTCTGCGCCCAGGCTGGAGTGCAGTGGCGTGAACTCGGCACACTGCAAGCTCTGCCTCCCGGATTCACGCCATTCTCCTGCCTCAGCTTCCCGAGTAGCTGGGACTACAGGCGCCCACCACCATGCCCGGTTAATTTTTTGTATTATAGTAGAGACGGGGTTTCACCATGTTAGCCAGGACGGTCTTGCTCTCCTGACCGTGATCCACCCACCTCGGCCTCCCAAAGTGCTGAGATTATTGGCGTGAGCCACTGCACCCGGCCACCATCTCTTTCTTTAAAAAGTTTGTATTTCAATAGTTTTGGGGAAACACATGGTTTTTGGTTACATGGAGAAGTTCTATAGTGGGGGTGTCTGAGATTCTGGTGCACCTGTTACCTGAGCAGTGTACACTGTGTCCAATTACACCATATCTTTAATGTACTTCTCACCAGTCATTATCTGTTTTTAAAACCTTTTATAGTTTCCATTGTCCCTCACAATGTGACTTCTAACTTACTCTCCAGTCTTACTTCCAGTCAAACTCCTCATGGTTTCCTACTGTTCAGCCATACTGGGCTTTTTAAGGTTCCTAGAATATGCCATTTTCTCTCTCATCTCCAGGGCCGCACACATGCTTCCTCTCTACCTAGAATGCTAGTACTTCCTCACCTGGTTAACATTCTCATCTATTAAGCCTCATTTAAGTAGGCAATTCCTCTAGAGCATTTCCTCTGATTTACAGAGTTGACAAGATCCCTCACTTTAACATTTCCATTGCACCTGCACTTCTCCGTAATAACACTCAGCATCCTTGTAAATATTTCTTCAATGTCTATCTTTGCTTATTTTTTAATATTTTCCCTGTAGTATCTAACACAGTATTATATACATAGATGTTGGTCTATAGATATATGCTTATTTGTAATGCCATATTGGACATCCCAGGCCTTCGATAGCAATACAATTTCATTTTCCAAGATGGTAGATTAGAGGCTTTTAGCATGCCTCAGCCACTTGGAAACAGCAAGACAGTGCATAAATATAAACTCTGTGCACTTTAATTCAAGAAGGAAAATGGGAATCCACTAGAATCATGAAAGACATCCCTGGTCCTGTGGAGAATACTGGCAAACAGCCCCCATAACAGCATTTAGCTATTAAGTGAGTGAAGCTCCAGCACGTGAGAGAAGCAGAGAGCCTCCCTCTGTGACTTACCTTTCCACTGGGAATCTGAGCAACCCAGACCAAGGGAGAACACTTTGTTTCTCCCAAGCCCTGGAAGTAAGTTGAGGAGAGGCTTAGAGACTCTGAAAGGGAGACACCAGGAAAAGTTGCAGGCATTTTCCCAGATGTGGGACTGAGAGCAGGATATCATTTTTAATCTGGGCACATACAAAGTCAGTCATTCTGTGGCAATCTGGCAGCATGACCACACAGGCATTGCAGTCTGAGACCAGACCTCCAGAGTGCCTGCTCTGGAGCGGGGTAAGGACATCCACAGCCAGAACTGTGGAAAGGATTTCAGAAGTAGGCGCTGGAATTCTGCTCTCCTCCATTGCAAGCCTCAGGCAGGAGGAAAGCTGCTACAGCTGCAGTTTCTCCTAGACAGTGACACTTGCAGCCAAGTCCAGCTTGATGACTGGAAACCAGTCTGTGTATGCCATTGCTGGGTGCTCCAGCTTTCTCCCTTGAGATGGTGTATCACTCAAGGGCACTCTCTGGTATACCCCTAAGCAGAAATCCAGACATTTGGAGCACCCACTTGCCTGGACCAACAGCCTGAGTTTCCCCACCCTTCATGGACATAGTTCCTGGTCTAGCGAGGCCCTCCGAACTCCATGTCCAGGCAGAACTCCAGGCATTCAGAGAACCAGCTTGCCCGGATCAGCAGCCTGAGTCACCACACACTTCCTGTGCAGAGAACCTGGTACAGAAGGGCCCTCTCTGCTACACGCCCAGGCAGAACTCCAGGCATTTAGAGCACCTGCATTCCTGGTTTAGCAGCCTGAGTCACCCCAGCCCTCCTTTGCAGAAATGTTGGTGCAGGGGTCCCTCTGCTCAACACCCAGGCAGATCTCCAGGTGTCTGGAGCACCCATTCTTCTGGAATAGGAGCATGAGCTACCCACCATCCCTGTGCAAAGAACCTGGGGCTAAGGAGGTTACCCAGCTCCATACGGCCACAGAGGGTGTCTGGTGGCCACCCACTAGATTCACCCTCAGTGCTTATGCCTGCCATCAGAGAACCTGTAAGTGGATCCGCCTGGTCTGGCCCCCCCGCCGCACCCCCCCCCCCCGCCCCGTCCTCAGTCTGAGCAGGGAGCTCAGACCACTGTGCATTCCATGAGTCAGCCCATTGCCTGAGGCAACAGAGAGCCTGTGCCAGTAAACAAGGATCAAGTACATACCCCACTGCTTTGGCCACAGCCAGCTCTTACCTGTAAGTACCATCGACTGCCTCATAGGTCAAACTACACAGCCCAGTATAAAACCTGCCCCCTAAAAGTGCATAGGGCTATAAAAGTGAAGCCAAAATATCCTTCCCAACATTCTCCACAGTTGCACCCCATGCAGGGAAAGGAAAAGAAAAAAAATAATAATTTTATAGGGAAAAAAGAAGAAGAAATCCTACCTGCATGAAAATAATTAAAAAATTTGAAGTGCCAGTGTCTCCGGATGAGATGGAAACAGTGCAAGAATTCTGGCACCATAAAAAATGAATGTAGTGACATGATCAAAGGATCACACTGCCTCTCCGGAAATGATCCCTAACCAAAGTGGAAACTCAGAAATGACAGATAAAGAATTCAAAGCATGGATTGTAAGGAAGCTCACTGAGACACAATACAAGGTTGAAAATCAACACAAAGACACTTCTAAATCAATCCAGGAAAGGAAGGAAAAGATAAACCTCTTAAAAGGAAATCAATCAGAGCTTCTAAAATTGAAAACCTCATTAAGGAACTTCAGAATATAACTGGAATCTTTATCAACAGATTGAATCAAGCAGAATAAAAAATTTCAGAGCTTGAAGATGGTCTTTCAAACTAACGCAGACAAAAATAAGATAAATACTTGAACAAAGTCTTCAAGAAATATGGGATTATCTAAAGTGATGTAACTTACAAATTATTGGCATTCCTGAGAGAGGAGAAAAAGTAAACAGCCTGAAAAACATATTTGAGGGAATAATTCAAGAAAATTTCCCTAATCTTGCTAGAGAGATAGACATCCAGATAGAAGGAATCCAAAGAACACCTGGAAGATACTATACAAAAGAAACATCACCAAGGCATGCAGTCACCAGACTATCCGAGGTCAATGCTAAAGAAAAAATCTTAAAGATGGCTAGAGAGAAGAGACAGGTCACTTGCAAAGGGAACCCCACCAGGCTAACAGCAGACTTCTCAGCAGAAGCCTTAAAAGCAAAGAGAGATTGTGGGCCTATTTTCAGCATTCTTAAAGAAAAGAAATTCCAACCAAGAATTTCATATCCCACCAACGTAAGATTCAAATTAACTCAAGATGGATTAAAGACTTAAATGTAAAACCCAAAAGTATAAAAACCCTAGAATAGAATCTAGGCAATACCATTCAGGACCTTAGCACAGGCAAAGATTTCATGATGAAATCGCCAAAAGCAATTGCAACAAAAACAAAATTTGACAAATGGTATCTAATTATATCCACCCAATGGGTTCACCTTTCCCACCGCCTAGACAGGGCTGATTTCTCAAGACAGGGTAATTGCAATAGGGAAAGGGTAATTCATGCAGAGCCGGCTGTGAGGGACACCAGAGTTTTATTACTCAAATCAGTGTCTCCGAGCATTCGGGGAGGAGAGATTTAAGGACAACTTGGTGGGTTGGGGGAAGCCAGAAAGCCAGGGGCATTTGTTGGTCAGAAATGAAATCACAGGGAGTCGAAGCTGTCTTCCTGTACTGAGTCAGTCCCTGGGTGGGGGCCACAAGATTAGATGAGACAGCTTATCAACCTGAGTAGTACCACCTGATCCATCAAGTGCAGGGTCTGCAAAATATCTAAGAACTGTTTAGGAGCAGTTTAGGGAGGGTCAGAAACTTGTAGCCTCCAGCTACATGACTTCCAAACCATAATTTCTAATCTTGTGGCTAATGTTAGTCCTACAAAGGCAGTCTAATTCCCAGGCATGAAGGAGGTCTGCTTTGGGAAAGGGCTGTTATCGTCTTCATATTAACTATAAACTATGAAGTAAGCTTCTCCCAAAGTTAATTCAGCCTCTACTCATGAATGAAAAAGGACAGCTTGGAGGTTAAAAGCAAGACGGAGTCGATTAATTTAGAGCTCTTTCACTGTCTCCATCATAATGTTGCAAAGACAGTTTCATAATTAAACTAAAGAGCTTCTGCACAGAAAAAAAAAAATCATCAGAGTGAACGAGTGAAGTGAACAGGGAACCTACAGTACAGAATGGGAGAAAATTTTTGCAATCTATCCATCTGACAAAGGACTAGTATCCAGAATCTATAAGGAACTTAAACATATTAAATTTTAAAAAAAGCAACCATATTAAAAAGTTGGCAAAGGACCTGAACAGACATTTCTCAAAAGAAGACATTCATGCGGCCAATGAACATATGAAAAAAGCTCAACATCACTGATCATTAGAGAAATGCAAATCAAAACCACAATGAGATGCCATCCCATGCCACTCAGAATGGTGATCATTAAAAAGTCAAGAAACAACAGATGCTGGTGAGGTTGCAGAGAAATAAGAATGCTTTTATGCTGTTTGTGGGAATGTAAATTAATTCAACCATTGTGAAAGATGGTGTGTGATTCTTCAAAGATCTAGAACCAGAAATACCATTTGACCCAGCAGTCTCATTATAGGGTATATACCCAAAGGAATATAAATCATTCTATTACAAATATATATGCACACAATTGTTCATTGCAGCACTATTCACAATAGCAAAGACATGGAATCAACCTAAATGCACATCAATGATAGACTGGATAAAGAAAATGTGGTAATGTACACCATGGAATACTGTGCAGCCATAAAAAGGAATGAGATCATGTCCTCTGCAGGGACATGGATGGAGCTGGAAGCCATTATCATCAGCAAACTAATTCAGGAACAGAAAACCAAACACTTCATGTTCTCACTTACAAGTGGGAGCTGAACAATGAGAACACATGGACACGGGAAGGGGAACAACACACACTGGGGCCTGTTGGGGGGTGGGGGTGGGGAGGGAGAGTATTAGGAAAAATAGCTAATGCATGCTGGGCTTAATACCTAGGTGATGGGTTGATAGGTGCAGCAAAACACCAAGGCACATGTTTACCTGTGTAACAAACCTGCACATCCTGTGCATGTACCCCAAAACTTAAAATTAAAATTAAAATATTTTCCAGACAAGTAAGTGTTAAGGGAATTTTTTTTTTTTTACCACCAGACCAGTCTTAAAAGAGATCCTTAAGGGATTTCTAAACATGGAAACAAAAGAATGATACCTACTACGACAAAAACACACTTGAGTACATAGCCCACAGAGCCTATAAAGCAACCACACAATACAAATTACAAAACAACCAGCTAAAAACTCCATGATATTATCAAAATCTCCTATATCAATATTAATCTTCAATGCAAATGACCTAAATACCCCATCTAAAAGGCACAGAGTGGTAAGTGGATTAAAAAATGAGAGAAATCCATTGCTGTCTTAAGAGACCCATCTCACAAATAAATGTAATGACACCCATAAAGGGTTAGAGAAAGATCTATCAGACAAATGGAAACCAAAAAAGAGAAGGGGTCATGATTCTTATGTTAGATAAAACAGAATTTAAACTAACAACAGTATTGATAAAGGGTTTGATTCAACAAGAATACTGAAATATCCTAAATATATACACACCCAACATTGGAGAACCCAAATTACTAAAACAAGTACTTCTAAACCTACAAAAAGACTTAGCCACACAATAATAGTGTGGAACTTCAACACCCCACTGACACCACTAGACAGATCATCAAGGCAGAAAACTAACAAAGAAATCCTGGATTCAAACTCAACATTTGATCAATTGGACCTCATAGGTATCTACAGAATATTCCACCCATTAACCTCAGAATATACATTCTTCTCATCTGCGCACAGAACATACTCCAAGATTGACCACATGCTTGGCCATAAAGCAAGTCTCAATAAATTCAAAAAAATAAAATCATACTCTTGGAATACAATGAAATAAAAATGGAAATTAATATCAAGAAGATCTCTTAAAACCACATAATTACATGGAAGACACCTACCTCAAAAAGTTAGAAAGAGCTCAAATTAATGATCTAACATCATACCCAGAGGAACTAGAAAAACAATAACAAATTACTGTCAAAGCTAGCAGAAAATAACTAAAATCAGAGAGGAACTGAAGGAAATTGAGATGTAAAAATCCATACAAAGAATCAACAAAACCAAAAGTCTGCTTTTTTGAAAGGATAAAAAAGATCAATAACCTGCTAGCTAGACTAGCAAAGGAAAAAAGAGAGAAGGTCCAAATAAGCAAAATCAGAAACAACAAAGGTAAAATTACAACCAACCCATAAAAATATAAAAGATAGAGGCTATTATGAACAACCTCTATGCACACAAACCAGAAAATTTAGAGAAAACTGATAAATTCCTGGAAACACACACTCTCCAGAGATTGAATGAGGAAGAAATTGAAACTCGGAACACACCAACAGCAACTTCTGAAATTGAGTTAGTAGCAAAAATAAAAATAAAAACCTACCAACCAACCAAAAAAAAAAAAAAAAAAAAAAAAAAAAAAAAAAAAAAAAAAAAAAAGCCCTGGACCTGATGGATTTACAGCCAAATTCTGCCGGGCATACAAATAACAGCAGTTACCGATTCTACTGAAATGGTTACAAAACATAGAGGAGGGAGGACTCCCCCCTAACTCATCCTACAAAGCCAGCATCATTCTGATCCCAAAATCTGGCAAAGGCACAACAACAACAAACTACAGACAAGTATCCCTGAAGAACGTTGACTCAAGTATCCTCAACAACATACTAACAAACCAAATCCAACAGCACATCAAAAAGTTAATTCACCATGATCAAGTAGGCCTCATTCCTGAGATGGAAGGTTAGTTCAACATATGCAAATCGATAAACATAATTCACCAGATAAACAGAATTAAGAACAAAAACCATATGATCATCTCAATAAACACAGAAAAAGTTTTCAATAAAATTCAACATCTACTCATGATGTTAAAAGCCCTCAATAACTAGGCATCAAAGGAACATACCTCAAAATAATAAGAGCCACCTATGACAAACCCATAGCCAACATTATGCTGAAAGGGCAAAAACTAGAAGCATTCCCCTTGAGAACTGGAATAAGACACAGATGCCCATTCTTACTTCTCCCATTCATTATAGTCCTAGCCATATCAATCAGACAAAAGAAAGACATAAAAGACATCCAACTTGGAAAAGAAGTTGTCAAACTATCTCCCTTCATGGATAATATAATTCTATACCTAGAAAATCCTAAAGACTCTGTCAAAATACTTGTGGAACTGATAGATGACTTCAGTAAAATTTCAGAAGACTAAATTAATAACAAAAATAAGTAGCATTTCTATACACAAATATCATTCAAGCTGAGAGACAAATCAAGAAGGTAATCTCATTTACAGTAGCCACAAAAAAATTAAAATACCAAGGAATACAGCTAACCATGGAGGAGAAAGATCTCTAGAAGGACAGCTATAAAACACTGATAGAAGAAATCATAGATACAAACAAATGGAAAAACATTCCATGTTCATTGATTGGAAGAATCAATATCATTAAAATAGCCATACTGCCTAAAGCAATCCACAGATTCAATGCTATTACTATCAAACTACCAACGTCATTTTTCACAGAACTAGAAAAAAAAACTATTCAAAAATTCAAATGGAAACAAAAAAGATAGCCAAAGCAATCCTAAACAAAAAGCAAGCTGGAGGCATCACATGACCAGGCTTCGAACTACACTATAAGGCTATAGTAACCAAAACAGCATAGTGCTGGTACAAAAACAGACCCATAGACCAATCGAACAGAATAGAGAACTTAGAAATAAGGCTGTGCACCAAATTTGATCTTTGACAAAGTCAACAAAAATAAGCAATGGGGAAAGGATTCCCTATTCAATAAATGGTTCTGGGATAACTGGCTATCCATATGCAGAAGAATGAAACTGGACCCCTACCTTTCATCATATACAAAAATTAACTTAAGATAGATTAAAGATTTAAATATAAGACCTGAGATTATAGGAATCCTGAAAGAAAACCTAGGCAACATCATTCTGAACATTGGCTTTGGGAAAGAATTTATGACTAAGTCCTCAAAAGCAGTTTCAACAAAAACAAAAATTGGCAAGTGGAACCAAATTAAACCAGACAGCTTCTGCACAGCAAGAACCTATCAACAGAATAAATAGACAACCTACCTATTGGGAGAAAATATTTGTAAACTATACACCCAATGAAGGTTCAATATCCAGAATCTATAAGCAACTTAAACAAATGAACAATCAAAAAACAAATAACCTCATTAAAAACTGGGCAAAGACATGAAAAGATTCTTCTCATAAGAAGACATGCAAGTGGCCAACAAACATTAAAAAATGGTCTGTATCCCAGGAGATTCCCTCTGGTGCCTGGCTCGGTGGGTCCCACGCCCATGGACACCAGCAAGCTGAGATCTATTGGCTTGAAATTCTTGCTGCTATTGCAGCAATCTGAGATTGACCTGGGATACTGTAGCTTGGAGAGGGGAGGGGCGTCTACCATCGCTGAGGTTTGAGTAGGCAGTTTTATGCTCACAGTGTAAAGAAAGCTGCCAGGAAGCTCAAGCAGGGAAGATCCCACAACAGCTCAGCAAGGCCAACTGCCACTAGATTCCACCTCTGTGCGAAGGGCATGTCTGAACAAAAGGCAGCAGCCCCAGTCACGGACTTATAGACAAAATCCTCATCTCCCTGGGACAGAGCACCTGGGGGAAGGAGCAGCTGTGGGCACAGCTTCTGCAGACTTAAACATCCCTGCCTGACAGCTCTGAAGAGAGCAGTGTTTCTCCCCGCATGGTGTTCGAGCTCTGATAATGGACAGACTGCCTCCTCAAGTGGGTCCCTGAACTCCATATACCCTGACTGGGAGATAGCTCCCAGTAGGGGCCGACAGACACCTCATACAGGAGAGCTCTAGATGGCATCTGGCAGGTACCCCTCTAGGACAAAGCTTCCAGAGGAAGGATCAGGTAGCAATATTTGCTGCTGTGCAGCCTCTGCTGGTGATACTGAGGCAAACAGGGTCTGGAGTGGACCTCCAGCAAACTCCAACAGACCTGCATCTGAGGGGCCTTTTAGAAAGAAAACTAACAAAAAAAAAGGAATAAAATCAACATCAACACAAAGGACATCCACAACAAAACCCCATCCGTAGGTCACCAACATCAAAGACCAAAGGTAGATAAATCCACAAAGATGGGGAGAAACCAGAGGAGAAAAGCTGAAAATTTCAAAAACCAGAATGCCTTTTCTCCTCCAAAGGATCAAAACTCCTCACCAGCAAGAGAACAAAACTGGACAGAGAATGAGTTTGATGAATTGACAGAAGTAGGCTTCAGAAGGTGGGTAATAACAAACTTCTCCGAGCTAAAGGAACATGTTCTAACCCATTGTAAGGAAGCTAAAAACCTTGAAAAAAAGGTTAGAGGAACGGCTAAATAGAACAACCAGTGTAGAGAATAACACAAATGACCTGACAGAGCTGAAAAACACAGCATGAGAACTTCGTGAAGCATACACAAGCTTCAATAGCTGATTCAATCGAGCAGAAAAAGGGTATCAGTGATTGAACATCAACTTAATGAAATAGAGAGGACAAGGTTAGAGAAAAAAAGAATGAAAAGTAATGAGCAAAGCCTCCAAAAAATATGGGACTATGTGAAAAGACCAAATCTACGTTTGATTGGTTTACCTGAAAGTGACGGGGAGAATGGAATCAAGTTAGAAAACATTCTGCAGGATATTATCTAGGAGAAATTTCCCAAACTAGCAAGGCAGGCCAACATTCAAATTCAGGATATACAGAGACCACAAGGATACTCCTTGAGAAGAGCAACCCCAAGACATATAATCGTCAGATTCACCAAGGTTGAAATGAAGGAAAAAACGTTAAGGGCAGTCAGAGAGAAAGGTCAGGTTACCCACAAAGGGAAACCCATCAGACTAACAGCAGATCTCTATGCAGAAATCCTGCAAGCCAGAAGAGAGTGGGGGCCAAATTCAACATTCTTAAAGAAAAGAAATTTCAATCTAGAATTTCATATCCAGTCAAATTAAGCTTCATCAGTGAAGGAGAAATAAAATCCTTCACAGACAAGCAAATGCTGAGAGATTTCATCACCACCAGGCCTGCCTTACAAGAGCTCCTGAAGGAAGCACTAAACATGGAAAGGAACAACCGGTATCAGCCACTGCAAAAACATACCAAATTGTAGAGACCATCGATGCTATGAAGAAACTGTATCAACTAATGGGCAAAACAACCAGCTAGCGTCATAATGACAGGATCAAATTCACACATAATAATATTAACCTTGAATGCAAATGGGCTAAATGCCCCAATTAAAAGACACAGACTGGTAAATTAGATAAAGAGTCAAGACCCATCAGTGTGCTGTATTCAGGAGACCCATCTCACATGCAAAGACACACATAGGCTCAAAATAAAGGGATGGAGGAAGATCTACCAAGCAAATGGAAAGCAAAAAAAACAAACAAACTAACAAACAAAAAAGCAGGGGTTGCAATCCTAGTCTTTAATAAAACAAACTTTAAAATAACAAAGACCAACAGAGACAAAGAAGGCCATTACATAATGGTAAAGGGATCAATGCAACAAGAAGAGCTAACTATCCTAAATATATATGCACCCAATACAGGAGCACCCAGATTCATAAAGCAAGTTCTTAGAGAACTACAAAGAGACTGAGACTCCCACACAATAATAATGGGAGGCTTTAACACCCCACTGTCAATATTAGACAGATCAAAGAGACAGAAAATTAACAAGGGATTCCAGGACTTGAACTCAGCTCTGGACCAAGCAGACACAACGTGCAGTTTTGTTACATAGGTATAGACATGCCATGGTGGTTTGCTACACCCATCAACCCATGACTTCCATTAGGTAGTTCTCCTAATGCTGTCCCTCCCCCAGCCCCCCACCGCCTGACCAGCCCTGGTGTGTGATGTTCCCCTCCATGTGTTCATGTGTTCTCATTGTTCAATTCCCACTTATGAGTGAAAACATGGTATTTGGTTTTCTGTCCTTGTGATAGTTTGCTGAGAATGATGGTGTTCAGCTTCATCCATGTCCCTGCAGAGGACATGAACTCATCCTTTTTTATGGCTGCATAGTATTCCATGGTGTATATGTGCCACATTTTCTTTATCCAGTCTATCATTGATGGACATTTGGGTTTGTTACAAGTCTTTGCTATTGTGAACAGTGCCACAATAAACATACATATGCATGTGTCTTTATACTAGCATGATTTATAATCCTTTGGGTGTATACCCAGTAATGGAATTGCTGGGTCAAATGGTACTTCTAGTTCTAGATCCTTGAGGAATTACCACACTGTCTTCCACAATGGTTGAACTAATTTACACTCCCACCAACAGTGTAAAAGCATCCCTATTTCTCCACATCCTCTCCAGCATCTTTTTGTTCCTGACTTTTTAATGATTGCCTATCTAACTGGTGTGAGATGGTATCTCACTGTGGTTTTGATTTGCATTTCTCTGATGACCAGTGATGATGAGCATTTTTTCATGTTTGTTGGCTGCATAAATGTCTTCTTTAGAGAAGTGTATGTTCGTATTCTTTGCTAACTTTTTGATGGGGTTGTTTTATCCTTGTAAATTTGTTTAAATTCTTTGTAGATTCTGGATATTAGCCTTTTTCAGATGGATAGATTGCAAAAATTTGCTCCCATTCTCTAAGTTGCCTGTTCACGCTGATGATAATTTCTTTTGCTGTGCAGAAGCTCTTTAATTAGATCCTCTGTCAATTTTGGCTTTTCTTGCCATTGCTTTTGGTGTTTTAGACATGAAGTCTTTGCCCATGCCTGTGTCCTGAATGGTATTGCCCAGGTTTTCTTCAAGGATTTTTATGGTCTTAAGTCTTACATTTAAGTCCTTAATCCATCTTGAGTTGATTTTGCATAAGGTGTAAGGAAGGGGTCCAGTTTCAGTTTTCTGCATATGGCTAGCCAGTTTTCCCAACACCATTTATTAAATAGGGACTCTTTTCCCCATTGCTGGTTTTTGTCAGGTTTGTCAAAGATCAGATGGTTGTAGATGTGTGGTGTTGTTTCTGAAGCCTCTGTTCTGTTCCATTGGTCTATATATCTGTTTTGGTAACAGCGCCATGCTGTTTTGGTTATGGTAGCCTTGTAGTATAGTTTGAAGTCAGGTAGAGTGATGTCTCCAACTTTGTTCTTCTTGCCCAGGTTTGTCTTGGCTATGCAGGCTCTTTTTTGGTTCCATATGAAATTTAAAGTAGTTTTTTCCCAATTCTATTAAGAAAGTCAGTGGTAGCTTGGTGGGGGTAGCAATGAGTATGGAATGTTTTTCCATGTGTTTGTGTCCTCTTTTATTTCATTGAGCAGTGGTTTGTAGTTCTCCTTGAAGAGGTCCTTCACATCCCTTGTAAGTTGGATTCCTAGGTATTTTATTCTCTTCGTAGCAATTCTGAATGGGAGTTCACTCATGACTTGGCTGTCTGTCTCTTATCAGTGTATAGGAATACTTGTGATTTTTGCACATTGATTTTGTATCCTGAGACTTTGCTGAAGTTGCTTATCAGCTTAAGGAGATTTTGGGCTGAGATGATGGGGTTTTTAAATATACAGTCATGTCATCTGCAGAGACAATTTGAATTCCTCTCTTCCTATTTGACTACTTTTATTTCTTTCTCTTGCCTGATTGCCCGGGCCAGAATTTCCAACACTATATTGAATAGGAGTGGTGAGAGAAGCCATCCTTGTCTTGTTCTGGTTTTCAAAGGGAATGCTTCCACTTTTTGCCCATTCAGTACAATATTGGCTGTGGGTTTGTCATAAATAGCTCTTATTATTTTGAGATATGTTCCATTGATAACTAGTTTATTGAGTTTTTAACATGAAGTGGTGTTGAATTTTGTTGAAGGCTTTTTCTGCATCTCTTGAGATAATCATGTGGTTTTGTCATTGGTTCTGTTTATGTGATGGATTACATTTATTGATTTGCGTATGTTGAACCAGTCTTGCATCCCAGGGCTGAAGTTGACTTGAACCTGTTTGATAAGCTTTTTGATGTGCTGCTGGACTTGGTTTGCCAGTATTTTATTGAGAATTTTCACATCAATGTTCATCAGGGATATTGGCCTGAAATTTTCTTTTTTTGTTGTTGTTGTGTCTCTGCCAGGTTTGGGTATCAGGATGATGCTGGCTTCATAAAATGAGTTAGGGAGGACTCCCTCTTTTTCTATTGTTTGGAATAGTTTCAGAAGGAATGGTATCAGCTTCCCTTTGTACCTCTGGCAAAATTTGGCTGGGAATCCATCTGGTTCTGGGCTTTTTCTGGTTGGTAGGCTATTAATTACTGCCTCAATTTCAGAATTTGTTATTCGTCTATTCAGGGATTCAACTTCTTCCTGGTTTCGACTTTGAAGGGTGTATGTTTCCAGGAATTTATCCATTTCTTCTATATTTTCTAGTTTATTTGCATAGAGGTGTTTATAGTATTCTCTGATGGCAGTGTGTATTTCTGTGGGAACATTGGTGATATCCCCTATATCATTTTTTATTGTGTCTATTTGATTCTTCTCTCTTTTCTTCTTTATTAGTCTGGCTAGCAGTCTATCTATTTTGTTGATATTTTCACAGAACCAGCTCCTGGATTCATGGATGTTTTGAAGGGTCTTTCGTGTCTGTATCACCTTCAGCTCTGCTCTGACCTTAGTTATTTCTTGTCTTCTGCTAGCTTTTAAATTTGTTTGCTCTTGCTTCTCTAGTTCTTTTAATTGTGATTTTAGGGTGTCGATTTTAGATCTTTCCTGCTTTCTCTTGTGGCATTTAGTGCTATAAATTCCTCTCTACACACTTCTTTAAATGTGTCCCAGAGATTCTGGTATATTGTGTCTTTGTTCTCATTGGTCTCATAGAACATCTTTATTTCTGCCTTCATTCCATTATTTACCCAGTAGTCATTCAGGAGCACATTGTTCAGTTTTCATGTAGTTGTGCGGTTTTGAGTGAGCTTCTTAATCTTGAGTCCTAATTTGGTTGCACTGTGGTCTGAGAGACAGTTTGTTGTGATTTCTTTTCTTTTACATTTGCTGAGGAGTGTTTTACTTCCAATTATGCGGTCAATTTTAGAATAAGTGTGATGTGGTGCTGAGAAGAATGTATATTTTGTTGATTTGGGGTAGAGAGTTCTGTAGATATCTATTAGGTCTGCTTGGTCCAGAGCTGAGTTCAAGTCCTGTATACCCTTGTTAATTTTCTGTCTCTTTAATCTGTCTAATATTGACAGTGGGGTGTTAAAGACTCCCATTATAATTTTGTGGGAGTCTAAGTCTCTTTGTAAGTCTCTAAGAACATGCTTTATGAATCTGGGTTCTCCTGTATTGGGTGCATATATATTTAGGATAGTTAATTATTTTGCTGCATTGACCCCTTTACCATTATGTAATGGCCTTGTCTCTTTTGATCTTTGTAGGTTAAAAGTCTGTTTTATCAGAGACTAGGATTGCAATTCCTGTTTTTTTCTTTTTTTTTTTTTTTTTTTTTTTTGCTATGCATTTCCTTGGTAAATATTCCTCCATCCCTTTATTTTGAGCCTATGTGTGTCTTTGCATGTGAGATGGGTCTCCTGAATACAGCACACTGATGGGTCTTGACTCTTTAACCAATTTACCAGTCTGTGTCTTTTAATTGGGGCACTTAGCCCATTTACATTTACAGTAAATGTGGTGCAAATTTGATCCTGTAATTATGATACTAGCTGGTTGTTTTGACCATTAGTTGATGCAGTTTCTTCATAGTGTCGATGGTCTTTACAATTTGGTATGTTTTTGCAGTGGCTGGTACTGGTTGTTTCTTTCCACGTTTAGTGCTTCCTTCAGGAGCTCTTGTAAGGCAGGCCTGGTAGTGATGAAATCTCTCAGCATTTGGTTGTCTGTAAAGGACAACCAATTGCTCCTTCGCTTATGAAGCTTAGATTGGCCGCCTATGAAATTCTGGGTTGAAATTTCTTTTCTTTAAGAATGTTGAATATTGGCCCCCACTCTCTTCTGGCTTGTAGGGTTTCTGCAGAGATATCTGCTGTTAGTCTGATGGATTTCCCTTTGTGGGTAACTCAACCTTTCTCTCTGGCTGCCCTTTACATTTTTTCCTTCATTTCAACCTTGGTGAATCTGATGATTATATGTCTTGGGGTTGCTCTTCTCAAGGAGTATCTTTGTGGTGTTCTCTGTATTTCCTGAATTTGAATGTTGGCCTGTCTTGCTAGGTTGGGGAAGTTCTCCTGGATAGTATCCTGAAGAGTATTTTCCAACTTGGTTCCATTCTCTTTGTCACTTTCAGATACACCAATCAAATGTAGATTTGGTCTTTTCACATAGTCCCATATTTTTTGGAGGCTTTGCTCATTACTTTTCATTCTTTTCCCTCTAACTTTGTCTGCTCTCTTTATTTCATTAGATTAATCTTCAATCACTGATATCCTTTCTTCCACTTGATCGAGTCAGCTGTTGAAGCTTGTATATGTTTCACGAAGTTCTCATGCTGTGTTTTTCAGCTCTATCAGGTCATTTGCATTATTCTCTACACTGGGTATTCTAGTTAGCCATTCCTCTAACCTTTTTCAAGGTTCTTAGCTTCCTTGCTTTGGGTTAGAACATGCTCCTTTGGCTTGGAGAAGTTTGTTATTATCCACCTTCTGAAGCCTACTTCTGTCAATTCACCAAACTCATTCTCCATTCAGTTTTGTTCTCTTGCTGGCGAGGAGTTTTGATCCTTTGGAGGAGAAGAGGCATTCTGGTTTTTGGAATTTTCTGCCATTTTCCGCTGGTTTCTCCCCATCTTTGTGGATTTATCCACCTTTGGTCTTTGATGTTAGTGATGTTCGGATGGGATCTTTGAGTGGATGTGCTATTCCTTTCTGTTTGTCAGTTTTCCTCCTGACAGTCAGGCCCCTCTGCTGCTGGTCTGCTGGAGTTTACTGGAGGTCCACTCCCAATCTTATTTGCCTGGGTATCACCAGCGGAGGCTGCAGAACAGCAAAGATTGTTGCCTGATCTTTCCTCTGGAAGCTTCCTCCCAGAGGGGCACCTGCCAGATGCCAGCCAGAGCTCTCCTGTTTGAGGTGTCTGTCGGCCCCTACTGGGAGGTGTCTTCCAGTCACGATACATGGGGTTCAGGGACCCACTTGAGGAGGCAGTGTAACCCTTATCAGAGCTGGAACACTGCTGGGAGGTCCGCTGCTCTCTTCAGAGCTGTCAGGCAGGGATGTTTAAGTCTGCTGAAGCTTTGCCCACAGCTGCCCCTTTCCCCAGGTGCTCTGTCCCAGGGAGATGGGAGTTTTATCTATAAGTCCCTGACTGGGGCTGCTGCCTTTTTTTCAGAGATGCCTGCCCAGAGAAGAGAAATCTGGCAGTCTGGCCGCAGCAGCCTTGCTGAGCTGCAGCGAGCTCTGCCCAGTTCAAACTTCACAGTGGCTTTGTTTACACTGTGAGCATAATACTGCCTACTCAAACCTCAGCAATGGTGGATTCCCCTCCCCCAACCAAGCTCGAATGTCCCGGGTCAATCTCAGACTGCTGCTGTGCTGGCAATGAGAATTTCAAGCCAGTGGATCTTAGTTTGCCAGGCTCTGTGAGGGTGGGACCCGCTGAGTCAGACCACTTGGCTCCTTGGCTTCAGCACCCTTTTCCAGGGGAGTAAATGGTTCTGTCTCACTGGTGTTCCAGGTGACACTGGAGTATGGAGAAAAAGAACTACTGCAGTTACTTCGGTGTCTGCCCAAATGGCCGCACAGTTTTGCGCTTGAAACCAAAGGCCCTGGTGGGGTGGGCACCGGAGGGAATCTCCTGGTTTGCAGGTTGCAAATACCATGGTATGAGCACAGTATCTGTACCAGAGTTCCTCAGGCTCAGTCCCTCACGGTTTCCCTTGGGTAGGTGAGAAAATTCCCCAACCCCTTGCACTTCCTAGGTGACGCAACACCTCACCCTGCTTCGGCTCGCCCTCCATGGGCTGCAATCACTGTCCACCCAGTCCAAATGAGACGAATGGGGTACCTTAGTTGGAAATGCAGAAATCACCTGTCTTCTGCGTCGATCTCACTGGCAGCTGCAGACCAGAGCTGCTCCTATTTGGCCATCTTGCCAGGAAATCCCTACCACATTTTCTTCATCCAATCTACTGTTGGTGGGCATTTAGGTTGATTTCATGTCTTTGCTATTGTAAATAGTGCTGCAACAAACATATGGACACATGTATCTTTATGATAGAATGATTTATATTCTTTTGGGTGTCTACCTAATAATATATTTGCTGGGTCAGATGGTAATTCTGTTTTAAGTTCTTTGCAGAATTGCCACACTGCTTTCTACAATGGCTCAACTAATTTATATTCCCACCAACAGTGTATAAGCATTGTTTTCTCTGCAACCTTGCCAGTATCTGTTGTTTCTTAACTTTTTCATAATGTGGCTTAATAATAGCCATAGAACAGTGATTTTAAAAAGTCAAAAAACAACAGATGCTGGTGATGCTGCAGAAAAAAGGGAACCCTTACATACTACTGGTAGGAATGTAAATTGGTTCAGCCACTGTGGAAAACAGTTTGGAGATTTCTCAAAGAAGTTAAAAGAGAACTGCTATTTGACCTACCAATCCCATTACTGGGTATATATGCAAAAGAAAACAAATTTTTCTACCAAAAAGACACGTGAACTCACATGTTCATTGCAGCACTATGCACAATAGCTAAAACATGGAATCAACCTAAGTGCCCATCAATGGTGGATTGGACAAAGAAAATATGGTACATATACACCATGGGATATCATGCAGCCATAAAAAAAAGAATGAAATCATGTCCTTTGCAGCAATATGGGTGGACCTGGGGCCATTATCCTAAACAAATTAATGCAGGAACAGAAAACCAAATAACGCTTGTTCTCACTTATAATTGTGAGCTAACCAATGGGTACTCATGGATATCAAGATGGCAGCAATAGACACTGGGGACTACTAGAGGGCACAGGGAATGGGGCAAGTGTTGAAAAACTATTGGGTACTATGCTCAGTATCTGGGTGACAAGATCATTCTTTACCCAAATCTCAACATCACACAATTTACTCATGTAACAAACCTGCCCATGTACCCCCTTAATCTAAAACAAAAGTTGAAAAAAATTAAAAATAGCAATATAGAAAATCGCTCCATGGTTTGCATATCACATCTAAAACCTAGGTTAACTGAAATTCTGTAATGAAATAGAGTATTACTATTGTTCCTACTTTTGAATAGGTACAGTGAACGTGCTTTCACTTTCTATTTTCATAGCATAAAACTGGATTTACTAATACTCTGGAGAGCTCTGTAGCTTCTTGTTCTGTACTGTTATGAGGTACTCATTAAAACAAGGCCTAGACTCTCAATGGCAGTTTGCCTTGTTAGGTTTCATGTCAAAGATACCTCTAAGAAACAAATTTTTATTTTCAACATAAAGCATAAACTGGTAACGCTAATTTTTTGTATTTTATTTATCCCTGTAGATAATGATTTATGTTGCATTGCCTTTTATACTATTCCCCACTTTCTATGGCTTTTAATTTTAATGAGTATTTCCATCATCTCATCACTCCCTTTGCTTCCAACCAGCTTGTGCTGCATATCAACGAAAGGGTTTTGTTTGCATTTTTATTCCCTCTTACTGCTGATTTCTTAGCATCAGTTTTCCTTCCTAGATGCTGTTCTAATGGACCTATGATCACAGAATTTCTATTAACATACACCTGAGACTTGTCAACATTTAAAAAGCCCAACAAAACACAAAAATTAAACCTCACATCTCACAAAGGAATGAATGGACAACTTAAAGACTCCCTCGTCAGCACAACTTGTTATGAGTCATAGAACTTTCTTCAACCTGGAGTTCATTGATGAATAAATGGGTTTTCATTTTTGCCTAAGTCGTTTGATATCTCCACCATTCTTTTTAAATGATTACTTGTGTGTGTGTGTGTGTGTGTGTGTGTGTGTGTGTGTGTGCGCGCGCGCGCTAAATCCATCAAAAGTTTCCGTTTCCTTTTTAAATTTGATAAGGGAAAAATAAACATGGAGAAGGTTTCTTTAAAAAAAATCGACCAGGCATGGTGGCTCATGCTTGTGACCCCAGCACTTTGAAAGGCTGAGGTGGGAGGATCACTTGAGCCCAGGAGTTCAAGATCAGCCTCAGAAATATAGTGAGACCTTGTCTCTACAAAAAATTTAAAAATTAGCTGAGCATGGTGGCATGCACATGTAGTCTCACATACTCAGGAAGCTGAGATGGGAGGATCACTTGAGCCCAGGAAGTGGAGGCTACAGTGAGCCATGATCACGCCATTGCACTCCAGCCTGGGTAACCTTGTCTCAAAAAACTAAATTAATAATTTTAAAAAATTTAAAATCAATAGCTCCCCACATGGATTTGCTCATTCATTTAAACTAACCATTACTACACACTATCTATAGATCATTCTTCCAGGTCCTGTGGAGGATATAAATATAAAGACATGGTCCCTGCCCTCGAAGTCATTTCAGTGAAAATTTGCAACTTCTCCTTATCCCATTTCACCCCATTTCTATCACTATCCTCAAAAATAACTCATCTACTTCAGTCAAGCTTCTACAAATGACTTCTGCCTGGTATATCTACTTTTACCCCCTAGTCCCTCAGCCTTTATAAATGAAGACATTTTCTTCTGTATTTGCTAAATGTCTTTCACATGTGTATGCTATCAGTATTATTTTAAAAATATTAGAGAAGACTTATGGACCCCAACTACTATGATAAGTACTGTCTCTACCATTAGAGTAACTCTAGGTTAAAGCATTGTCCCAGGACCCCTCTTAAAATGTAGTTGCTACTTGGAAGGTATAGCATATTTTAAGCCATAAGTAACCACAGATACTCATATAGAATAATTTATCAAATATAAATAGGAACAAGAAATTTTATCACAAAAAGAGAAAGGTCAAAGGAACAATGCCTATTAGAGAGGACAAGTCTAAGCAAGATGCTGAAGTGTGGACCATGATCCAACCAGAACCTAACACAGAGGCATCAGGTACAGGGATTCAGAATAGTGAGGCAGAGGTAAAAGGAACACAAAGACAAATATCTCTTCCCTCATAATTTTGTTAAAAGCCAATTCTGCATTTCAACATCCTGCATTCACAGTGAAATTCTCCGCTCATTCTAGACCCCAAAACCTTAAAGGCCAATGAATATGGAGATGGCTACAACTAGTTAGTTCCCTTTGTGTTCACACCAGTTGCTGAGAGTAGTTTTCGTGCCATGGAGCTGTTACCAAAAAATGACTACACAAACACTTCCACTGCTTCTCACTCCCATCCTACCTACAACCCTCTGTCTTCCAGCAGTCATGGTAGAAAGCCAAGTGAAGAACAACAACAAAAAATGTGTAATACAAAACACACACAAAAAAAGTCTAAACTCCAGATATAGGAAGGCAAGCCTACTGATATTCTATGTTGCTAGAATTAATTACCATAAGTATACAAAGAATTCCTTTAATCCAGAAGAATTAACTATACAACTCTAACTCTTTGGAGGACAGCCATTGGTTGACATTTCATCAAAATTAGAATAAAAAGACAATATAATGCCCAATCCTACACATTTCTGAAACCTAACTACCCCACAATTTTCACATAGTCTGTCAATTTATAGACAAAAAGAATATCTCACGTCATTTACCTACTTTAAAAGATTACTATGAAAAATGGTTAAAATGGAAACTCCATGTATTTCTCATTTGATGTTCAATAGGCACTTAAAACTCAGCTTATCCAAAACTGAACTAAAAACCTTCCCCAAAAACCCTGCTGTGCCTCTCATGATTGGCACCTCTGTTAATGGTGCTTCCAATTGCCTGAAGTCTCAAATTAGAAACTTCAAAGTCATCCCAAACTCTTATTCTTCTTCTTTGGGAGAAGGAACTAAAAACCTTCCCCCCAAAACCTGCTGTGCCTCTCATGATTGGTATCCTCTGTTAATGGTGCTTCCATTTGCCTGAAGTCTCAAGCTAGACACTTCAAAGTCATCCCAAATTCTTCTTCTTCATGACATATATCCAAATCAGTCATTAACATCTCTCATAGCTGTTCCCTCTTCTCTCTCTCATGACCATAGTCTTACTTCAGAGAACCATACATTTCTCAATTGCATTCTTACCAAAGCCTCAAAAGTGGTCTACCTTCCTCTAACCCATCCCTCATTTTGCCATCAGATTTATTTTCCTAAGAAATAATACACTTTATCATGTCTTTTTTCTTTTCTTTTTTTTTTTTTTTAGAGATGGAATCTCACTCTGTCACCCCAGGCTGGAGTGCAGTGGCCTGACCTCGGCTCACTGCAACCCCCACCTCCCGGGTTCAAGCAATTCTCCTGCCTCGGCCTCCTGAGTAGCTGGGACTACAGGTGCACACCGCCACGCCCAGCTAATTTTTTGTATTTCGGTAGAGATGGGGTTTCACTGTGTTGCCTAGGTTGGTCTTGAACTCCTGAACTCAGGCAATCCACCCACCTCGGCCTCCAAAAGTGCTAGTATTATAGGATTGCAGGCGTGAGCCACCACGCCTGGCATATCATGTCTCTTTTCAGCATATAGTTATCCTTTGGTTTCCTGCTGACTCTATCATGAAACCCAAACTCATACATGTACATGCAATCTGAAGGCCCTCTTTGGACTTAGGTCAATCCATCTCTCCAGCTTCATCTCCTGCCTCTCTCTCACTCACCCACTGTATGCCTCAGCTACTTTGAACTTCTTTCTGTTTTCTGATACAAGCCTATTCCTGACTCTGTCGTTACTGCACATGTTACTTCCTCATTCTTGAATGTCTCTCTCCATTCTGGAAAATGTTCTTCCTTTAGAACCACAAAATGGTAAAAATCTAAACTTTTCTTCATAGCTACCATCTGAAAGAGCCAGAGTTCAAGAGAAGGGGACAATAACAAGAGTGTACAGACAAGCCTCTCCAGGTACACTCAGGCAAAACAGCCAAATCAACCAATTAAAAGCCAAACAATGCAGGAACAATTTTTTTGGTCCCTGAATCTTCTTTTAATTATTTAAATTAATAATACCAAATATTGAGACTCACTGACTTCATTCCTGAGTTTTGTTCTGTTGACTAGTATCTGGATTCTAGTTTGTCTTCACTATACCCTCACTAGTCTCTGTACTAGTTGGTCACAATCTCAAAGCCAAGGATTCTAAGCCTGGTATCTGTGGACTTGGATGGGAAAAACATTATACCATTATTTTCATTCACTTCTGACTGAAATTTAGCATTTCCTTCCATTATGAATCTAGACCACAAATCATAGTAGTTTTAGCTGAATCTGTAACTTTGTCACTAATAGAAATTACAGATAATTTCATATCACATTAGAATTGTAGCAAATGACTTAAAATACTATTTATGTTCACCTATTACTTCAAATTATGGTAGTATTAGACCCAGTATTAGATCTCATAATTAATATGTTAATTAAAAGCATGTAAATTATTATATAAAATTTGTTTTTAAAATATTTTGATCATTATATTTCAATATACTTGTTTTCCTTGTATTTTATTTAATGCACGTTTAAGCAGTTTTCTAAGAAGGGATCCATACAGTTTGCCAGACTACCAAAGAGACTAGGGCACCAAAAAGGTTAAGAATACCTTGTCTTAATCAATGCTTTTTAAATGTCAGCCTGAAAAAAAAAATAGGTTCCTGGGCCCCAACCCTAGAGATTCTGATCAGTTGTGTAGACAAGGATCTTCACTTTGAACCAGCATCCCTAGGTGATTTTTATGTAGGAGATGCTTGGATATTACTTTGATAGAGACTGACCTAAAAATGTTACCTAAGTTTGAGAAAATAAACCATTTGCACAAGATGAAAACAAATGAAAAGTTGCTACCCTTTAAGAATTACTCTCTCTATTCCTTATGTCTTAGGTATTCTCACAGCTTCCTGAATTGTAAGAGATCTTTTAATTCCTAATGGCATATTTAGAAAAAACGTAATCCTAGTCACTTTGGGAAGGGATAAAGGACAGGAAAAAGGCATATTTTCTAGGTCAAGCATCCAGAAGACTTGCAAAATTTAAATACATGAAATATACTGGACTTTCTCCAACACACTAAAGCAAGTTATTGATAATTGCCAGATTTTTAAATCTTTCCTCCAACTATGGTAAATCCAACATCACCACCACTACCACCATCATTGTCACCACCACCATGTTTGTCATCATTAAAATGCATTTTCTATCCACCCAACTTGTCTCCTGCACCCCGCAAAAACCCTATCTCAGTTCATAGCACCTCCAGCCAGCTGCTAGTTCAAGTCAGAGCCTAGGCATAATCTTTGACTCCTTCCCCTTCCCACCTCAACATTAAATACAATTGTAAGTCTAATTAATGTGATTTCCAAAATGTCTCCCAAATCTGACGTTTCTCTTCATCTCTCCTGGATTCACACTCATTGAGGTGACTACCATCTGTCTCCTGGACCACTGTAGCAGGTCCATACTGCTGTCCCTGCATGCTCACACCCAGTCCATTCTCTACATAGTCTTCATAATGGGATTTTCAAAACATAAATGTGATTGTTACTCTCCCCCTTAAAATAATTCATTCAATGGCTTGTCATTCCCATTAGGATACACTCTAAGTGCCTCTACATGCCATATGAAGCCACCTGCTACTTCTCTAATTTAATCATCTTCCTCCTCATTGTCTAAACTCCAGCTACACTGCTCTTTTTTCCAAAACCAATTCACTAAGCTCTTTACCACCTCAGGAGCTTTGCGCCTACTGTCCCTTCATCCCCTGACGCTCTGTCCCCCAACCTTTTACACGGTTGGATACTTTTCATCCTTTGGGGTGACCTACATGTCACTTCTTCTGAGAGGCCTTCCTCAATTACTGTAAAGTTGGTCGCTGTCCTCATTACTATCTATCACAGCTTCATGGTCATTACCTCCATAGCAACAATCATATGTTGTAATAACGTATTTATTTACTTGTTCATTGCTTGTCTTCCTCAAGAGACTGTAAGTTCTAAAAGGGCAGGAGTGCCTTTTGACATAATAGATGTTCAATAAATATCTGTTGATTGAATAAATGAATGAAAGAGCACCCCTTTTAGTGTGCTGGGTCTGAACAACTAAGAGAGCGTAGCACTCCCAGAAGTTGATTGACAGACAATGGTGTTTGACAGACAGCACCAATAGAAACAAAGGTATATAGAAACTTAGGCAAGTAAGAAACACTGATTAAGTATTATAACTAAATATTAATGTATGTACAAGTAGAACACTAAATGCATAGTGTAGGCAGTAAGAAAGAGACATATGGGAGTTTCCAATGTAGCCATAATTCTGATTTCTTGGCTTCAATGCAAAATTATTTCTTGTTTACATACCAAATGCTAGTCTCTGTGCTAGGTTCTAGGGACACAGACATGAATAAGACACAGAAGCTCCATAACGACAGGTATTCTTGTCTGTTTTGTTCACTATTGTATCCCTCTGGGCTGACAACACTGTCTGGTGAAAGTAAGCCTTCTGTAAGTATTTGTGGGGGGAAGGCAGGCAAGAAAGTGGGCATAAGCCCTGGCTGAAAAAAATATTAAAGAGAAGACAGATAAGAAACAAATATGTTACAACATTTTAGGATAAATACAATAATAGAAATGTGAACAAATCACAAAGATAGTCCAGAGTAGGGTCTTTGGTAGACAGAAAAGGCTTCGCTAGGGAGCATCAATCTGAGCTGGGATTTCAAAGACTAAAGGAAATTTATTGGGAATACCAGAGTGTAGTACACTGTTGAAGGGTCATCCACGCAGGTGGAATAACACACGTGCAGATGCATGGAAAGGTAAAGCAGCGTGTTAAACTCAGAAAATTTCATTTTTTTTTTTTTGGTATAACTGTAGCATAAAACCAAAATGGGGGTATGGTAGGAAATAAATAAAACTGGAAGTGAAAGAAGGATGGGGAGAAATTTGTAACAGTCCTTGGAAGAGATGATCAGACTTGTATGTTATTTTTGACAACCGGGATGCAAAATAGGGGGTGGGGCTGAGCCCAGGAGCAGACAGTTCAATTAGGAGGTTATCACAATAACTCACCTAGTTTTAGTTACTCAGTTTTACAGATAAAGAAATTGAGGTTCAAATTTCTAGGTGATTTTCTTAAGGTTACTCAACTGCTTATTGAAGGAATTCAGGTTTTCTGAAGTTGAAGTTTAGTGTTCTAGCACTGGTTTCTCCCCAAAATATTTTTTAAATCATTACATTCGATCCTTGAAGGCAAGATGAAAATGCTTTAAAATATTTCTACAGGGTACCAGATGCCTGAATGCTACCAATTCCCTTTTAAATTACTATTTTGTCAAAGGAGATTAAGAAGCTCAGTGATAGAGTAGCCCAGGGGCCTGGTGATATAACATTATAAAGATGTATATAGTCACCATTATAATTTCCAATGTTAGCAGCCCTGCAGATACTGAAAGATGGTAATTCTCCTTTTTAAGGATTTCAACTAGATATTAAGGACAGGTAATTTGTTTTGCCTACGTTACTAGATAATCTTTGTTTCTGATCAATGTGGTTCAGAGACCCCATCTGAAATTACCGTTAAGTCTCTGGATCACTTTTAGATATCATGGGAGATGGGATTTGCCTGAGTGCTACAGTACTTTTCAGTGGCTAGAGAACATTTCAAATATTCTTTCCTCTCTACATAATCCTAGAAATGTTCATGAAAGATGAAATGTTACTTTTCCCCAGCATACTCACTAGTTAAATATGAAGTCACAGTGCTTAAGAAGGCTTCCAAAATGGAACTGGCTATGTTTCTTACTTCTAGAAACATATATGGTTCCATAAAGATATGGATAAGAATTTGAGGGTCTGGGTAAATGCCTTGTGGTTACAGTTTAAGAATGGGATGGAATAATACTCCTGGATTAAATTCTTAGAAGTACCACAATTTCTGTGACATCCTGTGCAACTGTTAAAACTCTTCTTGTGCTTTAGAGTGCAGCCTAAATTTATGGAACTTCTTAAAATGTTGGACCAGAAAGGATATTGGAGAATGTGAAAGTGTGGATGTGGGTGGGTGGATGCATATGTTGTATTATCACTATACATCACCTAGCTCTGTACCATGTTCCTGAAGGTACTTCAGGCAACAGTCTGCATTTGCAACTCTAATCAATTTCTCCATGATCTTGGAGTAGACAGTCACAAATTTTCCTTTGCAGGCAACTGGTAAGTACAATGTAGAAGGAGGCTGGGAAGAAGAAGATGCGTACAGGCAGAAGTTCAGATATGTGTGTTTGTGTATATCTACTAAATGTGAATCTTTTGCAGTCCAAAACCAGATAAAAGTGACTTTTTTATTATGAATGCCTCTGCCCCACTGAATTACCTGCAATAACACACACACACACATACACACACACACGAGCATTAAAAAAAATCATACGGCATCTTCTAAGCCGCAAAAGGATAGAAAATATCAACACTGCTTCAGTTTACAAAAAAAAAAAAAAAAAAACCCTAAAATAATTCTCATACCTTTTCAAAGTAACTTAATTTATACCCAGGACATAATATTATCTGGTCTCATTCTTAGGCGATATCAGAACTTCAGACTTTAAAAGGAAGAGAATTTCTTGAGTTTACCAGTAGCATAAATAAGATATACTCCCAGATTCTATTAAGTCATACAACTGTACTGCAGATAAGGGAAACATGCTTCATAATTTAAATGCAGCAATGCTTTTGTTTTGATATTATCATAAAGAAATTACTTTTGTTCACAGTGTTATCTGACCTTCATGCAGAAACTGATTAAAATGTTTTCCCTTTACAACAACAACTGTAAATGAAAGTTGAAATGAAATGAAATATATGTCCTAACATCATTGTATAGGAAGCTTTCCTGTTCACACACACACACACACACAAACCACAGAAGGAAGAAACCTAGGAAGTCTCATTTCTTTTTCTATAACCAACACAATTGCCTTATACACAAAGGATATTTCATCATTCATGACAGCAAGCTATCACTTCCAGGGACAGCTTCAGTGTTGCTTGGTGAGTATTTTATACAGCTTATTCGCAAGTATCATTTATAGCAAAGTGACTTGTGACTTACAGCTAGGACAAATGTGGAAACCATCTGATAGGCTATAGTATATTACACATGCATGCTAGCAGGGCATGAAAATCCACTGTAGTGCTTGTTCCTTTTTTGTTGCTATACTTTCTGTTGGTTATGGGAGTGGGGAGTGGGGAGGTGGGCACATATAGCTGTTCCAGTTTCTCTTTCTTGGCTACCTACTACTAGTCCAATACTAGTACTATTTATATTTGCCTGAACAATAATTACAAAGTCAAAGGAAAGGAAGCAGATCAACCAGCCTCTCTCAACTCATAAAGCAGAGAAGGAAAAAAAGATAGTTTCTAGGTAGATCAGAATAATTTCAGACACTTGCCCCATAGCCTGAAGAATATACTTATTTTTCTTGACTGTGTATGTGTACCTTTACTGGTAATGGGATGCAGAAGAGTCCTGTATTATAAGAAATCATTGGCATTATTAGAAATTTCTTGATCTGGGACTATCTTCAAAAATGAAAGTCAATGTGTTCCATTACCTGCATGTTAAGGACACTCAGTGGGATTGAAGGAAGAGAGCATGAACAAATTAAGAGAATGGAATCATCTCATAGATTGTGATTAAAAGCACAGACTGTAGGCTTTTAGTACTGTGAGGGACCTAAGTAGTCATCTAAAACAATCTTTCTTTTTGAAAACAAGTCAGAAAACCAAGGCCAAAAAGGATCTGTGATAAGTCACACAGGAGGTCAGCGGCAAAAGCCAGCCTAGAACACAGACCTCCTGACCCACAGCCCAGCACCCCTGGTTACTGGTAAGATGCAGATCACAGTTTGTTTCTCTTGATAGGTGCTGCACTTTGATAAAAACACACAAGAAGGTCACATGCAGATGTTTCTTTCCTGAGTGTTGTTGGTACCAGTTTGGATTCTATTTAGATAGGGGAAGAAACACTATGATTTAGAGTGCCCATCATCTTTTTGAGAATGTTCCATCTAGATAAGAACAATAGGTTCATTCATTCAAGAAATTGTGATTTTTCAAAAGAATGTCATCAAAAATCATGTGATAAAATATTCAAAACTAATCTGATAAGTGTGGCAAGGATAAAGACCCAACTTAGACCGGGCACAGTGGCTCATGCCTGTAATCCCAGCATTTTGAGAGGCCGAGAAAGGTGGATCACCTGAGGTCAGGAGTTCAAGACCAGCCTGACCAACATGGCGAAACCCTGGCTCTACTAAAAATACAAAAATTAGCTGGGCGTGGTGGCGCACGCCTGTAATCCCAGCTACTCGGGAGGCCAGGACTGGAGAATCACTTGAACCCAGGAGGCGAAGGTGGCAGTGGGCTGAGATCATGTCACTGCACTCCAGCCTGGGTGACAGAGTGAGACTCTGTCTCAAACAAACAAACAAAAAACAAACCCAACTTAGGCTACTATGGATGGTAGAAAGGGCAACTAGTATATTAATTAGAATTTTCTTTTCTTCCTATTGTCAATGCTAACACTTTGTTTCAACTAAAGTTTCCTGCCTTCTTCAGTGTGAGTGAGCAAATGCTGACTTGTTAAAATTTCACTGAGTCTTTTATTTCACTCTAGGAACAAAGGGTCAATCTGATAACTGGTCTCAAATTAGAGGCCTTACTAAGGCAAACATGTGGTTCGCTTTCTCAAAACAAAGTATTGACACAAAATGTGTCAGGTTAGCCCCTTTTGAGTCTTTACACATAACAAACATCGGTTACTAACAATTATACAAATCCCCTCCCCATGTCACAAAGTGAAAAAAGACATCATAAAATCAAACGGTATTAAGAGATAAGGTTATGCCTACATGGCATAAAAATATATAACTAACCTCAAAGTGTTTTCTCAATACCCCTGTGATGGTTAACTCTGAGTGTCAACTTGATTGGATTGAAGGATGCAAAGTATTGATCCTGGGTGTGTCTGTGAGGGTGTTGCCAAAAGAGATTAACATTTGAGTCAGTGGGCTGGGAAAGGCAGACTCACCCTTAATCTGGGTGGGTACCATCTAATCAGCTGCCACTACAGCCAGAATATAAAGGAGGCAGAAAAACGTGAAAAGGTTAAACTGGCTTAGCCTCCTGGCCTACATCTTTCTCCTGCACTGGATGTTTCCTACCCTCGAACATCAGACTCCACATTCTTCAGCTTTGGAACTTGGACTGGCTTTCTTGCTTCTAAGCTTGCAGATGGCCTATTGTGGGACCTTGTGGTCATGTGAGTTAATAATGCTTAATAAACTCCCTTTTATATATATAGCCTATTAACCCATTTTTGCCTAGTGTTCCATTATTGGAATGCTAAGCTTGTAGGAGTTATTTATATCCTACTGCTCTAGGTTATTACCAAAGTCTGATTCTTCACACAAAAAATTTGCAACCTCCAGCATAGATAGATTAATTCTGTCCCAATAGGTTAATTCTGTCCCAGTCAGAACCCTGACTAATACAACCTCCAAAAAGAAGACTGTTGGACAGTTGTATTTCATACCATTGCAAAAATGAAGAAACTAAACAACCAATCTTTTCTATTTATATAAACCATGTCTTAGACATAATCTTTTTTTCACCTCTTAAAACTCAAATTGCATGCATACTTCAAGAAACATGATTGCCCCAAAGCAAACATTCAGGCACTGAGAAAGCAAGGTTTGCTGCTATCTGTGAAAGCCACAGTGAAGATTATTTAGAAGTCAAGTTTCCCACTGGACTTCAGAAATATAGAGATCTGTATAAACAAGCAACTTGTTTGCTTATATTCAGGAGGCTATCCTTCATTAATCTCATTTACTTTATTGAACTTTGCTTGGTATACTATTCAAAATAGATAATGGTTTAAAAGCAAGAGTTAATTCTCCAAACCTCTAAACAATTTTTTTTTTTTTGCAACACTTGAAAAATCTGAGAGTACACAACACTTATCAGGCATTAAGATAATTTGGTTTTCTAAGTTCTAGAAGTAAGTTTAAGACTGGAGATTTCTACTAAGTTTCAAAAAGATGAGCTTTCAAGAATGTTCTTTCCCTATTTTCAATTCTTAGCACCAACGCAGCCAGGGGATGATCCTAGATATGACTTGAATCATAAGAATGTGCAAGTGGGGGATAAATACCTCCAGAAACTCCTGCCTTATACATATTGCTCAGAAAGTTCAGGGGTGGTACTGTTGACCTGAAAAGGAACAGAGCTCAAGAAGTGGAGATGAGAAACTTAAATGAGTGAATGTGTGGAGGGGCAGGGAGGGGAATTCAGTCATTAAGTCACGCAGAACTTAGTGGTTAGTGAGTTTTCAAAATGCTATAGAGATCTAGAAAATTACTGAATGAAAAGTTCAATTTCTACAATGAGTAGAGAGGTAGGTTATATGCAGCATGGGCTAAGAACAAATGAGGGTTCAAAATTCCTCAAAGCCCTCATTTTTCTCTTCTCAGGTGTGATAGAATGGAAAAATATTTCAAACCAATCAAATAAAACATTTTACCACTAAAACAAAAAAAAAATCACCAGGCCCATTAAGCACCAGTTACATAATTAATACCTAATATAAACTCTAAACAATCCTGCTCCCTTCCTCCTACAGTTACCTGCGAGTGCTGGTTGGCTATTGATAGTGGTCAAAGTTATTATTTCTATTGTCAAAGGTGATCTTCCCACATGGTAAACTGACTATACAACTATACCCCATGCAGCCATTTTGCAACTACACGCCTTTGGTCAGGAGATAGAGGATGCATATCTGTGCTAATTTATTACTATGATTGAAAAAAAAAAAAAACGCTCTTTAGTTTATGCCTTTTGTCCCACTGAAAGTGAGTTGGCAGCATTACCTGTGTGGTATATCTATTCCAACAATATGTTAGCAGTCTTAAAAGATTATCACAGTAGATATACACAATGGAGAAGGAGGGGTGCTCATGTGATTCCTCCATAGCAGTGTTTCCCAAAGGATGCACATTCTTGGGCCCCCACTTCCAGATCTAGAGTAGCACAATTTCTAAGAGTGGGGTGATTCCAATATACATTAAAGTTTGAGAATCACTGTCTACAGTAGTAGTCTGTAACTTAGAGGTGGCTATCAGAATCCCCAATGAGATTTCTTAGAATGCGCATGCCTGTGCCACAGTCCAAGAACTACTATGCCAAGATGTCTTCTTGAGGGTAGGTCTGGCCATCTGTGGTGGTGGTTGCAGAAGACAGATAATATGATAATAGCAAAGAAAGCACTGCCCTAAATCCTTTATATGCTTCACCTCATTTATTACCCAAAACAACCCTTTAAGGTAGGTATCATTACTGTCTCCATTGTACATGTATAGTAACTGGGACAAGGTCACAGAAGTTAAGCAACTTACCCAGAGCTGCAGAGCTAGTAAGTGGTGATACTATGTGAAGCTGGTTCAGTACCCCTGTTCTAGAAATTTATTTTAGGGCCCCTATATCTTAAAAGTACTCTGATCCTCCCAAATTGCAAGGCTTACAGATCCCAGAATTATGCTGTCCTTCCCTTCACTGGGTTCAGAATTGAGGAGCTGTCTTTCAACAACCTAAGAAGGATTGAGCCAATGAATAAAACTAAAAGCAACTAAAAAAAGATGTGCACAAGGTGCTTAGTCAAACACTTTCAGTCCTTCTCAGGAGAAAGAAAATAAGGTGAGAAAATTGCTTTTAGAATTAAGAAAGGAAAAAAGCTTGGACTCAGATTCCAGATTTTTTCTACAGCAAAAGAAGTGGGAGGCCCTTCACAAACAACAAAATGCTTTTGGTCAAATTAAAGCATTAAAAATTAATGATTACATGATAACTAAGACGCTCAACTTTACAGCCCAAAGAAAATTCTTGTGGGTGTTCACAAAAGTTGCTTGTGATCTGACAGCTGGCTACTGCAGGAAATGAAATTTCACAGTCCAAATAGCAGTTTAGTTTGGTAGCAATTATTTAAGAACTGGGAGGAGCCACAAAGTGAATTTAGATGAATTTAAGTAACATCTCTCAAAATATTGACCTGAAAATCTTGTTTATTAAAACGTAGGCTCTAATTAAACTAAGGAGCTTCTGCAAAGCCAAAGAAACTATCAACAGAGGAAACAGAAAACCTACAGAATAAATGAAAATATTTGCAAACTATGCATGTGACAAAGGTCTAATATCCAGAATCTATAAGGATTTTAAAGAAATTTTAAAGCAAAAAACAAACCCCATTAAATAGTGGGCAAAGGACACAAAAAGACACTTTTCGAAAGAAGACATACATGTGGCCAACAAGCATATGAAAAAAAAGCTCAACATCACTGATCATTAGAGAAATGCAAATCAAAACCACAATGAGATACCATCTCACACTAGTCAGAATGGCTATTAATAAAAAGTTTTAAAATAACACATGCTGGTGAGGTTGTGGAGAAAAAGAAATGCTTATACACTGTTGGTGGGAGTATAAATTTGTTCAACAATTGTGGAAAACAGTGTGGCAATTCCTCAAAGACCTACAAACAGAAATACCACTCAACATGGCAATCCCATTACTGGGTACATACCCAAAGGAATATAAACCACTCTATCATGAAGACACATTCATATGTATATTCATTGTAACACTATTCACAATAGCAAAGACATGGAATCAACCTAAATGACCATCAATGGAAGATTGGATAAAGAAAATATAGTATATATATACCATGGAATACTATGCAGCCATAAAAATAGAATGAAATCATGTCCTTTGCAGCAACATGGATGGAGTTGGAGGTCATTATTCTTAGCAAACTAATGTAGGAACAGAAAAACAAATAACACATGTTTTCACTTATAAGTAGGAGCTAAATGATGAGAACACACGGTCACATAGAGGGAAACAACACACACTGGGGCCTATCGAAGGGTGTAGGGTGGAAGGAGGGAGAAGATGAGAAAAAAATAACTAATGGGTACTAGGTTTAATACCTGGGTGATGAAATGATCTGTACAACAAACCTCCATGACACAAGTTTACCTACATAACAAACCTGCATATGTACCCCTGAACTTAAAAGGTACAGAGAACTGAAGGGGGCATGATTTCATTTATATATGTTATATATAATATATATATGTGTGTGTGTATGTGTATATATATGTGTGTGTGCATGTGTATATATGTGTGTGTGTGTATGTTTGTGTATACATGTCTTTTTGTGCATATGTTATATATGGTTTATATAAAGATGGAGAAAGTGTGGAAGGATTGATTCCAAATAAATCCATTTTAGAGAGGAAGGCCAGAAGGAAAAAGAAAAGATAATTGAATTTTTCTTTATTCACTCCTGTTTTGTTTGATTCAGTACAACAAATCACTACTTTTGTAATTTAAAAAACTATAAAAGAAAAAATTTTAAAATAGCTCCCATGATTTTTTCCTCTGTTCCACAGTAATGGGTTTTTACTGAGTCTATCTTTTTGATAGGCCTAACAACTTTCAGTTAGAAAAATTTCCACTACCTTTCAGTCATGGCTGTAGCTCACCTACTTTATGATTTTCCTCTGATAGAAAACTTGGCAGAAACTGTTTTCTAAAAAGACCTGGCTCCTTTAAATAGATCACAGTGGGTGTACAGAGTGGTTTAAGGACCTTGGACAGGAAATGTCACTACACAGCTTCTTTGGCCACCAAAAACTCATGGTTGAACAGTTTTTCACTTAGGAGCTTTTCAACATTTGGGTCAGGAACCACTGAGACCTCCCTCCTGGGTCTGGTATTCTTTTCTTAGGCCTTATACTTGTTACTTTATACTTTTAGCAAACACTGCCCCAAAAGGAGATCCTTTAGTCATTCAGTTCACACAGGACTAAGCTTAAAAAAATATTTATTGAGCACTTAGGGTATGTCAGACACTGACACTTATGGAGCAAGTCTGTGAGGGAGGCATGTATTCACCAGGAAAAGAAGGAGATGTGATAAAGAAGAGTACTCAAGGTAATGGAAAGTGCTGTATCAGGATTCATAACCTCAACTCCCTGTTGCTTTATCTCTACCGTGCCCTGTAACCTTGAGCATGTCCCTTCCCCACCCAAGTCCTAAACAACTTCTCCTATAGAGTAGGGAGGTTGGACTAAATCAATGATTCTCAAACTCTAACACGCATTTGTATTATCTGGAGTGCTTGTTACAATGGCAGCTTCCTATGACCTCACCCCAAGATTTATTGAATCAGATTCCCTGGGGTGGGGGTACAGAAATAGGTATTTTTAACAAACTCCCCTGGTGGATCTGACACATGTGGTTCTTGACCCACACTTTGAGAAACCCAGGACTCCACGTTCATTCCAGCTCTAACATACCTTGACACAATATCCAGGTGGCGCTGGTAGAGATATTATTGAAAGGAGAATTAGAGCTGAAGGAATGATTTTTCTCATCCATTAATTCCTGAGTCAGCAAACATTAAGTGCCTATTATCTGCCCATACCTATTGTCTAGTTTTCCATATATGTTTAACTGATTTTGGTGATTTGGCAAGGAATTGGGGGATTGCCAGCTTATGAAGAGTAGTATCTTTTAATATCTAGATCAGTGCTTAGTGACGTGCATGCTAATTAGAAACTGATGTAAGAAGCTGTAAGACTACTCATGATAGCAAAAAAGTGGAAACAACCTAAATGTCTACCAATTGATGAATGGTAAACACATTGTGATACATAGATACTATGAAATATTATCTGTCAATTAAAACGGAATAAAATACACCTGCTACAAAATGGATGCGCTTTGAAAACATCATGCTAGAGCGAAGGGAGCTAAATGCAAAATGCCATATCATGTATGATTCCATTTATATGAATTGCTTAGAATAGGCAAATTCATAGAGGCAGTAAGTTGCTTAATGGTTGCCTAAGTCTGGGCTTGAGGCATAATGTTGGATAAATGGAGAGTAACTGCTAATTGGTATTGGGTTCCTTTTTGAGATGATAAAAATATCTAAAATTGTGGTGATGGTTGCATGACTCTGTGAATATATTAAAAATTATTGAATTATACACTTTAAATGAATAAATTTATGGTATGTAAATTATACCTCAATAATAATATATGTATATATGCATGTCTATCTGAAAGAAAAAGCTGGACCAAGCATGGTGGCTCACACCTGTAATCCCAGCACTTTGGGAGGCTGAGGCAGGCGGATCACTTGAGGTCAGAAATTTGAGACCAGCCTGGCCAACATGGTGAAATCCCGACTCTACTAAAAATACAAAAATTAGCCTGGCATGGTGGCACATGCTTATAATCTCAGCTACTAGGGAGGCTGAGGCAGGAGAATCACTTGAACCTGGAGGTGGAAGCTGCAGTGAGCCGATATCACACCACTGCACTCCAGCCTGGGCAACAGAGTAATACTCCATCATCTCAATACGAAAAAAAAAAAAAGGAAAAGAAAAAGCTGTATAATTACTTGTTGACTGTTCACCAAGTTAGAAGAAAGTATACCAACCCTTAATATAAATGGAAAATCAGCCTGTCGATTTTAGCAGTCTCTTTCTCATGCACACACAACTTCACATCACTCTTTGCTTTCCATTTCAGGTGGGCCTGAGGTGTGCACATCCTGTTTGCTAGTTGGGTACTCTGAAGCAATTTATTACTCTATAGTATGTAAACCTTTGTTGCATTTGCTTTAATTAAATTCAAGCATTTCTGTCCACTAACAAACCACAGCAGCTGGTGTGACTGCTCTTGGCCTTGCCCGTTTTTGTACTTGTGTACATAGCAGCGGAGTGTACGTGCCTGGAAAGAGATTTTACGATAAAGTGCTTCTAATGCAGCAGTATTTAGGCAGAAAGTGTTACACTTTGGATTAAATAAAATTTTCAAGTATATCCTTTAAGTTCTCTGTATTCTCAGGGACTGATCCTCCTGACCACCACCCCAGGAAGAGTTTGGGCAGTTTTTACCTTGCATTCTTTATTCTGGTATCTAAATTTTAGTGTCATAGAAGCTGACCATTATGTATCTCTTTTAGAATTCATGATGCATGAACTTTTAAGGAAGGGGCAATTTTTTTTCATCTTTATGTTCCCAGCTAATAGTATAGTATATGAAGCCTATCGGGTTCTTAATGGATGTTTAGTTAATGAAAAAAGATCTTCAGTGTCTCCCTTGGGGACCTAGAAAGGCCCTAGCTAGCATCCTTTATGCAAAAGATAATTCTGGGCTTGACTTTCCATCCCCAATGTTACTGAGGTGCATGTGCAGATTCAGCACCTTGCTCCATAGACATAGGCATGCACCACATGAATTTTCAAATACCTACATATTAATCACATGTCAGAACTTATTAACTAATAGCTGATCTATAAACCATGTGAAGAGATTAGAAACGTATAGAAAAGTATGCACACACAAATAAAATCCTTTGCAGAATACAGATTGAAATTTAATCTAAATCTGCTCAGTTTTAACTTTCCTATCCTTTTTATTAGTCTTCACAGTAAAAGCTATTTGGGAGACCCACACAATACAACAGTGAAAAAATTGGCCGAGCCTCATAATGTGCCCAGCATTTCTAAGTGGCTTAGTACCTTCTTAATAAAGATCATAATTTGAATCTTTTGCTCCTTTTGCTTCTGAAAATTGGAACAAGTAAAATCATATGTTTGGAGACTAATTGAAAATCGAAGCCCAGAAGCCCATTTGCTTTGTTTGGGAGAGCATGTGCAAGTTGTTGGTTATATTTAGAGATGCATAATTTAAAACACTTTTACATTCATTCGTATACCACTTGAAACTCTTATGGCATTTGCATGTCAAATATTTCATTTGAGCCTCAGAATAGCTCTTTGAGATAAACAGAGCATGGCACTAAAATCATAGAACCAGAGGACTCAAAGGCACCTAAAGGCACATAGTTCAACTGCCCATCTCACTTGGCAGGTGCCAAACTCAGGCATAGAGGTCAGTGGTTGGCTCAAGGTGGTACTGCAGGTTTTCCTACATGAGGCATTCCCTTCATAAATATCTAATGACACTCAGAGATAGAAAATATTATTGAAACCTCTACAGTGCTCAAGGTTAGCAGGCAAGGATTAGAACCTGGAAGTTTCTGCCTCGGGGTCCTAAATACAGACTTCTCTCTCCCTCGGTATCTTTTATACACATCAGTTTGACTCTTTCCTATCATTAACTTTACTATAATCTTCTAAATATATACACCTTCTGTAGCCTCCAAAGCAGTTAAACCCCCATCAGCAGACATAAAATTTCTTGGTCTGACAATCTTACTTTTATGTTGCCTTCAGTATTTCAGGTTGCCTGAGGTGCCATATTGATTAAGCTACATTCTGGAGAACTAAATATATGTAGAATATTATATGGTTCCTCTACCAAGCACGAACTATAAATTAATGTATTCCTCTTGTTGACATTGTAAAGTAGGCTTGCCTGAAGTACAACTGTAATATTCCTTGCAGGACCATGTGTTTTACTTGTAATGTCTATAAAATGAATAGTTGTTCAAATGTAAAAGCTGTGACAGAAAACAGATGTTTATATAGAAGGTGACATAGTAGAAGGATGACAGTGAGTATATGCAATGTAGGAAGCCAGAAAGTACTGGGGGAAGAAAATAATACAATGGACCAATGGCAGGACAGCCTTTCACTATGGAAGTGACAGAGAGGTTTAATCAATACATCAATCCTGAATATAGTGAGAGGTGATATAAACATGTTTTGCTTTGTTTTCCTCTTGGTATTTTGTGGCTCTAAGTGCTGTAGAATATAACTGAAACTGTGGCAGAAGAGTAGAGCCAGGTAATTTGGGCAATTAATTAGGAGTCCTGCACATCAAAGGATGTTTGTGTAGAGATAGGGATGGGGAAGATTCTAATATAAATGGTGTTGAGGGCAGCACAGAGTGAGCTCTAGTTTGAGAAAAGTGGCTAAAATATATTTTGACATGCATAATTTTTCCTCTTGCTCCTTTGGCTCCCTACTTCAAATCTCCCCAGTAGATTGTTCTTTTTTAAAATAGTCCTCCTCACTTTAGTCTTGCCCTAAGTTTCTTTTCTAACTTTTATTTTAGCTTCAGGGATGCATGTGCAAGTTTGTTATACAGGTAAACTACGTGTTACAGGGGTTTCGTATACAGATTATTTTGTCACCTAGGTACTGAGGCTAGTGCCTGATGAGTATTTTTTCCGATCCTCTCCCACCCTCCACCCTCAAGTAGGCCCCAGTGGGTGTTGCTCGCCTCTTTGTGTCCATGTGTTCTTGTTGTTTAGCTCCCACTTATAAGTGAGAAGATGTAGTATTTTATTTTCTGTTCCTGCTTTAGCTTGCATTAGTTTGCATTAATTCGCTTAGGATAATGGCCTCCAGGCCATCTGTGTTGGTGCAAAGGGCATGATTTCATTCTTTTTTATGGCTGCATAGTATTCCATGGTATATATGTACTACATTTTCTTTATCCAATCTTCCACTGATGGGCATTTAGGTTGATTGCATGTCTTTACTATTGTGAATAGTGCTGCAATGAACATATACATGCATGTCTTTATGACAGAGTGATTTATATTCCTTTGGGTGTGTACCCAGTAATGGAATTGCTGAGCTGAATGATATTTTTGTATTTAGGTCTTTGATTTCTCTGCACCATAACTTTTTGACAAGTATCTTTATATATAATTCTATAATACATATAAAACAGCAGTTCTCTGCCCCTACCCCAAGTCCTTTTTCTTAAAGACAGCTTCAACTTTTTAAGCTATTTCATCTGTTATGTATCTCCATGTTTATAAACAATATGTTCATGTCTGCTTCTTAGTCAGTTTTACATATTACCTGTTGAGTTCCTAATACAGAAGATAATGACCAGTTGTCCTCCCTCAATTATTCAAATATAGCTATGTGATAATTTTACATTATTATGAATATTAAGTTGTGAGTCAAATAGTATATCACAATTTCATTTCCTTTCTTGTACTTTTTGTTTTTTCTGCAGTTATAATGAGAATATGAGAATTCTCTCATTTTCATGTGACTCATTTTTCTATATCTCTATAACGAAGTGCCCCCAAACTTTCCAACAGATCATTAAAAACTCATGAAAATAATTTTCCTGGAACATCCCTCCTAGAGCCCTCTCTCTTCCTGCTGAAAATCTGAATAAGTTGTTCCCTTGACCTATTTGCACAACTGATATGCTAGAGTTTCTCTTTATCTCTTATCTTTGCTTTATTCCCTGTTGCCTGTATCTCTTTACTACTGTGCTGGATCCCCTCTGTGTTCCCCTCCAGGTCCCTTTCCACCATTCTGCACATGATCTCTGCTCTGGGACTGATTCTACATTAAAAGAACCCCCTTCAGCCCTCTCTGGTAGATCCAGCTCAGGATCAGGAAATGTGTAAGGTGTCTTCACACTACCACTTCTATCTCTGCCTTCATGTAAAAACCTCTGCCTCTTTGAGGCTCATGCCATTCAACTTTAGCATTCTCTCTATTCTTGGAGTGGTCACCTTTCATTCTTCTAGATAGCACTAGTAGGAGCCCCTTCAAACTCTGTCTTTTCATGTGCCCCTATCATTGTTTGAGCACTTCTAACTTTCTGGCAGCACAAGATGTGCCCACCCTCATCTTTTTGCTTCTCTGCTCCAGGCCTGAGGTAAGCAATTTCTTCAAAGAACTCTGATTACTTTTAGTGAAGATTAGTATTGACAAACTAAGACATGGGTGTTTGTTACGTTTATCGCTACTAATGTGTTGCTGTTCCTGGCCCTCTCAGTGGACAAAGTTAGGAAATATACATATGTGTAAGATATATAACCATTTACACAGACAAATAGAAACATAAATATATACATAGATGGAGACAGAAATAGCCATGAATGACTCTGATACTTCCAATTCAAAATGATAGGGTCCCTTCTAGCCTTCCCCCTTTTCATATTTGTAACTGCCTTCTATGACAGCGAGAAGCTCACTCCTGTTACTCTTAATATATTTATTTGCTCATTCTCCCAGCATGTAGTCAACTATCCGGCCTTGCCAAACTGCCACCCCACCCTGTATGGGTCCTGACCCCTGCAAGGCTACCATTCCTCAGATGCTCCCCTGACATAAGCCCTAGTCACTGCTGGGCTGCATCATCACCCTGCCCTTGTGCCCTCCTTATACAGACCCCGACCACCCTTGTGCTTTCTTCCCACCTCACAACCAGTTTTTACCTTACTTATCAGTCCCTGATGCTTCCTTCCCTATAGAGTTTTAATTCATAATCCATCATTTCCACAACTTGTACTAATATCTTCACCTTCTCATTATGTTGCTGCTGCGATGGATCCTGGCAAAACTCAGTTCTGGATCAACACAACTGTCCACTTCCTCCATTCTTACACCTGAGCAGAGCTTGAAAAAACTGCACAGCTGTGTAGACTGTTATCACTTATAAAGTCATGATCCCTAACCTCATTGGAACTCTCACTCTTACCTAAATATTCTTCTGTATTAATGACCTCTTTCCCCCAAGCTCCAATGCTCCAATTGGCTATTCAGACTTCCTTCCCAACTACTGCTACTTCCCAGAGAAAACAGGATAACTGAGGACATGGAACTCTTAAACACAAGATCCAGTGGAATTACTCACTTTGAACAAAACACTAGGGAATTGGGTGAGTATGGGAAGGGAAGGGGAGAAGGCAAGAGAATGAATGGAGTTAGAAAGTCAAGTCTGAAAGTGAAGTCAAAGGCAAGAACAACTGCTTGAATGGAAAAATGTAGTCTGAGATGAGCAGTGGGTGTTCGAAATAACTACCGTGGGAAACAGATGGGAAAGAAAGCTGAATATGTACACGTAAAAAGTCTTCCTAGCACCTCTGCAGGGCCCAAATGAGGTTTTAGACCATGTACTGTTTCTGGCACAGGTATGAGTTTCTCTAGAGGAGTTCAGCCATAGAGATGTTGGAACAGAGAAAGTGGTGGTTAGTTGATCCAAAGACAGAGAGGGAGGTGTTGTAGGCAGCTTTAGTGACAAGATAATGAGTCTAGAATCAGATGAAGATATTAGCAAAAGGAGAATACTACGACGTTTAGGCTGGATAACAGAGGAAATATTATAAAGCAGTTATTAGGTTCAATTGGGAAATAACTGTACATTTTAGACTCCGAAGCAAAAGTTTCAGAGATTTTACCCCATCATCCCTTCTGGTTGCAAAATGCAATTATCTTTGGTCAACAGACTGCAATTAACACCTCCAAATATTAAGTAGGCTTTTTAAATGATATATCCTATGGTAAAATGCCTTAGGATACTTTTATAAAAAAAAGAACATAAAGATGAAATTGAAGAGTTGAGAGGGCTATGTCTATGGCTCCATCTGAAGCTTTAATTTTTAATATCATATATTTTTGTGATTATAGAAGTAATATATCCTAATTGTAGAAAATTTGAAAGCTACATAACTGAACTAAATAGTATCTGTTACTACTCTCAGTATATATATTTTTGTGCCACGTTTAAATGCATAGGTTTTAGAGTGAGATTGGCTGGGTTCTCACCCCAGAACAGCCATTTCAATAGCTTTGTGACTTTAGGCAAATTACTGAACTCTGTGTCTCAGTTTCCTCATCTAAAAATTGTAATAAAAGTACCACCTACTTCCAAGTAAAATAGATTATTAATATGAAATGAGTTAATATATATAAAGTTGTACTTAGAATAGAACCCAAATATAATTAGTCTCCACTAAGTGTTAGCTATCATTATTTGTGCTTCCTTCAGAAGGATTCAAGTGTTAAATGTAAACATCGAAAATGTATATGGATAAACATATAAGATAAATCGGAACAAAGAATTGTAATACTTGATATGTAAAGGTTTATATTAGCTCAGAAATATAACTTTCCATCAGCTAACCACCCACAAATAATAAGGTGTTATTTGGACTCTTATTTTTTATATTATAAACCTATTGTATATATCCTATAAATATATACAGTTATTTAAGTATTTTACAAGCTAGCTCTGGTAACACTTGCAGTGACTCTAGAGGAATATGGATTGGGGAATGTGGGGAAAGGACCATGTAGTGTAATTTTCTGCTTTAACTAGACAAGGATAAAGCCTCATAAGATAGGGGCAGATGCCACATATCTTGGCATGAACTCACCTGCATGTAAAATACTTCGATAACTGTATACATTTTCAATGTTTATGTAAAATGCTCTACTGATTTTTCTTATTTCTTCCTTTATTATTAATAGAAAGTCCTGCTCCCAGGTTACTTTTATTATATTTTAGTTATTATATACTTTCCTTTTTTTACACTTAACACTTGAATCCTTCTGAAGTTCACATTTAACTTTGACTAGCTTATCTTATACATTATATAAGCATAATAACTGCCACTGTGCCTTAAGCAGAGTATTGAGTACCATAAGCATTTTAAATGCACTATAAAATATATGCTTGTATTATTTTCACTATAAATAAACAAAAGCATAGGCTGATTTTTTAAAGAAAATTCAAAGTCCTTCCACCTATAAATAACATTTTGGTGAAAAACTTTCTATACATTTCATATGCTTATATGCACACATAGATGTACAGAAATACATAAGTGAAAAAATTGAATTATGCTGCTTTGTAAGCTATCTTTTCCATTAAATTGTATTTATGGATATATTTCCATATCAATAAATGTAGGTCTGCATTATTTTTAATGTGTCCAAGTAATTGATTAAAATGATACATCCCAACTATTACACTATTAGAGCCACTTATGTTGTTTTCAAAGCTTTGCCAGTATAAACTAAACATTAATGAACATCCTTGTGTATACAGGTTTTGGTACTTGCATTTATCTTCTTAGAATAAATACTTAGTGAAATTGCTAAATCATAGAAGGCATTTTACATTTTTATAGATTGCCCACCCAACCTTCGGAAATGGACCAATTTAAACAGTACATTGGATCATCCACATCCCCACAGGTTTGCCAACACCATGTTTTATGTTGGTTTTTGAAGCCTTCTTAATCTTATATGAGAAAACTATTAGTTTTTATTTGCAAAGTGAGTTTGGTATTCCTTTTTTGGTGAGTATTCTATTAATGAATTTTCCCCATTTTTCTATTAGATTCATTTTGTAATTAATATGTAGAAGTTATTTTATGTTAAGAATATCTACCCATTGTTATGTGTCACAGATATTTTTCCTAGTTTTTTAATTAACCTTGATTATGGTACTTTTTTTTTTTACCATAAAGACTTTTTTGAAGGTTAAATGTATCAGTCTTTTCCTTTAAGCCTTCAGTCTTCATAAAATAATTAGAAAAACCTTCTCCATCTCAAGACAGTAAACATATTATAAAATAAAATGTTAAATTGTAATCATATAGATTTTCAAATAATCTAAAATATCTTTAAGTGTCTTTATAGTTTTTTTTACATTTAAATATTTGAGTCAGCTGGAATTAACTTTGGTTTAAATAGTGAGTATAGATGTAGCTTTATTAAATTTCCCCTCAATGACCAGCTGTTGTCCTAATCACATTTACTGAAAAATCTATCTTTGCCCCCAAACCCATGGATTTGAAATCCTTGTCATTTCTTAAAATCCATAATATACTTAAGATTATTTCTTTGGACACTGTTCTGTTATAGTAATGTGTCTGATCCTACACAAGTACCATAGTATTTTAATCATTGTAATTTCCAATATAAGTTATATGTGATAGATCAAGTTCTTTATAATTTTTTCTTCTTCAGAATTTTATCTGGAATTTATTTTGGTGTTTGACGTGACATAATTATCTGTCTCCCAAACAGAGTCAAGGTGATTCCTGTAATGTTACTAATTTGTGTTCTGAGAAGGAATTAAAGTGGCAGCACTATGACACTGGGAATTCTGCATAAACCCATGAAAGCAGTCACCTTTATGAACACGTTTTTGGTGGAAACAAGTGTTAAGAACTATTGTTGTATAATAGTGCTACCCAATAGAACTTTCTGTTCTATAGCTGTACTTTCCAATATGGTATTCACTGACCTTATGTGGCTATCAAGTACTTGAAATTTGGCTAGGTGACTGAGAACTGAAATTTTTAGTCTCATTTAATTGTAATCAGTTTAAATTTATACAACTGCATATTTATTGAATAGAGCACTTCTAGAGCACAGCTGTTTTAAAAAGTCAGTGTCCTATTATACTGCTTCATGACATTATTGGCAAATAATAGATTTGGCAATTTCCTACTTAACCTGAAACTATCATTTACATAGTAAAATGCTAAGGTTGACACTGAGATCTCAAAGGCAGCTCAATTAAATAAATATGGAACAGATGCTTCCTATACCCTTGGCTCTCTGCAGAATAAAAGACAGCCTTCCAAAAGTTTAAAACTAAGTAGAGGAGATACAGTGATACAAAAATAACAATAATGGTTGCAGAACAAGGTAAAGATCATAAAAGAGGAATCAACAATATACCAAGAGAGTTATGAAAAGGGAGAGATTGCTGAGCACAGTGATTCACACCTGTAATCACAGCACTTTGGGAAGCCAAGGCAGGCAAGTGGCTTGAGCCCCGAGTTCAAGACCAGCGTGGGCAACATGACAAAACCATATCTCTACAAAAAAAAAAAATACAAAAATTAGCTGGGCATGGTGGCATGCACCTATAGTCCCAGCTACCGGGTGCTGGGGGCTGAGGTGAGAGGATTGCTTGAGCCTGGGAGGTCAAGGCTGCAGTGAGCTGTGATCATACCACTGCACTCCAGCCTGGGTGGCAGAGTGAGGCCCTGTCTAAAACAAAAGAAAGAAAAAGAAAAGGGACAGATTATTTTAGCTATGAGGTATGAGAGATAAATTAGGGAGGGCTGCATTAAGCTGTTTCTTGAATATGGTTTGTTTTCAACAGGCAGAAGAGATGGAAATTGGGAGGAAAAATACTCCAGGGAAAAGAATGGCATAAGCAAGGGCACAAAAGATAGATAACAAAGGTTATAACTGGATAATAATGAGTGATCCAGTCTGGCTAATTATGCGAAACAGGAAGGTAGTGAGAAATATGGCTTACTAGGTAGACTGAGACTAAATATTAAAGAGCCTTAAACTTCTGGCCAAAGAATTTGGACTTGATTTTACAGCTAGTGAGGAGAGAATAAAATCCCTTTAGTCTAGTGCTATCTGAGCCAGGACCCCAGAGCAATACTAGCTTTGTGATGTCAATTAAACAAAGTTTCCCAACTTGGACAGACCATCTACCTCACAGATAATTATAAATATTAAGCAAGGTAAAGAAAGGGGAAGGGCATTCCCCAAAGTATAAAGCAAGCACAACATAAATGTTAAAAATTCGTAACATAATACAATGATCTAGATGATTCCTAGAGTGACACACACCCAAGTAAGCCAGAGCAAAATGACCTATTTGGGCATAGCAATAGACTGTTAACAAACAGAAGACTATAAAACACCATTCTAATAATTTTTAAAAGGTGTAATTTCAGCAGGCAAACTGATAGGAAACAACACACTATTTGGGTCCCTGGATGTTGAAAGGATGATATAGACTTAGGTTAGGAAACATATATCCCAGATCTGTTGTTTGAGTTCCCACCAAATGGTTGGCCATGCTATGTACTCACCTGCAATGTTAGAGAACTTCTTGTATTAGTTTTTCTCGCACTGCTTATAAAGACATACCCAAGACTGGGTAATTTATAAAAGGGAGAGTTTTAATGGACTCACAGTTCCACATGGGTGGGGAGGCCTCACAATCATGGTAGAAGGCAAAGGAGAAGCAAAAGCATGTCTTACATGGCAGCAGGCAAGAGAGCTTGTGCAGGAGAATTCCCATTTATAAAACCATCACATCTTGTGAGATTTATTCACTACCACAAGAACAGTAGGGGAGAAATCAGCCCCATGATTCAATTATCTCCACCTGGCCCTGTCCTTGATATGTGGGGACTATTACAATTCAAGGTAAGATTTGGGTGGGGACACAGCCAAACCATATCACTTCCTAAGGTTACAATTCAACTTATTTATTGCATCAGGCAACTCAAATTGTTAGAAACTATTTTAGATTCAATAACAATCTGTATGACTTAACACTCACTCACTAAGTAACACTTTTGAATAAAGAACTGCATGAGCTACAGGAAGATTAATCCTAACATGTAGGATATACTGAATTAGAGAGCAGATCAAAGACAGCAAGAAAAGACTTTTGTAGCAGGCCAGATCAAGAATCTAGAAGACCTAACTGCAAGTGGTGGCAGTACAAATGCGAAGGACAAAACCTATTCTAGAGACAGAATTCAGGGCATTTAATAAAAGACAGGATGCATGAGGTAGTGATGGATGAGGCACGCAAGAGCAGTCACAGATGAATGAGATCAGAAGTGCTAGGGTTAGAGAATGAGGACCTCATTAAAAGCAAGAGACAAAAAACAAAGGTTTGCTTGGGGGAAAATGTTAAGCCAGTGTTTTAATACATTTTTATGCCAACACAACACCCAAATAGAGGAATAAAGCAAACCAGCTAAAAAACATTTTGAAACTCAAGAGAGAAGCCAAGGTATAGCTGTGAAATTAATGGGAAAAATAAAGCAAGAAGGCTACTAAATCTAGGCTCCTTGGCACAGAGAATATGTATTTAGATCATTTGACAAAAGATTTGGAACCATGTCTGTGGCTGGGGAAGCCCAAAAGAAACTGCCCCACAGTGGACTCACTCCAGTGCCTCTGATCTCATTAGGAGCTAGTTCAAAGTGAACCAACCCAAATAGCGGTAGCTTTGGCCAGATGGATCCATGTGTTACATCTTTGCATCAGGCCTTACATTAGACACATTTTTAAAATAGAGGTGGGGTGTCACTATGTTGCCAAGGCTGATCTCAAACTCCTGGGCTCAAGTGATCTTCCTGCCTCAGTCTCCCAAAGTGCTGGGATTGTTACAGATGTGAGCCACCATGCCAGGCCTGGACAGACACATTTTATTTTGGCAAATTCCTTGGCACTTGCAGCTCCAAGTCTAAAGATAATGAGAGGCTTATTTTCAAGTCCTAGCTCAGGATAATTAAAGCACATATTGCATATTCCACATTTATCTTCCTCTACCAAGTTGGCTCCAATCACATTTTTCTGACCTAGGATCAAGGGACAGTTCTCAGAGATTAAAAGGTGTGAGTTTCTGACTACAGCTAGAAAACATCCCTGAAAAATTCCTGTTAGTCCACACCTCGAGATTTGGCAATGATTTTTCTTTTATATATTATTAGTGAAGACCTCAAACTTGGGACTTTTTATCTCTTCCACTTGATTACAGTGCATTTTCACAAAGGAGGTTATGTTACCTCTCAAATGAAGAAGGCAGTGTGTACATTTGTCTTCCAACAGTCCCAGCTGTAATCATTACTGCTGCAGTTACAGGAAATTTCCAAATACAAAGGATAAATGTATGTTCCCCTTTGGTTTCACCATAGTGCTACAACCTGTCACAGAATCTACTCAGGCTGTCACATTGCACACAGTGATGATTTTATTTAAGGCACAGATGTGAACACAAAATTCTGTTTTACCAAAGTATACGATCATTTCAACCATATTTTAACTCATTTCACCTTCCCAATCTTTCCCCTTCTTCCCAAACAGCAAATGTTTGCACTGAGACACTTCAATAAACTATGGAAGCCAGTGTAAAGTGAAGTTTATTGTTTTAAACAATGCTGGAATAGTCACTTCATAATTCATCTTTTTTATATGGTGAGATTCTTTACAGCATGTCTTTTTAAAGCTAAAAAAAATTTCAATGGGCTTTGCAGCTGTGGAGACATGTTGCAGATGGCTATAAGGGGCTGTCCCCCAGGTTATCTCACCATCAGTTCACCCTAGTAAGCAGCATATGCGTGTATGGACTCTATTGCCAGTTATTGGCAAACAAGAATGTTCTACACCATTGAGGAACTATTTCTCAGGAAATGAATGGGTAAATCAAGATTCAGACTTGATTTTACCTGTAAATGCCACAGTCCAGGAGCACCCTGATATCCACCACCCCTGACCAGCGCCTTTAGCCTCTGCACAGAGAGGTCAAAGTGGTAGAAGCCCCGCAGAAACTAAAAATGGCCGATTGCTCAACCTGAGTTAAGATTGGCCAGATATCAGAGAGAGCAGCAGAGGCTATTTCACAAAGCCCGATTGAAATCCTCAACCCTACTGCTCTAAAGGTCTGGCCTTGACCTATAGGGCAGAAGCAGAAGCAGCCGCAGCTGTCTGTCACGAAGGCAGCTTTGGTGGCAACTTGTCTCTCCTTCAGATCAGCTGGGGTTAGAGTGGGCAAGTCAGGAGCCTTTGATGCCACAGCCCTTTATCCACATTTAAACGCTATTTAAATCAGCAGCTTCCACCGCAGTAGTTGCAGGCTGTCTACCCCAGGGCAGCCCTCAAATTGGAGAGCTAACTGTAAGCAGGTGGCTCAAAACTGGAGTCGCCGCCTCGGGTCCAGCAGCTGCGCCGTGCGACTGTACTGGCCATAGAGCAGGGGTTGCTCCTCGGAGGAGAGGAGTGGAAAGGATGCAAGTGACGAAGATGGGCACTTCTGCTGAAGCCTAGGCTCAGGAATACTTAGGAATTTCACCCTCCCTAGGTCCCAGGGTAGTTGCCCAATTGCTATCTATGGGGAAGCCGGGAGCATGGAGAAGAACGCGTTCTGTGCGGCAAGAAGGGGGGGAAGCCTAAGTATCTGAGACCCTGCTGGCAAAGAGCCCAGTGGTACAACAGTGCATGGATACTAGTGCCCCCAAATCATCTGCTTCCACGGCAGGTAATTGTGAGCTGTCTAGCCCAGGGCGGCCCGCAAATTAGAGAGTTCACACCGTATGGGGCGGCTCAGAGATGGAGCCAAAACCTTGGGTCAGCCTCGGTGGGGTGGGAGATGAGGATGTCAGTGGGAAAATGGACCCCAGTCCCAGACACTTGCCCGGAAAACTTAACTCCTTCCTTTCCAGGGACTCTGTAACTGAGGTAGTCTTCCTGAACTGTAGGACGCCCGCTGAACTTGCAGGCTCAGAAACGTGTCCTTCCCTCCCTCCTTACTTCCTTGGGTCTGTTCCCAGCTGTGCCTCATGTTTAATAATCTACAGCTTGGTTCCCCTGGCCAGGAAAAGAAAGAAGGATTCCTTCTTGGAAATCTACACATTCGATTGAATGTAGTGGTGGTGGGCAGGTCCCACTTCCTCATTCGGGGACAAGATACTCCTAAATAGACTCCCCCTTAAAAAACACCCGTGGTAGGCTCTAGAGTAACTTTCAACTGAGAAATACTTTTCCAGCACTTCTGTGCAGTCACAACTTTTGTGGGTGGCAAGGGGAAAATCTTGAACACTTCTTTACTAATGTCTCTAAGTCCTTGGGTGGCACAGATGGCAAGGGGATGGCTGCAGGGACCAGGAGAAACCCCTGAAGCAGACATTTGTTATAATACACATTTCCCTTGCCAGGGTCTCCTTACCAAAGCATTTTTCTTAAACGTCTGATAGTGACAGATCAAGCTGTTTGCTCCAATCCCGAGCCCAGAGAGGCAAGGCGAGCCACTCGCGAGTGGCTATGCCTACTCTCCCACTCTAGGGTTCCTTCACAAGGAGTCTGAAGCGCAACTTGGCGCGGGCAGATGCTCACGCCTGAGCAGCAGTGGGGACCTGGGAAACCCACTCTAGGGGTATCGGGGATTCTTGCGGGAAGAGGAAAGGGGGCGTCTCAGGAACCACAGGGGAAGTACCTTCAGGCTCTCAGTGCCAGAGCACAGAGATGGCCCCAGATACCCAGCGATCTCCCCTGTCTAGTGCTTGGTGGGAATCCCCAGGAGCGGCAGCGTATTGCTGGGCAACCCCTCACTATTCCACCCAGGAGCCGCCTTGAACCTCTTCCCAGCTCCGGTTGCTCTACCAGCTGCGGGCAGAAATGTGGGCAGTCAGAAGCGCCCAGTTGGAAATTGCCTTTCAGGCTGCAGAGCCCGCGCGCCAGCCGCAGAGAGCACGAAGATCCCGCCGCGGAAACGCAACGCACTGGCTCGCGGGCACCTGAGGGACGGCGCACGCTCCTCCCAGGCCGAAGAGCCCCTGGCCTTCGGAGCTCTATTCCCTAAACTTTCTGGGAAGGCTAAAGGAAGAGAAAGCCAACTGGCAAATTTCCAGGCGCGGAGACCAGAGCTGCAGGAGAGATAAAGCCTCCATTGGCTGCGGCCTGCCCTGAGAGCGCAGCGCGTTCTCCCCTGGCCCTTGCCAGTCAACTCTCCAGCTCTGAGAGCGGGCATTACCTGAGTCTTGCAAAACAGCCAGCAAAACGTCCAGCAGGTCTCAGATGCGTAGTTCCATGTCCAGGGCGAGATGGCGAGCCAGGTTCCGGAGAGCGCGGGCTGGGACTTCCCGGGCAGTCCGAGTGGCTGGAGGGGGCGAGAGGAAGATCGCGTCTCCCCAAACAGCGTCCAGTACAGCCCCGACTGTTTTCTCCACTACCTGTCTTAGCCAAAGAGGATGCTAGGAAACTTCCCCCCGGCCAGGGAAGATTTCTAGAGTTCAGCAGAGCTTCTGTGGACTTTGGGGAAAGCTGGAAAGGGAGAGTTAAGGAGGGTTTCTAAATCACTCAGCTCCGCAATTAGAATGGCAGATGTCGCCTCTGTCTCTTAGTGACTAGACTCTCCTAAGTCGCCTGCCTCCCAGACTCTTCCTTTTGCGCGACTTCGCTTCGGAGCAGCCTTGCTCCAGCAACACCTTGCCTCGGCCAAGCGGTGCACGCCGGGACGCGGGCGCCTCAGCCTGTGGCCCTCGCGCCACTTGCGAGGTAGGCACACTCCAGAAGGAGCGAAACACCAGCTGCCCTGTCGCCCTAAGGGAGGCGCAGGAGGCAGGTGCAGACTCTGCCTGTCCACCTCCCTCCCTCCTGTTCACTTCCCCAGTCTTTCCCGGGAACCCTACAGTCAGTGAGCAAAAGCCTGTAAGTCTCCCTTAGTTCCGAAGAGGGAGGGGCGCCTGGAAATGAGCTCCAGGCTCGCCTCACATCCTGCCACCGCTCCTGCCGCCTCCAAAATATGCCTGGAGTGCGGGTGGGAGGGTAGTGGGAGTCACCGAGAGCTGCGTTTTTGTCGCTAACAGTTTGGTGCCTCCTGGCTGACTGATTGCACAGGGGAGGAGGTGGGAATTAGAGAGAAGCGCTCTGGCGCGTCACGAAAAGAGCTGCTTCTGCTCCTCCTCCTCTTCCACACCCCTTTAGATTTGGGAGCGCGGGGAGGGGAGGCAGATTGAGAAAGGCTGCCAACCCCAAGTCCCCCATCCCCTGGTTAAAAAAATAAAAAGCGCTCTCTCTTACCTTTCTCGGGAGAAGGAAAGCGTGTCCCGGCAGCGCCGTCTAGCGTCCTTACTAGAGTAGGCCGGCGAACAGGATTGGGGTGAGCGCTCAAATGAGTGCAGGTGTGGAAAGCCACTAAAAGTTTTTAGCTCTCCCGGTCTGCAGTTCTAGCCGCAGAACAGGTATCTAGTTCAGTCAAGAGTTCACCTGCTTGGTTCCCCAGAGACTGGAACTTGCTTTTAAAGTCGCAAACCACCTAGTTTTTCTTATAATTCGAGCTTTCCAGGACCGGAGAGAACTCTTCTTTTCCACCCCTGCCACCTATAAAATCCTTAAGTCTGAGGGTTCTCCAGCTCCGCCAATCATGGGGCAGGCAGTTAATGTACTGGGACGCAGGGATGGGCTTGCAGCTAGAACCCTGGCCTCTATCATTCTGCATGCTCCAGGGGCTCACCAACCATGCATCTGACCACCTGCTCTCCAACGTCATGCAACCCAGGAACCCCTCTCTTTAAGCGAGACGGGGGAGAGGGACTACGACCCAGGACTAGCAGTGTTCCTAGATCGCAGCATTGAAGAGTTCCATTGCCACGCCAGGTATCTTCTCGGAGTGTTTCCCTGGGCTCTCGGGCGCCGCACTGATTAACACACTTTACAGGACTGCTCATTTAACGGGTCAGCTGAGCGCTGTTCTCCAGCATTTGCTGCTGCGCTGAGCTCCTATTAATTTGTCTTTCTCCGAGCTTTCTCCAGCTGTTCTCCCGAGGCTGCTCCATCGCTCTGCATTAGCCACAGGGAGCGAGCGAGAGACGGATACAGGGCCCAGGTGGGAGAATTCAGCGTTTGGTACGTGGCACGCAGCGCTGACTCGCGCCTTTCTACTCCACTTCTTTGGCCGCTTGGCCTCGGTCCACCATCCACTCAACTGTTAAGGCCAGAGCCTGTGCATGATTAAGGTTATTCTCCCTCTCTCGCCTCTCTTGCCAAGTTTATGCACTCCTCCCCTGTGGACCATCTCTTTCGACAAATCCAGCAAAATCCCACCCCCATCCTGGAAAATTTCTTCTTCAATCGGGGTTAAGTTGGGGATCTAGAGAGGTCGGGTGTGAAAGGAAAGGACCTTCGGCCTTCCTGGTTTTCGTTGTTTATATACATGGGAGGGGGAAAATGGCCTGTATTTTTGAAACAGAAGATGTCCTGCTTCTGTTTTCTTTTCTTTTCTTTCTTTTTTTTTTTTTTTTTTTTTAACAGTTCGTTTTCAGATGAAAGCCCATTCTTTTGAAGGGATATAGCCAGCGAATTTTCCCTTTCTCCTTGCCTACGGAGCTCATGCAAATACAAACTTCCCTATGCTTGCCGGCTAGCCCTGTGCAACCTTCACTACCACTTCCAGCCAACCCCCTCCGCACCTACCTTACTGTTAGTGGTCCTCAATGCCAACTGCCAGGTGCTTCCAACCAGTTAGGTGCAGGTATGGCAGGCAGCAACACAGGGTGGCCCCTTGGTGGAAGGATACAACCTGGTCAAGTCTTTCCTTTCTGGTTGGATCCCTGGCACCTCCAGTCTGCCCTTTAGCATGGCACTAGCCCCCGGGCCCTGGGCTTTAGCTGACCAGCAGGGCTGTCCATGGATGAAGCCATTTGATCAAGCCACGGGACCCTTCACTTGTATTGGGGTGTTAAGGAGCCAGCAGTCAGGGTGAGGGGAGCTCATTTAGGATCCTAGCCAATAAGATCCCTAGGCAAATCATCAAGTAGACAATACATTTAAAATAAAAAGCAAACCTCTTCCTGTCCTGTTGGTTTCTCCTTTCATCATCTTTCTGTATCTAGGGTCTCACTCTGTCACCCAGACTAGAGTGCAGTGGCACATACAACCAATTTGACCCAACTTCACTCTAATACCCAGTGCCTTTATGTATCAAGTTCTGCACCTTCCACCCTACCAAAACTTACTGCCTTGTGTACCTATCCTTTTCTCAGTACTCTCTCTGCTGAGGATGGTTGGTGCTCCAGTCTGATTAATGCCTAACTAGTATGACTAACCTTACTTTCCTGGGTTACATCACCCTTCACCAGAAATTTTAAGAAGACTCCCCAGAATTGAAAACAAGGCGCCATGGTAGATCAGTAGATTTTTTTCTGAATGGGAGAGGGGCTCTTGGTATTCATCAAAGAGGGCTGCTTGTTTGGCCAATCATACCAGTCTGTTTTACGGTTTTAAAAGTGATCTTAAAGGAGTTCAGGAAAGTAAGAATAAAGAATCCAAAAAGGAATAAGATGCCAAGAAAATGAGGAAGGAACCAATGAACTTTTAGAAAAGACTGGGTGAGACCTCATGGTCTAGCACCTTGTTTCTTGAAGTGTTTTCCATGGACCAGGAGCACTTGTGACCTTGTTAGAAATGCAGTCTCAGGCCCCACCCCCAGACCTACTGTTCCAGAATCTGCACTTTAACAAGATCCCTAGGTAACTTTGTATGCACATTAACATTTGAGAAGGCTTTTCAAGAAAATCTTTCAATCCTGCCTGGCCCAGGAAAGGAAAAAAGCAGTGAGTGTAATTATCCCAGTTGCTAATCATGAAATCTTGTCATATGATAAGCACCTAAGAACAAGGCCAAGGTCGTATCTGTTTAGGGCAATTAGACCAAATCTATTTCATGACGAAGGCTGATCAAATTATGGTTAGTGCCCCTACCTTTGGCAAATATACCCTAGGTTACATGAAAGAATTACTGCTGCTGAAGAAATACATCAATTCCCATGGCCCACTAGAGTAGAGTTAGTATATCATCTTCCTAATAATATTAAGAACAGAACTTTACATAGTTTGCCAAATCTTGGGCACTTGGTATATTCTCATGATTAATGGTGAGAAGAGCTGATAACCATTTAGAAAGGCCAAACTTTTTTAAATGTTATCAATTGGGATAAATAGCTTTGAGGAAAAAAAAGTTCCACAAGTGGGGAACAATTTTATAAGCAAAACTCAAAATCCATAAACCAAAAAGAAAAAGATTGATACTTTTTACTATGTACAAATTTCTGCAAAGAAAAAACACCATACACAAAAGGCAAACTATAAATTGGGAGAAAAACTGAAATTCCTTAAACAAAGGGAAAATTTTATAAATATATAAAGGGCTCTTACAAATCAATTGGGGGAAAAAAATCAGCCCAAAAGAAAAATAGGCAAATGACATGAATAGATACTACACATTTAAACAATGCAAGTGGGCAAACATAAATTGAGAAGTAACTGCAACCTAGACCATAATGGCAAATAATAAATGTTTGATAGTATACAATGTAGGAAAGCATGTGAAGAAATAGACACTCTCATTCAGTTATCTAGAATGTCAACTAGTGCAACTACACTGGAGAGCAAAGTGACAACATCTATTGAAATTGTAGATATATACATACTCATATATACAAAGTATTTCTGGATGAATACTCAAGAAACTGGCAATAATGGTTGTTGGAAGGGGAGGTGATTGGCAATGTGGGGGTGAGAGGCCAATTTGTGTTTCATTATGTATTATGTGGGACATTAGATTATCATTTTAGTTCTTCACACCATCACTATTAAAAAATTGTACATGTACACTCTTTAACTTGAGACTTTGAGTACCTCCCACTCCACTAGAGTTGACCCAAGAAATATTAGCAGACTTGATGTTAGCAGCTTGGCCTCTTGTGCTTTTGCCATCCACCAATAGTCCTGCATAGCTCCGGGTCCAAGGAGAATGATGAGATATGTGGTGTACATCTGAAAGCAACCTATAGCTTTAGGCCAAGCCCAAATGAGCTCAGTTGAACCCCAATGGACTTACAGACAGCAAGAAACATAAATATTTATTGTTATGTGCCACTTATACCTTGTGTTGGGAGAAGGGGGTTGTTACAAAGCATTACTGCACCAATAACTAAGACAATTCACTTTACACATAGAAATATTCACTATGTGCATCTATTACTTTCCATTTAACAAATGCTTGCTTTGATCAAAAGGCAACTTAGTTATCTATCATTAGGACATTGATTAAATGAGATATGAAACATCCATATGATGAAATGCTATGCAGCTTGAAAAATAAATGAGGAAACTGTCTATGTGCCGATATAGAAGTATCTGCAATGTGTAGTGTTAAAGGAGAAGCACAGGTTGCAGAACAACATGCATAGGATGCTTCTATTTGTGTAAAAAAGGTTGAGGAGAAGAACAATATGTATTTGGTTGGAAAAATATGCATGAAATTTATCGTATTATTTGCCTGTGGGAGACGGTGGTACTAGGTAGCGATAGAAGGGAGATATTTCACTGAGTACTTTTTATACTTTCATTTTCCTTCTCTCAAACCATATAAATACACTTCCTCTTCAAAAACAATTAAAATTAATTTTAAAATACAATTTAGCTGGGTGTGGTGTCTATGCCCATAATCCCAGTCCTTTGGGAGGCTGAGGTGGATCACTTGAGGCCAGGAGTTTGAGACCAGTCTGGGCAACCTAGTGAGACCCAGTCTCTACAAAAAATTAAAAAATTAGCTGGGCATGGTGGCTCACACCTTTGGTCCCAGCTACTTGAGAGGCTGAGGCAGAAGGATCGCTTGAGGCCTAGGAATTCAAGGCTGCAGTGAGCTATGATTGCACCATTGCACTCCAGCCCAGGTGACAGAGCAAGACCATCAAGTAAATAAATAAAAACAAAATACAATTTGTTTATTTTTACATAAGGTCCTCAGGTGTTGGATGAACATACAAGAAACTGACAACAGTGGTTGCTTTTTGTAAGAGGGACCAGGGAGTTTGCTATCTGGACTGGGAGGCAAATTTAAGTTTCATCAAATACTTGTGAATTCCAATTATCAACCAGGTTTAGGAATCACAGATTGAGTCTTCACAACAACATTGCCAGGTAAATTACTTCATCTCTTTTTGGTAGTTGAGGAAACTAAAAGTTAGAATGATTAAGTAACTTGTTTATGGTCTTGTCTGTCTTATTTCCAAGACTACGGTTTTTCCACTATAGCATACTACCTACCCACTGGAGTACACAGACTAATATATATACTTCAGCAATGAAAATTGATGTAGAGAAGTTCAATTTTTCAATTTAGGCCTCCTTTTTTTCTACTTTCATCATTCTCCTATTTCCCTAGGGCCAAAATGAAAGAAGCAAAAATGTGAGTGTATGTGTGCATATGGGTGTGTGTGTGTGTGTGTGTGTGTGTGTGTGTATGTATAGTTGGATTTACATCTGCCATTTTACTTTTTGCTATCTATATGTCTCATGTCTTTTTGTTCCACTATTCCTTCTTTACTGCTTTCTTTTGCATTAAATAATATTTTCTGTGCAACATTTTAATTCCTTTTATGAGTTCTTCATTGTATTTTTGAACTATTTCTTACTGGTTGCTCTAGGGCTTACCAAATACATCTTAACTTATGAGAATCTATTTCAGATTTACATAATTCCAGTGATATATAGAAATGCTAGTCCTATATAGCTCTGTTCCCTCTTCTCCATTTTTGTATTATTGTCATGCATATGACATCTATGTTACAAACCCAATAATGCATTGTTATAATTATTGCTGTATATAATTTTATGTCTTCTAAAGAAGCTGAGAGAAGAAAGGAAATATATATGTTAGATAGTTTGTATTATTAACCTTACTTACCATTTCTGAATCTCTTCATTTGTTCTCATGGATTTAAATTACCATCTGGTGTCATTTTCTTACTTTAATACAACATTGCTCCTACCCACTTCATTTGTGTTATTGCAAAGTATGTTACATTTCTATATGTTATAAGGCAACAACGAGTTTATACCATTGCTTTTTAAATCAGTAAAGATAACAAAGGAAAATATTTTTATATTATCTTTAAAAATTACATGATTATTTTCTTTTTTCATGTGGATTCACATTACAGTCAGTCCTCCGCAAGCACGGGTTTGACATCTGTGGATTCAACCAACCACAGATTTAAAATATTTGAGGAGGGCGGGTGCTGTGGCTCATGCTTGTAATTCCAACACTTTGGGAGGCTGAGGTGGGTGGGTCACCTGAGGTCAGGGGTTCAAGAGCAGCCTGGCCAGCATGGTGAATCCCCATCTCTACTAAAAATACAAAATTAGCCGGGCATGGTGGCATGTACCTGTAATCTCAGCAACTTGGGAGGCTGAGGCAGGAGAATCACTTGAACCTGTGAGGCGGAGGTTGCAGTGAACCGAAATTGCACCACTGCACTCCAGCCTGGGCAAAAAGAGTGAAACTGTCTCACAAAATAATAATAATTATTACTCGAGGAAAAAAACGGAATTCCACTAAGTTCCAAAAAGCAAAATTTGAATTTGCCATGCACTGAGTACTACATTGAATCCTTGTGAATGAAGTGATGTGCAGATATTGTATTAGGTATCACTACAGGAATAATGTAGAGATGATTTAAAGTATACAGGAGGATGTGGGTAGGTTACATGCAAACATTACATCATTTCATATTGGAAACTTGAGCATCCACAAATTTTGGCATCCTCAGGGAATCCTGGAACCAATCCTCCACAGATACCATGGCACAACTCTACGTTGTGCGGTTACCTGCTTTCATACTAAAGAATCTCGATTAATATTTCTCATAAAGTGGCTCTTCTTGCAACAAACTCATTATTAGTTCATCTTGGAATGTTTTCTTTTTGCCTTCATTTTTGAAAGACTGTTTTGTTGAATATGTGATTCCTGATTGATGTTTTTTTTTTTTTTTTTCCTTTCTACACTTTAAATATGTCATCCTGCTGCCTCTGGCCTCCATTGTTTCTGATGAAAAATCAGCTTTTATCTCATTAAGATTCCTTTACTTATTGAAGCATAGTTTATTTATTTAAACATATTTATTTTGGCTTTTCTGAAGCCTTCTCTGTTAAGTATAACAACTTCACCATCTACCAGGCAGTTTCTGCGGCCTGAGGTGTTATTTTTCCTGTATATGGGTAACATTTTCCAGTTTTTTTCTTTTTTGCATATCTTGTAATTTTTGTTGAAACCTGGACATTTTAGGCAATCCATTGTTGTAACTCTAGATATTGATTCCCTTCCCCATTCTCTGAGGCTTGTCTTTGTTTTTACTTGTTTTGTGACTTAACTAGGCTATTTTAGTGAAAGCTATTTTTCTCATAGTGTGTAAATTTTGGTGTCATTCTTCAGAAGATACCACCTTGGGCATATAGTCAGTCATCCTGGAATGACTGTGATTTTAGCAGGGCTCTCTTAGTCTCTTTCCCTAATCTCTCCATTAGGCTGTGTGCCTTAGTATCACATCCAGCTGTTATGCTCCACTAATTGGGGCTGATTTCTCTATTGTTTTCAACATTGCCCCACAGCCTAATCCAGCTAAATTTGAGCAGGACTAGTTTTTGAGCCAGTCTTTTGAGGTTTGTTCTGACCCCAGGAGGGCTCTTTTTAGCTGTGTCTTTCCTTGCTTTCCCCTAGTGAACTAGCTATGCTATGGTTCCGCTTGCTGTTCTTAATTAAAAGGAGCTACCAGCCTCCTATTTGTTAACTACGAAAATCTGCGTTTTATTAAAGAGGCTTTTAGGCTTGAACTTCTTCACACTCTGCTTCAATAAAGTCTTTTGGGAAAGCTTTTGGGAAAGCTTCAGAAATTTGTGTTCTTATGGACTGTCTCTCCATGTGACCAAAATCTCTGAGCCATACTCCAAGCACTGGGCAGGAGAGGTAGCTTCTGATCTTCTCAGCTTGTCTCTCCCAGCATGGAACCTCTGCCCTACAAGTGAGCTAGAGCAAGCATAGCTCCATCTCCAGTATTCTAATTCTCCTATGCCTTGTGTAGAGTTTCTACCCTATGAATGTGGGCTGGATGAAGAAAGGGCTCCCTCCATTCTCAGCCACACACCAGGAACTCAGCATCTTCAACTCCAAATTGGATCAGATAAGAAATACTGGTGTCTTGCCCCTCCCAGTAAATTACCATATCCCTGGATTTGGAGCTGAGGAGAGAGGAAGTCCCGATTTCTTGGCCACACCCACCTGGAGTAAAGCTTCTATCAAGCTGAGCTGGGGAGAGGTGAAAGAGGAAGTGGATCACGAATCGGGTGCCAAAGATTCTAACTGCTCTGAGTTTTAGATTTGTTTTTAAAATAAATATTTCCTGCTGTATGCCCTTAGGACAATTTTCAGATTTATTTATTTATTTATTTATTTTTGGTTTTAGTTTTCATTAGTTATGCTTGCTTCACTAGGGAGCAGGTCTGTGGAGCTCCTCATGCTACCATCCCAGAAGTAGAACCCTTAAATGAGCTTTTAAAGTTAAGTCCTTGTGAAAGAGGTATGGATAACTGATATGGTTTGGCTCTGTGTCCCCACCGAAATCTCATCTCGAATTGTAATCCTCACGTGTCAAGGGAGGAACCTGTAATCCCCACGTGTTGAAGGAGGGAAGTAATTGGATTAAGGGGGCGGTTTCCTCCATGCTGTTCTTGTGATAGTGAGTTTTTACGAGATCCGATGGTTTTAAAAGTGGCAGTTTCCCTTGTGCGTTCTCTCTTCTGCCACCATGTAAGATGTGCCTTGCTTCCCCTTTGCCTTGCACCATGATTGTAAGTTTCCTGAGACCTCCCCAGGCATGTGGAACTGTGAGTCAATTAAACCTCTTTCCTTTATAAATTACCCAGTCTCAGGTATTTCTTCATAGCAGCGTGAAAATGGACTAATACAATAACAATACAAGCCCTGCCCTTGGAAAGCGAATATTTACCAGAAGCAAGAAGAAAACTCATGGGTCGTCACAGCACAGGTGAAAATTCAGTAAGTTCACTTTGAACAGAAGAAATTGTTGTGGGGAGTCACAGGAGGGAAAGGCAATGTTGGGAGAAATCAGAGAAGGCTTCGTGAAAGAGGTGACATCTGAGGGTGGCTTAAAAGATAGATGTACATGAAGAGGGGAAATTTCAGGCAGAGAGCATAGCATCAATTAATTCATTTGTTCACCGAATATTTGTTGAGTGCGCCAAGTCACACCCTGTTTCTAGGTGCTATGAAGAACATAGGCAAAAATCTCTTCCTGAATGGGACTTATATTCTGGTGGCAATGGAGAACAGAAAATAAATGTAATATATAAGCAAATGGTATGATATAGCAGAAAATGGAAAATAGCTTTATGAAAAGAGTAAAGCAGGATAGGTGATATAGAGTGGGCCAGGAAGATGGTAATTTGAAATAGGGAGGTCAAGGAAGTCCTCACCGGAAATTTGAGATTTGAGGAAGATCTTAAAGAAGATGAAGGAATAAGCCCATCCTATATCTGTGACAAAGTGTTGCAAGCAGAACGAATAGGAAGTGCAAAGGCCTTGAGGCAGGAGCACGTCCAACAAAGAAGACGAGAAAAGAGACTAGTATGGCAGGGACTAAGTGAAGGAGAGGAGAGTGGAATGATTCAAGTTCAAAAAAAAGAAAAAAAAATAGTGGGAGAGCCAAAAAGTCTAAGTACGAGTAAATGTGTATGGCAGAAAGTTGTGGTGCATTTTATGAGAAAAGGAGACTGTACAATGATTTGTGGCCTAACATCTCTAGAAAAGATGAATGAGAGAGAGGACTGGAAAAAAATGGATTGGTGCCAAATTGTGAAGTGCTTCAAATGTCAGGCTAAGGATATTATATTTACCTCAGTGGGAATGACAGAGCTTCATAGGTATTTGTTTTCAAAACCTAGAGTCATGAGGACATAGTATATGTTACTTTGTCCTCTCTCTTCATCCTCCTCATTTCTCTATGTAGGCCTGACATGAGAAAGTGACAGAATCAATTATCAGAAGGCAAGTACAGACCAGATATAACATTGCACTGGTGTTCCCCTCTCCCATATCAAGCCTTGACTGACTTCTTGGTGAAGGGGCGATCCCTGTCTAATATTTCACAGCTTTATTTAACAAAATGAGTTCCCATGTTTTACCACATTGTCAGAAAATTTCTACTATATCTCAGCTAAATCCCTTTACCTTTGCTTTATTCCTTAGAGAGGCAAGCAACTCTTCCATCAGCTTGGATTTCTGAAGAGAGCAGGAAAAACTAAGCCTTAGACTGAAAAACCTCTGTCACCCTCAAAGAAAGGAAGTCAATATTTATTTATTTTTATAATCACCAAGAATCTCCCTGTCAAAGGAAAGTCAGATATCACTAAGCATCAGCACATTTGCTAGAAAGGGTAACATCAGTTATAAACAGACTTCTAAATCAATTGATTACAGTTTGGGCTTTTATCACTAAAAGATGAAAATCCTCTGCATTATAATAAAAGAAAATCCCAGTCATAGAACAAAAAGAAGCAGCAATTCAAGGTGTAAAAAAGCACCTGATACTTAGGGAAATGGTTTTGCTACATCAGGAGCCAATAATATCTCTACAATGATGCTTTAAATTGGACTTGGAATTCACATAGCAATGCTGTAGGTTAAGGTTTCCGATTTTGACATGAGTGTTTTTAAGACACTGAGAAGTTGGGGCCAGTTTTAAAGAATGGCTTCTCTATAAGGCAATTAATTATTGCTGTGTGTTTTTACATCAAACCTCTTATACAGAGTTCTAGCAACTGAACTGTGAGCTGTCACTTCAGCTCATTTGTGGCACAAGGAAAACTCTCTTCGTTAAGATGCCCTGGCAACACTGTGTAATTGTGTAGCACCTTCTAATTGAAGGAGAAAATTTTAAGTATCCTTAATATCAATTTACTGTCAACTATCTGGTACGGCTATCTTTGTTAGTATTTGAAAACAGTCATAGACCTGGTGACTTTTTATTAACAAGAATTCTGGATTAACCAGAACATTATTTTCCTTAGCCATGCTCGGTAGCTGATATTTTAATCCAAAAAGCATCATGTTTTACTAGAAAGCATTGTTACAGAACAAGAAGAAACACAAGGGGTAGATTTATTTATCACTTCATGTCATGGACAGATGACCTTGTAATCTGCTCAAAATTTAAAAACAAAGATCTTTTTAACAAAATTTCAAAGCCCCTACTCTTTAAAAGTACCCACTTTGGGCAGCTTAACTTAAAAATGTCGTAAGTCCTTTATATGGGGGCAGCCTGTGATAAGAACTGCCCCCAACCCCTAGCTTCACACCCACCCCCAAAATGAATCTGCACTTCTTATAATATAAAACAACATCTCAGGGATAAGGGTAACTGTTATTCACTTCCCATGAAGGTGCCAAAGAAAACTCGCACTTGTCAAAAACATCATGAATTAACTTTCAAAAAATAAAATTTCACTCTGTTGGATTTTTACTACATGCTGGTGATTTTAGATCATATACACTGAAGCAAAGCAGCAAAGCTTCATGCAGAATATACTAGAGTAGAAATCAGAAAATCTGAGAAATTTTTCTGTTGTTGTTTTTAAAATCCTGGTTCATCTATTCATCCGTCCCTTGTTTGCTGTCTCTGTTTTTCTCTCCCATTGTCTTGAGGAGAGGGTGATGAATATTGTCACTTGACAAGTATATGGTGCAGAATAATAAAGAAGTGCCTGCAAAGCGTTTAGAATGCCTTGGAGAAAAATACCAACTAGCTACTATTATAGTATCATTAATAAGCTAAAAATAATAATCAGACATGTTTAGTGAAAATGCTGGGTTAACATAAAATACAGTATTTTACAGAAGAAAGTATGGATTTGGATCTTGATATTTTTCCTTCTCCTCTTCCTAGTATTGCCACTCCATCATGAATCACTGCAGACATCCATTCTCAGATCCTCTGAGTCAATCTCCTTATGTGACATCCAGGACTCAGATTTCTTTCTCTTTTTCTTGTCATGGTCACAAGCTGCAGACAGAACAGTGATCCTATGAATTCATTACAAATCAATAGAACCATTATCAATTTTGAATCTTTCTTAATCTTTCAATTACAAAGCATTGATAAGCATAACTTTCTCTTTCATGCACCAAAACTTCAGAAAAGAATGCTAATACCTTTTCAGCAATTTAGAACCTCTGCCACTTTACATCGTCTTTTACTTCTCTTGTCAGGATTATGGCATAAAATGTTATGCTTTAAATTATTTATCATGCCACTTCTTAGAGTCTTCTCTTTTTTTAGCTGAATTAAGAGATTAGGAACATTGGAATAAAATAACCCCTGGACTTTGAAATGTATAGTAAGGTAAAATTATATTTAATAATACCTTTGATTTATATTTTAATTTTAAATATACAGATAAAGTGGTATCGTTAAACATACTTTAACTTTTTATAATAAATCGATGGTACCCTAATTATTATGTTATAAAGTGAGGACACATAAATTATTCATACACATCTACTGCAAATTGAATTTTTAAAACGAACTTTATTTCCCATATTCTGGTCTCATCTTAGCCCCTAGTGGAAAATAGTCCATTTCACAGGCACTGCTAATATGACACAGTTGGCAGTCTTTACTCCAAATAGGCTTAGGAGTGAATGAAAAGAGAAATGTCAGTGTTGTAGAATATAGATCAGATGAGAACATACTTCCAGCGAAATTGAGCATTTATACAATGATAGAATAAGAAATCAGTTCTCAAAAATGTTGCCATTGGTTAAAAGAGAATTTAGGCATCCAAATATTTTCAAATTTATTTTTGGGGTTTCACTGACTTTATGGGATTTGTTTATTAAACTCATTATTTGATAGTATCTCACTAAGAAACTGCCTCTCCCTACCTGTGTGTTCCAATTCTACAAGGCACTTTGCTCCTGTCCCCCTAAGATCCTCAGTGATCATGAAAACTCTCACTTTATACCGAGTTAGGTGTGAAGAATGGGCAAGGGCGAGGGCGAGGAATTAGTGGGGTGAATGAAATTCTGGATTTATCTCCTTGCAAGGTCACAGTTTTGCCTCTTTAGTCTTGTCCTAGGTTGGTGCAGAAATACAGAGACAGGATGAAGGACCTATTTAGCCCCTCTCTGAAGTACTAGCTGTCATGCCACAGAGGCTCTTCCACTTGCATCAGTACCAAGGTGAGGAGATATTTACCACAATGGTCAATTTGCTTCTGCTCCTACCTCCTTTGGGTACCCAGCTTTTGAGAACTCAGGCCTCTCTCTGGCTGCCCAAAGGTTCCCACTTATTCATCTCACTTAGGCTCTCTCTTTCCTACCAGCAAACCACACTTCCAACCTTTCCCCCCTCTCTTCTAACCCTTCAAACTTGATGTTCCTTTTGCTCCAGCCACTTGGATCTTTGCTGTCTGTTTGCAATGGGTTGTCATGTGTATAGCAGTACTGCCTTTGAATGTTAACAGAGGTCCTTGCTTTATCCCCAAGAAGAGCTCATGAATGTACAGCTCTGTGGCAGGCAGGGAAATCATTTTGGAGAGCCTTGCCCCTTTAATCAGATCCCCCACAGTGTTAGATTACCTAAAGGTTCATGAGCACTACTTAAGGCACCAACAAATCAGCTGTCCTCCAACTGATCTCTTACCAAGAGGGACACATTCTGAAAGATAATGGTGTTTGATAAATAAAGGAAAATATCATTGATTTCATTATATGGGAGAAAATTAGAGAACTTTAAAACTTTCATTCACTTGTTTTAAGGTTTGATGTTTTTATGGTGGGAGGAGAAGGGGAATAACCTTAGTCCTTAGCACCTCTAAAGACCTCATTGCTACCCCAAGATTGGGCAAAAGATGGTGAACTGTTAAAGCCATTGCCACAGCCCTTGCCCCTTTGTAAGGTTAAGCACAGAGCTAGGATGCAGGAGATGAATGTAAGCTATAATGTGTGGGACCCAGTGCAGGCAAAAGAACAGTATCTCTAGCCTTTGAAAAAAATGACAAATAATACTTATATATATTTATGAGGTACAATGTGCAGTTTTAATATATGTATACATCGTAGGATGACTAAAGGTAGCAAACTAACATATCTATTACCTCACATCTTATAATAGTTGCAAGTCCTTTAACTCCCCTATGAGGGACTGGAATGCCTCTACTTTGGTTCTGGGCTACACACCAAAGCCTTAATGCCAAGCCTAAGTGATAAGTCCAGCTGTGAAGGAGAAGATTCCTTTGGTGACACTAACTCTGACTCTTCCCCACAGGTGTCTGTTCCCACCAAAACCTGCTATCCCTAAGTGCTACCCTGAAGCTCATCAGCCAAACAAGTTGAAACTTCTCTTTTCTGTGTGGGAATCCCTCCTTACCCCTTTCTCTCCTCAAAACCCATTAAAATAAGAACTAATTTGGCAAGTTAATTTCTAATAATGATTTCTTTTAGTAGTAATTTAATTACTAAATAATAATTAGTTCTGGCAGGGAGGTCATTTACAGAAATTACACAACTCTGGAATTCAGATAAATTTGGATTCAAATCCTAGCATCACCAATACCAAAATTAAGCTATTTGACCTTGAGCAAAGTCACTAGTTTTACTGTGCCTCAGTTTCTCATCTATAAAGTGGGCATAACAATCATACCTATTCCATTTGAGAATGTTTTGAGAATTGTTTTGAGAATTAAATAATAGAACACATAAAAATCACATAACATAGTGTTTAGTGGATGCTCAATAAATGTTAGTCTGTTTTCCCCTTAATGAGAAAATCCATGCATATTTTTATAGTGAAATTATAACCCAATACTTTGGCATTTAATTCAAACAAGGAAATATTGATGGACCCTCTACTATGTAGCAGGTAATTCTCCGATTCTGGAGATTAGCAATGAGCAAAACAGACAAACTTCTGTACTCTCATGGGGTTTGTATTCTAGTGGGAAGAGATAGACCATCAACAATAAACAGATATGCATATGTCAGATGTTGATAAGTGACATGAATAGAAATAAAGCAGTGACAAGGGGATAGGTTAAGTCACGTAAGTATGGACAGTTGTAATTTTTTAAGACCTTATTTTTTATGGCAGTTTTAGGTTCACAACAAAATTGAGAGGACAGTAGAAAGATAACCCATGTACCTCCTACTCGCCCACATGCATAGCCTCCCCCATTATCAAGATGCCCCATAAGAGAAGGGATAGCATTAGGAGATATACCTAATGTAAATGATGAGTTAATGGGTGCAGCACACCAACATGGCACATGTATATATATGTAACAAACCTGCAAGTTGTGCACATGTACCCTAGAACTTAAAGTATAATAAAAAAAAAAGAGAGAAATGTATTTGTTCCAATTGATGACCTTACACTGATACATCATCATTACCTCAAAATGCATGGTTTACATTAGGGTTCACTCTTGGTATTGTACATTCCATGGGTTTGGACAAATTTATGATGACATGTTCTTGCCATTATAGTATCATACAGAGTATTTCACTGCCCTAAAATCCTCTATGCTGTACCCATTCATTCTTATCTCTCCCTAATCCTGGCAACCAATTATCCTTTTAATATTTCCATAGGTTTACCTTTTTGAGAATATCATATACAATCATTCCTTGGTATCCAAGGAGGATTGGTTCCATGACCCCCACCCCCAGGATACCAAAATCCATGGATGCTTAAGCCCCTTATATAAAATAGTACAGTATAGTATTTCCATATAACCTACACACAACTTCCCATATAGTTTAAATCACCTAGATTACTTACAATAGCTAATACAATGTAAATACTATGTAAATAGTTGTTATACTGTATTGATTTTACATTTGTGTTATTTTTATTGTTGTATTATTCTTTTTATTGTTTCATTTTCTGAACATTTCCATCCATGGTTGGTCGAATCAAGAGATGCTAATCCTGTGGATATCAAGGGCTGACTGTAGTTGGAATTATGAAGTATGTAGCCTTTTCAGATTGGCTTCCTTCATTTACTAATATGCACTTAAGGTTTCTCCCTGTGTTTTCATGGCTTGACAGCTCATTTCTTTTTAGCACTGAATAATATACCATCATGTGGATGTACCACACTTCATCTCTTTACCTACTGAAGAACATCTTGGTTTCATCCAAGTTATAGAAATCATGAATATAGCTTCTGTAACCATCTGTGTGCAGGTTTTTGTGTGAACATAGGTTTTCAGTTCCTTTGCATAAATGCCAAGGAGTGCAATTAATGAATTGTGTGGTAAAAGTATGTTTAATTTTCTCCCAAAGTGGCTGTACCATTTTGGATTCCTACCAGCAATAAATGAGAGTTGCTGTTGCTCCACATTCTTGTCAGCATTTGGTGTTGTCAGTGTTCTGGATTTTGGCCATTCTAATACATAGTATAGTAGTGGCATCTCATTACTATTTTAATTTGACTTACTCTGATGATGTATGATGTGGTACATCTTTTCATGTTTATTCGCCATCTGTATGTCGTCTTTGGTGGCATGTCTATTAAGGTCTTTGGCCCATAAGATTTGCAATTTTAAATAGGGAAATCAAGGTAGGCTTCACCAGTAAGGCATGAATTAACAAAAGACCAATAGGAAGAGATGGAATGAGGCATATGGATATCTGAGGAAAGAGCATCCCAGGCAGAGAAGACAGCAGGAGTGTATCTGATGTATAAAAACAAGGAGGCCAGTGTGGCCAGAACTGTGTTAGTGAGGGGCACAGAAATAGAATCTCAGAGAGGTAAGGGGAAGAGTCAGATCATAAAGGACCTTGTGGGTCATAAAAAGTACTTGGCCCTTACTCTGAATCACATAAGAAGCAATTGGAGAGTTTTAAGCAGAGCAGTGACATGATCTGACAAACATTTTTAAAGACTCTCAGAGGCTGTGTTGACATAGACAGTAAAAGTAAAAAGAAAAAAGAAAAAAAAGTAAAAGGATTGCAGGAGCCGCAATCCAACCAGGAGGTAGTGGTGACTGAGACTAGAGTGGTAGCAGTGGAGATGGAGAGAAGTAGGTAGGTTATGATGTATTTACCCATGTCAAATCATGATAAATGCTAAGGAGAGTATGACACTAGCATAAAAGACTGTTGAGTTAGGGTCGGGGTAGGATTGTCAGGGAAGTCTGATGCTCATAAAACCTCACATTGCAGGAAAAGAGGACAATATTGTGAAAAACACATGGAAAAGCTATTTTATTTGGTGAAGAAAATCCTTGTAGGTCTTTGTGATCCACCTAGGTCAGTTGTGCTCAATCAGTTGTGCTCAACCCTATTTGTGGATTGTAACCTCCTGTAGATATTTTTAAATGAAATAAAACAAAAACAGAAAACATCAATTCCCTGGACCACACTCCAGATTGGTTAATTTTGAATCTATGAGGTTTGGGGTGTGGATATTAGGATTTTTTTTTTCTTTTACTGCTCCCCATGTAATCCTAAAGTATATCCAAGGTTGAGTATCACTGACCTAAATACATGTCTGGCCCTGACACTCAACTTTAGAAAGAGCTCTAGATGGGAGTTAGCTCCTGAGAGTACTAATAGTTTAGTTGAGTCCATTGCCTTGATTATTGACACATAACCTGATAGTCTTCCCACAATTCAGGGACTTCCAAATCCCTCCCAAATTGTTGCCACCCTTTCCTAGTTAACTCCTTCCCTTCCAATTAAATTTGCTTTCTCATAGTCACCCAATTGCAAACCTTCACTGAAGCTGCCCATGTTAACAATCTGTCTTGCTGCTCTAACCTATTCCATGTATAAAGGCTGCTTCCTCTAGGAATGTTTGGTCACTTAATGCACACTAGCACAACGCTCCGCTAACCCTACCTACAAACATCCACGCTTAAAACTTAAAATACAGCTCAGATGGGCTGTACTAGTTTTAAAGCAGTCTTAAGCAGCGGTTCCCAACATTGGCTGCACATTAGCATTCTGAGGGAAGCTTTAAAAAGAAAATACCCAGGCTTATGCCTTACTCCAGACCAATTATAAATTAGAATATGTGATGGTAGGGCCGACAGGTCAACATTTTTTGAAAGATCCCCAGCTTTTACTAATGTACAGCTATAGTTGAGAATCACCGTTCTACATCTATTCTTTTAACATCAGTCTTCTACATTTACACAGGTTTTCTTTTTTTAAAAAAATTATACTTTAAGTTCTGGGGTACATGTGCAGAATGTGCAGGTTTGTTACATAGGTATACATGTGCCATGGTGGTTTACTGCACCCATCAACCTGTCATCTATAATAGGTATTTCTCCTAATGCTATCCCTCCCCTAGCCCCCCATCCCCTGACAGGCCTCAGTGTGTGATGTTCCCCTCTGTGTCCATGTGTTCTCATTGTTCAACTCCCACTTATGAGTGAGAACATGCAGTGTTTGGTTTTCTGTTCTTGTGTTAGTTTGCTGAGAATGATGGTTTCCAGCTTCATCCATGTCCCTGCAAAGGACATGAACTCAACCTTTTTTATGGCTGCATAGTATTCTATGGTATATATATGCCACATTTTCTTTATCCAGTCTATGGTTGATTGGTATTTGGGTTGGTTCCAAATCTTTGCTAGTGTGAACAGTGCTGCAGTAAACATACGTGTGCATGAGTCTTTATAACAGAATGATTTATAATCCTTTGGGTATATACCCAATAATGGGATTGCTGGGTCAAATGGTATTTCTAGTTCTAGATCCTTGAAGAGTCACCACACTGTCTTACACAATGGTTGAACTAGTTTACACTCCCACCAACAGTGTAAAAGCATTCCTATTTCTCCACATCTTCTCTAGCATCTGTTTTTTCCTGACATTTTAATGATCACCATTCTAACTGATGTGAAATGGTATCTCATTGTGGTTTTGATCTGCATTTCTCTAACGACCAGTGAAGAAGTCAAATCCTTGAATAGACCAATAACAAGTTCTGAGATTGAGACAGCAAGTAATAGCCTACCAACCAAAAACTGTCCAGGGCCAGATGGATTCACAGCCGAATTCTACCAGAGGTACAAAGAGGAGCTGGTACCGTTCCTTCTGAAACTATTCCAAACAATAGAAAAAGAGAGAATCCTCCCTAACTCATTTTATGAGGCCAGCATCATCCTGATGCCAAAACCTGGCAGAGACACATTAAAAAAAGAAAATTTCAGGCCAATATCACTGATGAACATCAACGTGAATATCCTGAATAAAATACTGGCAAACCAAATCCAGCAGCACATCAAAAAGCTTATCCATCATGATCAAGTCAGCTTCATCCCTGAGATGCAAGTCTGGTTCAACATATGCAAATTAACAAATGTAATCCATCACATAAACAGAACCAATGACAAAAACCACATGATTATCTCAATAGATGCAGAAAAGGCCTTCAACAAAATTCAATACCCCTTCATGCTAAAAACTCTCAATAAATGAGGTATTGATGGAACATATCTCAAAATAAGAAGAGCTATTTATGACAAACCCACAGCCAATATCATACTGAATGGGCAAAAAGTGGAAACATTATTTGAAAACCGGAACAAGACAAGGATATTCTCTCTCACCACTCCTATTCAACATAGTATTAGAAGTTCTGGCCCGGGCAATCAGGCAAGAGAAAGAAATAAAGAGTTTTCAAATAGGGAAAGAGGAAGTCATATTGTCCCTGTTTGCAGAAAACATGATTGTATATTTAGAAAACCCCATTGTCTCAGCCCAAAATCTCCTTAAGCTGATAAGCAACTTCAGCAAGGTCTCAGAATAAAAAATCAATGTGCAAAAATCACAAGCATTCCTATACACCAATAACAGACAAACAGAGAACCAAATCATGAGTGAATTCCCATTCACAATTGCTACAAAGAGAATAAAATACCTAAGAATACAACTTACATGCGATATGAAGGTTTTCTTTTTTAAAAATTTACTTTCATGGATTTATTTAGAGAATAAGAAGAAAATCTCATAAGAAATAATAACCCTAATAATACTAACAAATAGTGATGTATCAAGGGTGGGGCAGTAGAGTAACTGCCCTGGGTACAGATACTAAAGGGTATACTTTCTGTAGAAAACCTAAATAATATCATGCAATAAATCATGCTGCTATAAAGACACATGCACACGTATGTTTGTTGTGGCACTATTCACAATAGCAAAGACTTGGAATCAACCCAAATGTCCATCAGTGACAGACTGGATTAAGAAAATGTGGCACATATACACCATGGAATACTATGCAGCCATAAAAAAGGATGAGTTTGTGTCCTTTGTAGGGACATGGATGCAGCTGGAAACCATCATTCTTAGCAAACTATCACAAGAACAGAAAACCAAACACCGCATGTTCTCACTCATAGGTGGGAACTGAACAATGAGATCACTTGGACTCGGGAAGGGGAACATCACACACCGGGGCCTATCATGGGGAGGGGGGAGGGGGGAGGGATTGCATTGGGAGTTATACCTGATGTAAATGACAAGTTGATGGGTGCTGACGAGTTGATGGGTGCAGCACACCAACATGGCACAAGTATACATATGTAACAAACCTGCACGTTATGCACATGTACCCTAGAACTTAAAGTATAATAATAAAAATAAAAATAAATAAATAAAGATATAAAAAAAAATACTCCCAATATTCCAAAACCCCCCCTGCAGGCAATATAATTCTATTGTAAAAGCCAATCCAAGAACTGGCCTGGGTACCATTTACCTAGGACAGTTTCATTGCCTTCCAAATGTAATTCTATCTCAACCCAGGTTAACATACTATCTTTGTTACTTATTAGCTATGTGACTTTGTACTAGTCTCTAAATCTCTTCTGTGCCTTGGTTTCTCATTTGTAAACATAATAATAGTTCCTACCTCACAATGTTATGATGATTAAATGAGATAATATATGTACAGCGTTTAGAAAAGTACCTAGCACATAATAAATAATAATAAATAATAGTAGTAGTTGTTGTTAACATTCTTGTATGCTGTTAGAGGAAAGGAATTATCCCTTGTGGCAGTGACCATTAGTGCCATGCATTCCCTTACATTTCTCAGCCTCTTTTGCAGTTAAGCTGAGGCCTTGTGACTAGTTCTGGTCAATAAAATATGAGCAGAAGAGATACATCATTTAGGGGGTGAGACAGATAAGAGCTACCTCCATGTCTTTCTTTCCCACACTGGTCTTGCATGAGAAAGAAATAAGCCTCTGATCACTGCTTCCTTCTTTAACAGATAAGAAAATTGAAGTACAAAGAATGTAAGACTGGACTGGCTTTGATTTGCTGTGACTTTCAATCTCAAGTATACTGTGTAATAGGCCCTTGATATAAACAAAGGTTATGTTTCCAAATCTCCGAATTCGCCATTGTATACAATTTCCTTCACGAAACTGTATCTATTAAGTAGAGAACAACAGAACCCTGGTTTGGGTTTTTGGTATGTTGTTTGTTTGTTTGTTTGTTTGTTTGTTTGTTTTTTGAGACAGAGTCTCTCTCTGTCACCCAGACTGGAGTGCAATGGTGTGATCTTGGCTCACTGCAACCTCCACCTCCTGGGTTAAAGCAATTCTCCTGCCTCAGACTCCTGAGTAGCTGGGACTACAGGCATGCGCCACCACACCCAGCTAAGTTTTGTATTTTTAGTAGATATGGGGTTTCACCATGTTGATCAGGCTGGTCTTCAACTCCTGATTTCAGGTGATCCACCTGCCTCAACCTCTCAAAGTGCTGGGATTACAGGCATGAGCCACCATGCCCAGCCAACAATAGAACCCTATTGAGATGAAGGTGATAAGAGGTCAGTTAGGCTCACTTGCTAGCTGAATGACTCTACCCTACTCCAGGCTCAAATGGGAAATTCAGTTTCATGTCTTAGTAAAATGACAAACTTGTCCACCATGGACCTGAAATGTTATTCTTAAAGAATCAAGACAACAAATGACAAAGTCATGTAGGTTGAGGATCCAATATGCACAAGTCACAGAACGTTAGAAAAGGTATGGTATTAGAGGTCATATCTAATGTCTATACTTTACACATAAAGAAATAGGCTAATAAGGGAAAACCTACTGTCCCCAAGATGATCAAACTAGATATTAGTAGTCCTGGGATAATAACCCAGGTCATCTACCTCCTAAATCAGTAATCTTTCCACTAATGTCCACTACATCTGACACATGACAATCTATATATACATAGCTTTGTTTCCCCTATCTTTGGTATAGGCCTAAGGAGTTATTTAAGAGGTTGAATAATAATGAGCTGGGGAAAAGGCTTAGATTTCATTGAATTATTAGAAAAGCTAGATAGGTGTGTAAATCTAGAAAAAGAACATTAACATACCAAATCCCTATCCAGAATCCTTTAGAATCATTCATCACCACAATACATTTCTGCTCTTTGTGAGGAAAATGCATTTGGAGTTATTTTTCCTAAGCATGATTTGCATAGAAGCACCTCCCCTTGTTCCCAATCATTTCTGAAGTGACTGCCTGGCAGTGCAGATACAGCATAGGGCTAGGGTCGGGAGTACAGCCTGTTAATGTATTGTGGAAGTACTAGCTGGTTTGTAGAAGGAATGGTCTTACTTGCGTCTTTCCTTCCTTAGCCTTGGGCCTGACCAACTGACCAAGTCAACCTTATCCTGTGGTTTCTAGAACCTGCAGGAACCAGGGGCTTCCATTCATCCCCATGGAGCTCATATCTCCCGCTAAATATCTGTGTGGCCACTTCAATTTATCCATCTTTACTCTCAAGAACATGAATGAAGGGAAAACATCATCAGAATAGAATGCGACTTGATCGCAAATTCCCTTTCTGTAGAAAGGCTCCTTGTTTGCTACCTCCAGTCCTATTGCCAGAATATAAACTTGTAAATCTCAGCACAAGAATGTGAAGGCCATATAGCCCCAGCTACCCTGTGCAAGCTTTGGGAGCAGCATTTGTCCTGTGTTACACACCTGACAATCCCAGGGGTTGGTATGATAGCATTCAATGGTGGGGAGGCTCCATTTATAAAAAGGACTTTTTTAAAAGTATATTCTGTTAACTCCTGTATAATTTACATCTAGAAATGGAATATTTTCTTTCTTTGGTGGGAGGGGGTGGTGGTAGGCAGAAAGGCCCTAGTGAATGTACCTGCCAGAATACCAACATTATGCAGGATGCTGACAAGGCAAAATGTAGTGCATACCCAGGTGGATTTTATCAGGTTCTCCCATTGTCAGTCATTTAGGGAAATTATTAGTGAATTCCCTCAAGACCCCAAAATGCATATCATCTGGACCTGCTGATTGGTTTATATTTCAAGTTTGTTCCCCTGCCTGCATTTTTATCAATAGCTATCGTTCAGATTTTTATTACTGCCTAAATGTTTCTATTCTTTTAATGTTGTTTCTAAGAATGACTTTAACTATACATATACACACACATATACACATATATGTATACATATATGGTTGTGTGTTGTAATTGTGTGTATGTGTGCACACGCATGTGAGGTATATGTATAATATCTGTAGTCATTTCTAGGAGAATTTCTATTTAATATCTCATCTCCCTCAAGCACAAATACCCTAAATAAGAACTTTACCATTAAGTAATTATTTCTACATTGTGTTGCCCCTATTTTTCTTTTTTTTTTTTTTTTTTTTTTTTGAGACGGAGTCTCGCTCTGTCGCCCAGCCCAGGCTGGAGTGCAGTGGCGCGATCTCGGCTCACTGCAAGCTCCGCCTCCCGGGTTCACGCCATTCTCCTGCCTCAGCCTCCCGAGTAGCTGGGACTACAGGCGCCCACAACCGCGCCCGGCTAATTTTTTGTATTTTTAGTAGAGACGGGGTTTCACCGTGGTCTCGATCTCCTGACCTTGTGATCCGCCCGCCTTGGCCTCCCAAAGTGCTGGGATTACAGGCGTGAGCCACCGCGCCCGGCCGCCCCTATTTTTCTGTTTAAATCAACACCCCCTTTACTGTCCCAGCTGCCAGTTCAGAGAGAATGAAGTTTGGGGATAGAAAATGTTTTAAGGCAATGGTTCTCAGACTTCAACATACATCAGAATCCCCTGAAGAGGTAATTAAATCACAGATTGTTGAGCCCACCTCAGTTTCTGAGGGTTTCTACCCTCAGAAGCAAGGGTGGATGTTTCTGTGCAATGACATGCTTGGAAAAAATAACTCTAAATGCATTTTCTTCACAGACAGCACAAATGTATTGTGGTAATGAATGATTCTGTAGATATAGTGGGAGCGGAGGGCTGAGAGTCTGCCTGTCTAACTAATTCCCAAGTGAGGCTGATGCTACTGGTCCAGGCACCACACTTTGAGAGCCACTGTCAATATGAACCTGCCTGACTGACTGACTCTGACTCTAGAGTTCCAAAAAGACTCCCAGGGCACAGAATCGGAGAGAAAAAGGAGAATCTGTATGTGTGTGCCAATCTGAAGAAAAGGACTGTATATTTTCTTCCAATCCCTTTTCTACAACTAAGCAAGTCTGCACAGGGTGGGGTAACTCACACATATGCTAAGAAATAAGAGGGATAAATATGACATATAATATATGAGTTAGCCTGTCCATGTTTGTTAAACACTGATTTTTTTTTTTTTTTTTTTGAGACAGAGTTTTGCTTTTGTCACCTAGGCTGGAGTGCAGCGGCGTGATCTCGGCTCGCTGCAACCTCTGCCTCCTGAGTTCAAGTGATTCTCCTGCCTCAGCCTCCTGAGTAGCTGAGATTACAGGTGTCTGCCAACACGCCTGGCTAATTTTTTTTTATTTTTAGTAGAGACAGGTTTCACCATGTTGTTCAGACTGGTCTTGAACTCCTGACCTCAGAAGATCCACCTACCTTGGCCTCCCAAAGTGCTGGGATTGCAGGCGTGAGCCACCGCATCCAGCCAACACTGATCTTTAGACTATGTCAGATGGAATTCGTTTACCACTTCACTTCTGGCCTAGGAAAGCTTAGTGGTACAGGTCTCAAACTTTAGTAAAAAAATTCATATTGCAAAGTCCCTTACTAGATGTACTTCACGAGAATCTCAGGGCACTAGCCCAGGTATTCACATTATAGCAAGTGATTATGGTGCATGTGGTATAAGAGCAAACATTGAGAAGCCCTGTTCTGATGATAAAAAGGCAAAACACGTAGGAAAGAAACCAAAATAATGCTTACAGGAAAATCTAGAGGCAAGTGTCACTTTGTATGGTGAAGGCAACATACTCAGGCCTAGCAAACTAATGGAGTGGTCAGAGTGAAATATGGTTCAGTAAATGGCATTTTAGGATTTTTGGAAACATATCTAGTACACAAATATTTGTTTAGTAAAGAAACTATCTCCAGCACTGAATAAGGCACTGAAAAATGTCTGAGTTATGAAATACTTTTCTGTAAAAATTTACCCATTTTCTTTGAAGCACTTGTATTAACTAAATGGATCCTCAATAATACCTCCGTGAACTCACCCTTCGCCATTTGACAGATGAATAAACAGAAACCTAGAGACTGCTTTGCCCCAGGTCACACAACAAGTTAAGCAACTAAGATAAAATTAGGACTCAGGCTTCAATACTCTGTCCAGAGACCATTACATTGTGCCAGGCTCAAGTCACAGAAAGATATAGCTGAAAAGTACGTTTCATAGTCTACCAGGCTGGCATCATTTTGGGTGCTACATCATGTTTTTCTGCTGATAGCTCATAAAACATGGTGCTAGTAAACAGGAACCAGAATAAGCAAGCAGATTGCTTCCTCCACTTAGGTGTATTTTGCCTTCTTGGCCATTCTGCAAAATTCTCCAAGACTGAAGCCGTTAGAAGTGGGGTGGGGAGCGAAGAGGGGAGAAACTTCACTCAGACCCTTTACTCTTTGCATTATCATTGTTTCCAGAACACAATAGAAGAATCAGCTCTGCTATAAGCTTTTATGAAGAGTTATTTTGGGAAAATTAGCATAATCTGGTGTTCCCTTGCCATCTGCAAACTGCATTTACCTGAAGCAGCTGTCCCTAATTATTAGATACCCTCGTGTATCCCGTAGGGCCCCATCTGTCTATACAGTGAATAGTTTTTGCTAAATGAAAAATCAGGGAGAAAAGGTAGACCAGTCAGGGCCATGTTTAAAGAGCCAGGACACAGTTGCCCTGTTTTTAGTTAGAATGTGCAACACTCTCCAAATTTAAATACCATGACACATAACTGATCTCGGAGACCACCGGACCACAGGAATTGGAGGACCCAGAGGTGCTAACCAGAGGAATAGACTTGTATAAATATCAGATGTTGTCTGGAGCCTCGAAATCTAACTGAATCCTTCCTATCCTTCTAATCAGGTCAAACAGCATATATTTCATCCTCACCTCCTGTCCTGATCCCTAAACCTCACTAGATTTGAAAAAGAATCCCCATTCTCCTATATCCTACATAATTACTGGGGGAAGGTAGACATTTTGGAATGGGTTTTTATTGATTTGCTTTTCACGTAATCTATTAGCATTCCAACTTGTCAGAATACTTGTTGTTCTGTAGCATTTGGGTGGAGGGGGAGCTATAAATAAATAGAGCTGTGAGAGTATAGCCCACTGTCAGCATGGCTTGCAAGCCATCCCATTATAAAAACACACTCTGGAATTTGTCTTTTTACCTTCTGCGTTCAGTAGCTGGCCTCTGCCCAAGGTTAGACTGGAATGCCTTAGGTACTTGACATTTCACCTTCCAGTTTTTTCAGTTCTTGTTTGTTTTTCCTCTACTGCACAGAGTGGGAGAGATGAGCCTCACTTCACAGGATCCAGAGACAATTTAATGAAAATAAGGGTGCTGGATGCAAGCAAAAAAGAAAGAAAAATGCAGGCACTATTTTTTGCCTTTCATAAAATAGTGCTCAGTACATCAAAGACAGAAGCAAAACAGTATATAAGTAACAAACTTTCATCAGAGCCCAGTCTTTGAAAACCAATTGTTCCTTCACCTTTCAAGATACACAGGTCATTACAGATGAAATCAATATAGTTTTCTCCTTTCCTGACATGCTTCAAACCTCTCCCTGGGCATACAGTTATTTGCAAAGCAATATCAAACACTCCCTCCACTTGTATTCCCCCATGTATTTCCATGAAATAGCACTGTGTAACTATCGTGCCTGAACTCCATGTGGTCTATAGCCTCCAGTTTGCTTTGATTTTCAGCAAAAATCACAGTGGTCTTCTCTAATTGCTGTGGTACCAGGACTCAGGGTGGATTTTATGGGAGAGATGTTTGCTGTAGATCTGCCTGGGAAGTCTTCAGTTGAACCCTCGATTCCTGAGAGAAAGCCACTCTGTACAGTCTCCTCTTCTTTCCTTTTCCCACTTCTAGTTTATCCTTTCTATGCTCCAGACAGACTAAGTGAGTTTTTGAAAGAAGATAAAAAAAAAAAGAGAGAGAGAAATCCCCTTTTCCTGCTTTCTCCCTATGACCAAGCAGGACATGCCAATTGTGACTTGCACAACCTCTCCTACATTTCTCCCAAAAGAAATGAATCTGTGTTGACATGCCAACATTAGATGCTGAGATAGTAACCCAGATGCAGAGTCTAGCTCATTTGTTTAATGGCTGCACCATTGTTGCAAGCAATAAAAACAAATAGCTATCTCTTATTGATTAGTTAGAATGAAATTAGATAAACATGTAAAGTGCTTAGCAACAGTAAGTAATCAATAATTTAATGGTATTAATTACTATTAATGCCTGTATTTTTCAGTTTTGGAATGTGAAGTATCAAGGAATTAAACAACTTCCCAAGATGACAAAGATAGTGTGTGGTGATATTGAGACTTAAAACCAGATATGGATGACTTCAAAGCTTATGCTTTTAATCACTGTATTTTACTGGCGCTCATAGTCAGATCAACTCTGACAAGAGGTAAACAATCATCTAAAAGAAGACATAGCTTGAAAATTATTACTATACACTTCTCTATTGCCTTTTTAGGTGCTTAACTTACATCCTAGTTTGTCTGAGGTAGCCATTTGGGGAGGAGGTAGAGGTAGATAGCAGAGAGATTAGCATTTATGACAGAGGGAGAAGGAATAAACAGAGAAAGGACAATGTTCTCTTCTTATATGTAAAATAGGATCATGCAGTAGGGCAACAGCTTTACAAGTCAAGCTAGTGTCTTAAAGCAATGTCAACAGTATAACTGATAATTTTTTTATTACTGCATGAATGTCTCTACTCTTATACTTCTTGCTAGGGATCACACACACACACACACACACACACACATACACACATAAATCATGTTCGGTTCTATGTAAAAAATATACCTGTATATATCCAAATTCCTCAATCTCTTCCTTTAGTAAAATCAAGGGCTGTTTTGAGGGTTGATCTCAAAGAGAACCCCAGAAATATTATCCATTTCCCTGTGACAGCTAGGCCAACTATATGGTAGAAGTAGGATACACTCTAGGGGAGGTAAAAGAACATTGTACCTTTCCAGCCTTGGGGAAATGTGGAAGGAAAAAGGAGAGGGAATGCTAGAAAAGAGAGATAAGTCTATAGGAAGAAGCACAGTAAGATAAGGGTAACACTACTCCCCGCTTGAACTATAGGAGGAGGCTACCTCATAGACTTGCCTATAACTTCCAGTGTAGGGTCAACTACATGAAAGTGTCCTTGGTGAGGCAGAGAGATCCCCGAAATTTAGCTTTCCCCAACTGCCCTTAGTTTTCATAAGAAATGGACATTGAGGTAAAGGCCATTAAGTCTGTCATGAGAACCACTGTGGCAAAGAAATGAGCCCACTACAGATACTGGCCAGTGGGCTAATGGAAGATATGGCAGAGACCCAGAATCTATAATGAGAATGAGAGGAAGCAGAGGCAACTAGGCCATATTGCCAGGCTCTGGCCAAACCAAGAAAGAGGAACCAAATCACTATTGAGGAAATTATAAACTTCAGCTATAAATGCAAATAGAGCAAGCAGCAAATAGGAGACAAGGGACATCAGCCAGCCACCGGAATAGCCAGAGGGCAATACAGAGGCTACAAAGATCCAATAATTCCCATCATCGCAGCATGGTTTGGCTCTGTGTCCCTACTCAAATCTCATCTTGAGTTGTAATCCCCATGTGTCGAAGGAGGGACCTGTTGGGAGATGATTGGATCATGGGAATGGTTTTCCCCATGCTATTCTCGTGATAGTAAGGGAGTTCTCACTAGATCTGGTTGTTTGATAAGTGTCTGGCACTTCCCCCTTTGTTCTCTTTCCTGCCACCTTGTGAAGAAGGTACTTGGTTCTCTTTTGCCTTCTGCCATGATTGTAAGTTTCTTGAGGCCTCCCCAGCCATGCAGAACTGTGAATCAATTAAACCTCTTTTCTTTATGAATTACCCAGTCTTGGGGAGTTTTTTATAGCAGTGTGAGAATGGACTACTACACCTCCCCAGAAGTCAAATATATCAGCATCATGCTTCCTGTACAGCCTGCAGAACTGTGAGTCAGTTAAACCTCTTTCCTTTATAAATTATCCAGTCTCTGGTATTTCTTTATAGCATTATGAAAACAGACTAATACAATCCCCTAACATTAAAAGTTTCCACAAGCCTTCTCCCCATATACTCAGACACCAGTTTATAACAAGAAGCAGAAGATGTTTATCTGAGATAGTATTTTTTTCCAAGAAAAACTGAAAACTATCATTAAAACTAGAGGATGGCCAAGTATGACCTATGGGCCAAATCTGCCATGTGTTTTTGTAAATAAAGTTTTATTAGAACTTAGCCACTCCTGGTCACTTACATACTCTCTTATGGACACTTTAGCTCTCAGAGTTGAGAACAATCAGCCCTCCATATCCCTGGGTTCCACAAGCATGGATTCAACCAACTCTGGATAGAAAATATTAGGGGAAAAAAATCCACAAAGTAACAAAAAGCAAAACGTATATTTGCTGTGCACTGAATACCACATTGAATCCACAGAAACAATGTGATGTTTAGACGTGGCATTAGGTATTATAAGCAATCTAGAGATAACTTAAAATACTCGGGAGGATGTGCATAGGTTACATGCAAATTATATTCCAATTTATATCTGATTCTTGAGCATCAGTGAGTTTTGGTATCCAAGGGTGGGGGTTAGGGGAGGTCTGGAACCAATTCCCTTTGGGTACTGAGGGATGACTATACTTGCAATAGAAACCATATGGCTCACAAAGGCTAAAATATTTCCTATTCAGTTCTCTACAAAAAGGTTTGATAATTTTTGGTTTAAAGTACCAAATCAGACTAAGTTTTAAACCTAATTGGATATTTAAGATTTTGGTACCCACCCACCTCTCTGGGCTCAAGAGAAAGGTCAGATTAGGTGGAGACTCAATTGTAAAATTTGATTTTCTTTGCACAGCCAAATTGTACTATGCATTGTATCTGCAATCCTGCTGCAATAATTGGAGATAATAACAATAATAACCCATTCTAATTATATAGTGTTTTGGAGCTTATAAAGTGCATTTACATCCATCAGCTTATCTAATATTCACAAAAACCCAGTGAGAAAGGTGTCATTAGCCCCCATTTTATAGACAAGAACCTAGCTGAATCTTGGTAAGGTTAAGTGACTTACTGAAGGTCACACATCTAGTAAGTGAGAAAGCCAAAATGTGAGCTCAGGTGTTCTGATTACACATCTACTGTATTTCCTACACTACCACAGCCAAACTACTAGGAGTATCAATTCCAATTTAACCAAAGTAGAAAAAACATGGATACCAAACCAATACCTTCTAAGGAGTTTGCTGTTTTACTTATTTGCTCAACAATGAATTAGACAGCTTTCCATCTGCTATACTGAAAGTCCTTTTCCAAAGGAGTAGGTAGGATAGCGTCATTGTTAAAGAGTGCATACAGGCACTAGAATCAGATTGGCCTGGGTTAAACTAGCTCTGCCACTTCCCAGGTTTATGACTCATGATTTTGAAAAAATTACTTAACTTTTCTGGGCTTCAATTTCCACAATGTTAAAATGGAGGAATTTTTTGAGGATTAAATGAGATGATGCATGTGAGGTACTTAATATAGGACCTGGGATGTGGTTAGCATAAAATAAATAACAACTCAAGAAGACTGTTAATGCCATTGGCACAGCTACTATGGAAAAGAGTATGATGAAGTCCTACAAAATTAAATATGCCACTACCATAAAACTAATTATATGCATACCTAGATATTTATCCCAAAGAACTGAATACTTACATTGACCTAGAAACCTGTACATGAATGTTTATAGCAGCCAATCTCAAAAGATTATATAATGTATGGTTCCATTTACATAACATTCTTGAAGTGAAAAAAATTATAGAGATGGAGGAAAGATTTGTGGTTGTCAGAGAGGGAAGTCACAGGGGTGGCTGCGACTACAAAAAGGTAGCAAAACCATCTTTGTGGTGATGGAACTGTTTTGTAACTTGATTTTGGTGGTTTAAACATGAATCTACACATGTAATAAAATTACACAGAATTAGTCCAGATGTGTTGGGTTACGCCTGTAATCCTAGCACTTTGGGAGGCTGAGGAGGGCAGATCATTTGAGGTCAGGAGTTCGAGACCAGCCTGACTGACATGGTGAAACCCTGCCTCTACTAAAAAAAAAAAAAAATACAAAAATTAGCCAGGCATGGGGGTGGGCACCTGTAATCCCAGCTACTCAGGAGGCTGAGGCAGGAGAATTGCTTGAACCCAGAAGGCGGAGGTTGCAGTGAGCCAACATTACACCATTGCACTCCAGCCTGGGCAACAGAGTGAGACTCTGTCTCAAAAAAAATAATTAAAAAAGGAAAAACATAGACCATATTAGGTGGCAAGTGTGTTTCTTCTACCATCCCTTACAAACATATAGAGCCCTGAAGCAGTTCCCATACATGTGACTATAATCATATGCACATGAAAAAATGAAGAAAACATTATCCAGGAACCTTAGACTCTTCAAGTGAAGTAATTTATTTTAATAAAAATAACTGTCAGGTCAATTTCCTGGTTGTAACATCTTACTATAGTTATGGAATATGTTACTATTAGGGGAAAGTGGGTGAAGGGTACAGGGACTTCTTGGGTACTTTTTTTGCAATATTCTGTGAGCCTATAAATATTTCAAAACAAAAACATTTTTAAAAAGGGAAAATGATGTCATGGTTCTGAGGTTCTTCATATTTCATATTTATCACTTCTTAAAACTGTAAAAATTTGATTCCTTTCTTTCAAACCAACACTTTGGAATATTGGGGAAAAGAGTCTCAGAGCTGAATGGGACCTTAGAAGCTATCTAAATTAGCTGATGTGGACATCTCTTGCACAGTATCCCTAACATACTGTTACTTGGTTTGAATATCTCTATTAACAGGAAATGCACTCCACAACAAAGGATCCCTATGCAGTTAGAGGCAGATCTGATGTTTTAAAATTTTTTCTTATACTGACCTGAAATCTGCCTTCTTACAATTTTGACCCATGGTTCATATTTTTCCCTACTCCTCATTCTCAAGGAAGTAAAACATTTTTGGTAGACTCTTACTATATTAAAATTGATCATTCTTTCTCCATGTGGACAAGGAAATAAGACAGGAAGCTGATAACCTTTCTCTTTCATCTCTAGAAGTAGTTAACTGCTATAATTTCCTGCAAAAACATTGGACTAATAATCAGCATAATTTTAAAAATTCAACAGCATATAGTGATAATAATAGGAAATGACAAGACTGTACCTTGAATTTATATAACACCTTTTCTTTGAATGCCAGCTAATAACAAAGATCGTATTAGTGCCTCTCCTGTTTTAGAAGCAAGGAGGTTTCTGTAAACACCTTGTCTTTTTTTTAACTTGTGTCATTTGGATGGGCAATTTTTAAAGTTGTGCTCTTTAATAGCCATTGGATTATAAAAAGCTAGGGGGAAAAAAACGATGGTTCAGAACACCATCCAGGTGTAAGGAATTAACAGTTCTTTGGATTTGCTGAGAATTTACATGTGAAATCCTCATTAATGCTAATGTGAGTTCTGGAACTGTAAATCTTTCATACCAAGGAAAAAACCATGCAATCTAATGGACTTCAATTCACGTATTCCATTAACTCTCTGAGATTCCTAACCAATTGATTTCCCTTTTGCTCACTGCCCCGTAGCCCTACCCTACTGCCCCCACAATGGTAAAAACATGTTTTTAATTATGAAAATCAATGCGGCTCTCTTTCTCCTCGACCAAACTCAAAATGGGAACTACAAGTGTGATATGACCCTTAAAAATCTTCTTTTTCAGACAAATCCTCTGCTCTCTCTGTCTCCCAAGTGAGAACAAGGGCCTCTGGCCCCTGAGGCACCAAGTACTCAAAAAAATCCCTTCTTGGTAATTATTATTATACTTTCCCATTTGGTAAGTGGCAATATTGTTCATCTATGCTAAGAGGTCACATCCTGTGTCTTCCTCCCAACAGCTCACAGAATGTTGCTGACACTGCTTCAAAATATAAACTTATGTCCTTCATTGCTGGTGGCAGTGGTGGGGATGGGAGAGTTTTCTAGATCGTGAGTTTTGAGTAATATATGTGGCAGTGGGTCATGGATGAAAAGTGGGAGCTGGGATAAGGAGGGTGGAGGTAAATCTGAGACGGGGCAAAGGGAATTGGCAGAAGAGTGAGGTAGTCCTGGGATAGGATCTGGTACCCAGGGGCAAAGGTGAAGGCTAGTGTAAGCATTCCAGAATTCAGGTAAAGGTGGGGAGAGAGAAACCAAAGGTCAGAGCAAAGCAGCAAGTCAGAGCCAACTAGGCAAGCTGGAGTCAGGGTACATAGGCAACATGAGGCACAGAGTTCATGGAGTCAGAAGTTCAGTAAGTAGATTAACACCAGGAAGTCATGGACATCAGCGTCAGAGCAAGGTGGAAATATGAAAATTCAAGCCAATAGGCAGTCCCCAAGAGGACTACAGGTAGAGAAAAAGGGAGGGGCCAAGGGAACAGCAATGAAAATGACCTGGACAACTGAGCCATTCTGCTTTGTCCTATGCATAGGGTTTCTGTGACTCTAGTGAAGGCAGAAACCAATTCTTGAATAGCCAATGCTTACCTTACCACGTAACTGAGAGTGTGTGAATGACACATATACCAACATCTAGCAGAAAGATCCTGACTTGAATATAAACAGATGCACTGGACTGGAGGGAAATCCAAGGAGGCACAGATAATCCTGCAATGTGAAGGGCAGATGCCATATTCTATTATCCTGGATTCTACTGGGCACGAAGGTAGTTGAATTACTTTTTAACTCAACAAGTCCATATCATTTAAAGATTTCTGAAGTGGCTATTATTGGTGAAGAAGCCATGTTGCTATAAAATCATATTGAGCCACCAAAAAATAGATGTGAGGTGGGAAGGCAACATTACAATTTCCAGGGGCGATACACATACCTGTATTAGTCTGTTTTCACACTGCTGTAAAGATCTACCTGAGACCAGGTAATTTATGAAGAAAAGATATTTAATTGATTCACAGCTCCACAGGCTTAACAGGAAGCATGACTGGGAGGGAAGGAAACACAATCATGGCAGAAGGCGAGGTGAAAGCAAGCACATCTTACCATGGCGGAGCAAGAGAGAGAGAAGGAGCAAGTGGGAAAGTGCAACACACTTTTAAACCATCAAATCTGGTGAGAACTTACTCACTATCATGAGACCAGCATGTAGGAAATCCACTCCCATGATCCAATCACTTCCCACTGGGTCCCTCACCCAACACTGGGAATTACAATTCAACATGAGATTTGGGTGGGGACACAGAGACAAACTGTATCAATACACAGGTCCCAGTCCTGGTGGCCTTTGGTGTATATGTGCATGTGCATGTTTTCATTTATGCTACCATCATAATTGCTCACTAGTTTTATTTATTTATTTATTTTTATCCAAATTCGCATCCCTTATCCCTATAGTCAAGAATGTTAGCATGTTACTATGAATCTTTTTAAAATGTTTATTTTTTCAATATTTGCAGTGTCATGTATAGGTTCTTGTCCCATTTATATTGAGATATATACAGTAAAATGCACAGATCTTAAGGTATCAGTTCTAGGTGCTGAACTGTGAGATTCTGAACATACCCTCAATTTGAGTCCAGAAAAAGAAGAGTTTAATGTGAACCAGAGAAGTCCAAAAGAGTTTTCATGGAGGATTTAGAACTCTGATAACCCAAAGATACATAGTCACAAAAAAAGACAATAGATATAAAGTAATGAGGAGTTTAGGGCAAGGGATCTCTCAGTGTGACTTTTTCCTATTTATTAATCTTCAATCACTCAATAATTAAATATTTATTCACTACATACTGCATTCCAAACTCTGTGAATATAGTGAAGGAGAACATGGACATATTCCCTGTCTTTATGTACCTTAAGGTCGAGTGAGCAGGACAAATATTAATTAGTCAAATAAATATGGATGGCACACAGCAGGAGAAGTACAGAAGATAGAGCACAAAACAGTGGGTATCTGAATAGTCTAAGGTCTCAGGGAAGGCTTCCTTGAAGAAAGGACACCAGAGCTTCCATCTGTGGAACAGGAGTTAATTAAGCAACTAACTCCAACTCAATTAAGTTAACTAATTAAAGGGGAAGGAAAAGAAGAACCATTTCAGATAGGGGTATCAACATATGCAAAGACCCTGAGCCCAGATAGGTGGGAGCGAGGCAGAGCTGAGTATATGTAAGAAAGTCAGTGCATTTAGACAAAAGAGAGTGACAGGGACACTTTGTTGAGATGAAGCTTTCAGTGAGGACTTCCCTGATCACCCAACTTAAAATCACAACCTTGTACCACATCCCTTCTTTTTGTCCTCCACACTCTCCAACCTTCTTCATCCTGTTCTCCATTCCTCTCTCCAAGACTGATTAGTTGGGCTACATCAATGAGCTCCCTTCATCGTTCTAGTTTCCTGTTATGTTTGACTAGCAGAGAAGACTAGGAGGAGATCTGAAATAGGAAAGACAGTCAGAGTATTTATTCATCCAACTCCCTCCCAACGGGGCCATCTAGGGCTGTCTGAGTCCCCTGGTCTAAGGTCCCAGTGTTTGTCAGAAGCTTTTCCATACAATCCTCAATCTCTCCTCGTTCTGGTGACTTCACTTTCCTCTTGATCCTTCAAGTCCTAGGTAACTGAATCCTGCTATACACTATATATTTTACCTTTCTGTTTCATCAATTTTCTGCTTCTTTCAACCAGAATGTCAAATCCATCAGAGCAGAGATCTTTCGCTGTTTTGCTCCCCTTACAAAGGCTAAGGATTTAATATGTATTTACTGAATGATCGAATGCATGCATGAATGTAGACGTAAGCAGGCATCATGCCATGCAAGGTCTTGCAAGCAAGAGTTGAGGGTTTCTATTTTATTTATGTGCAAGGAGAAGCCATTTAAGAAGAATTTTGTGCAAGGGAGTCACGAAATAAAGTTTTAAGATCACTGTGAGTGGCAATCAGGTGGGCACAAAATAGAATTTAAGAGGCCAGGTAAGTTAAGCAGTCCTTGCAATAGCGCAAGTGAGAGCCTAGAATAAGGTGGTGGGGGTGGTAATGGTCGAGAAGAGGAGATTCTTCCTGGAGTATTCTCAAACTATAGATCATAAATGGAACTTGTTCATTAGTTACAGTTGGATTGGTTTGTCTGGGAATGTTCTCAGTACCTCAAGCAATGATCTCAGCAGGATTCTCCCAGCATTGTCACGTTCTAGATATATTTGCTGGATTTTAGCCATTCAGACCATGTGGATATTTTTTTTAAATTTATTTATTATTATTATACTTTAAGTTGTAGGGTACATGTGCATAACGTGCAGGTTTGTTACATATGTATACTTGTGCCATGTTGCTGTGCTGCACCCATCAACTCGTCATTTACATCAGGTATAACTCCCAATGCAATCCCTCCCCCCTCCCCCCTCCCCATGATAGGCCCCGGTGTGTGGTGTTCCCCTTCCTGAGTCCAAGTGATCTCATTGTTCAGTTCCCACCTATGAGTGAGAACATGCGGTGTTTGGTTTTCTGTTCTTGTGATAGTTTGCTAAGAATGATGGTTTCCAGCTGCATCCATGTCCCTACAAAGGACACAAACTCATCCTTTTTGATGGCTGCATAGTATTCCATGGTGTATATGTGCCACATTTTCTTAATCCAATCTGTCACTGATGGACATTTGGGTTGATTCCAAGTCTTTGCTATTGTGAATAGTGCTGCAATAAACATACGTGTGCATGTGTCTTTATAGCAGCATAATTTATAATCCTTTGGGTATATACCCAGTAATGGGATGGCTGGGTCATATGGTACATCTAGTTCTAGATCCTTGAGGAATCGCCATACTGTTTTCCATAATGGTTGAACTAGTTTACAATCCCACCAACAGTGTAAAAGTGTTCCTATTTCTCCACATCCTCTCCAGCACCTGTTGTTTCCTGACTTTTGAATGATCGCCATTCTAACTGGTGTGAGATGGTATCTCATTGTGGTTTTGATTTGCATTTCTCTGATGGCCATGATGATGAGCATTTTTTCATGTGTCTGTTGGCTGTATGAATGTCTTCTTTTGAGAAATGTCTGTTCATATCCTTTGCCCACTTTTTGATGGGGTTGTTTGTTTTTTTCTTGTAAATTTGTTTGAGTTCTTTGTAGGTTCTGGATATTAGCCCTTTGTCAGATGAGTAGATTGCAAAAATTTTCTCCCATTCTGTAGGTTGCCTGTTCACTCTGATGGTAGTTTCTTTTGCTGTGCAGAAGCTCTTTAGTTTAATGAGATCCAATTTGTCAATTTTGGCTTTTGCTGCCGTTGCTTTTGGTGTTTTAGACATGAAGTCTTTGCCCATGCCTATGTCCTGAATGGTACTACCTAGGTTTTCCTCTAGGATTTTTATGGTATTAGGTCTAACATTTAAGTCTCTAATCCATCTTGAATTAATTTTCGTATAAGGAGTAAGGAAAGGATCCAGTTTCAGCTTTCTACTTATGGCTAGCCAATTTTCCCAGCACCATTTATTAAATAGGGAATAAGATCCCCATTTGGAATCCTACTAGGAATGGAATTTTCACAAGGGCATAAAACTCTACATTCATTATACTCAAAACTGAGATGTCAACACATCTGAAGAGCTTCTGAATAATGTAACTTTAAAATAAGAACCTTAGCATTTAAAAATAAAACAATATAATACAGAAGCCATTAATCCAAATGGTAATCTACTGTCTATGCTGTGGAGCCAGAAAATTAGTCTTTTTTTTTTCCTCTCCAGAAAATGCTCTACAATTCCATTAGCAGATAACATGCTTCAAAAAAGTGATTTCACATGTAGACAAATTCCAGTTCAGTAGCAAGCAGTTGCATATCAATGTTTCTGAAATGGAATTAAAGTTTTAAAAATGATAGGAGTCCTTCTTTTGTCAGGGTAGATATTTAGAACATTTTTACCCAAGAGCTCCTTCAATACATTATCTATTACAGAAAAAATAGAATTTGACCTCATTTATTATGTCGGCAGGTTCAAAGGGCTTTTAGGAGACAACAAAGACTCCTAAAGTCCTTATTCCTTATGGATTACATTATTTTAGCATCTATAATTCGTAGATGTTTAGCATTTTGAAATAGTGACATTATACCATATTATTTAATGGGTCTTTAGAGTAGTTGGAAGACACCACCCCAGCACAGGCTTACTAACTAAATGCTAGGTTTTTGTTAGGATCCTACAGATTATGTCAAACCAAAATAAGGTTGGGACAATCTACCAGTGGAGTTCAGTGACATCTATGGGATAACTTTGGGGAATTAAGGTTTAAAGCACCAGTGCCATAATAAGAGGGTTAAAAGGAGCCAGGAAGGGATGGGGGTTAGGAATCTCACATGAAGCAATCACGTTATCACTAAAGTCTAAATAATGCTTCACAAGTGTTTGAATGAGAACTCTTCCCAATACATGCCGAGGATTCTATTTGACCAGACCAAAGTGAAATGAGCAGAATATGGACAATGTGTATTTTTCATCACCCTAAACAATTCGGTGTTTTATTGTGGGATTATGCTCCACTTCCTTTTTTAAAAAAATATTGATTATTTTATAATGGGCCAGGTGTGGTGGCTTATGCCTGTAATCCTGGCACCCTGGGAGGCTAAGTGGGGAGGATCACTTGAGTCTCAGGAATTTGAGACCAGCCTGGGCAGCATACTGAGACCTTGAAGAAAAAACTAGAAAAATAAATAAATAGAATAAAATATTCATTATTTTATAAAATGATAATTTAAGGCAATGGTAGGTGAGTTTTGGTTTTTCAATGTCCTTACTTGGCAAGAAAAAATGATGGCAACGCTATGCATTTGCTAGGGTACAGGGAATTTTACTAATTAGCAAAATCTAAATTTGGTGACCAGTGACCTATGTGATTTTTAAGATCAACAGATACTGAATGATCTACATCAAGGACAAATATCACACTCTTCTTCCTTTGAGCTCTCCTAGCATGTTACCTGGACAAGTACTACAGCACTAACAACCTTTGTCCACCTTCTTTCTTCCATTAATGGGAAGTAAAGGAAGAAATAAGCTCTCTTCTTACTGCTTCCAGTGTGACACTGCATTTGATCTTGCCTCTGTGTTGGCCTTGAAAGCAACTCGAAACTCCCCACCACAGAAGTGACAGTTTTATATCTATTCAGGGTGAATGTAAAGTGGCTGCCTGTGAACCCAGCCAAACTAATTACAAAGCCACTCATTCCACTTTAGCCTAGGTGGTTAGAAAGTGTTTCTTTATATTGAACCCAAATATTCCATCCTGTAATTTTGATCTATTGGTCTTAACTCTATACACTGGGGCAACATAAATTAAAGTTCATCCTTCATTTACATCAGAGGACAGCTAACATGTCTACCTCACTCAAAGTATGTTTTTACTTTCAGCTGCCATTGTTGTTTCTCAGAATATAATTTTTAAGCCTCTCTGAATTCTGAAATGAGTCTTCTTCAAGGAAGACTTCTGAAAACACTCCTCATACCCAGATCTCAATTCAGGTGGAGTATGACCAATTCTTAGTCATCCGTTGCCTCCTTTAATAGGAACATTTGCTTGAATTTGCTTTCACTATTATATTTTTCTGAATGTATGATGTATATTGAGCTTATGATATAGGTACATCTAGAATCACTAGAACAATCTATTCTTTTTTTATTATTTCGGGAAACACTATATACATTCATGGCACTAAGCATGACACTATGGGCATAGAGAGGGTATGTGAATATTGAAAACATGCATCTTGCATTCAAATAGCCTCCAAAATAATTCAGAAATGAGAAACACTCAAAAGTACAGCAATAGAGCTAACATTTACATAATACTATGGGCCAAGTATGTGCTTATCATTTAAACATTTTAACTGTTTTCTGCCTCACACTCCTACAAGGGAGGTGCTATTATTATCATCTCCCTGTCATAGATGAGAAAAGTGAGATATGAATAGGTTAAGTAAATTGCCTCAAATTATACCAGTAACACACAGCAGAGCTAGCACCAAACCCTAACAGTCTGACTCCAGAGTTAGAGCTATTAACTACCAAGCTGTAATGCAAAATACATGCATATATAGCATAGCATTAAAGTTAGAACTCTACACTTAAATGCCAAGAAATGCAAGTAACATTCACGGCTACTGTGGGCTATGAGTGCAGAGAGGGTTGTAGTTGTAGTTGTGTTTGAAGGGATAGATGCTCAGAGAAGTCTTCTAAGAATAAATGAGTCTTGTGCCAAACCTTAAATGAAAAAGAACAGAGTTGATTGTCCTACTTGCTATTCTTAACTTTAGCCATTTTAATACAGAAAAGACCTTAATAGGATTTGAAACAATTATCCCATGATAAGATTTTCTGGTTCTGGGCCTCACATATAAATTTGAAGCAATGCTGGCACATGGATTCTGCAGAGACACATAATTAAAAGGAAGTAAGGAGTGATTTACAAGACTTTATGAAAAGGACCATAAACTTTAGAAATTAGCCATAGCAGTTGGAGATGTAGTGAATCTTGTAGGATTGATGAATGAGTTAACTACTCGAAAGAAATCATTGATATAGAAATCAATGCATCTTGGATAAGACCCTGGGGTCAGAATAGTAGGAAAGTAAGGACCAGGGCCAGGGGTAGGGGTAGTGGCATAAAGTCAATTCCTTAACACTAGTCAATAGCAAATGCACTGGGTTTTAATCATCACCAAGTATTATTTGAAAACAGCAATGAAAATCACTAGGTTATTTTTTCCTTTCAAAGAAGATAGTGTGTTCACTTAAAGTTGATGGAGCTTATCTGGTTTTATCATCATTTTGATGCCCCTTATCCCAACTTATATTTTGTAATCCCTAAATGGCATTACTCTTACTCTTTATCTTGTATTTGCAAATTTCTATATTACACATGAGAATTTTTTAAAGACAACAAAATGGGAATAACTGTTATCATGAAAATACAGTTCTGTTTGCTTTTCAAATCATTCTTCTCTAAGTAGTTTGTATAAATAATCAAACAATTGCTTTTCATCAAATTCATGGTTTTGATCTTGGAGCTTTTCACTTCTTTTTAGCCAGCTTAGGCTAAAATTAACTATGAAAACTAAAATCTCCATCACTTTATGAAGCTATTCATGGCATGTTCTTTCACCTATTATTAGCATATGAAAATGTAACTGATTCAGCAAATAATTTCTTTAAAAAAAAAGCGGGGGGCGGAGCAAGATGGCCGAATAGGAACAGCTCCAGTCTCCAACTCCCAGCGCGAGCGACACAGAAGACCGGTGATTTCTGCATTTTCAACTGAGGTACTGGGTTCATCTCACTGGGGAGTGCCGGACGATCGGTGCTGGTCAGCTGCTGCAGCCCGACCAGCGAGAGCTGAAGCAGGGCGAGGCATTGCCTCACCTGGGAAGCGCAAGGGGGAAGGGAATCCCTTTTCCTAGCCAGGGGAACTGAGACACACAACACCTGGAAAATCGGGTAACTCCCACCCCAATACTGCGCTTTAAGCAAACAGGCACACCAGGAGATCATATCCCACACCTGGCCGGGAGGGTCCCACACCCACGGAGCCTCCCTCATTGCTAGCACAGCAGTCTGTGATCTACCAGCAAGGCAGCAGCGAGGCTGGGGGAGGGGCGCCCGCCATTGCTGAGGCTTAAGTAGGTAAACAAAGCCGCTGGGAAGCTCGAACTGGGTGGAGCTCACAGCAGCTCAAGGAAACCTGCCTGTCTCTGTAGACTCCACCTCTGGGGACAGGGCAATAACAAACACAGCCTAAACCTCTGCAGAGGCAAACGACTCTGTCTGACAGCTTTGAAGAGAGCAGTGGATCTCCCAAAACGGAGGTTGAGATCTGAGAAGGGACAGACTCCCTGCTCAAGTGGGTCCCTGACCCCTGAGTAGCCTAACTGGGAGACATCCCCCACTAGGGGCAGTCTGACACCCCACACCTCACAGGGTGGAGTACACCCCTGAGAGGAAGCTTCCAAAGCAAGAATCAGACAGGTACACTCGCTGTTCAGAAATATTCTATCTTCTGCAGCCTCTGCTGCTGATACCCAGGCAAACAGGGTCTGGAGTGGACCTCAAGCAATCTCCAACAGACCTACAGCTGAGGGTCCTGACTGTTAGAAGGAAAACTATCTAACAGGAAGGACACCTACACCAAAACCCCATCAGTACATCACCATCATCAAAGACCAGAGGCAGATAAAACCACAAAGATGGGGAAAAAGCAGGGCAGAAAAGCTGGAAATTCAAAAAATAAGAGCGCATCTCCCCCGGCAAAGGAGCGCAGCTCATCGCCAGCAACGGATCAAAGCTGGACGGAGAATGACTTTGACGAGATGAGAGAAGAAGGCTTCAGTCCATCAAATTTCTCGGAGCTAAAGGAGGAATTACGTACCCAGCGCAAAGAAACTAAAAATCTTGAAAAAAAAGTGGAAGAATTGATGGCTAGAGTAATTAATGCAGAGAAGGTCCTAAACGAAATGAAAGAGATGAAAACCATGACACGAGAAATACGTGACAAATGCACAAGCTTCAGTAACCGACTCGATCAACTGGAAGAAAGAGTATCTGCGATTGAGGATCAAATGAATGAAATGAAGCGAGAAGAGAAACCAAAAGAAAAAAGAAGAAAAAGAAATGAACAAAGCCTGCAAGAAGTATGGGATTACGTAAAAAGACCACATCTACGTCTGATTGGGGTGCCTGAAAGTGAGGGGGAAAATGGAACCAAGTTGGAAAACACTCTTCAGGATATCATCCAGGAGAACTTCCCCAACCTAGTAGGGCAGGCCAACATTCAAATCCAGGAAATACAGAGATCGCCACAAAGATACTCCTCGAGAAGAGCAACTCCAAGACACATAATTGCCAGATTCACCAAAGTTGAAATGAAGGAAAAAATCTTAAGGGCAGCCAGAGAGAAAGGTCGGGTTACCCACAAAGGGAAGCCCATCAGACTAACAGCAGATCTCTCGGCAGAAACTCTCCAAGCCAGAAGAGAGTGGGGGCCAATATTCAACATTCTTAAAGAAAAGAATTTTAAACCCAGAATTTCATATCCAGCCAAACTAAGTTTCATAAGTGAAGGAGAAATAAAATCCTTTACAGATAAGCAAATGCTTAGAGATTTTGTCACCACTAGGCCTGCCTTACAAGAGACCCTGAAGGAAGCACTAAACATGGAAAGGAACAACCGGTACCAGCCATTGCAAAAACATGCCAAAATGTAAAGACCATCGAGGCTAGGAAGAAACTGCATCAACTAACGAGCAAAATAACCAGTTAATATCATAATGGCAGGATCAAGTTCACACATAACAATCTTAACCTTAAATGTAAATGGACTAAATGCTCCAATTAAAAGACACAGACTGGCAAACTGGATAAAGAGTCAAGACCCATCAGTCTGCTGTATTCAGGAGACCCATCTCACACGCAGAGACATACATAGGCTCAAAATAAAGGGATGGAGGAAGATTTACCAAGCAAATGGAGAACAAAAAAAAGTGGGGGTTGCAATACTAGTCTCTGATAAAACAGACTTTAAACCATCAAAGATCAAAAGAGACAAAGAAGGCCATTACATAATGGTAAAGGGATCAATTCAACAGGAAGAGCTAACTATCCTAAATATATATGCACCCAATACAGGAGCACCCAGATTCATAAAGCAAGTCCTTAGAGACTTACAAAGAGACTTAGACTCCCATACAATAATAATGGGAGACTTCAACACTCCACTGTCAACATTAGACAGATCAACGAGACAGAAAGTTAACAAGGATATCCAGGAATTGAACTCATCTCTGCAGCAAGCAGACCTAATAGACATCTATAGAACTCTCCACCCCAAATCAACAGAATATACATTCTTCTCAGCAACACATCGTACTTACTCCAAAATCGACCACATAATTGGAAGTAAAGCACTCCTCAGCAAATGTACAAGAACAGAAATTATAACAAACTGTCTCTCAGACCACAGTGCAATCAAACTAGAACTCAGGACTAAGAAACTCAATCAAAACCGCTCAACTACATGGAAACTGAACAACCTGCTCCTGAATGACTACTGGGTACATAACGAAATGAAGGCAGAAATAAAGATGTTCTTTGAAACCAATGAGAACAAAGATACAACATACCAGAATCTCTGGGACACATTTAAAGCAGTGTGTAGAGGGAAATTTATAGCACTAAATGCCCACAAGAGAAAGCAGGAAAGATCAAAAATTGACACTCTAACATCGCAATTAAAAGAACTAGAGAAGCAAGAGCAAACACATTCGAAAGCTAGCAGAAGGCTAGAAATAACTAAGATCAGAGCAGAGCTGAAGGAGATAGAGACACAAAAATCTCTCCAAAAAATCAATGAATCCAGGAGTTGGTTTTTTGAAAAGATCAACAAAATTGACAGACCACTAGCAAGACTAATACAGAAGAAAAGAGAGAAGAATCAAATCGACGCAATTAAAAATGATAAAGGGGATATCACCACCGACCACACAGAAATACAAACTACCATCAGAGAATACTATAAACACCTCTACGCAAATAAACTGGAAAATCTAGAAGAAATGGATAATTTCCTGGACACTTACACTCTCCCAAGACTAAACGAGGAAGAAGTTGAATCCCTGAATAGACCAATAGCAGGCTCTGAAATTGAGGCAATAATTAATAGCCTACCAACCAAAAAAAGTCCAGGACCAGATGGATTCACAGCTGAATTCTACCAGAGGTACAAGGAGGAGTTGGTACCATTCCTTCTGAAACTATTCCAATCAATAGAAAAAGAGGGAATCCTCCCTAACTCATTTTATGAGGCCAACATCATCCTGATACCAAAGCCTGGCAGAGACACAACAAAAAAAGAGAATTTTAGACCAATATCCCTGATGAACATCGATGCAAAAATCCTCAATAAAATACTGGCAAACCGGATTCAGCAACACATCAAAAAGCTTATCCACCATGATCAAGTGGGCTTCATCCCTGGGATGCAAGGCTGGTTCAACATTCGCAAATCAATAAACATAATCCAGCATATAAACAGAACCAAAGACAAGAACCACATGATTATCTCAATAGATGCAGAAAAGGCTTTTGACAAAATTCAACAGCCCTTCATGCTAAAAACGCTCAATAAATTCGGTATTGATGGAACGTACCTCAAAATAATAAGAGCTATTTATGACAAACCCACAGCCAATATCATACTGAATGGGCAAAAACTGGAAAAATTCCCTTTGAAAACTGGCACAAGACAGGGATGCCCTCTCTCACCACTCCTATTCAACATAGTGTTGGAAGTTCTGGCTAGGGCAATTAGGCAAGAGAAAGAAATCAAGGGTATTCAGTTAGGAAAAGAAGAAGTCAAACTGTCCCTGTTTGCAGATGACATGATTGTATATTTAGAAAACCCCATTGTCTCAGCCCAAAATCTCCTTAAGCTGATAAGCAACTTCAGCAAAGTCTCAGGATACAAAATTAATGTGCAAAAATCACAAGCATTCTTATACACCAGTAACAGACAAACAGAGAGCCAAATCAGGAATGAACTTCCATTCACAATTGCTTCAAAGAGAATCAAATACCTAGGAATCCAACTTACAAGGGATGTAAAGGACCTCTTCAAGGAGAACTACAAACCACTGCTCAGTGAAATAAAGGAGGACACAAACAAATGGAAGAACATACCATGCTCATGGATAGGAAGAATCAATATCGTGAAAATGGCCATACTGCCCAAGGTTATTTATAGATTCAATGCCATCCCCATCAAGCTCCCAATGAGTTTCTTCACAGAATTGGAAAAAACTGCTTTAAAGTTCATATGGAACCAAAAAAAAGCCCGCATCTCCAAGACAATCCTAAGTCAAAAGAACAAAGCTGGAGGCATCACGCTACCTGACTTCAAACTATAATACAAGGCTATAGTAACCAAAACAGCATGGTACTGGTACCAAAACAGAGATATAGACCAATGGAACAGAACAGAGTCCTCAGAAATAATACCACACATCTACAGCCATCTGATCTTTGACAAACCTGAGAGAAACAAGAAATGGGGAAAGGATTCCCTATTTAATAAATGGTGCTGGGAAAATTGGCTAGCCATAAGTAGAAAGCTGAAACTGGATCCTTTCCTTACTCCTTATACGAAAATTAATTCAAGATGGATTAGAGACTTAAATGTTAGACCTAATACCATAAAAATCCTAGAGGAAAACCTAGGTAGTACCATTCAGGACATAGGCATGGGCAAAGACTTCATGTCTAAAACACCAAAAGCAACGGCAGCAAAAGCCAAAATTGACAAATTGGATCTCATTTAACTAAAGAGCTTCTGCACAGCAAAAGAAACTACCATCAGAGTGAACAGGCAACCTACAGAATGGGAGAAAATTTTTGCAATCTACTCATCTGACAAAGGGCTAATATCCAGAACCTACAAAGAACTCAAACAAATTTACAAGAAAAAAACAAACAACCCCATCAAAAAGTGGGCAAAGGATATGAACAGACATTTCTCAAAAGAAGACATTCATACAGCCAACAGACACATGAAAAAATGCTCATCATCACTGGCCATCAGAGAAATGCAAATCAAAACCACAATGAGATACCATCTCACACCAGTTGGAATGGCGATCATTAAAAAATCAGGAAACAACAGGTGCTGGAGAGGATGTGGAGAAATAGGAACACTTTTACACTGTTGGTGGGATTGTAAACTAGTTCAACCATTATGGAAAACAGTATGGCGATTCCTCAAGGATCTAGAACTAGATGTACCATATGACCCAGCCATCCCATTACTGGGTATATACCCAAAGGATTATAAATTATGCTGCTATAAAGACACATGCACACGTATGTTTATTGCAGCACTATTCACAATAGCAAAGACTTGGAATCAACCCAAATGTCCATCAGTGACAGATTGGATTAAGAAAATGTGGCACATATACACCATGGAATACTATGCAGCCATCGAAAAGGATGAGTTTGTGTCCTTCGTAGGGACATGGATGCAGCTGGAAACCATCATTCTTAGCAAACTATCACAAGAACAGAAAACCAAACACCGCATGTTCTCACTCATAGGTGGGAACTGAACAATGAGATCACTTGGACTCAGGGAGGGGAGCATCACACACAGGGGCCTATCATGGGGAGGGGGGAGGGGGGAGGGATTGCATTGGGAGTTATACCTGATGTAAATGACGATTTGATGGGTGCGGCACACCAATATGGCACAAGTATACATATGTAACAAACCTGCACATTAGGCACATGTACCGTACAACTTAAAGTATAATAATAATAAATTTAAAAAAAAAAAAAGCAACCATTAGGTTTTTAGTCTCTTTGGGGCTAATTTATGCACTAAATATGTTAGAAGAGAGGTGAACATCCAGCATCGAGCACAGCATGGCTATGTTTCTACTACAACAACAAGAGCAAACATTCCAATAAAAATGAAAAATTTCAATTATCCAGGGGGCTTCAAATAACCAGACTACTTATATCTTTTAGCACAACCTCTTGGCCAAAGTTTATAATGTTATCTGAGTTCTTCCTGCTCATGCTTGTTAACTAAGCACTTGGAATCTGTGGTAAGATATACTGTTCCTCATGATTGCACGGACGTATCTTGCAGTACAGAGCTTAAAGGCAGAAACTTGCATGCCAGATTCTAGCATAAAATTTATCTCAGTAGATGAGGATGAGGAGAATGTGAGTATATCAATGTGTCTTTCAAGGCTCTAAGGAAGGGGGGTGTCCAATCTTTTGGCTTCCCTGGACCACTTTGGAGGAATAATTGGCTTGGGCCACACGTAAAATACACTAACACTAACAATAGCTAATGAGCTTAAAAAAAATTAAAAAATCAAAAAAAACACATAATGTTTAAGAAAGTTTATGAATTTGTGTTGGGCCACATTCAAATCCATCCTGAGCCACATGTGGCCTGCAGGCCACCAGTTGGACAAGCTTGCCTAAGGGATCGACAAACAAGAACCAAATTGACCAAGTAAAACTTTACATTTGCACAGATTTATACACAGGAATGTACATTTAGGCATTTTCTTTAGCCATGTCCCACAAATAACACTGAATGAGAAACACTCAACCAGAACTTATAAAGTCCAACAGGATTCCCATATACTGTGCAAGCTTCAGGATAATACCATCAAAAATCCAAGCAACAGACCAGGCAAGGTGATCCCAGCACTTTGGGAGGTCAGGGCAGGAGGATCACTTGAGGCCAGGAGTTTGAGGCCAGCCTGGGAAACATACCAAGAACCTGTCTCTACAAATATTTTTTAAAAATTATCCAGGCGTGGTGGCACATGCCTATAGTCCTAGCTACTTGGGAGGCTGAGGTGGGAGGGTCAGTTGAGCCCATTTTCATGCTGCTGATAAAGACATACCCCAGACTGGGCAATTTACAAAAGAAAGAGATTTAATTGGATTCACAGTTCCATGTGGCAGGGGAGGCCTCACAATCATGGCAGAAGGCAAGGAGGAGCAAGTCACACCTTATGTGGATGGCAGCAGGCGAAAATAGAGATTGCGCAGAGAAACTCACACTTTTAAAACCATCAGATCTTGTGAAACCCATTTACTATCACAAGAACAGCACGGGAAAGACCTGCCCCCGTGATTCAATAATCTCCCGCCGGGTCCCTCCCACAACATGTAGGAATTATGGGAGCTACAACAAGAGATTTGTGTGGGGACACAGGGCCAAATCATATCTCCCAGGAATTTGAGATTACAGTGAGCTTTGATTATGCCACTGCACACCAGCCTGGGTGACAGAGTGAGAACCTGTCTTAAAAAAAAAAAAAAAATCCAAGGAACAAATATTTATTGAGCACCTACTACATCCTAAGTTTTGTGCTGAGTACTAGAAAATCAAAACATGATTCATTTTCTCAAACCAGTGAAGAAGACAAACAAGTAAATGAGCAACCGGTGACCACCTCTGCTGAAGCCAGTTATGCAAGGGCTGTATTGTGGAAGCATACCATAATAGGATTCAATCCCAGTCCACATAGACCTAAGCATATCTGTCCCTACATCCTCTGTGCACTCTCTACAAAAGGAGAAAAACCCACCCAGGAAGAATGTTCCTGCTTGGTCACACCTATGAGGTGAATCGATTCTAAGCAATTTCTTACAAGATGGAGGGAGAGATTGGAGGTTACAAAAGCAGACCATGAATGACCAATAAATCACATTTATGTTACATATGATTATGATACAACCGTGTAAGTCATATTAGACTCTCCAAAATGGTTACCAGAGTCGATGGATACAGTTGTTAGAAATTCTCCTGAACTGACATTATGTTCAACAGATGGTGTTATTCAATTTATATTTCAATTAGAAGTTAACCACATTCCAAGAAAGGTGAACTTATGAACTTCAGCTTTAAAAAAATCTCTTTATCTATCATCATCTGGACAAGGTTTACTAGATTCCCTTTTAACTGTTAAGCTTATCTCAGCCTAAGAAAATTGCTGCCACCTACTGATAAGAATGAAAAACAAATTCCCACCCCACCCACCACACAAATCACAATAACAATAATAACAAAATTCCCAAAGAGATCAAATTTCCCATGCTGCAATTTATAGTTAATTCTTTATCTTTTTATTCATTTTGTTCTTGTTTCCTTCTTGGAGGAATTTTACTTATAGAAAGCGGGCCTTTGTTTTGGTTTGTATTTTTAGGTTAAATTAAGTCAAAAATCCTCAGCCAATTATTTGCTCTTGGTGTCATTGCTGAGAAGTTGAACACGGGTAAAAACAGAAAGCTGTATACTTTTCAACTTTTTAATCCTCTTAAATATATACATATAATAAATACATATATAATATATAATAAGTATATATAATATATGTGTATATATACATATAAAGCAACATGTAGTCATTGAAAGATCAGGGACTTTGGAGGTGGTTACATGTGGGATTGAGTTCCACCTCCACCACTATGTCATTCATTCAACAGCTATGAACAACACACATCTACTATATGCCTGGAACTATTCTAAGACTGTGTTAACGAATTTAATAAAATCTCTGCCCTCATGGCATTTTCATTTTAGCCTGGGAGAAAGACAGTAAACAAGGAAACAAATTAATTTCAGATATTTACTGGTAATGGTTGTGAGTGGAAAGAAAACAAGGTAGAGAGATGGAACCTAAAAGAGAAGTCCTACTTTAGATAGAAAGCCTCTAACAAGGTTTGTAACTAGCTATGTAACAAGGGGCAAGTCTCTAATCTTTCAGGGACAGTTTTCTGACCAAGGAAATGAGGATAATAAGAGTTCTGACCTCATAAGATTGTTGCAAGTTAGAAATAATATATATAAAGCATCCAGCATATCCCTGTCATATTATAGGCATAAAATGAATGGGTATTATTATTATTGTTGTTTTGTTACTGTCATGAAACTATGAACATAATGGAGATCAAATGCTCCAGGAAGTCTAATAGCTTTTTTTTTTCTACTCTAGGAATGAATACTGAGCCTCTTAGTGTTTTAAGAACAATGTTTGGATGCAATGTGATTTTCTGTAGGACAAAATATCTTTTCTTTCTAGAGATGGAGTCTTGCTATATTGCCCAGACTGGACTGGAATTCCTGGTCTCAAGCAATCCTCCTGCCTAAGCTTCCCAACTAGCTGGGACCATATGCACATGCCACCACGCCAAGCTCAGAATATTTTTAATGTAATTCATTCCTCTAATTCCATGATACTCCTCTGAGGCCCTGGGTGACTCTAGACCTTTCCCACAGCAGCCAAATGACATGACTACTTTCTCAGCTGGAAAATTCTGGCATGAAGGAGTGATCTTATGTGTGTACTGTCCTAGAATGTGAGCTCCTCTCAGTATCTGTAGCTCTCTGTGTGCTACAGATTGCATTTTTCAAAACCTCATGCATGAGGCACTCTGATTTCCACCCCATTCTTTCTCCCTTCAAAGGATGCTCTTTTGTCAGGAAAAAGCAAATCACTAAGATTAACAAGCAAAGAGCCAGCTGATGCTCAAACATACCTTTCCTCTTTGTTCCTCTGACCCTGACCTGTCAGTGTTTCTTCTAGTTTGTTAGGTCCCCTTGGTCTGTGCGGAGGTCAGCTTCCTTCCTCCCTACCCTAGCCTGAACTTGGCATTAATCTTCCCTTTCATTTAACTTGGAACCTATGCTGTATTTTACCTTCACTGCTGCCTATCATTTGAGACTCCCTAACCCTCAGACAGAGAAATTTAACAGAAACCAGTTTTAAATGAAGAACTACTTTCAAAAACACTGACTTCACATCATCTCACAACACAGGCAGGTGGGTGGGACAAATGTTATTCGCCATACTTTTAGATGTGGAAATGAGGGCTTGGGAAGTCAAGTGAACTGCAAAGGTGACACAGCAAGTCAGTGGTAGTACCTATCACTGTTTCTAAACTGGGTGAAGAATTTCTGAAATCAAGAATATTTCCATACAGATAAAATGAAGTATTAGTAAAAAATCCTAATGTAGAACACTAGTTTTACTTTCCTCACTGACAGCAGCAGAGAGGTAGTATAGGTAGTGGTTAAGAGCTAAGAGCTTTGATGTCAGAGCCAGACTCACAAGGTGTTGGTATCGTAGCACTGCCATTTTACCAGCCATGCGAACTTGAGAAAGAGACTTCACCTCTCTGTACATCAGTTGTTTCATCTGTAACCTGGAGGAAATAATAGTAACACCTCATTGCATTGTGGTGAGGATTACAAGTAGCGCATACTTGTTTATACCAATGACTAGCATATAGTAAGAGCTCAATACATGCTAGGTATTATTATTGCAGGGGCTAAGGTTCTACTATTTCCACTGTTGATTTGATTTTGTCAAGGCAGATTCTACATTAAAGAGATCATTTCTGGTCCTTGGTTCAAGTCAGTTTAGTTCATCAGACTGTAACTATAGTTAAGGGTCTTTGTTCAGTGTTGAACATTTCAGTGGTTGTTCTGTCCACATCAATAAATCTATATGAAAGGGCTGGAAGCTTACAATGACATAAGCTGTGAGCAACATAGCAAAGCAAAATAAGGAGGCAACACTGGTGACATAGCAATAACTCTGTAGTGAATGCTGAGTTCGGGGAAGCCTCTGAGCTTCGGAGTCACTGGGGTAGAATTTTTTGGCATAGCTCTTTTAAGCAATGGTGGGTAGGTGTCAACCTGGCTACCAGTTGGAAAATCACCTCACAGGCCCTGGGCACCAGTACATCTGCTCAGACGCCATGACTGTCCGACATCTGAATTCCTAGGTACTGATAGGCAAGGTAATAGTACTCAGTTTTAGACATACCACGGGTCAAATCCTAGTCTCCAAAATATAGCTTCCTATAACAGGCTTGGAGTCCAACAAGAATGTTTATCCTATTCCCCAATTATGTTATGAAGGTGGCTCACAGTGCCTAAAAGACGAGGACCGTGCAAATCAACACAATAGGAAAACATTCTATATTTGTTTCAAGGGAGATATATTTGCAATGCATTACCACAATGGGAATTTCCCTACATGGTGCATTTATGCCAGGTGAACTTCCACAGGGAATTGCAGCTACGGTACCCAGAGAGGTCCATCTGCATGAAATTTACTAGGTGGGAAGAAAAAGTCTTCATGGCATTCTCCCCAAAGAGGAATTTCTGTAACCTTTTTCTGACAGGCTAGTAAAAAGTATTCACACAGGAGAATATTGCTTGGATTCCCCTGACAGGCAAGAGTGTTTTTTATCCTGGCAAAAAATATGGAGGATAAACTGCAAGTTTATCTCTTGTGCTGATCCAGGTGCAAGATTTCAATTGCTTGAGTGAAGCTAAAGGAAAAGTGTCAATACAGTACTCAAAGACTACAGAAGAAGTACTCAAAGAAGAAAACAGTAGATCTTAAGGTAAAGACAAAAGACAGGTCTTCAGGGCTCCTGGCCACTTAAACTGGTTTCAGTCTCCAGGAAACAGATGAACTTTTGGGGTAACTTTCTGCTTAACTGAAAACTGGGAAGATGTGCCTGATAAGAATGACAGTATCCTACAGATCATGGTTACTAATAATGAATAAACAGCATTAGATTGGCATTCTCTTCTTGTAGTAATGTCTATTCTTTTTCATTAAATAACCTATATATAAACAACAACAATAACACTAATAATTAGCCTTGAAGACAGAAAATGAAACACAATCCATTTATTTACGAAGCTCAGCAAACATGACTCTGAGTTGCCAGTACCGCCCAAAAATGGTGGCCATGAGTTAACTGAAGGAAATCTAGAAAGAAGAGAAAGGTCAGCAGAAATTTCATGGTGATTGACAGGCATTAATCAGAGAATGTACTTTTATCTCTGACTATATGTGATAGCTCTTGTAGTCAGATATTCATTGAAAGGATGTGATGGATGTATCTGAATTGCTTATCTAGGCACCTCCATGTTTTGCTCTGTGAAGCTAGTGGTATGAGCTTTAGCAGCAGCCCAGCTGGTGCAGGATGACTTCAGCAGGCTCAACCCAGATACTAAAAAGATAATGAATAACATTAATATTTGCATAACATATGTGTGAAAAGAAAACAGGGTTAGTGAGACAAGTAAGGGCTTCATGGAAAGGAGCAAAAAATATGGCTTTATTCTAACCCAGTAACGTGGCTTGGCCTATTCTTCTGTTATTCCTCTAAGTGATTTTCTCCAGGGATGTGGTTTGATCTGCTGACATCTCACTTTTGAAACCCTTGCTCCTGTTTTCCATTTTAAGCTTCTCATTCCTTTTCCAGTCTCCATTGTTTTCTCTGCCTTTCTAAATGCTATTCCTTTAGTTCCCACAACTCTCTACCATTTCTGGTGTTCTGTAGAATAAACCCCTTCTAAGATTCTTCAAGGTGGGGTTCACAGTGCACTTTCCCAAGTTGCCAGGGGTTTCCCTTGGCCCCCAAACATTCTAAGGAATCCTTTCCTCTCTACCAGGATGACCCACTAAAGCAGACAGCGCCCCTTTGGCTCAGTTTTTTTCCACCTGGAATGCCATTCTATCATTCTCCCATTTTTTATACAATAGTAACACAAGTTCATTTATGTTAATGGTTAATGGGTTACTCTAGCCCTTGTAATTTATTGTATTTTTACAGGAAAATTTTTTGAGATAATATTATGGTCCCCAAATAGTTCCTCCAATAATGGAAATACTAGGCACCTGTCAGGCCAGGGAGAGATCCTTCAGGTCAGGAGAAAACTTTGAGGTAAGACAATGGCATGCAGATCACATCATCAAAAGTATTCAATAGCAGGATGGTTCCAGATCACAAGGCATCTGCAGGTTAGCAATTCTTTTGCTGCATCCATCACTGAAAAGCAGATGGCAGAATATGAGAAGGTGCTCCCAAGCAAGATGAACTATGAACTGCACAAAGCCAGCCAACCCCTGTCCCACTGAAAGTAAGTCCCTGTTTTTTAGTAAAAAACAATTAATATTAAAGTGATGAATTCTGTGAAAAAAATGCATAAGACACCCATTATCAGGAATAATAAAATAACCAACTAATTATGGAAATTTAAAGAGTAAGACCTTCACAAGATTTTAAGACAATTGCTAATGATTTTCAGCTCTTTTCGTTCCCTTCTATACAGTAGGAGAAGGAGCATCATCATGCCAAAGCTGTTTTTTACCAAGTGCTTGAGGAGGCACTTGAGTTTAATTGCAGCCAGCCAACCTAATTCCCAGGAGCCATTAGGAAGGTGTGGATCAGGGGAAAGGCAAGACGTGGGTGGGAGATGAATTAAGTCCTTCCCAATGCATTCTATTATGCTTTTACCTACCTTTGTCTTATCCAAGAAGGCTTTAAAGGGTCCAGAGCAATTGAACTCCTCTATTGCTGTGAAATTTTGTTTTCATTCCCTCCACTTCTCAGCAAAGGGTTTTAGGGGTAAAGGAATGTCCAGCTAGGAGTCCTGTTGGTTAAAGGTTACACAGAAATACACACAAAGCATCTTGAAAATGTTGCTATGATTCATGATGATATTTATCTGGAAGATTGAATATAGGTATAGCCTGGTCCCTTGAATGTTAAGATTATAGTAGAAGCTCTCACAGAAAAACCCCGAAATCTCAATAGCTTAACACAATAGAAGTCTTACTCATATGAAGTCCAATATGGATATTTCTTTTGGTCACGGGGAGTCACAGTCACTCAGGCACACATGCCAGTGGAGGCTGTCAGCTTCACCACAATGATTCCAAGGTCACGCTAAGCATCAACATCTAGCAAGCAGATGGGAGAAGAGAAACAGTTGGGGGTGGGGTGTTATGAGACATCCACCCATAATTTTGGCCTAAAAGTACCAAAATTTCTGTCCACATTCCATTGGCCAGAACCCAAACAGCCAAACTTCACTGTAGAGATAAGGAAATATAGACTGTGTTACTAGGAAGAAAAGAAAACGGAACTGGTGAACAATTAGCTCATCTCTGCAACATATCCCATTCTCATTCTCACTTCCAGTAGCCCTTCCATGAATTTCCTCCAACTACTTATTCTCCTGGTTCTTCCCACCCTTCCAGGCTCCAATCGTACCTTTCCTAGTCAATCACAAACCGTATGTGCCTCCCAATTTTCACAGATATTTTTAGCCTTCTGCTTCCCAAAGGATAGTTTAGGGATCCCCAGCAACAGAATCAGTTAGAGAGCTTGATAAAATGCATGGTCCCAGGCACCACTCACAACCTGAAGAATTGGGCCCTATGGAGTTCAGTAATTCAGAGATCTCAGGTGATTCTAAAGCACACTCGTGTATGAGATCACTGATCTAGAAGGCTTGCAGTCTCTGGTCTTGATTATGCAAGATTACAATCTTTCTCTAAATTTTTTCCATCTCCAAGTAATCTTCAACAAAATCTTACCCTTTCTGTAGGCTGAGAAAATGATTTTTATCTCCTATTATTTCCCCCACAGTGTCTAATGTCACACTGGGCACATAATAGAAGCTTAAAATGTATTGCTAATTGATTGTGGATTGAACAGTAGAACAGATAGCTGCTATGTAAAATGCACTAGATAAAGATGATCTTTCAAACTGGAAAGGTAAAGACTCAGAAAGGATGTGATGAGAACCCAGAAAATCATGAATGGCGAAGTTAGAAGAAATAAGAACTGAATCATTTGTTTCTAGCAAGACTAGAATTTGTCTCCCCTAGCTCAACAACAACTAAAAAATCACATTCAAATAAAAGTGAAGAGAAGCAAAAAGATGAACTACTCTGCACCATGATTAATGAGCACAAAGAATTTCTTCCCTTCAAGAAGATAATGTATACATAGCTTAAATATGATTCATTCACAAAACTGTAGGACCAATACAGGACATTGATAGAATCTGGTAAGCAGGAGGACATCCCTAACCTATGAGAGTTTTGATGTCACTCACAAAAGCCATACCACCTTCCCCTTCAACTAAACCCTTGTGCATATATATATATAAAACCTTTGTTAACACAATGAGGAAGACCTTTTGCAGGGGCAGAGTTGTGGCAAAATTGAGCAAATGCTGTGTAACCAACCATACATAGTTAGACTATGCCACTAACCCGTGCACTATGTGGTCATGAGCTCATAAAAATAAGTTGCAGGTACTCTGGCCATATTTCCAGTGTTCAGCTCCACGCCTCTCTCAATTTTCCACTATTCTTGCTCCTGTTGTCCTGCTACACTGCTCCCTTGCTCCAAACAAATTCTGCCCGCCTGTGAGACTTTGATTTCATCTCCTGTTTCTCTTTCTGCTATCAACCTTAGTACATAAAATATGAGCCCAGCCTTCTCCGGTTTTAATTTTGAGCATTCAATAAGTTTAAGGCTCCCATATCTTCTCACTCTGGCAACAAAACCTTGTATATCCCAAACCAAGCCTGGAGGCCCTGGTTCTGGCATGCAGTTGGGCCCACATCAGCCCCTTAGAAGGAAGAATCAATCCATTCCTTCAGCACCAGAACATTGGGAAATTTCCAGATATTACCCTGTTATTCCCTGCCCATTCTGAAATCACAGAATGATGATTGATATGATGCAATATGTCGTTGTCCCCTGAACTTGTCTGAATGGGGAGTGTGGGTGGGGGATGACTGAGGGGAGGGAAAGAATGTTTAGCTCTTTAACTTTGGCAAATCTCTTTAATCTCCTGGTCAGGGGCCCATAATCAGGGATTACACAAGAACCACTTGCAAATATGACAGCTTACATTTATAGGATGTTTATTTAGTGTCAGTCAGTGCTAATTTACATTATATAATGTACATTGTCTAATGGTCTATTTTCTAATTTCATCCATTCAACAATCCATGAGTAGGTACTATCATCATTCTTTACAAAAGAGGAAACTGAGAATCCAGAAATTAGATAACTTGCCAAAGTCATGTAGCTGAGAACTGGCTGAGCTGGATTTGAACACAGAGTTGTTTGACTTCAGGGACGACATAACGACACATAACGACACAATAATGATGTGCTAACAGACACATCATTGATATCAGTGGAGGAATTTCACATAGAAAATTTTTCACATTGAAATTTTTCACACTGAAAAATTCCAAGGAGTCATTTTTAGTCGGTCTATTTGGCCATGATATTTTCTATCAGTGAACATAAGCTTCCTGAAAGCACAAGTTTCATGTAATCTGTGCACAGAAATTAGAAAATTGGTATTACAAACTTCCCACAATGCAGGACAATGTGAGAGATGTTACTGCCTGAAAAAAAATTAAGTTTCAGATATTAGGTAAAGGGTAGAGTTGGGAGTGGAGTTTGTGTGGAGGGGCGAGATGAAAGGAAAAAGACTTGGGCACTGTATCTCGAAAAGTCTTAACCTGGAGTTTCAGAGAAAGTAAATCTCCAAGGGCACTGAGACCACATTTAGCACGATAGGATGAAATTTGTCATAGCCTAGACTTTAATATGTGGAAAGCAGGGGAAAACCGGATAAGAGAATACAACCGAAACACCATGAAGGTTCTTAATTGGGGAGATATAAAACGCCTTTATCAAAGATGGGGTAACAGTTTTGAAATTATCCTTAGGGACTCTTGTGAGTCAGGCTCTTAAAATTTTACCAGCTCAACAATAGAATTATTACAGTATTTGCTCCTAAAAATGTGTCTCCAATTGCTTTAAGAACTTCTTTTAATCCTAAAGTGACTTAGTAATAGTCATCACTGCATCTGTACATTGTGACATTGATACAGGACAAGAAATGTTTTTAGCCCACAGCAAGGATAGTTTAAAGGTTAGAGCCAGTTTCTGGGTAATGAACTAAAATTCCATTTAAAGGAAATCAACTGACTGGTTGAAAATAAAGACCTGAATAAAGCTTATAAATGTATTTAACTTTTATTAAGGTTCTTGTTATCCTAATAAATTGATAAAGAAGCAAAGAAAAAACTGATATATTTGTTAATTTTGCATTATTACCCAAGAAAAATAGAACAGATTCTTATATAAAATCCTCTGGCTAAATTGCTGGCTTACATTTTTCAAATGTGCTTGATCCCAACTCACCATATAAAAATGTGAATTCACTAGATTACTTATTTAATTTTCATATTGCTTAGTGAATGTAAAATATTAGAAGACTCTTGGATTTAGAAACAACTTAAGCCACCAATTACTTATTAGAATGGATTAATAATTTGATGATTGAACATTCAAATAACTGTTTCAATGGCAAAAATACTGGAATTATGATCACAGCATTCCTCACCAGAAATCTCAATTGAATTTAGGAAGAAAATGCCCCAAGAAAAACATATCATTACTTTTTTCAATGATCACACACACACACACACACACACACAGAGAGAGAGAGAGAGACAGAGACAGAGAGAGACAGACAGAGAGAGAGAGGAGGAGGAGGGATGGGGCAAGCAAAAGAGCAAGACAGCAGGAAAGACCGAGAAAGGGAGCACTCTATGACAACAAATGCATATTCTATCATATCAGGTATTTGGAGACGTTTGCACAGATTTGACGTGTAACTAAAAAAGCCAAAGAAATAAAAGTGATCCCCCATTTACTATACCAACCAGTTCTCAGACAATATATCCTTTTTCCAGAAAGCAGCACTTGAAATAAAAATACCAAAGGAGGGGGCAAGCCACTAATGCCTTACTGCAAACTTGTTTATCAGATTTGCTCTGTCACCAAGAATGGCAGAAACTGATTAGCTCTCCATCAAGCTCATTTCCTCTCCGTCTTAGACACACAGTTAAAGTATATTTCCCATTCTTTCTTGCCATCAGATGTGACTGTGGACTGTGAGCACAGGCTACACTTCCAGTCCAGGATCATAAAAAACCTCACACATGGTTCTCTGTGCCCTTTCGTCTTCTGGAGCTGATTCAGAAAATCACAGCAACCTTACGATAGACAAATTGAAGATGATAGAGTCATAAGATGAAAGTAGCATGAGTCCGTAGAGGGGGTGCCTCCAGCCAATCAGAACCACCCAGTTTGGACTTTCTATGCATGAAAAATCAAGGACTCTGTCAAGCCACTGAGATGTGGGGGTTTTACTGTTACTGCAGCTCGATTAATCTAACATCCAGCAAACCCTTCAGGGAATGAAAGACAGAACAGATAAACCTTTGATGTCAGAGGGAAGAACTAGCATTAGATGGTCCTACAGTAAGAGGTATCCGGCAGCCTGAGAGCACTGAGGAGATCTAGAGTCCGGGGAGATGCAGAGGCAACAAAAACAAATTTCTCCTCTTTGCTATTTTACCTGGGGACAGCCCTAGTTACAGTAATAAACCTGAAGTCACAAGATGAATCTCCCCAGCATGGTACTATTTATACCTCTGATCCCTACTCATGTTCCTGTTCAAAGAGCACAGATTTATAATTTTAATTATCTAAAACTTGCAGAGATTTAAACATCTGTTTTAAGTGTTCAATAAGTATTAGAAAAGCAATCCATTTTTCTTTAAGCTGAGTCATAATTTACAGTTTCCTGCGACTTGCACAACTCACTGCAGCCAATGCCCAAGGGAGAACTTGAGAGAGAAGCAGGGAGCACTTAATTATCTCATAGTTAGCTCCATTTAGGCTGCCTCCATGAAATGTAACCACCCTAAAGAACAGTAAATCATTCCATTACCAATATTGGCGTGTTATTCAGCCTCAAAGACAAAAGCAATAGTATCGATATTGAGTGTTCAGCACTGGGTTTAGGTGGCAATCCAATGTCTACCTACTCAGGCTGAGGAACACATGGGACACATTTTAGCAATTCAGAAGCTGTCACCTGGACCTTAGAATGAGGCTTGACTTAAAAGCCTTTATGATTTGATTCAGAAGACTTGATGTGTCACCTCCTCCAAGAATAAAAAGTTTTAAAAGGGTGAGGACGTGACCCCAACGGAAAAACACATGAGATTTAAAGACACACACTTCCAGAATCAACCAGCCAAATCTTGGATTGCCCATATTAGTATACCATCTCTATACTGCATTTATAAAGAAGGACAATATTGAAATGGAAAGAAAACTGAATCAAGATCAGGTAAACTAGGCCTAGCATTGGCTGAAACCAAGAAAGATGTAGTCCCCCATTCAAAATACAAATCTAATCATATTACTTTAGTGCTCAAAACCTTTTAACAGCCTATCACTACTTTTAGGATAAAGTCAAAATCCCTACCATGGCCTATAAGAACTGAATCATCTGGCCCCTGGCCCCTGTCTACTTCCCCAGACTCATTTGTATGTTCCTTTCACACTGGCCTTCTTGGAGTTCCTCATTAGTGTTAAGCTTCTTCCCATCTCTGGGCCTTTGACCAGGCCCTCTGCCTGGAATGCCCTTTATCCTTATACCTCTTCATCCAAATAACCCCTACTAATTCTTCAGGTTTTGCTCTAAGTGTTTGTTCTCCAGGCTGACCATCCCAGTGCCCTCAGAGAAGGCTAATTTCATCCATTATCTGCTCTCAGAGCACTTCCTCTCTTTCTTCCTTCCCTACACTTCTATAATGTGATCATCTTTAAAAACAAAAAATAGGGCCGGGCGCTGTGGCTCACGCCTGTAATCCCAGAACTTTGGGAGGCCAAGGTGGGTGGATCACGAGGTCAGGAGATCGAGACTATCCTGGCTAACACGGTGAAACCCCGTCTCTACTAAAAATATAAAAAATTAGCCAGGCGTGGTGGCGGGCGCCTGTAGTCCCAGCTACTCCGGAGGCTGAGGCAGGAGAATGGCGTGAACCTGGGAGGCGTAGCTTGCAGTGAGCCGAGATCGTGCCACGGCACTCCAGCCTGGGTGACACAGCGAGACTCCGTCTCAAATAAATAAATAAATAAATATATATATATATAAAAGTAAAAAAATAAATAAAAAATAAAATTTAAGCATGATCAGCTACTGACACAATATGTGTAATACTATATCCTATCAGCCAGCTACAGGACAAAACTGATTGGTTAGTGAAGAGGAGGGATGAAGGACGAAGGCGGACTCTAAGGCACTTTGAGTGAAGGCATTGCAGAAGGAGCACCACTGAGGAGAGCCAGGGAAAAACCTGACTGATGAAAGCCCTGAACAGGTATGCAGGAGAAAGGGGTAGAGAATGAGAGGGAAAGGGGACTGAAGACTGGTACCGAAATGTGGCTGATTGTCTCCTCTGGTCCTCAAGTCAATGATAGTGCTAGACTGTGGGAGGTGATATTTTGATACTCCCTTCCTGATTCAATCATTTTTATGAAGCCTAAAAACAAGCCACCATGACCCTTTTGCTTTTGGTTTCTTTAATGACTAAGTAATGTGCAAAATAGAATCACAGACGAGGTTGGAGATAAGGCAAGGGTCAGACACATCTTGTATTCGCTCCATATTTAACCAAGAGTCCATGGTTATTCCATGTGCTCACCTCAAAAAGGGCAATTACTCATTCTGAGCAGAGTGCCCGGGGAATTCACTTCCTGCCTGAATAGTCTCCTTGACAAAATTTTTCTAGTGCTTCTTCAGAGTTACGATTTACTTTTAGTGATTAATTTAACTGCTTGACAATAAAACTTACAGTTTTCCACTAGAAAATCTAGAAGATGGGCACCTCTGAGTTTTGTAGGCTTCCTAATCATACAAATTTTATGTTATCAAATATCTACTACACAGTGTTAGAGGAAAAACAGGTGAACTGCAACACGATTCGTTATTTTCAATTCCAGACTAAACAGTTCCTGAAGAACTCTTACTAAATATACATACACTTAATAACAGTACATTTCTTTATAGTGACTTTTTAAAATAGGACAAGAGGCTAACCCAATTCTAACAGCCTTTTTGAAAATCTTTATTGCTCTATTGATGACTAAATTAATATATACTCATAAAAAATTTAAAACTACTAAATAAAGTGATAATAAGATGATACTGACTAAACATTTACTAAGGTACTATGCTAACTCATATAGATCCCAAAACTACTATCATTCCCATTTTACAGAAGAGAAAATTAAGGCTGAGAGAGATCATGTATCTGTCCTGAGATCACATGAGTGAGAAGTGGCAGAGACAGGACTTGAACATATGATGGGATCTAACTTAACCTAGCTTAACCATTATTCCATACTACCAAGTAGCAAACTATACAGTGAAAGGGTCTCAGCACGGGGTACAAGTTAGGCTGACTCAAAGGTCAAGGATGTGTCTTGTAAATATTACTGATATTTAAAAATAACCAGTGCTTTTATAATTTTACAGAGATCTCTCAATGCTCATGTGTTTCAAAATGACTGTGTAAAAATGTCCTGCTTCTGAATTCAACCCAAAAACCCTTACAGAAGAAGATCCTGAGAATAGACAAAAGAAAACTTAACAGACACCACATGCCCTGGCTCCCTGCTTGTCCTGGGTTTAGCACAGTTAACTCTTGCCTCAGTTTTCCAGGCAAGTTTGTTGCTACGCTGACGAAATCTCCAGAACTAATTAAGCCAGGCAAGCCCAGATGAGGACTGGATTAAAGGAGATGAGATCTAACTACAATCCAAGACTTGGTACTTGTTCATTGTGAAGGAGACTAAATAGAGCAGGGCTGTTTGCTTGAAATGGCACCTGAGTTAGCTCTTGTTCTCTCATTCTCTCTCTCTCTCTCTCTCTCTCTCTCTCTCTCTCTCTCTCTCTCTCTCATATCACCCTCAAAAAGAATCTTGAAGATAAGAGGATGTCATTTCCCACCACGGGTCCAGGAAATACTCCAGCTTATCAGACATTTAACTCTCCAACAAGTTAATTGAAGTAACTGTGCTGAAGGCAGCAGCTGACTAGACCCCTCAAGGCACTGCTTTGTGTGAAACACACACAGCAGGCCCACTTCTGCTCCTAGATATTCAGAACTCTCCCTACAGCTCTCTGACATCTCCAGGCTGGTACAGAAGAGCTTTAGGCTTTTTAGAGGGGATTATTTCAAAAATTATCTCCACCTAAACCTGCTATAAATAGTTCCAGTGTGAGCTATTGGACAGCACCTGAGAAGACAGTTTCTTAACAAGGTGAAAGTTTATCATCTGAAGTAGAATTTTTCTAAGAAACGATCAATGATTGCCTGAGTCTTGTTTAATATGATAATGCGTGTGCATACACACACACACACCCTGATCAATATATAACACATAATCAAGGGAGAGAAAAACAAGGAGGAGAATCTGCAGGTACACAGAAACTGAAATACATCATGGAATCCAAACCCTGCTTTTCCTGCAGCACTCTCCAGTGGTGGCTGATTATTTTCTCACACCTCAACTACCTCAGGGCCAAGAAGCTTATTACGTGTCATTTATGTTCGCCATTGCTATTCCTAGTCCTCTTTTCTCCTGTAAACCTTCCTTTTGGCTTATATCTTCTGACTATACCAGCCTCTCTCTTTGTGTCACTGTCAACAATTCCTTCACTTATCAGACCTTGGCATCTTCCAACCCTACCCAAGCCCTGTCACTGTTCTCAATAATATCAATATCAATATAGATGGATTTCCAAACTCCTGGCTTCTTAGTTCCTTGACCTCCTCATTTCTATTGACCTTCCCTTGCACCCCATTTTAACCACCCATCCCTAAGATTCTTGGATCTTCTTCACCTTTCATATCACTAACTCCATCATCCCCTTCTCTGTCCATAACCTCTCCTTTTTCCACTTTGTATGTTCAAGTACTTCCACTACAACCATTCTCTGACTTCATTAAGATCTCCAGTCCATTGACTTAATCACATTTTCCCAATCCATCAGCTAAGTTTTTCTTTACTTTGCTTTTTGTCCATTGGATCCCTCCCCTTGGTCCTTTGAATAACTCTTGTAAACATCCTAAACTTCCTCACCTCTCTGTCATTTCATTTTATCCATCTGGCAAAATCTGGAAGAATGCTATTGTCCACTTTCACCATACCTGTGTCAGATTGATAAATACCTGCTGGATAAAGTTACACAAGAGAAAGACTTGGAACATACACCTTCATGACTGCCAACCTCATACATGTTCTCAATGCCATATGCCATCCTAATTGCAGATCTTTGATCGATTCCATTTCCCACTCTCCACAGACTACTTCAAATTTCCTCCATTTTCCTCAAACCTCCACTCCTTGAGTCCATCCTCCTCCCTCTCTTTGCACAGATTACAGAGAAAATTGAAGCCATTAGACATAAATGCTCTCCTTTACCCGATTACAAACAAAAAAAGCCTACCTACACCACTGGATTTTTCAGTGAAAAGCCAGCTCTACCACATAGGAACTGGGAATTTTGTCATATCACAGGCTTTCTGTGCTTTTTTGTTTTTTATAAAAAAGGAATAATAGTACCTAATTAACAAGATTATAAATTTAATGAGTTAATATATGTAAAGTGCCCAGTTCACAGTAAGCCCTATTTAACTGCCTGATATATTAGACATTATTATTATTCTCCTTTCTTCCTGTTATGATAAAGGAACTAAGCATTCCTCCTACCTAAGGTAAATTCCTCTACCTGTACCACATATCCCATCTCTTCCATTTATACTAAGAGCCTAATATCATTCAACAAATATTTGTTAAGTGCCTTCTATATGCCAAACACTTACTAGGCATTGGGCTACAGTAAGTAGGAACTTGTATTATTCAAAGTACAGCAACAAGTCCAGGAGTGCTAGAGTAGTATATGAAAGTCAGTCATAGATGAGATGGGAGGGGTAGTGGGACCCATAACTTATAGGAACTTATAGGATTAATGTTTACTAAATTATCACTAGGTCCCATTTTGTTTCAAGATTATGGACAAAGCCATAAATTAAATGTTGCATATGACCTGATAACATAATATTAGTGAATCATCCAAATTAGTCACCTTCTTCAAAAGGTGCTATGGGCTGTCAGGATTCATCCTAAATCCTGGTTGGATAATAGAGTTCATTCAATGATTAAAAGAGTCTAAATCAAGAAGCTACATGTGGCCTTATCAAACCCATCTCCCACTTTATGACTCTGTTAGCTGTGACTTATGCCTTGGCCTCTCAACGATCCACTCCTAATCTTAAATCTTACACCAATTTTTTACTTTTGAATTTCCCTTTAGCCTCGTGTAGTGTGCCTTGTGCTTATGGCATGCTGGATAAGAGCACTAACTGCAACTTATTAAATAGGCAGGGTTTTAAAATTCTATATGTGGCCGTTTCCTCATCTATAACTTTAGAATCCTAATAGCAGCTATATCATAGCACTATTGTAAGGCTTAAATGGTACATTACATGTAAAGTGCCTGGCCTCTAGTAAATGTTAACCAGAGATCTGTGGAGACAAGTTTGGCCCAAGTGCCATTGCGAACTCTACACCATACTAGCTATGTGACCTCATGAGAGTTAATTCACTTCTTTAAGCCTCGATTATCCCATCTGCAAACTGGGGATAATATTAGTAGCTACCTTACAGGTTGTTAGAGGATGAAATGAGATATAATGCCTAGAAACTTCTTATGACACAGTAGCTTCTCTTGTTATTATGATTAAAGTCTCAAACTTTGCATTTAAAAAGCCAGATTTCCTGTGCTTCCATCCCCATGTAAAATTATATTATCTGCTGCTACATATTTCCTTCCTCACCCCTTGGCCACTTTCCCAAATCCTAATTATCTTTCCTCTTATTATAGGATCTCTTCAAAGATAATGTTCTTATCCACAGTCTGGGACAGCCTACCTAACATTATACACACTTTCTGTCACCAAAACAAGAACCCCAGCAGGGGTAAACACATTTCAACTGTCACTTGTTCCATCTTTACACCATTTGTTTTCATAGGTGATTATCACATTTTGGAATTTATCCTCAAATCAACATAGTTTACTGGCAACCAGACAGTGTAGCCATGAGAAGAGGCTGTAGCCTGACTGTGGGAAATCCACCCCAGAGTAGAGGACACAGAAGACACAGCCAAGCAGACACAGCCTGAAGTCCAAAGCAAAACCATTATCAATCACCCAGATGGCTGGTGATGGGGCTTTGTGGACATGCAATGATGCATAGCAGGGGTTCCAGCAGAGACAAGGAAACTAGGGAGAGTGAAGGAGTGGTAGTTTGGGATAAAAGAATAGAAAATGATCTCATCTCTGTCTCAGTATGGCATCAGTCAAATCTATTAAGATTTCTGAGTTTTTGTTTTTCCTTTTATAAGAATTAAATATCCTCTCTGCAAGCCACTTCCCTCTATTCCATGTAATTGGAAACTTCCACCATTAGAGATTCACATCTTTAACAGCATTTGCAATAATCTGGATGAGACTGTAGACTATTATTCTAAGTGAAGTAACTCAGCAATGGAAAACCAAGCATTGTATGTTCTCATTGATATGCGGGAGCTAAACTATGAGGACACAAAAGCATAAGAATGATACAATGGACTTTGGGGACTTTGGGGGAAGAGTGGGAGGGGGGCGAGGTATAAAAGACTACAAATATGGTGGAGTGTATACTGCTCGGGTGATGGGTGCACCAAATTCTCACAAATCACCAATAAAAACCTTACTCATGTAACCAAATACCACCTGTGCCCCAATAACTTATAGGAAAAAAACTCCCCCCTCCACTCCATCCTACTGTCACTGTCTTAGTTTAGTCCCTCATCATTTAGCACCAGAACACTACTATAATCATTTCTTAACTCCTACTTCTCTTAAACTCCCACCTCATTTCCACATATACCAGCATGTCCAAAGTCTCAAATATAACCATGTCTTTCCATTCTTTAAAAATGTGGGGGAACCCAAATGTCCTGGGCCTTGCCAACCAGTGAATACAAATGAGGTCACATTTAACCCTATTACAGAAATCACAATAGCCCTGAGATCCCATCTGTTTCAGTGTAGAAAATTCAGTCTGTTCACATGCACACGTATGTTTATTGCAGCACTATTTACAATAGCAAAGACTTGGAACCAACCCAAATGCCCATCAATGATAGACTGGATAAAGAAAATGTGGTACATATACACCATGGAATACTATGCAGCCATAAAAAAAGAATGATTTCATGTCCTTTGCAGGGACATGGATGAAGCTGGAAACCATCAACCTCAGCAAACTAACACAGGAACAGAAAACCAAACACCACATGTTCTCAATCATAAGTGGATGTTGACAGTGAGAACTCATGGACACAGGGAGGAGAACATCACACACTGGGGCCCGTCAGAGGGTGAGGGAAAAGGAGAAGGAGAGCATTAGGACAAATATCTAACGCATGCAAGGCTTAAAACCTAGATGATGGGTTGATAGGTGCAGCAAACCACCATGACACATGTACACCTATGTAACAAACCTGCACGTTCAGCACATGTATCCCAGAACTTAAAGTAAAACAAAAAATTAAAATTAAAATTAAGAAAGAAAGTTCAGTCTTTTATAGAATATAGATAGAAACCATCAGGAGTGCTTACTGGGGTCCATAAACCCTGCCAGTCATCCCTTACTGATGCAGCTGGCTGTGACAGAACTCCACAACCTTGGGTTCTGAAGGTGCCTAGTAGGAAACATTCCAACCTGAAAGTTTGATCTGGCTGAAGTCACTACTGCTTCGGGGCGATGGACCTTAGAAACTATTATGTGGCCTCCATGGCACATTATTTCAATATGTGTTATTCAAATGTGGCCACAGCCTCTGCCTAGCCAACTCCAAAGATGCCAAGGTCAATAGGAAGTGACGTCAGGAACAGAGGAACACTGCTGTCCATCTTATAGTCTTGGCCTATAATGGGGCAGGTGACTACCCAGCCCTCCAAGCAGAGGCTCACCAACCCTCCAGGGACTCTCACCACAAACACTTGCCCAGAAGAGATCACTACCCAGGCCTTCCTACTACTTTGGGAGGCCAAAAACAAGTGACAGGCATGCCCCAACCAAATTTTCCTCCTCCCACCCTTTAGGGAAGCCCACATTCAGAATAACTTGTTTCACTTTGATCATCTTCTGGGGTGCTCATATTATCCTGGGGACTGAATAGGAATGCCCCTGTGTAGAGATTCCTCAGGATCTTTGCATACCATGTCGCACTATGCTCAAATGAAAATAATTTTAAAAAGTAAACCCATGGAACATACAACTTGTGAAGAACTGTTTTAAGCATGTTAATATCATACAAGATAGATTAATGTCCTCCCCATTTTACAGATGAGAACACTGAAAAACACAGGGGTTAAGTGACTTGCCTAAGGTTACACAGCTAGCACACTGCACAGGCAAGATTAAAACAGAGAGTGTCTGGTTCCAGAGTTTACAGTACTAAGCCATTCATTTTACTGGAATTTTCCAGTTAAATGGAAAATGAGAAGCCCAGATAAGTATTTGTCCTCCTTCTCTTCTTCCCTCACCTCCACCAACCACTACTACTCAATTTCACTGGTAGACTTTTCAGAACTTCTGGCTACACTTACAAACACAAAGCCTAAAAGACACCTGCCCCTAACATTTCTGGAAAACTGGGGCAAGAGTACAAATACAGGTCCACATACCATAAGTCTAAAAAAGGTTAATAAACTGATGAATAAAACATGTTTAACTCTCTTACCTTTATAAACATACCTTTGTAACAACCTGGAAGTCCAGGTTTGCAGAATTCCATGACTCCTCAGAGTTCTTCACAAGAATTTGGTGGTACAAGGTGTGAGCCCAAAATACCTGAGACAAGTCTCAACCAATTTAGAAAGTTTATTTTGCCAAGGTTAAGGACACATGCCTGTGACACAACCTCAGGAGGTCCTGACAATATATGCCCAAGGTGGTTGGAGCACAGCTTGGTTTTAGACATTTTAGGGAAACATGAGACATCAATCAATATATGTAAGATGTGCATTGGTTCAGTCTGGAAAGGCAGGACAACTTGAAGCAGGGAGGGGGATTCCAGGTCATAGGTAGATAAGAGACAAACAGTTGCATTCTTTTGAGTTTCTGATTAGCTTTTCCATAGGAAGCAATCACATATGCATTTATCTCAGTGAGCACAGGGATGACTTTGAGTTCTGTCTGTCATTTGTCCACAAATTGTGAGGGAGGTATGTAGTTTGGTTTGTTTGTTTGTTTGTTTGTTTGTTTTTGTTTTTTTATCTTAGTAGCAATCTTTTATTTGAATAGAATGGGAGGCAGGTTTGCCCTAAGCAATTCCCAGCTTGACTTTTCCCTTTGGCTTAGTGATTTGGAGGGTATCGAGATTTATTTTCCTTTCACAAAGGAAAGTCAGCCCACCCCCTTCTTCTCCTAGCTCAATACTGCACCATCCTGTCTTTTATGTATGTGGGTGGACACTCTAATCTGAGTATGATCTACAGTCCTCAGAAGAACCACTTCTTCAGGGTAGAGGTATGCACAGTAATGGTGTAGTTTGCCTTTGGGAGAAGAAACCCTAGAAACATGGCAGTGAAAGCTCTGGAAGTGGGTTCCAAGCCATTTAATGACAGAGAGAGAGGAGTTACCACAATACCTGGCAGATAGTAAGCACTATAGAAATCTCATCTGTGATTATCCTCTCAGGAAGATATATGCATGAACTTGATCATAGGAACAAATGAGGCAGATGCCCATTCCATTAAAAAGACATGGCAGCTCTGATTGCCCGTGCACAGAATTCCAACATATTTGGGTGAGTTTCAGTTTCTGACATGTGGAAACAAAATCTTTCAGTTCAGACCTACTCAGTTTTTATGTATGAATTCAAACAATCAGAAAAAGAAGCAGCACAGCATCATGTTATAAGCGGACTCTTAATCTGTTGTTAAAGTAAGGAAAAACATGCCCTCAAGCTCATTCTGATGAACCCAATACAAATGTGGGGTTATTAGTTTTTCTTCTATTGTATATAGGAGCAAAAAGTTGGAAAGGACACATGCAATTTGTAAAATCAAATTCGTGAGTGCAGGACCGCCTAAATGGTATGGAGTGAGAAACAAAGTTGCTCTGCTCAAAGATAATTTCCCCTATGTGGCAGAAGTTTCACCAACTGGAACTCATTTCTTTGAGTTAAGACATCATCTTTTCTGGGAACCACACGTATAAGTTTAATGTATTAGGTCATGTATTAGCCTATCATCAGCCATTAAATTATTAGTGCTAAATTCATCAACAAATGACCAAGAGCTGAAACCCAAGATCCCAAGGTCTTTGCTGAATTCCAAGAAAGAGTGAGCCCTAGTGTTCTGGAGACAGAGCCAGAAAGCAGAGCAGATTCAAACTTGTACTTCAAGAGTTTTGTCATTACAATACAACAACCACAAAAACAAACAAACAAAAAAAACCCCAATTTTAAAATGGGCAAAAGACTTGAATAGCCATTTCTTTAAAGAGGTATAGAAATGGCAGATAGACACATGAAAAGCTGCTCACCATCACAAATCATTAAGGATATGCAAAACAAAACCACAATGCACAACTACTTCACATGTGCTAGTGTGGCTATTAATAACATCAACCGCCGCCCACCTCTCCACCCCCCCCAAAAAAAACCGAAGTGTTGATGAAGTTGTAGAGAAATTAGAACTCCTGTGTATTGCTGGTGGGATTGTAAAATGATGCAGCTGCTGTGGAAAATGGTATGGCAGTCCCTCAAAAAAACATAGAAAGCAATTCCCCTTCTGGGGATATAACCTAGAGAATTGAAAGCAGGGATTCAAGTGGACATTAGTATACCCATAATCACAATAGCTAAAAATGCAGAAGCAACCCAGTGTCCATCAACAGATGAACAGATAAACAAAATGTGGTACACGAATACAATGGAATATTTTTCAGCTTTTAAAAGTAGGGAAATACTGACACATGCTAGAACATAGATGAACATTGAAGACATCATTGTAATTAAAATATGCCAGTCATAGAAGGAATAATCTGATTCCACTTATATCCAATACCTAGAATAGTCAAACTCATAGAGACAGAATGATGGGTGCCAGGCCTGGGGGGAGGAGCGAATGAGAAGTTAGCATTTAATGAGTAAGGAGTTTCAGCTTGGGAAGATGAGAAAGTTCTAGAGAAGCATAGTGGTGATGATTGTACAACAACGTGAATTTACTTAATGCCACTGAACTGTACACTTGAAAATTGTTAAAATGATAAATATTATGTTCTATGTCTTTTACCACAATACAAAAAGTTAACTGCCTACTATAATACTTCTAATTCTGATGATAATACTATGTGAATAGAATTTATGAAATTTTGTTGTTGTTGTTGTTGTTGTTTTTTACAAAAGAAAGAGGTTTAATTGGACTTACAGTTCCATGTGGCTGGGGAAGCCTCACAATCATGGCAGAAGGCAAGGAGGAGCAAGTCACATCTTACAAGGATGGCAGCAAGCAAAGAGCTTGTACATCCTTTATAATAACCATCAGATATCATGAGACTTACTCACTATAATGAGAACAGCAAGGGAAAGACCTGCCCCTGTGATTCAATTACCTCCCACCAGGTCCCTCCCACAACATGTGGGAATTCAAGACGAAATTTAGGTGAGAATATATCCAAACCATATCATTCCACCCCTGGCCCCTCCCAAGTCTCATGTCCTCACATTTCAAAACCAATCATGCCTTCCCAACAGTCCTCCAAAGTCTTAACTCATTTCAGCATTAACTCAGAAGTTCACCATCCAAAGTCTCATCTGAGACAAAGCAAGTCCCTTCTGCCTATGAGCCTATGAAATCAAAAGCAAGTCAGTTACTTCTTAGACACAATGGGGGTACAGGCATTAGGTAAATACAGCCATTCCAAATAGGTGGCATTGTCCAAAACAAAGGGGCTACAGGCCCCATGCATGGTTTTGTTTTTGTTTGTGTTTGTAATTATACTTTAAGTTCTTGGGTACATGTGCACAATGTGCAGGTTTGTTACATATGTATACATGTGCCATGTTGGTGTGCTGCACCCATTAACTCATCGTTTACATTAGGTACATCTCCTAATGCTATCCCTCCCCGCTCCCCCCACCCCACAACAGGCCCCAGTGTGTGATGTTCCCCTTCCTGTGTCCAAGTGTTCTCATTGTTCAGTTCCCACCTACAAGTGAGAACATGCGAGGTTTGGTTTTTTGTCCTTGCAATAGTTTGCTGAAAATGATGGTTTCCAGCTTCATCTATGTCCCTACAAAGGACATGAACTCATCCTTTTTTATGGCTGCATAGTATTCCATGGTGTATATGTGCCCATAAAATTGTTTTAAAAGTAGTATCTTAAAATATTTTGTATTCTACACTATATAATATCCATTTTTGCTTTAATGCTTGAAAAGGGGTCCCAAGATCTATGAACAAACATGATGCTTTATCAAGGTGTTTGCCCTGACTCTGCAAAATAGTGTATACTATCCTCTGACAGCAATTTGAGAAGTGAAAGCATAGAGTTTCTCAACCATGAAACTATTGACACTTGGGGCTAACATAATTCTTTGTTGTTAGAGGGCTACCAAATGCATTGCAACATATTTAGCAGCATCCCTGAGCTCAACCTCCTAAGTGCCAGTAGTGAGAGAGAGAGACTGAGCCCTTCACAAGATGATCCTGGAAAAGCAGAAAAGTGGGGTATCAGGGGAACCCACCCCCAATATTTCAACATAGGTTCTTTCTATTTTCCCTAAGTGTCGACCAGCTGAGAAATAAAGAGAAAGAGTACAAAGAGAGGAATTTTACAGCTGGGCCCCCAGGGGTGACATCACATATCAGTAGGATCATGATGCCCACCTGAGCAGGAAAATCAGCAGGTTTTTATTAAGGACTTCAAAAGGGGAGGGGGTGTATGAACAGGGAGTAGGTCACAAAGATCACAAGGCAAAGGGCAAAATCAAAAACTCTTTTTTTTTTGGGGGGGGGGGGACGGAGTCTCGCTCTGTCGCCTAGGCTGGCGTGCAGTGGCCGGATCTCAGCTCACTGCAAGCTCCGCCTCCCGGGTTCATGCCATTCTCCTGCCTCAGCCTCCCGAGTAGCTGGGACTACAGGCGCCTGCCACCTCGCCCAGCTAGTTTTTTGTATTTTTTTTTTTAGTAGAGACGGGGTTTCACCATGTTAGCCAGGATGGTCTCGATCTCCTGACCTCGTGATCCGCCCGTCTCGGCCTCCCAAAGTGCTGGGATTACAGGCTTGAGCCACCACGCCCAGCCCAAAAACTCTTGATAAGGGTCTATGTTCAGCTGTGTACATATTGTCTTGATAAACATCTTAAACAACAGAAAACAGGGTTCGAGAGCAGAGAACCAGTCTGACCTCAAATTCACCAACTGTTAACTGAAAATGTTTAAAATGACTGTTAACTCATTAACAGTCCTTATTCTCCATGTAAGCAAGGGACTTATTTCTCTTAGAATTTTTGTTCAGTAACATAAGTGACTTAAGACCTTTTCTGTCCTTTCACTGGGCCTTTTAAGTTTCAAAACAAAGTCGAAGTACTTCACATCCCTTGTAAGTTGTATTCCTAGGATTTTATTCTCTTTGTAGCAATTGTGAATGGAAGTTCATTCACGATTTGGCTCTCTGTTTGTCTGTTATTGATGTATAGGAATGCTTGTGATTTAACAAAGATTTTTGAAGTCTGGAAAAGAGTTGCTCAGTTGTCTTTCAGGATTATTCCAATCTGCATTTTCCTCTGAACTTCCAATCAAAACATGCCATTGAGAGGAAGCCTGTTGCTTTGTTTCATTTTGTTTTGTGTCTCCACAGTTGTATGCAATTATTAAATCATTGCTTTCTGTGAAATGAATTGAAATATTTTTTGAACACCTACTATGCATTCATTATGCTTCCCACTACCTGTCCTTGATGTTCTCTATGAATTTGGCATTTGTATTTTCCATAATACTGGACACTAACATCTAATTAATATTAATGAAGAATATAGTACTTTGGGCAGGATTCTGTAAATTTTGATTTGCTAGAAATGATTTTTCCATGTTGCCAATATGGACATATTATACTTCTCTACAGGGTTGAGTTTAGAATGTGTGTGTGTGTGTGTGTGTGTGTGTGTGTGTGTGCACATGTGCATCTGTGTGTGACAATTTTGGTAAACTAAGTAAGATCACTATATCTGGCAGGTCTCATCTTTAACCTAAGCAGGTGCAAAGTTTGTCATGAATATTACAAGAAGATGCATTGATAAAAACTCACAGAACCCGTGAGATTTCAGGAGTGTTCGAACTGAAGGCCTAACTATAAAGTAAGGGGCCCAAGAACCAGTGATGTCAAAGGATAACAGATAATGAAACCACATACCCAAAAGAGCAAGAAGTCCCCTGTAGAAAGGAGAATTTCAGGGCATGACAGGTTCTGTGCAGGGTACTGAGTTTCGGCCTGGCATTTAAAGGCAAGCAGTCCTATCTGCCATGCCTCATGCTGGGGTACAGCACGTTGCCCATGCCTTTCAGTTCTTCCAGAAAGGGTCACACTGAACCCAGAGTCAGGAAAGCTGCTTGGTGTCTGGGCTGTACATTGGGTTGTGCAAGGCCCAACTGTCCTGGGATTTTTTTTTTTTTTTATCATGCGCTAAGGGCTAAGAATCATAACTGGTCAATATAAGTGATGTGTGCTTTGAGAGCTCTGGATTAAAAGTTCAGTGTACCTGTTCCAATATGTTTGCTGACATTAGGCATGGCTAACAAAAGAGTAAGGCCACACACACACACTTCTAACTTCTGTTTAATGAAAGTGAATGCAGAATAGAAATAGTTCAAAATGCTACATGCTTGATTCTATTCAGTATTTCAATTATATCTATTACATTATGTTGTAAGCTGGGTTGATTAGCAATACGTTAGCTCATTAACTTTGAGAGTCTGACCACCTTATGCTCTCTATGGATGGCATCTGAGTGCCCTCATTTATATGCATTTGATTCACTCATGGAGGTTTTCCTGGGAGAAAAATAAAACTCATAATAAAACAAATAGCCACTGGGAAGACAATACAATAATAATTATAAGGAACACTATGACAATTATGCCTTCAAATTCCGACAGCATAAATGCAAACCTACTTTTAGGCAGGAACTTGTAAAAATAACAGGCAGATGGTATGTGAAAATTCATACAGCTTTATAAAAATGCAATAATATTGTGCTTTGTGTTGACAGAGTTCCTTCCTTGAAAAGAGCTCTTATCCCTTGACGGATGCTCTCTAAGGATGTGCAGCCCACTTGCTGAGCTACCCAGAAGTCAGGGTGCAGATAGGCATGTCATGGAAGTGTTGGTAGGACCCCACCCTGCACATCATTCTGTGACATGAGAAACAATTGAGCTTCCAGATCAAATTGACATCTCCTGCAATGTTCCAGATATTTGGACTTTCCCAGCCAGGCAAAAGAAGCAAGGCAAGGCAGGGTGCAGTGGCTCACGCCTGCAATCCCATCACTTTGGGAGGCCAGTGCAGGAGGATTGCTTGAGCCCAGGAGTTTGAGATCAGTCTGAGCAACATGGCGAAACCCTGTCTCAACAAAAAAAAAAAAGAAAGAAAAAAAAGAAAAAATTTACAAACATTAGCTGGGCACAGTGGCATGTGCCTATAATCCTAGCTACTAGGGAGGCTGAGGTAGGAGGATCACTTGAGCCCTGGAGATCAAGGCTACAGTGACCAGTGATCATACCACTGCACTCCAGCCTGAGACCCTGCCTCAAAAAGAGAAAAACAAAAAGAGGAGCAAGGCTCAACCCTGTCATCAATCCATTCACTGATTTATTCAATCAGTGCTTACATAGAACTCAGGAATTCATTCACTTAGCAAAGAGCTTCTTAGTTGCAGCTGAATATTAGAATCACTTTGGAAGCTTTTAAAAATTACTGAATCTTGAAGCTCATCCCCAGGGTTTCTGATTTTTTTCACTGGTAATAATAATATTTATTAAGCGTATACTTTGGGGTTAGTTTGCTAACCCATTTATTGACATAAAATTCACATGAATAAAATTCAATCATTTGAAGTATATAATTGAATAGCTTTTAGTGTATTCGCAGAGATGTACAACCATTACAGTCAAATTTATTTATTTATTTATTTATTTATTTATTTATTTATTGAGACAGTGTCTTGCCCTGTCACCCAGGCTGGAGTGCAGTGATGCAATCTTGGCTCACTGCAAAGTCTGCCTCCCGGGTTCAAGCAATTCTCATGCCTCAGCCTCCCAACTAGGTGGGACTGCAGGTGGGCACTACCACATCCGGCTAATTTTTGTATTTTTAGTAGAGACAGGGTTTCACAATGTTGCCCAAGCTGCGCTCAAACTCCTGACCTCAAGTGATCTGCCCACCTCAGCTTCCCAAGGTGCTGGGATTACAGGCGTAAGCCACCACACCCAGTCTACAGTCAACTTGAGAACATTTGCATCATCCCAAAAAGAAACCCTGACTGGAGACAATCCCAGCCTAGACTCACACTTTGTATAACTTTGGACATTATTTAACCTTTGCTATTTCAATTTCCTAATTGGAAAATGGGAATAATAATACTTAAGGATTTGGGTTTTGGGATAATTAAAGTAAAATTTAAAGAAAGAAATCCTGCACACATTAGGTATCAGTACCATTCCCCACGTCCTCATCCCCACCCTGGCCCTAAAAAAAAAAATATGATTCTACTTTCTGTCTTTATAGATTTGCCTATTCTGGACATTTCATATAAATGGGATCATATAATAAGTGGCATTTTTTTGTTGGATTGCTTATAATTTACATAAAATTTTCAAGGTTCAAATATAATGTCTCGTGAATCAATACTTCATACATTTTTATGACTGAATAATATTCCATTGTATGGATATACCACTTTTTGTTGGTCAACTATTTATCAGTTGATCGACATTTGTATTGTTTCCACATTTTGGTACTGGGAATACAGCATAGAACACTACACAGTGCTTATCTTGGCATAATTTACAGTCCAGCATTCACTCAAGGATATTCAGAGGAAACCTAATGAGGATGCTAGACATATTATTAGGGTCCAACTGAATCCAACACATGCCTCTAACTTGGCTATTGCTTATTTCTCTCCTCAGAGTTAATGAGGGAAGAAAGGAATCATTTTGAATAAACTTAACATCAGGCATTTTACAAAAAGGAACCTCACATTCTCAGGAAAAAAAGGGGGGGTTCTGGACAGTAAAATATAGTAAACTATGTTCACATGTATTTATTTAGTACTTCTTGGGACTTCAGCACTACAGTAAGTGCTTTAGTGGATATGAAGGAGAAAGAACAAAAAGATAATTAAAGGGAGAGAAAAACAGAAAGGAGAGGATGAATAAGAGAAAAAGTATTTCTGAGCTCCTGCTATGCACATGACATTATGCTATGTGCATTCAAACACCTCATCTTATTTTAATGACATATGAGAGAGGCGTCCTGTCCATAAAGATATATTCTAGTTGGACAGACAAGCACAAAACGACCATGGAATGCTACATAGCATTTATTATGAAATCATACAACATTGTCTGGTACAGAAAATTAAGAGTCCAGGAAAAAGTCAATATACGTTAGAAGGGGAAAGAAAGGCATGAGGCCAGCTGATTTACTTGTATGAATTCACTTTAGACAAGGTGTAGGCTTTCAATTTGGCAGAGGAGTGGGGCTTCCAGGGAGCACAGGGGTAGGAACAAGCATGAGAAATAATAGCTTCTATTAACTAGGAACTATTTCACACTAAGCTATCTCCTCCAAGCCAGACTTTCCGTGGGATAAAGGCAATGTTTTGTACTTTATACTGTTTTTACTCTTTATCTGTACTACAGTTGAATTGCTTCAGAGCTTGGGTAGGGAAGAGGGTGCTATTTATTCTCCCCTTCAAAATCTCATCTCCCAAACTGCTTGGGCTCCTGAAATTAACCACCAAATTATAGGGCTCTCACTTTCAAATACGCGGGTGAGGCTCTGGGGCGGAGAGAATGCTGAAAAACACAGTCCAAACTTCCTGAAAGCTCAAGCTATAATAATGCGTTTGACTGCAGGCAAGTCTAACTAATCAGGAATTTAGCAAAATCCTCTTTAGCCTTCTGGAGGCAAAATAGTGTAGTATGTTAGGAGCACAAACTATGGAACCAGAATACCTGTGTTTGAATGTCACCTCATTATCACCTGTGTGGCCTTGAGCAATTTATTTTACTTATGGCCTCAGTTTCTTCTTCTGAAAAACTAAATGGGTTCCTATGAAAAGTCATTGTGTTAATGGATGTAAACTGCTTCTTAGACAGTGCTTGGCATGTAGTAAATACTGTCTCAGTTTGTTAGCACTATCATTGGATAGATTCTGCAAATGAACCTATTGAATAAGAGTTGGCACCTGATGAAAGATTGAGAAATCACTCATTCTTGCGGAAACTCAAAAAATGTACTTGCTCCCTGACAATACTAATGACTGCAGTGAAAGCAGGAGAGCTTAGGTCAGATAAGCAATTAGTGCTGACCAAAGAAATATATTGAAGTCTCTAATGAATGAATGAGTTCATTACTCTACTCAGCTTGGACAGTAGATCCAGACTATCCATCCTTCACTTAAATGCAATTTAGGATCCAGGCCCTATCCCCAGACCTTGTTGAGTTGGTAACTGAGAACCTTTTTATTTATTTATTTATTTATTTATTTATTTATTTGAGACAGGGTCTCACTTTGTACCATCTCGGCTCACTGCAGCCTCGAACTCTGGAGCTAAAACAATCCTCCTGACTCAACCTCCAGAGTAACTGGGACCACAGGCATTCACCATAGCTCCCAGCTAGTTTCTTTTGTATTTTTTTGTAGAGAGGAGGTTTCACTATGTTGCTCAGGCTGGTCTCAAACTCCTGAGCTCAAGTGATCCTCCCACCTCAGCTTCCCAAATTGTTGGGATTACAAGGTGTGAGCCAGCGCACCCAGCCAAGAGAAGCATTTTAGAATTAAACTATAGTTTCAAATAATAGTCTATTATTTTCAAAAATTGTATTTTCTTCGTTTAAAAAAAGCAAATATCCTTTATACTTATGGGAAAAAAAAAACTGCTTGGCCAGGCACTGTGGCTCTCACCTGTAATCCCAGCTCTTTGGGAGGCCAAGGCAGGCGATCACCTGAGGTCAGGAGCTCAAGACCAACCTGACCAACATGGAGAAACCCCACCTCTACCAAAACTACAAAATTAGCCAGGCATGGTGGTGCACTTCTGTAATCCTAGCTACTCAGGAGGCTGAGGCAGGAGAATCACTTGAACCCAGGATGCAGAGGCTGCAGTGAGCTGAGATCATGCCACTGCACTCCAGCCTGGGCAACAGAGCCAGACTCCATCAAAAAAAAGAAAAGAGGAAAAAAGACCATTTATCATGTGCGTACCCAGTATTCATACTTAAGTCATACATTTCCTCTCCCTTTTATAACTTTGCATGTTACAGTAAAACTCAGAGCTTTCAAATTGTACAGCCTTTGATTAAAATTAAGTAATACAGTGTGAATCTGTGTGTGATTAAAATTCAGTGACACAGTGTGAGTCTGTGTGTGTGTGTGTGTGTGTGTGTGTGTGTGTATCTGTGTATCTTCAAAAGTAGATGAACTAAATTCTATGAATATTGGGTGTATTCTTGCTTTTGGAAAGGGCTTTGAGATAAGCATTTCCGATGGTTGCTTGGATGTCATCAAGTTTCTAAACAGAGCTAATATTAGTAATAGCCAACAAATTTTGAGTGCCTACTATATGCCAGACCCATTGTCACATGCATATTTCATTTGATACTCACAACAACCCCATGAGATGGATACCATTATGATCTCCATTTGACATATGTGGAAACTGAAGCATAAAGAGATTAAGTAAATTTCTCAAGGTCACAGAGCTAGCAAGCGACAGAGCTGGGACTGAAATCCAGCTTCTACCTAGACTGTCAACAGCATTCTTCCCTTCTATTCAGGTAGGCCCTGGCTAAATCTACTCTGGTCCTCTGCGAGGCAGGGATGGTATAGGAGACAGAAAAAGGATTTTGCCAAGCACAGAGGGTAAAGGTTAGCTTAATTCTTTGCCCTGTCAAGGAGACAGAAGTGTGATGAGGTTGAGGTTGTCCTTTACCTAATTTAACTCACTCAGCTCTGGCCACTGTCTGCTGTGCGTGCCTTCACATCCCTGCCTTACTCTCTGAGCTTCCACCACAGCATAGTGGACTGTGCATGCAGTAAGAATTGACTACATGGGTACGTTTAGCGTGAACCCTAAGTAACAAGTGGGGAGAAGTTCATTATTAATTCTATGCAGAGACACCAGGCCTGGATAGGGGAGAGAATAGCCAGGAGGTTAGGGTTCCAGTTAAGGTCTTAGGCCTTCAAGTCAAGCAGATCTGAGTTTGTATATTGTCTCTGTCACTTACTACCTGTCACTTAGAGCAAATTACTTAACCTCTTTCAACCTCAATTTGCTCATTCAGGAAATGGGGATGAGAACAAATTTTCACAGTGCTGATGTGAGAATTCAGTAAGTCGCATGTCAATCACTTAGCACAGTCTGGCAAATAAAAACCACTGTATGGCAGCCACTCTTATCAGTGATATTATCTAATGAAATGTCCATGGGTTTTTCTCAGGAGAACACCTAGGGCAGAGAAGCTGTCTGGCTGCCTCAAGACGGCACAATGTACAAGCAGGACACAGGAGTGGATGGGAGCATGGATAATGTGGCTCCTGAGCTCTCCAGTTCACCAATGACCAGCACAGCCAGAAGGGCCCCCAGGCTGTGCAGACATACAGCTCTTTGGAGGCTGCTACCTCAAAATGACAAAGGCAAAATGTCAACTCCTCGGATACCTCCTCCCACCGGTAATGCCAATAATTGCTCTGTTACTAGGAATGGTACCCAGGAGAGCTCCATGAAGCAAACCCCATAGTGGGACACAACTTTATACTGTGATTCTAGTACTTTCTCATGCATCAACACCTGAAACCTATGGCTATTAAGGCCTATTCATGCCTCACTGCATTTAAGCTGCTTACACCCAGCTAACTACTATAAGCTCTAGAGTCTCGTCCTCACAGTGCTCAGCTGCACAGGAATAGCTGCATGCTAAGCAGCAGGAGTGGATGGTCATCACTTCAGCTGGTCCTTGGTATACACCCCTTTATCAGCTTGCTGAAGTTATTTTCACAGCACTTCATCACTGACTGTTGGAGTTTCTGACCAAAGATGGCCAGTGGAACGCCACATTTTTTAATTGTATATACTGGTGTCAGGTTAACCCAGGCAAGAGGCACTGCCCTGAGGCCCACATTTTGAAGGGCCCTGCTCTGACTCTCCTATGGTTGCAACTCTCCCCACAGAGTGGGCCATGGGGCCACAGGGACATGCACATTTTGAGTTCAGATCCTCAGCTTCTAGAACAAAATTTAGGTAAATGAACCCCAGAATTTTCTGCTCAAACAGCATGAAGACTACTGATGGGAGGGTGGTTGTGCAGGACTCCTTCTGGGAGTTATCCCTCTAAGGGTATGCAGTGCCACAGGTGTACAAGTCCTAGCCTGTTGGGTGACCAATGGCCAGTTGTTTTGGACATTAGAGTGCTAGATAGAGCTTGGACGTGTAGGCTGGCATGTCCACGTGCTTGAACCTTCTTGTAGTGTGGAAAGAGAGCCAGGGATAGGAGAAGAGAGTCAAGGGTAGGAATATGAGAGGGCAGTGGGTGAGTAGGCCACAGACCAGATGTCCCCATTTGTAACACTGATCTGTGCCCTACAGATCTTAGATGGAAGATTGCCTGTTGGTTCTGCCTTGTTCTTACCAATTACATGGAAGAAGCAGAGGGGTGGTAGCTCCTCCCTCACCCTTCACAACAAAACAGAACAGGTGGCTTGCAAAATAGAATTTCCTTTTTGGCAGGAGAGTGTAATCTACAGCAGAATCCATCATGACTCTGAAAATTTCCAGAATAGGCCTAATTTCAAACATTCTATAACCTATGTCAGATATTTGTCCATGCCTATGTTCAAATTTAGGTCTCAATAAAGTCCTCTACATCCCCAGCTGGTTCTCTGAGTAAGCCTTCCTCCCAGCACCTTTAGTGTGTGAATATCGCTGGGCAGATGTGCTTTAAAGATAAACTCTAAGGCCTCTCAGTAGGAAAGCATCTGGCAGCCCTGAGTGCCCTGATGAGTGTCCTAACCCATGGAACCCTGCTCTCTCCTTCACAAATAGTCCAAACACTTCCCTGTCCTTCATTCAACATTCAACACTTGGTTCTGACAAGGAGGAAACTGCCTTTCACAAGCTCCAGATTCCCAATACCCTGGTGCTTACCCCCCTTCAGGAATGTGATTAGTGCTCGACACTGACTATTAACTTTCACCGTGGGGTTGTTGATCTTTTCCAGGGTAAATCTTGAAAGCATAAAACTTCTTTAATGTCAAACACTTAAACCGGATGAGAGAAAAATTAAGCCACTAAAAACTGATGATCTCCAGTAAAACAAGCCCCATCCAATAGTCTGGGCACTGCTAATGCTGTCTGCAGCAGCTCATTCGGTTTCAAGTACATTTGAAACAGCAATTGTTTCACCATGAGTAGCTGCTGTATGTCCAATGCACCACACTTCCGAATAATAAGGAAATCATTCAGTTGTTTCTTTGCTGAACAGGCTGGCTTGTCCGTGAGCAGTCTGGCCAGCAGAAGCCTCAGGGATCCCAGAGAGAAGCAGTTGTTTCCTGATTGGCATTTCATCTAAGTACTAAGGACATCCACTGAAGAGAAGATGCTGGATTTCACTTCCATGGGCAGGTTAGTGAAAGTCTCTCAAGGAAATGAATCTTTTACAAAGCCATCCTCTGCCCTCTTTCCTTCAGTCCCTTTGCCTGCGACTCACCAAAGTTGGCATTTTGGGACACAGTCTTGACCTTTCTACTACAGGAATAGTCTTCTCCACACAAGCCCCCTATACACAGGCCAGGGTGAGGAAAGGAAGCTGTTTCATTGAGGAGGTAGTCATGACTCCAAGCTCACTTCCCAAGTCCTCATCTCCACTCCCATTCTGTCTCCTTAAATCTGTATCAGCCCTAAACAGCAGAAATTAGGACAAATTTGATTCTGCTCTTGCCATGTCCTTTTTAGCACCTAACATGAAGCTCCCACTCTGCCCCTTTAATGGTACACTCCTGCCTGTCCTCTTTGTGAGTTCTCCAAGCCTGGATTCTCTTCTCCATTTAAACACTCATCACCCTGATTTCTCAATAGTTCAAGCCCATCTCATGTTTGGTCCTCTTATAAAGACAAATAAACAAATGTGTACACCACACAGCTATGAACAGAGGAAAATAAAGTAATGCTTTTTCCCCCAGGGATCATTCCTGAAACGGGGACCTTCAATATCCTTAGGGGGAAAAAAGAGTAAACATACCTTTTTTTCTTTTTCTGAGACACAGTCTTGCTCTGTCACCCAGAGTAGAGCAATCTTAGGTCACTGCAGCCTCAAACTCCTAGGCTTAAGCGATCCTTCTGTCTCAGACTCCCAAGTAGCTAGGACTATGGGTCCACACCACCATGGCCCAACTACTTTTCTTATTTTTTGTAGAGATGGGATCTCACTATGTTGCCCAGAATGGTCTCAAAATTCCGGCTTCAAGCGGTTCTCCCACCTTAGCTTCCCAAAGTATTCGGATTATATGCATGAGCCACTGTACCTGGCCTAAACATTTACTTAAAGCACCTGATACAGTAGCCACTAAATGACACCAGTGGTTATTTTAATTTAAATTAAGAGAAATTATAGTTAAAAATTTCGGTTTTTAAGTGCTCAAAATTCATATGTGCCCAGTGGCTACCATATAGTACAAATATAGGATATTTCCACGACCACAGTAGTTTGTATTGGACAGGGTTTCTCTGGAGGGTAATTCTACTGGTGGGACTTACAGGCCGTGTGCAGGTTGCTAAGGCTGGTAGGACAGATATGGGAAGCAAAAGGACCATTCTGAACTTCTTGCGAGGTATCCATTGTCTGGACGGAATGTTCTCTCTACTGCTGCCCAAGACTCAACATTTTCCAAAAAGTCATTTTATGCCCCATACAAACGGCACATAGCTACATAGCCTTTGCTTTTAGAAATAGTCAGAATAACCTTCAACTGAGTTCCTCCTTTAGGGACATAAAAAATTATAAAGTCATTGACTTTTTCCTGGCACTGTAGGTTACTAAAACCATGAAAAGTAGTCCTTGGTGAAGCCTAAACAGAAAACTAGAAACCCCAAGGATTCTGCTGGCATCAGGGGCCATGATGCTCCCTGCAGTCCGAATTAGACTAGCTAAAATCAAACCCAGAACCTTGGATAGATCCTTTGCCTCCACTGCAGACTTGGAGGGACAGCCACTAAACCCTATTTACTAAAGTGGATAAGAAGCTAGGAACACTTCAGAATGATTTCCAAACAAAAGGAATGAAATAAATAGGGTGTTCTAGTCAACTCCTGGTTAATTAACTAGAAAATTAAGCTCAGCAGAATGCCCCATTCTGGATAATCATGGTATTGGCATAAGCAGAGTGCACCCAAAAGGTTAATATCACCTAAGTTTCAACCATTTCTCTAACTGATTTAGGAACCTCTTACCAACCTCCAAATTAATGTTATTAGTTCTGGTGAGGGAGCAAACAGTAGTAATGGTAATTGCTAAAATTTATGCTTGCTATGTTCCAGATAGTATTCTAAGTACTTAGTATCTATTAATTCTTTTAATCTTCACAACAATTCTATGATATATGTACTATTATGATTGCTGTTTTGCAGGTGAGAGAAATGAAGCACACAGAGATTAAGGAACTCACGCAAAATCACATGAGCGGAAGATGACAGAGGCTGCATTTAACCCCAGATGATATGATGTCAGACACAGCCTGTGCTCTAAGCCATTACACTATACAGCCTTGAAACTCTAGGTGACAATGAATGAATCACAGAAGCTCTTTGGGTGTTGGCCATATTTACAACTAGCACAGTGCTGTGGCAAACAGTAGACACTCACTGAAAGGTCGATGAATGAAAAATAGCTAAAATCTACTGAACATTTCCTCTCTCGATTAATCCTCAAGGAATAATAATGCTAGTATTATAGTACTGTTATCACCACCAATTTTTGCAGATGAGGAAACAGAGACATGGAGAGGCTAGGATACTTGCTCAAGAAGATAGAGCTAGAGAATGATGGAGAAATTATGATTCCAAATCAAGATCCATCCCTGGAGGAATAAAGTCAGTGTATAATCTGCCCTATCACATTCTTAATTATTTGCTGTGCCAAGTGTGAAGTATAGCTGCTTCCCCTAGGTCTTATCTCATCAAGGTAACTGTGTGCTCCTTGAAGCAGAGACCATGCTTGACTGCTCTTTCCCCCTCAAGCTCTTGGCCCAGTGCTGAGCATGGAATCGGTGTTCAATAAGCACTTGCTAATTGATTCAATACCCTACTGAGGAGGGGCTTTTTGAGTCCAAAGCCTGCTGGCTTGTTTCCTGTCTTTCCTTCTGGCCTTATGCAGCATCTCTGGCTTCATTTGAGGGTGAGGTGAGGAGGAGGCCAGAAAATGTCATTGGATGGAAAACCTGAGGAGTCTTACCTTTCAGGAAGGAGTGATGAGAGTGGTTTGTCCGAATAGGGAGAATTATTTTATTACTGAAATTGTTTAGAATTACTGAGGCATAGTGATGATTTTAAAAAAAAAAAAAAAGCAGCATCACTTAGAATAGGTTTTATTATTGTTTTTGGATTCTCCACAATGCACCTCCTTGTGGCCTAAACCTAGGTAGGCCATGCTCACCACCCTGTTCCCAACCACAATATTCTAGAAAAAGTATAAAGGAGCAGGGCTGGAGCCACTCTTATCAATCAGTAGGCTTACAGCCCAAAGGCTAGGATTGGAGTCTCAGCTCAGTCATTAACTAACAGGACTTGGGCAAGTCACTGAACTTACTGATATTCTAATAAAATGGAGGCATCATAGCCTGTTTATACAATTGGTCCAAAAAGCATAATAAAATGATGATACAGATATGCTATAAATGGAAAGTGATAGTTGTTACTTTTGTTCTTCGCTAAACTAGTGGTCACAATTTTGCTGGCTTCTCATGAACCTTACTTTTGCAATTCACAGAATTAGATGGGTTTTTTTTAAGCTTTGACTGAAGCAAAGCAAACATTTGGTTAAAGCTGGTTCAGATTTATATCCTTAGGAAGAAAAACAGAGACCTCAATGAAGAATGCTACCAAATCAGCACAATGCTCATATTTTAGCTCAATCCATTTTAGCTGGAGTCACCACCACAATGGAGAGACATTGGGTAAAAAAGCAGATTCACAACACGGAGTGTGAAGAAGGAAGTCGTCCCAGTCAGATGCCCCATGCCTTCTCTCAGTCATCACCGTCCAGCAAGAAGAACCCATATCCGAATCACTGTTTTTTTTTTTTTTTTTTTTTTAGAAAAACAGTAACAGCAATAGCAGGAGGTTCAAAGGAAGTGAAGAAGGGAGCGAGGGTATGGCTTCCCTGGAGACTGTTTCACAAACAAGTAGACTTGATGCAAGAGCTTCAGTCACCTTCAGGCATCTTCTCTGACACCTGATAGAGCCATTCTGGTGAAGTTAATTCCGAAAAAAGAAGCCCAATGTACTGTCATATTAGAAAACATTCCCAAAGCTTACCATTACCAGCTAATGCAGAGACGTGTCAAAACGCCTTTGTTTAGCAGTCAATCTACAGATGACATTTCAATTAAAACCGACATATTCAAAATATAATTTGGCTCCACGTACGGGTGAGGGTTAATCAGAGAACATTTTTTCTCCTTCAAATACCATAGGTGATTGCCTCAGAGGAAGGCCCCAGGCGGAACTCCATGGCTATGGACACTGCTATTAACAATTAATTAATAGAATATTCAAGCCAAAGAGACCTTTGAACTCACTGAGCCCAGCCTTGTCAAATTATGGAGGAGAAAAATGAGGCCCAGAGAGGTTAATTGATGAATCCAAAGTCAGTGATAGATGGAACCAGAAGCCACGTTTCATGTGAGTGTGCTTTTACTAAAACGCATGGACTCTTACTCTTTCCTCTGAATTCTCTGGTAAAGCTACTACCTTGTTGATCACACCCCCAAATCTACACCCTCTCTCACTTCACCACATTATTGTACAGATCATTTTAAATTGTATGTTTAACAGGTCATTTTAAACCAATTTTTCCTCTCACACATGTTTTCTGTTTTTTTTTGTTTTGTTTTGTTTTGTTTTGTTTTTTTACGGAGTCACTCTGTCACCCAGGCTGGAGTGCAGTGGCACCATCTCAGCTCACTGCAAGCTCCGCCTCCCGGGTTTACGCCATTCTCCTGCCTCAGTCTCCCGAGTAGCCGGAACTACAGGAACCCGCCACCAAGCCCAACTAGTTTTTTTTGTATTTTCAGTAGAGACGGGGTTTCACCATGTTAGCCAGGATGTTTTCGATTTCCTGACCTCGTGATCCGCCCGCCTCGGCCTCCCAAAGTGCTGGGATTACAGGCGTGAGCCACAGCGCCCGGCCGACATGTTTTCATTTATACCAAATAAATTCCTGGTTTCCCTCACCATTCAAAATTACAAACTCATTTTAATATTCATATAAATAGGTCATAATTTAGAAGGTAACTATAATACCTATAAAAAGAAAGTGAAAGATGATAAGACTGTTCATTTTTCATTTTTTGAATGATCCGTGACAGATACCATATAACTCATAGTGCTTGGACTTGGGGATTCAGAGTATTTTACATACTACCACATGTTGTAAATAAGAGGTCATGCTGTGGTTCAATATTCCTTCTGGTGGCATACAGTTAATCTTTCTTTTTTGTTATTTTTTTATTTTTAGTAAAGACAAGGTCTTGATACTTTGCCCAGGCTGGTCTCAAACTCCTGGGCTCAAGCAATCCTGCTGCCTCAGCCTCCCAAAGTGCTGGGATTACAGGTGTCAGCCGCTGTGCTCCAAACGGTTAACCTTTCTTTGAAGATCTATTTGTATGTCAGAGAAATAATACAATGTTAGTTGTAGGGAGTTTTTCTGTATAAAGCCTCATAATTACATCACTTTGTTCCTATTTCCACAAACCAAACTCTGCAATATCTTTGTGAGAAAAGGTTGATTTCTGTTCAACAATGAATGAAAGCATAATTGTATTCATCTAGACAGAGGATCATACTGACTTGGAATGCATATCAGAATCTCTAGAGAGTTATTCTTCATGAAGGGATGAGTATGTCTGCTAGGTGATAATCAGTATCTTCAAAGAATCTAGTTACCCACTTGAATGGTATGGAGGCAGGAAAAAGGTTGATAACTCCCAATATAATGCTTCATATTAATATTTTCCAAGCTATCCTTAATAATGACATTTACTGAGCATTTACTATGTACCAGATACAACTCTAAGAATATTTAACATGTATTTAAATCATTTAAATCCCACATATAACCTGATGAGGAAACTGAGGCACCAAGAAGTAAGATAACATACCCAATAAGTGGCTGAGTCAGGATTTCAGTGGGCTGAAATCAAATCTTTCTTGACCCCATCCCCAACCCTCCAGTTCTAGTTTCCTGGGGGTAACCATGGCTATCTATTTGAGGTGCAGCCTGCCAGATTTCATTTTATGCATTTGTAGACATAGGCATGTAGTCATAGGAAATGAATGTTTTTGTATTATATTAATATTTTCTTTTTTGTCTACACCAATCCTCCCATCTAATCTCTCTCCTACAGTGCACTGCCTCTTGAAGATGGCTAAGTTAAGCACTATTAAAAATTATTCAGAAACCCGTTTTGGATATCTGCTTTCTCCCATGGAGTATGTTGAAACCTTTAAGAATTTGTGGCTCCAAACTCTTGGGCTAAACCTGCAGCTAGAAAACACTGCTCTAGACCAGCTCTTCTCTACCATGGCTGCACATCAGAATCACCTGAGGAATTTTTTTTGAAATGTACTGATGTCCCAAAATCATTTTTCTGCCTCCATACTATTTACATACCTTATTCAACCTGGGACTTTCAGAGTTCACCTGAACCAACCAATGAAAGCACACCTGAGCTGACCAGTCAGCACTCACCTGCCTTGGCCAATCAGGGTCATCTGTATTGACCAATTAGAACACAGCTACATCTGCCAATCAGAACTAATCGAGTTTCAAATCTCATTTGTATAATCAGAACTTATTGGGAACCTGAGTGGAAACTTTTTCTATAAAACCCTAGCCATCCCTTTGTTCCCTGGAAAGCACCTTCCTTTTAAACATGTAAACTGCTCACTGTGATAAAGTTTCTTTCCTCCAAATTCCTGTTGACAGAACTTTGGTTTACAGAACACAACCACGCCCATCATTTAAATATCATCTATGGCTGCTTTCATGCTACTATAGGAAAGGATAGTAATTGCAATATACTATCCATATAGCCCTTTACACACAAACATTTTCTAATTCCTGGTCTAAGTCATCTCCTTTCTAAGACGGTTTGCTTCAGAGACCCGATGATCATGACAGAAACAGGTACACCACCATCTAACAAAGAGATTCAAAAGCTAGGGAATGGCCTTCCTTGGGATCACACTATAAATGGACCCATGAGCAAAATTTTGAATGGTTTTGCATTTTTCTGGAGAAAGTCATTTCTTCACAAATTTTCCCAGATAATTAGTTAGGCTAACAGCATAGGTAGAAGATAGAAATCAGTCAGGAATGAGATAAAAATGAGCAGCAACTGAGATAGAATATTAAAATAAAGTTGAGGGCCAGGTACTATCCTGCCTGTAATCCCAGAACTTTGCAAAGCTGAGGTGGGAATATTGCCAAAAATTCATGAGCAGTCTAGACAACTTAGTGAGACCCCATCTATACAAAAACGTTTTACGAAATGAGCCAGATGTGGTAGTATGCACCTGTGGTCTTAGCTGGTTGGGGGGCTGAGGCAGGAGAATCCCTTGAGCTCAGGAGTTCAAGGTTACGATGAGCTATGATTGCACAACTGCACTCTGGCCTGGTGGATAGAGCAAGTCCCTGTCTCTGAAAAATTAATTAATTAATTTGATTAAATAAAGTCACATCAAATTCAACTGACTAATAACTGCTCATTGAAACTAGAAACACCTCAAAGCCAAGGCATCAGCCCTAAATGTTACTATATCTACTCATATGGTCAAAATAAATTTAACAATTTCAATCCCAGAAGTGTTCATGAGGACCAGGTCAGATTATGAATAGGAAACTCCTCAGAAAAATAATAAAATATATGATAATAAGTAATTTGTTTGAGGGTTTATTTCCTTTAAATACAAAAAATTATCAGATCCAAAAAAAAAAAAACAGAAGAAGAAGAAACACAGAAAATATCCAGGAGCCCAAGGAAATAATCCACAGTGGCATTAGGGCTGGATTGAATTTTCCAAATATTTGAAAAGTTGTCTAAGAAATGTACAGGCATCATTGGCCAAGGGCCACTAATGAACATGTTCAAATGGCTTTTCTGGATTTCCAGAGGATTTTAAAGAGAAGTTTCTCTCAGGCCCTCATCAGTAGCTCTGAGGAAGGGTTAAAGGTCCATTTCTTCAATTTTCTCTTAATTTGCTTTGAAAACATTCTCCTCCAACAGTGCAAAAAAGCAAACTAACAAATGAACAGAAAAGGAGATTCTCCATCCCAGAAAAGATGGTGGCACAGTGATGACAGGAAAATAGCATTCTAATGTGATTGACAGATCCATTTTTTTTTTAATTTTTGTTGTGTTTAGATTTTAAATATTAACAGCTTATTATGTGATTGACCTAGTAGACAGTGTGTGTTTGGGGGAAGACTTGTGAATGTCAGTTCCATAAGGCCCACCACATCAAGATACTTCTAAAATATAAATATTATCATGGTCGTGGTAACACACTTGCCTTATTTAACCACATCTTCTGAAACTGTGACCTTCCAGAGGACCCAAGAGTCATTGCAACCCTACCTCATCAGGAAAGCAGAGCTATTGAGGTAGCCTCCCTATGCATATGACTGTGGGATGCTTAATGTTTCCAGCTCCTTGACCCACACCATGATTCCCAGATGCAGTTTTCTTAAGGGGACCCTCACAGTTTGAAATGGTTAAACTCTCTTTCCCCAAGTAGCTCACTCACTCCCATAAATAAAGTTCAAATGAAAATCTGTCTCAAGAAAAATTCTAAAAGCCCACTCCTTAGGTTCCTGGGAGATTTATGGTATGTGTATGCTAATCCTTGTTATTGCTGAAGTAAGACAAGTGAAATCAGCACATGGCTCATTAAGAAAAACCAAATGGTATAGATGTTAGCGTTTTAATTGTGGGCGGGTTTTCAGATTTCACAGAATGGCCTATTTAAAATAAGTTGAATGCAATACAAGGCGAATTTACGAGGAATTCTCTTTAATTGGGTCGACCAGTTCTTGGTTCAAACCTAGGAAAGAGAACAATTAAAGGTCCAGGCTTCATTTCACGGGTGGTTTTGGAAGGTAGTCTCATTACTTTATAGTCACAACTTGCATTCCCCGGTCACTGACGAGAAAGCTGAGAGCAAGGAGCTTTTCTGAAACCCATACCATTTTCTATTCTGATCCACTGCAAATGTTCTCTCCCCAAGGCACAGGAAGGACACATGGAGTGCATCTTGGCTACAACATATGGTGCTGAAACAGCAAGCTGATAAGTCTTTAGCAGTACTTGACAGTGGTAAGAGATCAATTATTGTCACATAAATATTAAAAAGCTCCCCTAGTACTTTGTTGTAATAAGTAAATTTAACCATGATAACTACCTCTCTGTTAATAGCAACAAATTTGCCTAGGAAACAAAGTGTCACTCCATTAGGTGTTCAATTAAATGCTCAGTTGGTCTGAGGCTGTGTTGCTGCTGTTCCTATTGCTGCTGCTTTCATCTGCAATGAAAGCGAAAACATGAAACAAGTACCTATTACCTTCCCTGGGGACCATGATTTTTCCATCCTGCAGGTGATACAAACTTTCTGAAGACTGCCAAATGTGGGTTTTGTCTGGGAAACTCTGACTTTGTCTCAATTTTTTGAGGAGATTGGATCTGGTCCTAGAATCAAGAGCACACACTCTTTTGCTCCTGAGGTTTCAAAAGTTCTTCTCTAGCAGATTCTAGCAATCAATCCACCAACAAGCATTCACTGATTGCCAACCTGATAGTTAGCTCAAGTCCCTTCTTCCCAAGGCACGGACTTCTCCTGGGCAGGCTTGGGGAAGTGGTGAAGAAAAAAGAAGCGTTAGCCAGGAGGCTGAAAATTCCACGATTCAGATGCTTACCCAATGTCTCAAGATTCTGTCTGTGGTCTGGAGAACTCAGTGCATTAATTCTAGTTTGAGCCACTGGGAAATAACTTCCCATTTCTCCACAGCTAGAATGGTGAAGCAGTCCCTTAAAACTGACTACAACTCCCCTGATTTGAGTTGTAATTAAGTTTACATTGCATTTCTAAGACACAAAAGCTCCAAAGAAAATAACAATATCAGCTTGTAAAATCAAAAAGAAAAATGTTTTCATATTTGGGAGTGTGTGCAGTTGTGCACAGAATAGATGGGAAGATGTTCAAAGCACCAAGACCTTCTCGACTTCAATGAGAAACAAATACCAACACACATAGTTATAGAAAGTATATTTATATGACACAATAACAACCTTTGACTATAGAGTCAAGAGAAGGAAGTCCAGTCTCTGGAATGAACAGGAGGGAGCAAAGCAAAGTGTTTAATGGTTAAAAGCATTTACCTTGGAGCCGGCCTACCTGAGTTCAAATTCTAGATCTGCTACTTACTTGAGCAAATCACTTACCCTTTTTGTGACTCGGTTTCTTCATCTGGAAATGGGGATAATAGTAGTGTATACCTTGTAAGGTTGTTTTGAAAAATAAGTGAATTAAGTTTTAAAATTTTAATTCAATTTAAATTTGAAATCCTTTGAATCTTCAATTGCAGAATTATTTTATTGCAAATTTATCTTCAAGAAACAGCAGTTCTCACCACTTTGGAGTCCCCCAGTCTGTCTCTGCATTTCTCTGGCTAGAAAAACTCAAAGACTTTTGAGCAAAGATTCAGCTTTGTCGAAGTACTAGGTATTTCAAGAAGGGCTGAAGGTGAGTCCCTTGAAAAGGCAAGCCCTCACCCTCATACACAATGGGCGGTAGAGTGTGGCTACAGATCAGTCCTGAATGTTTGCACAGTGGACCCAGACCATTGTTCTGGCTGGGAGCAGTTTCTCAGGGAGCTCTCTCCTGAGGAGCCAGCCTACATGGACTGGCAGAGTTAGGGAGAGACTATTCATTTCGGGAGTGTTGTTAATTGTTTTGACACCTGCCTCTGGCATCTGTACCTCTTGTGTAAATAAATAATTGGCTGGGGCCAGAGCACTGCCTGCTCTGAGATGATTGGAAGAAGTGCGGCTCAGGGAAACTCCCCGTGCTATTTGCAACAGTCCCTCTACATTCAAAACACATTTTTCTCCCTGTCCCCACTACTCCATTCTTTTTTTTTAATGGGAAAAAAAGAAACCTGTCTTTTCTTCGTATTCTCATCCCAGCTGGTGTTTCTTCCCTCTCTCTTTTCCTTCCCCCTCACCCCACTTGGGGAAAAAAAAACGAAAGAAGCCCTGGTTTCTAGGCAGTTAAAATAATGCCTTGTTCTATGGTAAAGTCAACAATTTGGGTAGGAGGCGATGGAAGGGAAGGAGGGTTCGGTGAACCCCCTGGACTGAATGCAACCTCCCTGCCCCTTCTGCCCACGTTTGGATTGCTTGCCTTTCTGTATTTTATCTCATTTTGAGTACATGCCCTCAGAGGTCGGGGATATGGCTTCCTTTACACTGTGACAAGGTCCTAGCATCATCACAGTCATAACAGCTAACATTTGCAGAGTGTTGCCTATATGCCAATCACGTAGATCAGCACTGTAGACACTCTACCTTCTTCAATTTTCATGTCAGCTCTGGAGGATCGATACTCATGATCCCTCTATGGCAGATGCAGAAACTGAATCCCACAGAGGTCCAGTGAGCTGCCTAAGGTCACACACTGAGTAAGAGGAGGAGGCTGCAAAGCCTACAGGGTAACCAAGTCTCAGACTTACCGGTTTAGTTGTCCTTAGGTCACATTTGAGCTCATTATGAGTACAAGCCTTCAGAGGGCAGGGCTGCAGCTACTCTTCTACTAGTCACTAGCTTATTCGAAGCGGCCAATCCACATAAAATGATCCTCATGCTTGGGAACAGCAGCCCTAATCTTTAGTTTCTTTAATGGGTTTAGAAAAGGCCATTAATTCTGAGAAAGTCATTCTCCTGCCGTGTGCCTGACAAGTGAGAGGTGAGCTATATGCCTGACAGAATCATTCTGAGTCAAAGAACAGCCCTTTGTATGGAAGTATTCTCAAATTCCCCCCAACATAAAGTGAAGAGAAACATAATAGAACAAATTTCCGAAGCTATTTTTAAAAAATGGGGAGAGTAAATTTAGTGCTCATGAGAGTGAGGAACTCAACAGGATGATCTGGAGCAGACCACTGAGTTTCACAACTCACACTCTGCCAATCTCCTCCGTAAATACCCGGGCTATTCCAGGCCTGCTTCCTCTCTGGAGCAGATGCCACCAGTCTCGGAACATCATGGGGGTAGAGATGTAATAGGCAAAAGAGGCAAAAGACCATGTGGTGACACCATTGCACATTCATTTAGTGCTTCAGAATGTGCAAAGTGGCATCGCCTACACGATCTCGTTTGTTCCCCTTACATTGGGGGCCAAGTCTAGGCAGGACTGGTATTAGTACCACCCCATTTGTCACATCAGGATCACGAGATTCCATATGCTGACTGGACATGCCCCAGCTCCCACAGCCACTGAAGTAACAGAATCGGGATTTGGCACAGGTCAGCTGACTCCAAATCCCTGCATTTTCTGATAAAAGGATTTCAGAAGTAGGAATTTGGTTTTTGTTTTGTTAAAGTGCACCAGAGTATTCCTGGAAATGAACACGCCATTTTCAGTGTACATATTAAGGGCCTGGCACATGCCCTATAGACTCCCTGAGAAGGCACACACTCTTATTGGGTTCAGTTAGGACATTTCAGGGACACGTGGCACCCAGTCAGTCTGCCATCCATCTCTTGCTTCAGTCTCCCTTTTCTCCAAACTCCTACAAAATGTAAGTGCAGAAGTGTCCTGTTCAGTTCAGTTTTGCACTTATACTCTACTCGATCTAATTTACATTTCATCTTACCTGCTTTGATGTTGTTTCACAAGTCCTGTATCTCCAAACATATTGAAAACTCTTACATGTTTTTTCCACTGTACCCAGCAATATGATCATCAACAAATAATCATATGCACTCCACTTTATGGTTTCCAAAGAGGTTAGCTGCAGAGCCTCAGCAAACTCAGAACAAAGTAAATCAATAATGGCATTGAAAATTATTACCATTTACTGAGCACCTACTATATGCCAGGCAATGGGCAAGGAACTTGATGTGCATTATCTTATTTAATTCTAACAATGTTATAAGGTTGATACTGTTATTATACATAATCTGTAGAACAAACTAAAGCCTAGAGCAGTAATCCTCAAACTCCTTGCTGTTAAGGCAACTTTAAACTTATAAAAATCTTGGAGAACCCCAACAAGCTTTTGTTTATGTGTAATATGTATATGTATCTCAATACTTTGCAAATTAGAAATTAAAATTGAAGTTTTTAAAACCCAGCAACACACAAGCACACATTCCATTAGCCATCAGAGTGATGAAATCATCATTCATCATGGGGCCTCTGGAAATCTTCACTGTGTACATTCATGAGGGAATAGAAATGAAACAGGCAAGTAAGTTCTTACTGTTATTACAGAAATTGTTTGGATTTCATGAACCTCCTTGGATCCTCAGACCACACTTTGAAAACTACTGGCCTAGAGAGTTGATTGAATGTTCAAGATCACTCAAAAAGTTATCAGATTAAACCACAGCAGCATGAATCTAGAGGCCCTTCTTTGAGTCACTGGGCTATACTGATATTTATTTGCCTCATTCTGGAGTCAGGGAGAAAAGGGGGTAGGTAGCTCCATGCCATTAGGACCAATTACTATGGTGACAGTAAGTATAAGTGTTAGGGAAGCCAGGCGGCATGCTGCATTCTTTGCTTAGGTGGGGGCAGCTCACTGCCCAGGGTCCTTGGACTTCCTTTCTCAGTCTTTCCCGAGCACAGAACAAACATCTTGCCTAGAGACTTGATTGATGGCCCTCCCTCTTCTCTACATCTCCTTTCTTCTTCCCCATGTAGTGGCAAAGAGCAGAAGCTCTATGACTCACTGATTTCATGACCCTGGACAAGCAATTTAATCTCTTTCTCATCTGTAAAATGGAGATAAGAATAATACCTAACTCAAAGGCAAGATTGAGAGAGCTAAACAAGATAATGTATGTAAAGTTTTTAACACAGAGATGGCCATATAGTTATATCAAAAAGAAGCAGCAAATACAACTACCACTAATAATCATAATCGGTTGACCATTTACTCTATATGAATTGGTATGCTAATGCTTTACGTGTACTAATTCATGTAATCTTCACAACCTTTAGGATTGGGGTCATTTTGCCAATGAGAAAATTGAAACAGAGAGGTTAGGTGGCATTACAAGGTCACAGAACTCCTAAGTGATGACACTAGAAGTCAAACGCTGGCTCTCTCATTCCAGAACCTGAGTTTAGAGCCGTAAGGCTCCCCTCAAAGAAAAGTCCAAGCTGCTACACCCAGAGGAAGCAGAAAAACAAATCCTTATCCTAAAATCTCTAGATACAACGTAAGCATAAGAAAACAAAACAGAGTCTTTTTCATCAACAATGTACAAAGGGCCAAGGAGACGAGGATTTTCAGGTTTGTGGATAGGATACCCACCACAGTTGCTCACCGGTGGCCAGATCAGAGCTCACAACATCCTCTTAATCATCGCGTATTTGTTTCAAAGTCTTATAACCTCATGCATGGTCTCTGCACCAAATAAATGGAAATCCCTTGCTTCACTCAATTACTCTTCATTGACTAATATAGTGGCTGATGTACTGAACCACAAGCACCTAGCTGGCTTTGAGGCAATCTTGTGGAAGCCAGAGTCCCTCACTGGTGATCTGCTGAGTATTGGTGGTTGACAGGCCACTTATTTTCCTGTCACTTCAAAGTGCAACGCAGAAGACACTTATTTCATTTTACTGCTTTGCAACCGAGATAGCCTAGGCAGTTACTGGGTTTATGCTTCACTCTTATGTTTATTTCTCCTTGAAAAGCAAAGGATCCCTTCACTGCCGGCCTCAGTGACATCAAACCAAGTAATGGAGTGAAACAGAGAATGCAGGGGATCAGGATTGGACCCTAGGTGTATGAATTAAAACGCAGTGCAATATCTCCGCCACTGGTGTCAGAAGGCATAATTTGTATAACGAGCAGCTGCAGGCAATTGCTCAGTGTGGTCTGAAGCAAGAACTTTAATAAAATAACAGCTCACGTTGATTCAACGTACTAAGTATGCCAAGCACGTGTTTCACATGTATTAATTCATTGAGTCCTCACAACAGTGCTATGACAAAGGTCTTCTTCCCATTTTACAGATGAGGAAACTGAGACAGAGACCTGAAGTAATTTTGCCAAGGTTGAACAACTAGTAAATGCCAAAACTGGGATTTGAACCCAACTATTCTCACTCCAGAGCTACCTTCATGTACTATAGTGTCTCTGTTGAAGGAGGAAATGGTACAAAATAAACTACTTTCATATGCTGGATCTTGTTTGATGAGTCATTCATCTAGTCAGCAAATCATTACTGTTCACGTTATGTGTGCCAGAAATTGTATCAACACTAAGGATCCTGTAGGTGAGGACAGAAGTCCCTGCCTTTGTGAAACTTCAAATCAAATGTGGGAGACAGACACTAATCCAAAGAATTTCACCAGTAAGAGTAAAATCACAACCGTGACAGGTGATACCAAGGACAATTATATCATTCTCAGAAAACAGATAATAGGAAACTTTGACCTTGAAGGAAGGAGGGGGCACACAATTAGAAATTCTTCCCTTAAGAAGTGACAATTGAGTTGCCATCTCAAGAGGTGGGGAAAGAGCATTCCAGACAGAAGGAACAGCACGTGAAAACTATTTTTTCTCCTTTTTCCCAAGCCTTTTTGACAGCTGCACTGGGCTCGTTCTCTGGCCTCCGTTTGAGTTAGATGGTTCACTTTATCATGGTGAGACAAACATGACAAACCTAAAAATAATGGCTTCTTTTTTTTAAAAAAAGCAGCCTGATTGCATAAAAAGATTTAAAACTTAGGGCTCACCATTTTATCTCTTTTCTCTAAGTGCCCAAAGATGAGCAGGGGTGTCAACTAAGACTAATTGTTCCAATTGCAGCTGAATTTCCACCTCCTTATGAACTGGTTCTAAAAGATCCCCTTTAACAAAGGTAAAAGGGCTAGTCAGAGCTGGAGGGGGGAGGCGGAGGTTCTGAGGGATGGTGTGGGAAAAAGGAAAAAGCTCCCTACTGGACTGCATCAAAAGCTCTTTGCTCCCAGTTCTTGTTCCCTCCAAGCACATTTCTCTTGCCCTTCTGCCTACTCCCATCTGCCCATTAACCTTGAAGCCTGTGCAGTGAGCAGGGACATCTTAGAATCCATTTGAACTTGGGGCTTGGCTGCCAGCTTCCACAGAGACTTGGAATCAGGTTGTCCTTCCAGACAACAGGGATTAGCACAGCCCAGGGACAGAAACACATTTGGCAAGCACTTCCCTGTCCTCAGAACCCCCATACCTGCTACGCCCTTCTGACATGAAGACCAAGCCACCTCCATCTCCTTACTCCCTAAAGCCCTTGAAGTACCCTGACATATCAATCCCTAATCTGATGTGCAAAAGGGCAGGACCCAAGCACATATGAGCTGGTTTCTTTTCTTTACTTATTTATTTGTGTATTTATTTTGGCAATAAATAAAGACTTAGGATACCCTTCTTATATTTGAACATGATGAGTTCTTATCCCAGCAGAAGTCACAGTCCTTGGGTTATTGATTTCCACTCTGAGAAACTTCCAGTCTAATGTGAGAGACAGACATTAACCCCAAAAATCTCACTACTCACAGTAAAATCACAATGGTGACAAGTGATACCAAGTAGAACTTTATGGTTCGCCATCTCCACAATACAGATATGGGGGAGTAGGATGGACTTGTTCTGAATTGATCTATAACATTCCCTTCGGTAGAGTGGGAAGAGCAGCAGCCCCCTATGTAGTGATTATGAACACAAAATCAGACTGCGTGGGTTTGAATCCTAGCTCCACCCCTTGCTAACTGTGTGTAAACCTGGATGTCTTTTATAAACTTTAGTTACCTCTTATGTAAAATGAGGACAATAATGTAAAGTGGGGATAATAGTACTTAATCTTAGCATAAAGTTATTATGGGGCTTAAATGAGGTGATACATGTAGAAGACTGTCTGAAACTCACTAAGCTCTCAATAATTCTTAACCATTATTCTTTATGAACCATGTGCCTTAATTTCATGAAGCCAATTAAGCAATTCAGTGAAGTACATGCAATCACACATCTACTGGTACCTGTGATCCTTTCTCTATCCCAATTATACAAGGTTAAGTACTAAATAATAACCTTGCTCCATTCCACATTTTTGACAAAGTTTTGCTACAAATACAGTATTTTGACCATTATTTTATTTTGGAGCTTGAGTTCTGTAAAGGGTTTTGTCATTTCTTCATTGCGAACCTCTTAAGCACATTAAAAAACATTTTGTCCTTGTATACAGTTATACAATAGATTTCTTACAAATCCGTATATATGGCCTCCCCCATTAGCCATGGTATCAGTTACCTACAGTCAACTTGTGGTCCAAAAACATTAAGTAGAAAATTCCAAAAATAAACAATTCATAAGTTTTAAATTGGACACTTTTTTTTTTTTCTTGAGACAGAGTTTTGCTATTTTCGCCCAGGCTGGAGTGCAATGGGGCCATCTCGGCTCACTGCAACCTATGCCTCCCTGCTTGAAGTGATTCTCCTGCCTCAGACTCCCAAGTAGCTGGGATTACAGGCGGACACCACCACACTCAGCCAATTTTGTATTTTTAGTAGAGACAGGGTTTCGCCATGTTGGCCACAGGCTGGTCTCGAACTCCTGACCTCAGGTGACCCACCTGCCTCAGCCTCCCAAAGTGCTGGGCTTACAAGCATGAGCCACTGCACTCAGCCTAAATTGGACACTTTTCTGAGAAGCATTATGAAATCTCAGGCAGCCCTGCTCCACCATGTCCAGTACATGAATCCTCCCTCTGTCCAGCATATCCATGTTGCCTACTTGTTAGTCACTTAGTAGTCATCTCAGTGATCAGATCAACTGTAGTGATACTGTAGTGCTTGTGTTCAAGTGGCACTTATTTTACCTAGTAATAGCCCCAAAGCAAAAAAGCAGTGATGCTGCATAATGTTATCATTGATTTATATGATATTTTATTATTACCTATTGTTGTTATCTCTTAGTGTACCTAATTTATAAACTAAACTTTATCAATAGGGATGTATGTGTCAGAAAAAAAAAAACAGTATATATAGGATTCAGTACTAGCCGTGGTATCAGGCATTCACTGGTGGCCTTGGAATGTATCCCCCACAGATTAAGGGAAACTACTGCATGTAATTGGAGTTAAAATATGCCTACCTTGAAGGAACTTTTATTCTTCCTTGTATAGCAGTCATATTGCATGCACATTAAACCCCAAGGTTGAGGTTTTTCTCATTTTTTTCTAGATTCTTGTGGGTCTGTGAGAAAAACCTGTGAAGACTCGTTGCTGTTTTTTTTTTTCCCTGAATCAACAGCAACATTGATTTATAGCTTAATGGTGATCCCCCGAGTACTTAATAGCATAGATTACACTGTAATAAATTCATTTCCTCTAGACTTAAGTGACTAACATGCTGGTCTATTACACTGGTATAATAATATAGGAACTTTCTTCCTGGTTACTGAGAAAATTTCTAAGGAATTGGTACCTACTTAAATAGGAGTATTAAAAACAATTTTCTGCTGGTGGATTCTTTCTATAAATTAATTCTTACCTGGGAAACAAAAATGGATAATTTCATTTTCTAAGAATATGCTCACCATGTGCACTTGAACGAGCAGGTCTATTTATTTTAGTTAACTTTAATTATCCTTTAAACATTCAGGATCATTAGGAGAATTAAGATGTTTAATACTGTTCAAATACACTTACTAATGTCAAGATTCTCACTTTGCATTTTATCTTCTGGTTCCTGAATCTGGGTCAAATCTGCCTGCACTGCACATCTCCAAATGTATTTTATCCCTTTTTCCAGGCCTCAGGCCCCGTTACGTGTTAATCAGTAAAAGAAAAATCTTAACATACAGATGCTTGTACTTAACATCTGTCAGTAACCCCCTGATTAATGACTCCTGTGTTGCCTAGCATGTCCAAACATCATAAGGCTTGGCTAATGTTTTGATCAGGCCTGAAGAGCGTGTTTAAGAGATTCTCTTATGGACAGCTAGAGGGTAGGAAATAATCACATTGAACGAAGAGTCCAAGTTCTTGCAACTTGTAGTGAAATCTTTCTGAATATTGATTCCCTTTGCTAAGAAGCTCAGAAGTTCAAAGCAAGGACCTGAGGCCATGGCTCCCCCTTGCCTCCTTCAGACAAACTGAACTCCTCCTCCTTCTAAATGAACAGGATTATGAAACAGAATTTTTTAAAGCGACGTTACCCCCTTGACCTCTTTTCAGGAGGCTCTGTTATTAACATTAACTTAAATTCCCTCCGACAGAACCGAGTTTTCAAATAAATTACACTCAGATCATTCCTCCCACTTCATCCTAGTGGTATTTTTAAAATGATGCAATGTGGATAATTTTGTATCTTAGAGTGAGGCTTTTAAAATTCATCCTCAGGTAAGTGAGCATTGCTCTGGACGAGTGGCAAGCTGGTATGGCAACTGACTGCTTAACCTACACAGGGCCTGCCACTGGTAGCTTAAATACAAAGACATTCTGTGGTTCTACCTGTCTCTTGGTCCTTACAGGAACAGAAAGGAGCCTCACCACATTCCAGAGAGTTGAGGGTAGCGATATTGCCATGTGGCAGATACACAAAAGTATTTGTCAAATAAATCAATGAAAGAATGAATGCCTAGTTTATTTTTAAACACAGAAAAGAAAGCAAGCCCACAGCTCCTCCCTACCCCCACCACCCCCATACCATGATGCCATTCCGGGAATAAGCTTCGTCATCACAAGTTCTCATTTCTTCCTCAGAAACAGAGACTAGGCCTTTTGTATTTGACCAGTGAGTGAGAACATCAATGTACCTAGGAAGCCTTCCTTAATTAAACCAAAGGCTAAAAAAGAGGCCACTAGTTTGAACATGCATGCAGCCATTGGTAACTTTTAAAAGAGCAGTTCCAGTGGAGTGGTGAAGGCGGAAGCCACCCTGCAGTGGGTTGAGTCGAGTAGGTGGAAAAGCAGCAGAGGCAGGAAATGTAGGCCAGTCTTTTAAGCAATTTGTCAGGGAAGAAAAGGATGGAGAGAGAAGAGCAGCTTTAGGGAGAAAGCCATTCTTCCTGTTCCCCCTAACAAGGGAAAGTGTTTTCAGGAAAGTCATCTATTTTATTTGCACAGGGTAATCCCTGAGCCTTCTTTCAAGCCAAGGAAAATAAAATGAGGGAAGCAAAAATGTTGAGGATGCAGAAAAAAAGAAGGAATAAAACCGGGGAATTTTCCAAAGAGCACCTGGGGTTAGTTTTGTCCAAGAAGTGAAGAGTGGAGCATACCTTCTCTTTGCAAAGATACAGAATGAGGAAAGGATGCATTGGCATGCAGAGGACTGTGGAGAAGGGGTGGATGTAGTGATAAGGATGTGCTAAGGACACAGTGAAGGAATTCAAGAGAAGCAGGAGTTGCGAGGCTCAAAGGGGGTTTGGTGATGGTGACTGGGAGAAAACAGAACATCTTCTGTTCTCCTCAAGGGGAGTCAGGAGAGCTGTTCAGGCATTTTCTGAACTAGTAATAGTAAGGGTCTGGCGTCAGATGAAGGCAAATGCTGTCGGATGACACACTAGTCTCCAGGATTTTGCTATATAAGTCTCTATACAGACAAATAACCCAGTGTAGCAATCAGCCCAGCTGCTATTTTCCTGAAGGAAAGACTAGGAGAATGATCATTTTTAGCCTATAGGGCTCATCAATTCTAGAGCTGTCTCCCTGCCAGTGGAGAGGAAAGGGCTACAGCTATGTGATTTACATAAAAAACAAGTCCTGGTCAATGAGGAAGATCAAGCAGGGAATTATTAGAAGTCACCCAGGCTTCCTAGAAACTTTTTTTTTAATTTATTTATTATTATTATACTTTAAGTTGTAGGGTACATGTGCATAACGTGCAGGTTTGTTACATATGTATACTTGTGCCATGTTGGTGTGCTGCACCCATCAACTCGTCATTTACATCAGGTATAACTCCCAATGCAATCCCTCCCCCCTCCCCCCTGCCATGATAGGCCCTGGTGTGTGATGTTCCCCTTCCTGAGTCCAAGTGATCTCATTGTTCAGTTCCCACCTATGAGTGAGAACATGCGGTGTTTGGTTTTCTGTTCTTGTGATAGTTTGCTAAGAATGATGGTTTCCAGCTGCATCCATGTCCCTACAAAGGACACAAACTCATCCTTTTTGATGGCTGCATAGTATTCCATGGTGTATATGTGCCACATTTTCTTAATCCAATCTGTCACTGATGGACATTTGGGTTGATTCCAAGTCTTTGCTATTGTGAATAGTGCCGCAATAAACATAAGTGTGCATGTGTCTTTATAGCAGCATAATTTATAATCCTTTGGGTATATCCCCAGTAATGGGATGGCTGGGTCATATGGTACATCTAGTTCTAGATCCTTGAGGAATCGCCATACTGTTTTCCATAATGGTTGAACTAGTTTACAATCCCACCAACAGTGTAAAAGTGTTCCTATTTCTCCACATCCTCTCCAGCACCTGTTGTGTCCTGACTTTTTAATGATCGCCATTCTAACTGGTGTGAGATGGTATCTCATTGTGGTTTTGATTTGCATTTCTCTGATGGCCATGATGATGAGCATTTTTTCATGTGTCTGTTGGCTGTATGAATGTCTTCTTTTGAGAAATGTCTGTTCATATCCTTTGCCCACTTTTTGATGGGGTTGTTTGTTTTTTTCTTGTAAATTTGTTTGAGTTCTTTGTAGGTTCTGGATATTAGCCCTTTGTCAGATGAGTAGATTGCAAAAATTTTCTCCCATTCTGTAGGTTGCCTGTTCACTCTGATGGTAGTTTCTTTTGCTGTGCAGAAGCTCTTTAGTTTAATGAGATCCCATTTGTCAATTTTGGCTTTTAATATCCCTGATGAACATCAATGCAAAAATCCTCAATAAAATACTGGCAAACCGGATTCAGCAACACATCAAAAAGCTTATCCACCATGATCAAGTGGGCTTCATCCCTGGGATGCAAGGCTGGTTCAACATTCACAAATCAATAAACATAATCCAGCATATAAACAGAACCAAAGACAAGAACCACATGATTATCTCAATAGATGCAGAAAAGGCTTTTGACAAAATTCAACAGCCCTTCATGCTAAAAACGCTCAATAAATTCGGTATTGATGGAACGTACCTCAAAATAATAAGAGCTATTTATGACAAACCCACAGCCAATATCATACTGAATGGGCAAAAACTGGAAAAATTCCCTTTGAAAACTGGCACAAGACAGGGATGCCCTCTCTCACCACTCCTATTCAACATAGTGTTGGAAGTTCTGGCTAGGGCAATTAGGCAAGAGAAAGAAATCAAGGGTATTCAGTTAGGAAAAGAAGAAGTCAAATTGTCCCTGTTTGCAGATGACATGATTGTATATTTAGAAAACCCCATTGTCTCAGCCCAAAATCTCCTTAAGCTGATAAGCAACTTCAGCAAAGTCTCAGGATACAAAATTAATGTGCAAAAATCACAAGCATTCTTATACACCAGTAACAGACAAACAGAGAGCCAAATCAGGAATGAACTTCCATTCACAATTGCTTCAAAGAGAATCAAATACCTAGGAATCCAACTTACAAGGGATGTAAAGGACCTCTTCAAGGAGAACTACAAACCACTGCTCAGTGAAATCAAAGAGGACACAAACAAATGGAAGAACATACCATGCTCATGGATAGGAAGAATCAATATCGTGAAAATGGCCATACTGCCCAAGGTAATTTATAGATTCAATGCCATCCCCATCAAGCTACCAATGAGTTTCTTCACAGAATTGGAAAAAACTGCTTTAAAGTTCATATGGAACCAAAAAAGAGCCCGCATCTCCAAGACAATCCTAAGTCAAAAGAACAAAGCTGGAGGCATCACGCTACCTGACTTCAAACTATACTACAAGGCTACAGTAACCAAAACAGCATGGTACTGGTACCAAAACAGAGATATAGACCAATGGAACAGAACAGAGTCCTCAGAAATAATACCACACATCTACAGCCATCTGATCTTTGACAAACCTGAGAGAAACAAGAAATGGGGAAAGGATTCCCTATTTAATAAATGGTGCTGGGAAAATTGGCTAGCCATAAGTAGAAAGCTGAAACTGGATCCTTTCCTTACTCCTTATACGAAAATTAATTCAAGATGGATTAGAGACTTAAATGTTAGACCTAATACCATAAAAATCCTAGAGGAAAACCTAGGTAGTACCATTCAGGACATAGGCATGGGCAAAGACTTCATGTCTAAAACACCAAAAGCAACGGCAGCTTCCTAGAAACTTTTAATGCCAGGCTTAGCTCATTCCATCTTCCACATCTCTCACCCTATACCCTGAAACTTCACCATTGTTTTAGGACTCTGTTGCCTTCCTGCCTGTTTACCCAGAACATTCTCATAGCATACCAGTCAGCCATTGTGCCTGAATTCCCAACTATTAGAATCACTTCTTTGGGGTAAGGCTATGTTTAATGAAGATATGTTAAAATGAGAGAAATATGTAGCAACACCTGGGTACCCAGTGACACCCACAAGTACATTTGCATTGCGGTCTGTGTCACTTTAGCTTGCTGTCACCTTAGGAGCATAGGGCCTGGAGGGGGTATGGAAAAACATAGGGGTCTGGAAGGTTGCAGAACACAGGGAGAAGCCAAGAAGACAGACCAGAATTTGTCAATACAGTGTGGGAAAAATCAGGGATCTGGGCTCTGGAAGCAGCTCTCATCCAGTGTTTGGGAAAGGGGGCTGGAAGACAACTTTTCCCACTTTATACTTTTGTCCAGGTCCAATAAGAAGCCCTGAAGGACATTATTCTTATAAGAGCACATGGAAAAGGATTCATCTTCCTACCAACACTAATGTCTTCCAGGTTAGTGTTCTACCAGAAGTGAAGCAACACTGGAAGAGCTCCCAAGGAAAGAGAACAGTTATTTCAAAAGGTTTAACCTATAAACTACCTCAATGTAGACCCATGACAAAAGAGTTACTCTGGAGGCCGGGGAAGGTCCCACTCCTGAAAAGTCATGTATTGACCCAAAATGACAAAGATCCAAACGCCCTGGATTAAAACTGTCACTTTGCTTTAAAGACAGATGCCTTAGGATTCATATACCCTTAGGAGGGGCAGCATCCTTCCTTAAACATACATTGTAATTTTAATGAAAGATTAGAGCCTATTCTGGGAGCAACACTTCCTATTGGCAAAATAGAAATATCTTTATTGTTTTTGTGATTATAGAGGTAATACATGATCTTCATGAACATTCAAATAATACAAATGTATAGAAAGTAAACAGTAAAAGTACATTGTAATGTCACTTCTCTAAAAAGTTGTTTATACACTTCCAGATTTCACTAACCTATAAAATCACTTCATTTATGCTATTTTGTACCTTAATTTTTTCACTCAACAATATATTATGGCCAGTAAGGAGAAGTGAGTTTCTAACAAATTGACTCTCTCACAGATAATAATGATAAATTCAGGACAAAATACAGAATAACAACTACCTGAGGGCTCTGGACAGTAAGCAAAGGTAGTTCAAAAAAAGAAGCATTTCCCTGAGAATTTGTAACTGCAGTCTGACCCTCATGTGGGTTTCTGGTTGGGATTCATGCTACCTGTCCAAAAACCCTCAAGCAAAAAATTGAACTAAAAGTGGTCCAAGGTTGGCCGGGCGCGGTGGCTCAAGCCTGTAATCCCAGCACTTTGGGAGGCCGAGATGGGCGGATCACGAGGTCAGGAGATCGAGACCATCCTGGCTAACACGGTGAAACCCCGTCTCTACTAAAAAATACAGAAAACTAGCCGGGCGCGGTGGCGGGCGCCTGTAGTCCCAACTACTCGGGAGGCTGAGGCAGGAGAATGGCGTGAACCCGGGAGGCGGAGCTTGCAGTGAGCTGAGATCTGGCCACTGCACTCCAGCCTGGGCGACAGAGCGAGACTCCGTCTCAAAAAAAAAAAAAAAAAAAAAAGTGGTCCAAGGTTGGTAGTAACCTCCAGGCTACTGGCAGGAACAAATGCAAATCATCTCTGGAAGAATTCCAGCTGAACTCCAGTAGAAAATATACAGAATATATTACCAACCAAACAACTCCTTTCCTAGCTATAGACAGCGAAAAACTCTTATATATGTGCAGTGGAAAATATGCAAAATAATACCTATAGCATCAATACTTTTAATATGAAAACCACACCTGGCAATAGCCCAAGTTATTGAACAAATCAAAATAGATAAGTAAATTCCATGATAGTTATACCATTGAATGTCACACAGTACTTATAATGAACTACAGCCACATGCATCAACACGAAAAGATCTCAACAACATAACACTGAGCAAAGGAACAGTACATATACAGTATGATTTAACTTATATGAATTTTGAGAGTATTATATATGTGTGATAAAAGTAAAGAAAATCAAGGGAATGATTTTTCTGAATTTCAGAGTAGCAGTTACTGCCAGGTGACAAGAGGGATACACTCAGAGCAGACAGGTGACTTCAGAAATAGTGGCAATGTTCTATTTTCCTAAGCTGGGAGTGAAGTGCTTATTTTATTTCCCTCCATTTTCATTCTTTAAAATGTACACATATGTTATCTACACTCTAGTAAGTATAATTATTTGACTGTATGTTTTTTTAAAATCCAATCAAAAAACAAAGGGGAAACTGGATATTTAAATAAGTTCTGAAAGAAACAGTGAATTTTTATTTTTTTAAAAATGGCCCTAGAGTCTTACAACTTTGAAGAATTCAGATTTTCTTACCTTGGGTTTCCGTACAGATGCACATGGGCCTGGGTTAACATGGAACAGAATGCCAAAGTGGGTCTTTGAAGGTCATCCAGACCAGCCCCCAGTCTTTTGGACAGATTGAAATAAATCTCATCAGAAAATAGAATAACTGACTATACATTACAAATTGTATCAGAAGATGAATCCATAGCCTCTTTAGTTAAGTTGCTGTAAGTGTGCCTTTTCTCCAAGTGGATCTTTATCATGCTTTCTTTATGAAAATGCATTATGAATATTTTCAAACATACAAAAGTGTGGAGAGAATACTGTAACTGACCTCATAAAGATCTATCAATGAGAGCAACAAGGAACAAAATGTTGCAACAAGTGCTTTAGTTGTGTTGTTTCTGTATTTATTTATTTGTTTTTTTAATGTGACAGAGATTCTCAATCCGTCTTCCAGGATGGAGTGATCACAGCCGTAACCGTGAACCCTGAGGATGGCCACAGTGATCCTCCAGCCTAGGCCTCCCAAAGTGCTAGAATTAAAGGTGGGAGCCATCATGTCCGACCCTGTTTCTTTATTTCTAAAGTATTTTAAAATAAATCTCAAGGATGTCATTGAGCCCCTACATACTTCCGTATGCATCTCTAAATGTACATACATTTTTATTACTCATTCATAATGACATTTCACATCAAATAAAATTAACAATTCCTTGATAAAACCTGGTGCATAGTCACATTTCCAAGATTGCTTCAAAATTTAATCTTACAATTATTTTGATGGAACTGCTTCTTTATTTTTTCAAATAAATTTTGTGTATATTTGAGGTTTTCAACATGGCTGCTATACAATATATACAGATAGTAAATTGGTTACTATAGTGAAGCAGATTAACATATCTATCATCTCACATACTTAGATTTTACTTATTTAACAAAAATCCCAATACAATACAATTTTGTGAATTTTAGTTCTCGAGTTATACATGAGGTCTCCAAACTTGTTCATCTTACATATCCCTTGATCTACATCTCCCTGTTTCCTGTCTCCCTTCCCCATCTCCCCTGGGCCCTGCCTGCGATAACCATTGTTTAATTCTCTATCTGTGCACTTGAGCTATATTTATTTTTATTTTAGAGACAGGATCTCACTCTGTCACTCAGGCTGGAGTGCAGTGGGGCAACCACAGCTCACGGCAACCTTGAACCCATGGGTTCAGGCGATTCTCCTGCCTCAGTCTCCCAAGTAGCTCAGATCACAGGCATGCATGGCCATGTCTGGCTAATTTTTTTAATTTTCTGAACAGACAGGGTATCACTATGTTGCCAAGACCGGTATGGAACTCATGGGCTCAAGTGATCCTCCCGCCTTGGCCTCCCAGAGTGTTGGAATTACAGGCGTGAGCCACTGCACTCAGCCTATTTGAGCTCTTTTTAAAACATTCTGCATAAGTAGGATCATACAATAATTTTTCTTTCTGTATCTGGATTATGAAATGTCCACCAAGAAATTATATATATATAATTATATATATTATTTATAATTATATATTACATTATAATCACTTATAATTATTATATAATATATATAATTCATATATATGTATGTGTGTATACATATATATATGTCTTTAAAAAGGAGATCCTGCCGCTAGCCACAACAGGGATCAACCTGGAGGACATTATGCTAAGTGAACTGCATTTATTTTTGAAGTACTGCTAATGTTAATGTTCACTGGTCTGGGTCAGAGTCTGTATTCCAACATGGCTTACCATCTCCCAGATGACAAGGGTGGGCTTTTGGCTGTTTTTCACAAGTGTGGAAAAATGTGTCCCTAAACCTTCTGAACTCATTCACTTACTGCCTGTCAAGACTAACACCTGTTTGCCAGTTGACATTCTGGAGTACAGAGTGGATCAATCAGACCCCTGTGGTAATAAAGCCCACAAGAAAGTTATTTGGTAGTAGCCCCACCTTGCCTGCTACTGCTCTAGCTGGTGTGTGGCTTTAAAACCCTCAAAACCACTCTGAATTCCACCTAGGGCTGTACCATGGCAATAAAATCCTGCTGTTTTGGAGTATTCAACTAGCAGCAATAAAACCCAGAAATGACTTGTATAAATGTTTTGTTGTCTCCTTCTTGACAAGAATTTTTTTTAAATAATCCCATTGATGCTATAAGCAGTGTCTCTCAGGCAGACAAACACTGCCAGCTGCTTCTGCACGGGTTAGAAAGAGCTATAGGATCCACACTGGAAGCTTTCATTATAATTTTGTTAAAAACAAATACCCTATGACACAGAAATTCCTAATTTTTATATTTGCGCTAGAGAACACACACATTGTGTGCTAAGGAGCTGTTTAAAAGGATTTTTCGTTACTGTTTTTTGTTTTAATAAAGACAAAAGTTAGAAAAAAACCTAAATATTCATTAAAAGGGAATCAATGTATTCATCGTGTAAAGTACCATGCTTCATTCTTTAAAAGAATGAAGTAGGCCGGACGCAGTGGCTCAAGCCTGTAATCCCAGCACTTTGGGAGGCCGAGACAGGCGGATCATGGGTCAGAAGATCGAGACCATCCTGGCTAACACGGTGAAACCCCGTCTCTACTAAAAAATACAAAAAACTAGCCGGGCGAGGTGGCAGGCGCCTGTAGTCCCAGCTACTTGGGAGGCTGAGGCAGGAGAATGGCGTAAACCCAGGAGGCAGAGCTTGCAGTGAGCTGAGATCTGGCCACTGCACTCCAGCCTGGGCGACAGAGCGAGACTACGTCTCAAAAAAAAAAAAAAAAAAAAAAAAAAAAAAAAAAAAGGAATGAAGTAAATCTTCATTTACTAACCTAGGAAGACACCAAAGGTAAGTCATTAATTTTTAAAAACAAGCTGCAAAATAATAGATAAGACATCCATTTGTAGGAAAACACATAAACTCTATAATCTCTACTGCATATATGTACTGAATGCAGAGATAAATGACTGGAAGATTCCCTACCAAATTGTGAACTGTGATTATCTCTAGAAAGAAGAAGAGAATGATCAAGGTCAAGGGGAATTTAACACTATCTTCATCATTTCAAATTTTACAATGACAATGTAGTCATATGTCATGTGGCTCATTTATAATAAATGAAAATGTTAAAAGAAAAAAAATTCCTAGATGTGTTTTCACTGGCAAAAGTAAAATTGCAAGTTTGCACAGACAAGATTTCAACCATTTATTGAGAGCAGACTCTGTGGCAGGTGATACGGGGTTACAAACATGAATGAGCATCGGACCCTGTCCTTCAAGAGCTTCTCGTCCAGGCAGAGAGACAGAATGTGAATCCATGAAAAGATTTTCTATAAGCAAATACCCATCTACATCTACTATGGTGTTCAGGAGGAAAGGCACTACATACTGCAGAAGACGGAGATAGTCTCAAAGAAGAGGTAGTTGTTGAACTGGACCTTCAAGAACAGATAAGACCTAAATAGGAGGGGGGAGTCAGCTCTGTGCCATATGGAGTTTGATGGCATAAAAGACAGATAGAGGCAGGGAATCCCAAGTCCTTCTAGCAGTCCTTAAAGGCTCCCTGGACAACTCTGCCCACTGACAGACTCTACTTTCTGGGCTCAGTACCAAAGAAGGTCCAGCCATGGTACAGCTCATTTAAAACTGTGAATAATCCAAGAATTATTTCGATTTGGCTTTGAAAGGTGTCATGTATTTTTTTTTTCATTTTTTTTCCCAGCAGATTTAACTTCCCTAATTATCTTCTGCTCATCGGATTCTAAAATGAGTTTCCATTTTCTAAGCCCACATTTACAAAATGGTCCCTGCCTGATTCACCCTACCACTCTCTCCCCATGCTATACCACCAACTGCATCCAGCCTTATCAACCTCAGGTCCAATGTAAGTGAAGGTCTCCCAGGACCCCATTTTCTGCTGAGTGAGTCAGTGGCTGCTAATAAATTAATCATTAGATAATCCCCATTCATTTGTTATCTCTCTCAAATAACATACTTGCTTAATCAAGATAAATTGAATACATCTCCAAAAAACCCCAAAGCAGGACTTAATGATGGAAGTTTTAGCCAATATATTTGAGACTAAAGCAGAAGGTATTTGGAGAACCTGACTCATCCCAATGGTCTGGGGCTCTGTGATGGGACAACTCTGCCTAGGCAAGAAGGACTTCTAGGCAAAATATCAGAAAGCTCATTCAGTGGGCTGGCACTCTGCCATATCCCTTTCTCTGGAGCAATCCAGAAAGAATCCACAAACCTGAACTCTTAACAGGTTTCAGGGCCAGTTGGCTCCAAAGCAAGGGCCTTCTAATGTTGAGCATGTTTTCATGTAACTGTTTGCCATTTGTATATGTGCTTTTTATAAATGTCTATTCAGATGTTTTGCCCATTTTTAAATCATATTATTAGGTATTTTCCTATACAGTTGTTTGAGCTCCTTATATATTCTAGTTATTAATCCTTTGTCATATGGTTCGTTTGCAAATATTTTCTACCATTCTGTGGGTTGTCTCTTCACTTTGTTGATTGTTTCCTTTGCTGTGCAAAAGTATTTTAAGTTGATGTTATCCCATTTGTCCATTTTTGGCTTTGGTTGCCTGTACTTGTTGGGTATTACTCGGGAAATTTTTGCCCAGACTAATGTCCTGGAGATATTCCCCAAAATTTCTTGTAGTAATTTCATATTTTGATGTCTTAAAGATTTTAATCTATTTTTATTTGACTTATAAATCTGGCAAGAGATAGGGATGTAGTTTCATTCATCTGAATATGGATATTCAGTATTCCAAGACATTTATTAAAGAGACTGTTCTTTCCCCAATGTATGTTCTTGACACCTTTGTCAAAAATGAGCTCATCGTAGGTGTGTGGATTTGCTTCTGGGTTCTCTATTCTGTTCCACTGCTCTGTGGGTCTGTTTTTATGCCAGTACCATGCTGTTTTGATTACTATAACTCTGTAGTATAATTTGAAGTCAGGAAACGTGATACCTCCAGATTTGTTCATTTTGCATAGGATAGCTTTGGCTATTCTGGGTCTTTGGTGATTCCACAAAGGATTGTTTGTTTCTATTTCTGTGAAGAATGTCATTGATATTTCATGGTGATTGTATTGAATCTGTAGATTGTTTTGGGTATTACAAACATTTTAATAACATTGATTCTTCCAATTCATGAACATGAAATATTTTTCCATTTTTTGGTGTCCGCTTCAATTTCTTTCATTAGTGTTTTAATAGTTTTCATTATAGAAATGTTCACTTCTTTGGCTACCATTAATTTCCGGCTATTTATTATGTGTGGCCATCATAAATAAGATTACTATCTTGATTTTTTTTTCAGATTGTGTGCTTTTTGGATATGGAAATACTAATGATTTTTGTATGTCGATCTTGTATCCTACAACTTCACTGAATATGTTTCAGTTTGAAAAATTTTTTGGTCGAGTCTTTAGGTTTTTCTAAATATAAGATCATATCACGTGAAAATAAAGATAATTTGACTTCTTTCTTTCCAATTTGGATGCCCTTTATATCATTCTCTTGTCTGATTGTTCTAGCTAGGACTTCCAGTACTATGTTCGATATCAGTAGTGACAGTGGGCATCCTTGTCATGTTCCAGATCATAGCGGAAGGGATTTCAGTTTTTCCCCATTCAGTATGATACTAGCTGCGGGATTGCTGTATACAGTTTTTATTATGTTGAGGTATGTTCCTTCTATCCCCAGTTTTTTGATGGTTTTAATCATGAAGGATGTGGAATTTTATCAAGTGCTTTTTCAGCATCAATTGAAATGATCATATGGTTTGTATCCTTCATTCTGTTGATATGATGTATCACATTGATTGATTTGCATATGTTAAACCATTCTTGCATTGTGGGGATATATCCCAGTTGGTCACAATGAATGATCTTTCTAATGTGTTGTTGAATTACGCTTGCTAGTATTTTTGTTGGAATGTTTACATCAATGTCGATCAAAGATATCAGCCTGTAGTTTTCTTTGCTTCATGTGTCTTTGTCTGGTCTTAGTATCAGGATAACACTGGCCTCATAGAATAAGTTTAGAAGTATTCCGTATTCCTCCATTTTTCACATTAGCTTGAGTAGGACTGGTAGTAGTTCTTCTTTAAATGTTTGGTAGAATTCCATGGTGAAGCCATCAGGTCCCAGGCTCTTCTTAGCCAGGAGACTGATTACTTGTCATTGGTCTGTTAATGTTTTGGATTTTTTCATGGTTCAATCTTGGTAGACAGTACCAAGTGTCTAGGAATTTATTCATTACTTCTATGTTTTCCAATTATTACATATAGTTGCTCATAGTTGCTTCCAATGATCCTTGGAACGTCTGCGATATTGGTGTAATGTCTCCATTTTCATGTCTGATTTTATTCATAGGGGTCTTCTCTTTTTCTTGCCTAAAGGTTTGTCAATTTTGTTTAGTTTTTCAAAACCCTGACTTTTTGATTCATTGATCTTTTCTATTTTCACTTTCATTTAATTTATTTCTCTCTGATTATTATTATTTATTACATATGTATTATTATTTATTTCTGCATTTTTTTTTTGAGATGAAGCCTTGCTCTGTCACCAGGCTGGAGTGCAGTGGTGTGATCTCGGCTCACTGCAACCTCTGCCTCCTGGGTTCAAGCGATTCTCCTGCCTTAGCCTCCCAAGTATCTGGGAATACAGGCACGTGCCACCATGCCCAGCTAATTTTTGTATTTTAGTAGAGACAAGGTTTCACCATGTTGGCCGGGATGGTCTTGATCTCTTGACCTTGTGATCTGCCCGCCTTGGCCTCCCAAAATGCTGGGATTATAGGCGTGAGCCACCGTGCCCGACCTCTGCATTGATTTTTATTTATTTTCTTCTACTAATTTTGGTTTTGGTTTGCTCTTGCATTTTTAGTTCTTTAAGACACATCTCAAAGATGTTTATTTGAAGTTCTTCTTTTTTGATATAGGCACCTATAACTTTAAATTTCCCTCTTAGTACTACTTTAGCTGTATCCCGTAACTTTTGGTATATTGTTTCCATTAGCATTTGTTTCAAGAAATTTTTAAATTTCCTTCTTAATCCCTTTATTGACCTATTGGCCATTAAGGAATATCTTATTTAATTTCCATGTGTTCTTACAGTTTCCAAAATTCGTCGTTTTTGATTTCTAGTTTTATTCCATTGTGATCAGAGAAGATACTTGCTATAATATCAGGTGATTTCTTTAATGTTTTAAGACTTGTTTTGTAGCCTAACGTGCTGAGGAGAATGTGTATTCTGCAGCCGTTGGATGAAATGTTCTGTAAATATCTATGAGATCCCCCATTTGGTCTGTAGTGCAGATTAAGCCTGGTGTTTCTTTGCTGATTTTCTGTCTGGCAGATCTGTCCAGTGCTGAAAGGGTGATGTGTAGGTCTTCAGCTATTATTGTTTTGGAATCTCTCTCTCTCTAGCTTGAATCATATTTGCTTTATATGGATGCTCCAGTAATGGATGCATGTATATTTACAATTCTTATATCCTCTTGCTGAAATTGACTTCTTTGTCATTATATAATGACTTCGTTTCTTTTTATAGTTTTTGTCTTCAAATCTATTTTGTCTTATATAAGTACATCTACTGCTTTTTTTTTTTTTTTTTTTTTTTGAGACGGAGTCGCACTCTGTCCCCCAGGCTGGAGTGCAGGGGCGCAATTTTGGCTCACTGCAAGCTCTGCCTCCCAGGTTCACGCCATTCTCCTGCCTCAGCCTCCCGAGTAGCTGGGACTACAGGCGCCCGCTGCCACGCCTGGCTAATTTTTTGTATTTTTAGTAGAGACGGGGTTTCACTGTGTTAGCCAGGATGATCTCGATCTCCTGACCTCGTAATCCACCCGCCTCAGCCTCCCAGTGTGCTGGGATTACAGGTGTGAGCCACCACGCCCGACCTCTACTGCTGCTTTTTTATGGTTCCCATTGACACGCAATATCTTTTTCCACCCCTTTATTGTTTGTCTATGTGTGTCTTTATAGGTGAAGTGTGTTTCCTATAGGCAACCAATCATGGGTTTTCATCTTTTTTATCCATTCACCCGCTCTATGTCTTTTGATTGGAGAGATTAGTCCATTTACCATCAATATTATTGATAAGTAAGGCAACTTACTCCTGCCATTTTGTTATTTGTTTTCTGGTTGTTTTGTGCTCTTCTCTTCCCTCTTTCCATCCTTCCTGTCTTCCTTTTAGTAAAGGTGGTTTTCTCTGGTGGTATGTTTTAACTTCTTGCTTTTTATTTTTGTTTATCCATTGTATGTTGTTGTTTTTTTTATTTGAAGTTATCAGGAAGTTTGCAAATACTATCTTTTAACCTATTCTTTTAAACTGATGAAAACTTTACACTGATTGCATAAACAAACAAGCAATGTGAGAACTAATAAAAACTCTTTAACTTCACTTTAACACATTAACTTCATCCTCCTTTTTAATTTTTTGTCATTTCTGTTCATTTTTTGAATGTACTGTGTCTTGGAATATTGTTGTAGTTATTATTTTTGATTGGTTCATCATTTAGTCTTTCTAGTTAGGATAAGATTAGTTTACAAAGCATAAATACAGTGTTATTATATGCTGTGTTTTCCTGTGTACTTACTATTATGAGTGAGTTTTATACCTTCAGATGATGTCTTATTGCTCATTAATGTCCTTTTCTTCTGATTAAACTAGTCTCTTTAGCTCTTTAGCACACCAGGACAGGTCTGGTGTGATTAAATCCCACAGCTTTTATTTGTCTGGTGAAGTCTTTATTTCTCCTTCATGTTTGAATGATATTTTCACCAGATGTACTATTCTAAGTTAAAAGTTCTTTTCCTTCAGCACTTCAAAAATGTCATGCCACTGTCTCTTGGCCTGTAAGGCTTCCACTGAAAACGTATGCCAGACATATTGGAGCTCCATTGTATGTTATTCGCTTCTCTTCTCTTGCTGCTTTTAGGATCCTTTCTTTATCCTTGTTCTTTGGGAGTTCAACTACTAAATGCCTTGATGTAGTCTTCTTTGGGTTAAATCTGCTTGGTGTTCTATGACCTTAGACTTAAATACTTATATCTTTTTCTAGGTTTGGGGAAGTAACTATTATTATCCCTTTGAATAAATTTTCTTACCTCTATCTCTCACTCTACTTCCTCTTAAAGGCCAATAACACTTAGATTTGCCCTTTTGAAACTATTTTCTAGATCTTGTAGGCATGCTTCATTGTTTTTATTCTTTTTCATTTTGCCTCCTCTGACTGTGTATTTTTTAACAGACTGTCTTCAAGTTCACTAATTCTTTCTTCTGCTTGATCAACTAATAGACTCTGATGCATACTTAAGTAGGTCAATTAAATTTTTCAACTCCAGATTTTTTTGCTTGATTACTTTTAGTTTTTCAATCTCTTAGTTAAGTTTATATGATAGAATTATAAATTTCTTCTCTGTGTTATCTTGAATTTCACTGAGTTTCCTCAAAACAACTATTTTGAATTCTCTGTTTAAAAGGTCACATATCTGTCTCTCTGGGATTCATTCCTGGTGACTTATATAGTTTGTTTGGTGAAGTCATGTTTTCCTGGATGATCTTGATGCTTGTAGAAATCTGTCAGTGTCCTGGCATTGAGAGCTGGGTATTCATTAAAGCCTTCACAGTCTGGGCCTGTTTGGGAAGGCTTTCCAGATATTTGAAGAGACTGGGTGTTGTGATCTATGTTTTTGGTAAATGCAGCCATATCTGCATTAGTATGTTGTGGCTCTTGCATACTTATAGAGGTACCTATAATTTTGGTCATCTTGGATAAGATCCAGAGGAATTCTCTAGATTTCCAGGCAGCAACTCTTCTTCTCTGTCCTTACTTTCTCCCAAACAAACCCCTCTGTGGCCACCATCACTGGGAATGCTCTGGATCAGACCTGAAGGCAGCACAGCACTGGGTTTCACCCAAGGCCTGCTGTAACCACCACCAGGCTACCATCTATGTTCACTCGATGCCCTAATGGGTCTAAAATCAGCAGATGGTGAGGACAGCGTGGCTTGTGTCCTTCCCTTCAGGGCCACAAATTCCTCTGGACCCCATCGGGTCCAGAGATGCCATCCTGGAGCCAAGGCCTAAAGTCAGAAACCTCAGAAATCTACTTGGTGCTTTATTATACTGCAGCTGAGATGGCACCCAAACCACAGGACAGAGTCCTTCCCACTCTTCCCTCCCTTTTCCAGAAGCAGAGGAGTCTCTCCCGATGTGTACCATCACCACAGGTCCACAAAGAGTACTGCCAGGGAATCACCAATGTTCACTTAAGGCCCAAGGGCTCTTCAGTCAAATTGTGGTGAATTCTGCCAGGCCCGGATCTCACCCTTCGGGGAAGTGGGCTCCCCTGTGGCCCAGGACAGGTCCAGAAATGCCGTCCAAGAGACAAGGCCTGGAATCGGGAACGCCTAGAGCCACTTTGGCTGAGCTGATACCTAAACTGCAAGACAAAGTCCCCTTTACTGTTCCCTCTGCTTGTCTCAAACAGAAAAAGCCTCTCCTCATATAGCTGCCACAGCTGCAAATGTGCTTGGCCACAACTGAAGCTGTCACATCTCAGAGTGTCACCAAAGGCTCAGAGCATCTACTACCTGGCAAATGTTGCTGATTACTCAGAGCTAAAGGGCTCTTTATACAGCAGATGATGAATCCTACCAGGACTGGGTCCTTCCATTCAAGATAGTGGGATTACTTCTGGCCCAGGGTGTGATTGGACATGTAGTCCAGGAGCTAGGGCCGGGATGCAGGCCTTTCACCTCTGCTCAGTGCTCTGTCCTACTGTGGCTGAGCTGGTATCCAAGTTGCAAGACAAAGCCCTCTTTACTCTTTGCTCTCCTCTCCTCAAACAGAGGGAAGGAGTCTCTTCAGGAGCTAGGAGATGTACTGCCTGTGGTTGGGGGAGGGGTGGCACAGGGACTCCCTTTGGTCACCCCAGTTGGTGTCTCACTAGGTCACGTGCCCCCAGAAGTTGACTGGCTCTGAGCCCAGCACAGCACTAAGACATACCTAGGAGGTGCAGTACTTATGGCCTAGATTACCTTTCAAGTTTATTTAGAACTCCAAAGCACTTTAGCCCAACGTGATGAGGCTTATGGGAACTTGAGTTCCCATGGTCTGGATGAATGATTCCCCTCTGATTAGGGCTTGTCTAAATGCTCCCGCTATAGGCATCAGCTGTGTTCTGCCTGGTGTTGCTTTGGTGTTGCTTTCCACTGTGACAGGGCAGCACTGAGTTCCAATGCAAAGTCCAATGATCACTGCACTCTTTCCCCCAAGTGCACAGATTCACCTCACTGCAAAGTCACTGCTGAAATAAAGAGAATGAGTGGCGTTAGCAATTCAAGACTGTCTTTCCTACCATTTTCAGTGCCTGTTACAGGAATACAAAGTTAAAACCATGTATTATGTCACCTGAATTTTAGTTCTTACGAAGGTGCTTTTTAATATAGATAGTTGTTAAATTTGGCCTTCCTGCATGGAGGACAATCAGTAGAGGCTTCTATTTGCCATTTTGCTCTGCCTCTCTCCTACTAGGTACCATTTTAGATATGAGATAGAAATTTGGTTTTAAAAAGTAAGTTTATTAATTTGCCAAGAGTCAAACAACAAGTTAGTGGCACATTCGAATCTACAGAGCCTGTCACTGGTGCCAATATCATGCTGTAGGTGACAGCAGGGGAAGAATCAGCATAACATTGGCAGAGGAACAATTGGGCTATAAGCAATTGCCAACAGAGGAATCCAGCAATGACTGAGGTGTGACAGAGTGGCAGGCAGGGCAGTGCATAGAAGTGAAGCAGACCCTAGCAAGAATCCTATCACCGGGCTTGGAATCAAATCATAGGCTTCCAGTGCCCAAGGGACAAGCAAGCACAAGACAAGAGCACAACTATATCAAGGCACTTAGTGATGGGAGGAATCCATTAGGAAGTTGATGACAAGGCTGACTCAATGCTGAGCACTGTATCAAGGACTCCAGAGATCTTTCCTGCCTAGAAAGAACACATGACATACAGCTGCGCCTTCATGTAAGAAGAAACTGCATCAGCCCAGCCATAGCGCCACGAATCCATATAAGATTAGAACAAAGAGAGAAAGGATTACTTTAGGGCTGTCATTTAAGACCTGTTAGCTCAGGGCATATCAAGGAGGAACTGGAATTACTTAAAACTTTAAACTTTTCATTATATACTACATCATGTCTGAATTTACCCTTAAACAAATCTACTTTGACTTGCTTTTGTTTTTATTGAAATTAAAATAATGCATATATATATTGCCCCTGTTACTCACAGGCATGAATAGATGTAAGCTTCTAAAGGATGTCTCCTCAGCATGTTCTCTATCACTTGCAAATTTAGCACTGTAATATGCGATAGTGGTTTTTTTTTTCTGCTTCTCTTTGGATCATGAGATGAAAATGAAAGTCATTATCATTTTTGCAAGTTGTAGGGAAAATAGTCCATTGCCTAAAAACTACATCCACGAGCTCACAGCAGGGCGGGTCCCAAAAAATGGTACAAAGGCAGTTTTGATTATTTCGATTATTTCCAGCGAGCTCTATTCCCTCTTTTTGACTCATCTCCCCACCCAAAACTATATACCCTGGAAATATCAGGACCTTGGTCCCAATCCAATGCAAATGGTTCTGCCCTATATTCCATCATCTCAAGGCTCTGATAGTATTTTAAGTTCTGCTAATATTTGGATTGCAGTAATTTTCAGTTAGAAAGAGATGATTGTTGTATCCCAGCTTTCACTATTCTGGTGGCTAGAATCTTGACTGTAATTGACAGTTGGATTCACCCTAAAATCACTCCTGCAAAATACATGCTGGCATTTTTAAAGTAAATAGAAGAAATTAATAATGTCTGTAAACAACAAAGCATAATATTCTAACCACTGAACCAATGCCTGTTTTGAATTTTAATAGCAGATCTTCTCCATATCAATGTTATAAAATGAATTAGAGTATACTGAACAGTGTAGTGGATGCTATGTTGCCTCCCAGATCCACCCGTGAGGATTATGACATTCATTTCCCAGTTGCTGAGAATACCAATGTCCTGACAGCTTTGAGCTGAGTCCTCTTTGGGATTTGCATGGCCCTGGCAATGAGTGCCCCCTTGTCTCACCCTAGCCTTGGTATTGATGTAAACAGTTCTATGTATATTAACAAAATTTAATTTATCATTAAAAATTTTCTCACAAAGAGAACACTATTCCTAGATGATTTCACTCGTGAATTCTACCAAAACAATCACAGTGCAAGAAGTCATACAAAATGTTCTACCAAACATTAAAGAAAGGAATAGTGTCAATTCTACCCAAACTCTTGCAGAAAATTAAAGGACTATTTCCCACCTTTTTCTGAGAAGCCAGCATTATTCTGATACCCAAAACAGAAAAAGATATTATAAGAAAAAAGTCAAAGACCACTATCTCTCACGAACATAGATGCAAACATCTATACAAAACTTTACCAAATAGAATTAACAATATAAAAAGGGTTGATACATCATAATCAAACAGGGTTTATCCAAGGAATGAAAGATTGATTTCATATTTGAAATTCAATCAATGCAATTTACCATAGTAACAATACTTTTTAAACATATGATCACATCAACAGAGGCAGAAAAGGAATTTGATAAAATGTAACATCTATCCTAATTTTTTAAAATTATATTGATACTACAAATACAAAGAAATTTCTTTAACTTCATTAAAAAACCACCTATGGAAGTGTCTAAATTTAACATTATAATTAATGGTGAAAAACTAAATGCTTTCACCCTAAAGTCAGAATCAAGGCAAGAATTTCCATTCTTGCCATGCAGCCATAAAAAAGAATGAGATCATGTCCTTTGCAGGGACATGAATGGAGTTGGAGGCCACTATCCTTAGCAAACTAACACAGGAACAGAAAACCAAATACTGCATGTTCTCACTTATAAGTGGGAGCTAAATGTCTCATCATTTAGGACACATAGAGGTGTCCTAAATAGGACACATAGAGGGGAACAACACACATTGAAGCCTTTTGGAGGGTGGAGGGTGGAGGGTGGCATGAGGGAGAGGATCAGGAAAAACAACTGATGGGTACTAGGCTTAACACCTGGGTGATGAAATAATCTGTGCACCAAAACCCCATGACACAAGTTAACCTATGTAACAAGCCTGCACTTGTACCTCTGAATTTAAAAGTTAAAAAAAAAAAAAAATCTCCATTCTATTCAACAGTGTACTGCAGGTCCTACTCTTTATAATAAGGCAAGAAAGATAAAAGACATCCAAATTGGAAAATAAAAGATAAGTAAAATTGTCTTTATTTGAGAATGATGATTGTCAGTACAGAAAATCCTATGGAAACTAAAACAACTACAATGAATAAGTGAATTTAGCAAAGTTAAAGGATACAAGGTCAATATACAAAAAACAATTATATGTCTATTTACTGGCAACAATTGGAAAATGAAATTTAAAAGCAATATCATTTACAATAGCATCAAAATATTAAATGATCACAGATATAGGTGACAAAACATGTGCAGGATCTGTATGCTGAAAAAAACAAAACACAGATGAAAGAAATCACGAAGACCTAAATAAATGAGGGAAACATACCACATTCATAGAAAGAAAACTCAATAATGTTAAGATGTCCATTCTCCCTGATTTGATCTATTCAACAGTATCCCAATCAAAATCTTGGCAGGCCTGTTTTTTAGACGTAAACAAGCCGAGTCTAAAATTCATATGGACATACATACATACCACCTAGAATAGTCTAAAGAAACTTCAAAAAGTAATAATATAGGAGGGCTCCCACTATTTAAATTCAAGACTCATAAAGCTACTGTAACCTAAACATATTAGTATCAACATAAGTACAGACAAATAAATCAATGAAACAGAATAAAAAATTTAGAAATGTACCCACATATATATGTAATTTTTACAATCTTCAAAAGCTATTCAAGGGTAAAGGGGTAGTCTTTTTAACAAATGGTGCTGGAAAATGGAGTGAGCTGCATAGCAATGAAATGTGAGCACCCTCTAAGACCTAAGAGTGACCCTTAGCTGACAGCCAACCAGGAAATGGGGACCTCAGTTCTACAACCACAAGAACTCAATTCCGCACCAATAACAATAATGAGCTTGGAAGCAAATTATTCCCCAAAGCCTCGAGACAAGAACTTAGCCTAACCATAACCTTGACTTCAGCATTCTGAGACTGAGTAGAGAACTGAGCCATGCTGTCCCATACTCCTGACCTGCAGAACTCTGTACAAATAAATGAGTGTTGTTTAAAGCTGTTAAGTCCACGCATCAACAGAAAATTGATACATCTGATCAAGAACTTGCATATAAAAAAATGATGAAAATTCAAAAAATATAAAAAGCAACTATGTTTAAAAATGAGCAAAATATTTGAACTACCACCTCACACCAAAGTAGATAGACAATGGGCAATAAACACATGAAAAGATGCTAAACATTACGGAGATATATTAACAAATTAAAACAAAAATTATATACCACTATTCACACACTAAAATCTCTAAACTTTTTTAAAAAATAACAATACCTACTGTCGCCAAGCATATAGAGCAACTGGAACTCTCATACACTGCTATTGGGAATGTAAAATGATACAACCACTTTTGACATCAGTTTGGCAGTTTCTAAAAAATGATATTTACACAAGATAGGCCAGGCACGGTGGCTCACACCTGTAATCCCAGCACTTTGCGAGGCCGAGGTAGGCAGATCACTTGAGTTCAGGAGTTTGAGATCAGCCTGAGTAACATGGCAAAATCCCGTCTCTACAAAAAATACAAAAATTAGCCAGACATGGTGGTGTTTGCTTATGGTCCTAGCTACTTGGGAGGCTGAGGTGGGAGGATCATCTGAGCCTGGGGAGGTTGAGGCTGCAGTGTCCTGTGATCATGCCACTGCACTTTAGCCAGAGCAACAGAGTAAGATCCCGTCTCAAAAGAAAAAAAAATTCTTATTTACACAAGATAAACAAAAATATGTTGATACAGAAACTTGTACACAGGAGCTTTATTTGTAATGGTTTAAACCCAAAATAGGGGGCGGAGCAAGATGGCCGAATAGGAACAGCTCCAGTCTCCAACTCCCAGCGCGAGCAACACAGAAGACCGGTGATTTCTGCATTTTCAACTGAGGTACTGGGTTCATCTCACTGGGGAGTGCCGGACGATCGGTGCTGGTCAGCTGCTGCAGCCCAACCAGCGAGAGCTGAAGCAGGGCGAGGCATTGCCTCACCTGGGAAGCGCAAGGGGGAAGGGAATCCCTTTTCCTAGCCAGGGGAACTGAGACACACAACACCTGGAAAATCGGGTAACTCCCACCCCAATACTGTGCTTTAAGCAAACAGGCACACCAGGAGATCATATCCCACACCTGGCCGGGAGGGTCCCACACCCACGGAGCCTCCCTCATTGCTAGCACAGCAGTCTGTGATCTACCGGCAAGGCAGCAGCCAGGCTGGGGGAGGGGCACATGCCATTGCTGAGGCTTAAGTAGGTAAACAAAGCCTCTGGGAAGCTCGAACTGGGTGGAGCTCACAGCAGCTCAAAGAAACCTGCCTGTCTCTGTAGACTCCACCTCTGGGGACAGGGCACAGTAAACAATAACAAACTCAACCTAAACCTCTGCAGACGCAAACGACTCTGTCTGACAGCTTTGAAGAGAGCAGTGGATCTCCCAACACGGAGGTTGAGATCTGAGAAGGGACAGACTCCCTGCTCAAGTGGGTCCCTGACCCCTGAGTAGCCTAACTGGGAGACATCCCCCACCAGGGGCAGTCTGACACCCTACACCTCACACTGTGGAGTACACCCCTGAGAGGAAGCTTCCAAAGCAAGAATCAGACAGGTACACTCGCTGTTCAGAAATATTCTATCTTCTGCAGCCTCTGCTGCTGATACCCAGGCAAACAGGGTCTGGAGTGGACCTCAAGCAATCTCCAACAGACCTACAGCTGAGGGTCCTGACTGTTAGAAGGAAAACTATCAAACAGGAAGGACACCTACACCAAAACCCCATCAGTACATCACCATCATCAAAGACCAGAGGCAGATAAAACCACAAAGATGGGGAAAAAGCAGGGCAGAAAAGCTGGAAATTCAAAAAATAAGAGCGCATCTCCCCCGACAAAGGAGCGCAGCTCATCGCCAGCAACGGATCAAAGCTGGACGGAGAATGACTTTGACGAGATGAGAGAAGAAGGCTTCAGTCCATCAAATTTCTCAGAGCTAAAGGAGGAATTACGTACCCAGCGCAAAGAAACTAAAAATCTTGAAACAAAAGTGGAAGAATTGATGGCTAGAGTAATTAATGCAGAGAAGGTCCTAAACGAAATGAAAGAGATGAAAACCATGACACGAGAAATACGTGACAAATGCACAAGGTTCAGTAACCGACTCGATCAACTGGAAGAAAGAGTATCAGTGATTGAGGATCAAATGAATGAAATGAAGCGAGAAGAGAAACCAAAAGAAAAAAGAAGAAAAAGAAATGAACAAAGCCTGCAAGAAGTATGGGATTATGTAAAAAGACCAAATCTACGTCTGATTGGGGTGCCTGAAAGTGAGGGGGAAAATGGAACCAAGTTGGAAAACACTCTTCAGGATATCATCCATGAGAACTTCCCCAACCTAGTAGGGCAGGCCAACATTCAAATCCAGGAAATACAGAGAACGCCACAAAGATACTCCTCGAGAAGAGCAACTCCAAGACACATAATTGCCAGATTCACCAAAGTTGAAATGAAGGAAAAAGTCTTAAGGGAAGCCAGAGAGAAAGGTCGAGTTACCCACAAAGGGAAGCCCATCAGACTAACAGCAGATCTCTCGGCAGAAACTCTCCAAGCCAGCAGAGAGTGGGGGCCAATATTCAGCATTCTTAAAGAAAAGAATTTTAAACCCAGAATTTCATATCCAGCCAAACTAAGTTTCATAAGTGAAGGAGAAATAAAATCCTTTACATTTAAGCAAATGCTTAGAGATTTTGTCACCACTAGGCCTGCCTTACAAGAGACCCTGAAGGAAGCACTAAACATGGAAAGGAACAACCAGTACCAGCCATTGCAAAAACATGCCAACATGTAAAGACCATCGAGGCTAGGAAGAAACTGCATCAACTAACGAGCAAAATAACCAGTTAATATCATAATGGCAGGATCAAGTTCACACATAACAATCTTAACCTTAAATGTAAATGGACTAAATGCTCCAATTAAAAGACACAGACTGGCAAACTGGATAAAGAGACAAGACCAATCAGTCTGCTGTATTCAGGAGACCCATCTCACACGCAGAGACATACATAGGCTCAAAATAAAGGGATGGAGAAAGATTTACCAAGCAAATGGAGAACAAAAAAAAGCAGGGGTTGCAATCCTAGTCTCTGATAAAACAGACTTTAAACCATCAAAGATCAAAAGAGACAAAGAAGGCCATTACATAATGGTAAAGGGATCAATTCAACAGGAAGAGCTAACTATCCTAAATATATATGCAGCCAATACAGGAGCACCCAGATTCATAAAGCAAGTCCTTAGAGACTTATAAAGAGACTTACACTCCCATACAATAATAATGGGAGACTTCAACACTCCACTGTCAACATTAGACAGATCAACGAGACAGAAAGTTAACAAGGATATCCAGGAATTGAACTCATCTCTGCAGCAAGCAGACCTAATAGACATCTATAGAACTCTCCACCCCAAATCAACAGAATATACATTCTTCTCAGCACCACATCGTACTTACTCCAAAATTGACCACGTAATTGGAAGTAAAGTACTCCTCAGCAAATGTACAAGAACAGAAATTATAACAAACTGTCTCTCAGACCACAGTGCAATCAAACTAGAACTCAGGACTAAGAAACTCAATCAAAACCGCTCAACTACATGGAAACTGAACAACCTGCTCCTGAATGACTACTGGGTACATAACGAAATGAAGGCAGAAATAAAGATGTTCTTTGAAACCAATGAGAACAAAGATACAACATACCAGAATCTCAGGGACACATTTAAAGCAGTGTGTAGAGGGAAATTTATAGCACTAAATGCCCACAAGAGAAAGCAGGATAGATCTAAAATTGACACTCTAACATCGCAATTGAAAGAACTAGAGAAGCTAGAGCAAACACATTCGAAAGCTAGCAGAAGGCAAGAAATAACTAAGATCAGAGCAGAACTGAAGGAGATAAAGACACAAAAAGCCCTCCAAAAAATCAATGAATCCAGGAGTTGGTTTTTTGAAAAGATCAACAAAATTGACAGACCACTAGCAAGACTAATACAGAAGAAAAGAGAGAAGAATCAAATTGACGCAATTAAAAATGATAAAGGGGATATCACCACCGACCCCACAGAAATACAAACTACCATCAGAGAATACTATAAACACCTCTACGCAAATAAACTGGAAAATCTAGAAGAAATGGATAATTTCCTGGACACTTACACTCTCCCAAGACTAAACGAGGAAGAAGTTGAATCCCTGAATAGACCAATAGCAGGCTCTGAAATTGAGGCAATAATTAATAGCCTACCAACCAAAAAAAGTCCAGGACCCAGATGGATTCACAGCTGAATTCTACCAGAGGTACAAGGAGGAGTTGGTACCATTCCTTCTGAAACTATTCCAATCAATAGAAAAAGAAGGAATCCTCCCTAACTCATTTTATGAGGCCAACATCATCCTGATACCAAAGCCTGGCAGAGACACAACAAAAAAAAGAGAATTTTAGACCAATATCCCTGATGAACATCGATGCAAAAATCCTCAATAAAATACTGGCAAACCGGATTCAGCAACACATCAAAAAGCTTATCCACCATGATCAAGTGGGCTTCATCCCTGGGATGCAAGGCTGGTTCAACATTCGCAATCAATAAACATAATCCAGCATATAAACAGAACCAAAGACAAGAACCACATGATTATCTCAATAGATGCAGAAAAGGCCTTTGACAAAATTCAACAGCCCTTCATGCTAAAAACGCTCAATAAATTCGGTATTGATGGAACGTATCTCAAAATAATAAGAGCTATTTATGACAAACCCACAGCCAATATCATACTGAATGGGCAAAAACTGGAAAAATTCCCTTTGAAAACTGGCACAAGACAGGGATGCCCTCTCTCACCACTCCTATTCAACATAGTGTTGGAAGTTCTGGCTAGGGCAATTAGGCAAGAGAAAGAAATCAAGGGTATTCAGTTAGGAAAAGAAGAAGTCAAATTGTCCCTGTTTGCAGATGACATGATTGTATATTTAGAAAACCCCATTGTCTCAGCCCAAAATCTCCTTAAGCTGATAAGCAACTTCAGCAAAGTCTCAGGATACAAAATTAATGTGCAAAAATCACAAGCATTCTTATACACCAGTAACAGACAAACAGAGAGCCAAATCAGGAATGAACTTCCATTCACAATTGCTTCAAAGAGAATAAAATACCTAGGAATCCAACTTACAAGGGATGTAAAGGACCTCTTCAAGGAGAACTACAAACCACTGCTCAGTGAAATAAAAGAGGACACAAACAAATGGAAGAACATACCATGCTCATAGATAGGAAGAATCAATATCGTGAAAATGGCCATACTGCCCAAGGTAATTTATAGATTCAATGCCATCCCCATCAAGGTACCAATGTGTTTCTTCACAGAACTGGAAAAAACTGCTTTAAAGTTCATATGGAACCAAAAAAGAGCCCGCATCTCCAAGACAATCCTAAGTCAAAAGAACAAAGCTGGAGGCATCACGCTACCTGACTTCAAACTATACTACAAGGCTACAGTAACCAAAACAGCATGGTACTGGTACCAAAACAGAGATATAGACCAATGGAACAGAACAGAGTCCTCAGAAATAATACCACACATCTACAGCCATCTGATCTTTGACAAACCTGAGAGAAACAAGAAATGGGGAAAGGATTCCCTATTTAATAAATGGTGCTGGGAAAATTGGCTAGCCATAAGTAGAAAGCTGAAACTGGATCCTTTCCTTACTCCTTATACGAAAATTAATTCAAGATGGATTAGAGACTTAAATGTTAGACCTAATACCATAAAAATCCTAGAGGAAAACCTAGGTAGTACCATTCAGGACATAGGCATGGGCAAAGACTTCATGTCTAAAACACCAAAAGCAATGGCAGCAAAAGCCAAAATTGACAAATGGGATCTAATTAAACTAAAGAGCTTCTGCATAGCAAAAGAAACTACCATCAGAGTGAACAGGCAACCTACAGAATGGGAGAAAATTTTTGCAATCTACTCATCTGACAAAGGGCTACTATCCAGAACCTACAAAGAACTCAAACAAATTTACAAGAAAAAAACAAACAACCCCATCAAAAAGTGGGCAAAGGATATGAACAGACATTTCTCAAAAGAAGACATTCATACAGCCAACAGACACATGAAAAAATGCTCATCATCACTGGCCATCAGAGAAATGCAAATCAAAACCACAATGAGATACCATCTCACACCAGTTAGAATGGCGATCATTCAAAAGTCATGAAACAACAGGTATTGCAGAGGATGTGGAGAAATAGGAACACTTTTACACTGTTGGTGGGATTGTAAACTAGTTCAACCATTATGGAAAACAGTATGGCGATTCCTCAAGGATCTAGAACTAGATGTACCATATGACCCAGCCATCCCATTACTGGGGATATACCCAAAGGATTATAAATTATGCTGCTATAAAGACACATGCACACGGATGTTTATTGCAGCACTATTCACAATAGCAAAGTCTTGGAATCAACCCAAATGTCCATCAGTGACAGATTGGATTAAGAAAATGTGGCACATATACACCATGGAATACTATGCAGCCATCAAAAAGGATGAGTTTGTGTCCTTTGTAGGGACATGGATCCAGCTGGAAACCATCATTCTTAGCAAACTATCACAAGAACAGAAAACCAAACACCGCATGTTCTCACTCATAGGTGGGAACTGAACAATGAGATCACTTGGACTCAGGAAGGGGAACATCACACACCGGGGCCTATCATGGGGAGGGGGGAGGGGGGAGGGATTGCACTGGGAGTTATACCTGATGTAAATGACAAGTTGATGGGTGCAGCACAGCAACATGGCACAAGTATACATATGTAACAAACCTGCACGTTATGCACATGTACCCTACAACTTAAAGTATAATAATAATAAATAAATTTAAAAAAATAAAAAATAAAAAAAAATAAACCCAAAATAACCCAAATGTCCATCAAAAAATGAATGGATGAATAAACAAATTGTGGTATAACTGTACAATGAAATACTACTCAGCAAAAAAAAGAAATTATCTATTTATACATGTAACAACATGGGTGAATATAAATATAATCAAACAGAGCTGGGTGTGGTGGCTCACGCCTGTAATCCCAGCACTTTGGGAGGCCAACGCAAGTGCATCACCTGAGGTCAGGAGTTCAAGACCAACCTGGCCAACACAGCAAAACCCCGTCTCTACTAAAACTACAAAAATTAGCCAGGCATGGTGGCACATGTCTGTAATCTCAGCTACTCAGGAGGCTGAGGCAGGATAATTGCATGAACCCGGGAGGCAGAGGTTGCACGGAGCTTAAATTGTACCACTGCACTCCAGCATGGGTGACAGAACCAGACTCTATCTCAAAAAAAAAAAAAACAAATAAATAATGCAGAGGGGGGTGCCCAAGATGGCCGAATAGGAACAACTCCAACCTCCAGCTCCCAGTGTGAGCAACACAGAAGACGGGTGATTTCGGCATTTTCACCTGAGGTACCAGGTTCATCTCACTGGGGCATGTCTGACAGTCGATACTGGTCCACGGGTGCAGCCCAACCAGCGAGAGCTGAAGCCTGACGAGGCATCACCTCGCCTGGGAAGCACAAGGGGGAAGGGAATTCCTTTTCCTAGCCAAGGGAAATTGAGACACACAGCACCTGGAAAATCGGGTAACTCCCACCCTAATACTGCACTTTACCAAGAGTCTTAGCAAATGGCACACCAGGATGTTATATCCCACACCTGGCCCAGAGGGTCCCATGCCCACGAAGCCTGCCTCATTGCTAGCACAGCAGCCTGAGATCTAACTGCAAGGTGGCAGCAAGGCTGGGGTAAGGGCACCTGCCATTGCTGTGGCTTAAGTAGGTAAATAAAGCCATCGGGAAGCTTGAATTGGGTGGAGCCCACCACAGCTCAAGGAGGCTGGCCTGCCTCTGTAGACTCCACCTCTGGGGACAGGGCATAGTTAAACAAAAAGCAGCAGAAACCTCTGCAGATGTAAAAGTCCCTGTCTGACAGCTTTGAAGAGAGTAGTGGTTCTCCCAGCACAGAGGTTGAGATCTGAGAATGGACAGACTGCCTGCTCAAGTGGGTCCCTGACCCCTGAGTAGCCTAACTGGGAGACATTCCCCACTAGGTGCAGACTGACACATCACACCTCACATGGCTGGGTATACCCTGAGATGAAGCTTCCAGAGCAAGAATCAGACAGCAACACTCGCTGTTCAGCAATACTCTATCTTCTGCAGCCTCCGCTGCTGATACCCAGGAAAACAGGGTCTGAAGTGCACCTCAAGCAAACTCCAACAGACCTGCAGCTGAGGGTCCTGACTGTTAGAAGGAAAACTAACAAACAGAAAGGACACCCACACCAAAACCCCATCAGTACGTCACCATCATCAAAGACCAAAGGCAGATAAAACCACACAATGGGGAAAAAGCACTGCAGAAAAGCTGGAAATTCAAAAAATTAAAGGGCATCTCCCCTTCCAAAGGAACGCAGCTCATCGCCTGCAACGGAACAAAGCTGGACGGAGAACGACTTTGACGAGCTGACAGAAGAAGGCTTCAGTCAATCAAACTTCTCAGAGCTAAAGGAGGAACTACGTACCAGGGCACAAAGAAACTAAAACCTTGAAAAAAGATGGATGAATGGAGAACTAGAATAATCAATGCAGAGAAGACCTTAAAAGAACTGATAGAGGTGAAAACCATAACACGAGAACTACGTGACAAATGCACAAGCTTCAGTAACCGACTCGATCAACTGGAAGAAAGAGTATCAGCGATTGAAGATCAAATGAATGAAATGAAGCGAGAAGAGAAGTGTAGAGAAAAAAAGAGTAAAAAGAAATGAACAAAGTCTCCAAGAAATAAGGGCTTACGTGAAAAGACCAAATCTACATCTGATTGGAGTGCCTGAAAGTGACAGGGAAAATGGAACCAAGTTGGAAAACACTCTGCAGGACATCATCCAGGAGAACTTCCCCGATCTAGTAAGGCAGGCCAACATTCAAATTCAGGAAATACAGAGAATGTTACAAAGATACTCCTCGAGAAGAGCAACTCCAAGACACATAATTGTCAGATTCACCAAAGTTGAAATGAAGGAAAAAATCTTAAGGGCAGCCAGAGAGAAAGGTCGGGTTACCCACAAAGGGAAGCCCATCAGACTAACAGCAGATCTCGGCAGAAACTCTACAAGCCAGAAGAGAGTGGGGGCCAATATTCAACATTCTTAAAGAAAAGAATTTTAAACCCAGAATTTCATATCCAGCCAAACTAAGTTTCATAAGTGAAGGAGAAATAAAATCCTTTACAGACAAGCAAATGCTTAGAGATTTTGTCACCACCAGGCCTGCCCTACAGGAGCTGCTGAAGGAAGCACTAAACATGGAAAGGAACAACCGGTACCAGCCATTGCAAAAACATGCCAAAATGTAAAATCCATCGATGCTAGGAAGGAACTGCATCAACTAACGAGCAAAATAACCAGCTAATATCATAATGACAGGATCAAGTTCACATATAACACTATTAACCTTAAATGTAAATGGACTAAATGCTCCAATTAAAAGACACAGACTGGCAACTTAGATAAAGAGTCAAGACCCATCTGTTTGCTGTATTCAGGAGACCCATCTCGCACGCAGAGACACACATAGGCCAAAATAAAGGGATGGAGGAAGATCTGCCAAGAAAATGGAAAACAATAAAAAGCAGGGGTTGCAATCCTAGTCTCTGATAAAACAGACTTTAAACCATCAAAGATCAAAAGAGACAAGGCCATTACAAAATGGTAAAGGGATCAATTCATCAGGAAGAGCTAGCTATCCTAAATATATATGCGCCCAATACAGGAGCACCCAGATTCATAAAGCAAGTCCTTAGAGACTTACAAAGAGACTTACACTCCCATACAATAATAATGGGAGACTTCAACACTCCACTGTCAACATTAGACAGATCAACGAGACAGAAAGTTAACAAGGATATCCAGAAATTGAACTCAACTGTGCACCAAGCGGACCTCATAGACATCCACAGAACTCTCCATCCCAAATCAACAGAATATACATTCTTCTCAGCACCACATCGTACTTACTCCAAAATTGACCACATAGTTGGAAGTAAAGCACTTCTCAGCAAATGTAAAAGAACAGAAATTATAACAAACTGTCTCTCAGACCACAGTGCAATCAAACTAGAACTCAGGACAAAGAAAATCAATCAAACCTGCTCAACTATATGGAAACTGAACAACCTGCTCCTGAATAACTACTGGGTACATAACAAAATGAAGGCAGAAATAAAGATGTTCTTTGAAACCAATGAGAACAAAGATACAACATACCAGAATCTCTGGGACACATTTAAAGCAGTGTGTAGAGGGAAATTTATAGCACTAAATGCCCACAAGAGAAAGCTGGAAAGATCTAAAATTGACACCCTAGCATCACAATTAAAAGAACTAGAGAAACAATGGCAAACACATTCAAAAGCTAGCAGAAGGCAAGAAATAACTAAGATCAGAGCAGAACTGAAGGAGAGAGAGACACAAAAACCCTCCAAAAAATCAATGAATCCAGGAGCTGGTTTTTTGAAAAGATCAACAAAATTGATAGACCGCTAGAAAGACTAATAAAGAAGAAAAGAGAAGAATCAAATAGACGCAATAAAAAATGATAAAAGGGATATCACCACTGATCCCACAGAAATACAAAGTACCATCAGAGAATACTATAAACACCTCTATGCAAATAAACTAGAAAATCTAGAAGAAATGGATAATTTCCTGGATACTTACACTCTCCCAACACTAAACGAGGAAGAAGTTGAATCCCTGAATAGACCAATAGCAGGCTCTGAAATTGAGGCAATAATTAATAGCCTACCAACCAAAAAAAGTCCAGGACCAGATGGATTCACAGCCGAATTCTACCAGAGGTACAAAGAGGAGTTGGTACCATTCCTTCTGAAACTATTCCAATCAATAGAAAAAGAGGGAATCCTCCCTAACTCATTTTATGAGGCCAACATCATCCTGATACCAAAGCCTGGCAGAGACACAACAAAAAAAAGAGAATTTTAGACCAATATCCGCGATGAACATTGATGCAAAAATCCTCAATAAAATACTGGCAAACTGAATCCAGCAGCACATCAAAAAGTTTATCCACCATGATCAAGTGGGCTTCATCCCTGGGATGCAAGGCTGGTTCAACATACACAAATCAATAAACGTAATCCAGCATATAAACACAACCAAAGACAAAAACCATATGATTATCTCAATAGATGCAGAAAAGGCCTTTGACAAAATTCAACAGCCCTTCATGCTAAAAATTCTCAATAAATTCGGTATTGATGGAACGTATCTCAAAATAATAAGAGCTATTTATGACAAACCCACAGCCAATATCATACTGAATAGGCAAAAACTGGAAGCATTCCCTTTGAAAACTGGCACAAGACAGGGATGCCCTCTCTCACCACTCCTATTCAACATAGGGTTGGAAGTTCTGGCTAGGACAATCAGGCAAGAGAAAGAAATAAAGGGTATTCAGTTAGGAAAAGAAGAAGTCAAATTGTCCCTGTTTGCAGATGACATGATTGTATATTTAGAAAACCCCACTGTCTCAGCCCAAAATCTCCTTAAGCTGATAAGCAACTTCAGCAAAGTCTCAGGATACAAAATCAATGTGCAAAAATCACTAGCATTCTTATACACAATAACATACAAACAGATAGTCAAATCATAAATGAACTCCTATTCACAATAGTTTCAAAGGAATAAAATACCTAGGAATCCAACTTACAAGGGACGTAAAGGACCTCTTCAAGGAGAACTACAAACCACTGCTCAGTGAAATAAAACAGGACACAAACAAATGGAAGAACATACCATGCTCATGGATAGGAAGAATCAATATTGTGAAAATGGGCATACTGCCCAAGGTAATTTATAGATTCAATGCCATCCCCATTAAGCTACCAATGACTTTCTTCACAGAATTGGAAAAAACTGCTTTAAAGTTCATATGGAAGGAAAAAAGAGCCCGCATTGCCAAGACAATCCTAAACCAAAAGAACAAAGCTAGAGGCATCACTCTACTTGACTTCAAATTACACTACAAGGCTACAGTAACCAAAACAGCATGGTACTGGTACCAAAACAGAGATATAGACCAATGGAACAGAACAGAACAGAGCCCTCAGAAATAATACCACACATCTACGGCCATCTGATCTTTGACAAACCTGACAAAAACAAGAAATGGCGAAAGGATTCCCTATTTAATAAGTAGTGCCGGGAAAATTGACTAGCCATAAGTAGAAAGCTGAATCTGGATCCTTTCCTTACTCCTTATATGAAAATTAATTCAAGATGGATTACAGACTTAAATGTTAGACCTAAAAACATAAAAACCCTGGAAGAAAACCTAGGTAGTAATACCATTCAGGACATAGGCATGGGCAAGGACTTCACGTCTAAAACACCAAAAGCAACGGCAACAAAAGCCAAAATTGACAAATAGGATCTAATTAAACTAAAGAGCTTCTACACAGCAAAAGACACTATCATCAGAGTGAACAGGCAACCTACAGAATGGGAGAACATTTTTGCAATCTACTCATCTGACAAAGGGCTAATATCCAGAACCTACAAAGAACTCAAACAAATTTACAAGAAAAAAACAAACAACCCCATTAAAAAGTGGGCAAAGGATATGAACAGACATTTCTCAAAAGAAGACATTTATACAGCCAACAGACACATGAAAAAATGCTCGTCATCACTCACCATCAGAGAAATGCAAATCAAAACCACAATGAGATACCATCTCACACCAGTTAGAATGGCAATCATTAAAAAGTCAGGAAACAGCAGGTGCTGGAGAGGATGTGGAGAAATAGGAACACTTTTACACTGTTGGTGGGACTGTAAGCTAGTTCAAACATTGTGGAAAACAGTGTGGCGATTCCTCAAGGATCTAGAACTTGAAGTACCATTGCCATCCCATTACTGGGTATATACCCAAAGGATTACAAATCATGCTGCTATAAAGATACATGCACATGTATGTTTGTTGTGGCACTATTCACAATAGCAAAGACTTGGAATCAACCCAAATGTCCATCAGTGACAGACTGGATTAAGAAAATGTGGCACATACACACCATGGAATACTATGCCACCACAAAAAAAGGATAAGTTCATGTCCTTTGTAGGGACATGGATGCAGCTGGAAACCATCATTCTCAGCAAACTATCGCAAGAACAGAAAACCAAACACTGCATGTTCTCACTCATAGGTGGGAATTGAACAATGAGATCACTTGGACACAGGAAAGGGAACATCATACTCCAGGGCCTGTTGTGGGGTGGGGGGAGGGGGAGGGATAGCATTAGGAGATATACCTAATGTAAATGACGAGTTAATGGGTGCAGCACACCAACGTGGTACATGTATACATATGTAACAAACCTGCAGGTTGTATACATGTACCCTAGAACATAAAGTATAATAATAAATAAATAAATAAAATAGAAAAAAAAGAAATGCAAAATAATCTATAGTGACAGAAAGTAGATCAGTAGTTGCCTAGGAATGGGGCAGGAGGGTAAAGAGGTCTAAGAAGAGGAGTTTATAAAGAGGCACAAGGAAACATTTAAGCATGATGAATATATTCATCATTATCTTGACTGGGTGGATGGTACGCATATGTTGAAACTTAAACTGTGTAAGTTAGTTCATATTCAGGTATGTATAGGCCACATACTGTAGTCAAGAAATATATTGACTGATGAATATGCTGAAAACAGAGGGCAAATGTGTTCCCTTCCAAGATATTTGCATTATTAGCAACAATTTCAATGCCTTCCATTCAAAAGAGTGACTAAAGTTCAGGGTGCAGTGTGGTATAAGAGAGTGCCAGAGCCAGACTGCTGGGATTCCAATCCAGGTCTTTCAACTCACTAGCTGTATGGCTAAGACACTTCCTGTGTCTTAGTTATTTCACCTGAAAGGGCACATAGTAAATATTAATATAAGCAATCTACTATTACTCAACATATATTTCTTGAAAATCTACAACATGTTCTTGAACATCTACACGTGCGTAATTCTGTGACAGAAAATGGGAGCTGTTTGGCAGAAATATTAATGGGCCATTAGGAAACCTCACCACCTATACCAGTAGCACGACCAGGACCAGGACTCACCTGCTTTCTGCTGACTGCATTGGACTATACTGAACACCTACTAACGCATATAATACTTTTCTTTTTTGGTTGTATTTTTGTTTTTTGTTTTTGAGTCAGGGTCTCATTGTCTCCCAGGCTGGTGTACAGTGGTGCAATTATGGTGCACTGCAGCATTGCCCCCCGGACTCAAGCTATCCTCCCACTTGTGCCACCCCCACCCTGCCTACCCCCTGAGTATCTGGGACTACAGGCACGCACCATCACACGCGGCTAATTTTTGGTATTTTTTGTAGAGATGGTGTTTCACCATGTTGCCCAGGCTGGTATCAAACACCTGGACTGAAGTGATCCACCTGCCTCAGCCTCCCAAAGTGCTGGGATTACAGGGATGAGCCATTGTGCCGGCCTCTATAATACACTTCTGTCATAGATGTAGAACTTAACTCGATGACTCTTTGGCCTAGCGTCACTACCTTATGCTGACTTCCCAGCTTCTATACTACCCACAGAATAAAATCTGCACTATCTCCATGGCCCTCTTCACTTAGAAAAAACACTTATAAACCAGTCTCTTAAACGATCAGACATATACAACACCCTCTCATTTTTTCAGCAGATTTTTTTTTTTTTGAGACAGAGTCTAGCTTTGTCACCAGGCTGGAGTGCAGTGGCATGATCTCGGCTCACTGCAACCTCTGCCTCCCGGATTCAAGCAATTCTCCTGCTTCAGCCTCCCGAGTAGCTGCAATTACAGGCCCGCACCGCCACACCCAGATAATTTTTGTATTTTTAGTAGACACAGGGTTTCACCATGTTGGTCAGGATGGTCTCGATCTCCTGACCTCCTGATCCGCCCACCTCAGCATCCCAACGTGCTGGAATTACAAGTGTGAGCCACCACACCCAGCCCAGCAGATATTTAATAATCACTTACTATGACCTGGGCAAGGTGTGAAGCAAATACACTAGTAAAGAGATCATACTGCCCTCAAGCAGTTCACAGGCTCATAGGGGAGATGATGAAGCCCTCAAATCACATAAATCACACAGACTGTCATTTGCTGACTGTGCTCCCATGGAGCCAAATAATGTCTCATTACCAGAAGAACTCCCTAAAGAGAATTAGGGACTATGAGCATGTGATCCAATAAGAATAAAAGGGTTTTGACTCCCTTTCATACAAAACTTCTTGAACCCCTAAAGCACTTTGATGATGGCACAATCCTTTTCCAAAAGGAGTAGCACAACTTGTGCCAATATCCTTTTTGAATGCTTCCTTCCCTGCCTCCTGCCCCCTTCCCACAAGTCTACCCATTGCCCTCTGCTTGTCACTTGCACTGTGTACTCTTTGTCTAGCAATTGCTCTAGCGTGCACTTGCCTCAGAATTCTCTCTGCTGCCACTCTGTAATTAGAAACTCTGTCAAGATTATTGGGAACTAACATAAGCGATGCCATCCCACAGTCAACTCTCCTGAGAGAGTAGAAACACGCTGTTGTCTAAAAAGAATAAGGGAAGCCAAGCCCAAATCTAATCATTCCCAGGGACACTGAAGTGCCCCCTCTCCCCTCACTGGGGCAGGCTCTTTCCCTACTGCGGCACCAGAACCTTTCACGGGGACAGCTCCCAGGTCGTCTTGTTATTTTGAATCCACTCACACATGCACACTCCATTCAGTTAGAGAGGGAGAGAGTACTCCACAGCCCCACAGCTGCTGATGCCAGAGACGGGACTAGGACTCCGCCCTTTAAGCTCCAATCAGCTGCAAAGCCTGCAAAGCCATAGCTCAGCCATTAGCTCAGCCAGGCTAGTGATTAAGGGTCAGGCAAAAGAAGACCTGAGCTGGCACCTGAAGTGCAAGAATAATTTGGATAAATTGAGAGTAGCAAGAAGGGCATTCCAGTCATATTATCAGAGGCAAAAGAATGATGGAAAGACCTTCTGAAAGAAAGGCACACAAAACCTACTCATGAAACAGCGAGACACCCAAATTGGCAGTGGCATTGCATACATGAAAAGTTTGGATTGAGAATAAAGACTGGCATGCTACACAGAGAAGCACCATTGTGCAGAGGTTAAGAGATGGGCTTTGGTGCCAGGCTGCTTCTGTGTGAATCTTAGCTCCTCCACTTCCTGGGTGTGTATTCCTGGCCAAATGATCAATCTGTGTGCCTCAGTCTCCTCATCTTCAGAATGGGGACAGGAATAGAATCATCATACGGTTGTTTTCAGTATTCACTGAGTTAATACACATAACTGGGAGCAATGGCTGGCACATAGTAAGTGCTCACCAGATGTCAGCTGTTATCATTACTGTGGGGACAAATTGTGAAGGACTTTGAATGCTGGTCTCAGAGAGCAATGTGGAGTCAGGCCCTGTCTCATACTCAGTCTCTGCTGCATCCTTCCCCATGACTAGGACTACTTTGTGAGGGTCATGCACTCCTGGCTGCAGGCTCGCATCTGCCCCGCACTCTAGGATTCACCCTGACCATAGAGCAGAAGGTTATCAGCCATACCTTCTCAGCACTCTGGGACACTGTCTCAAGCCACACTTTCTGCCGGGTCAGCCCTGACCTCAGGTCCCAGTTCTGTGAAAAACGCAGTCCTCATGCTTCTGTGGCACCGTTCCCCCTACAGTCCTTCCTAAGTTCTTGCTACTGCCTTTTCCCCTTTGCCTAAGCCCAGTGCAGCTGTGGGGCTGTGGAGTAGTCTCTCCCTCTCTAACTGAATAGTGTGGGCATGTGCGAGTGGATTCAAAATACCAAGACTATCTGGGAGCTGTCCCTGTGAAAGGTTCTGGTGAGGTGGTAGTGAAACATCCTGCCCCAAAGAGATTTGCCTCTAAATTAATACCTTCATAGTTCTCCCATCCCTCAAGCACTAGAGCACTGTGTTGCTCTTGCCAGTCCTCTGCTTCCCAGGAACTGCAGTCCTGGCCCTGAGCCCCAGCCCAGTCTAACCATGGGGCCTGCTACCTCCTGACAGCCTTCTTTAATACTGGACAACTGCCAGCCTGCCTGAACCTCTAGAATCTGCAACTGGATTCTAGACGTCTGTACTACTTTGCAATGAAGCCCCTGACAGAGAGGATGTGCCAGGATTATTACCTGTCAAACCCTGTTGTGCTGTGTTCTGCTTGCTGGATCATAATTACTTCCATCACCTGCATTGTATGCTCCTCAGGGTTTGCTCCTGCCTTTGATGTGAAAGGAGGTGGAAACAGATCATGTAAGGCCTCCATTGCCATGCTAAGGTGCTTGAACTTGATCCTAGAGACACATATCTCTTGCACTTTTGCTATTTCATTCTCTTGAAAGCAGAGACAGCTTGCACCTCTGATTTACATATTCATCTATTAATGTATATGTTATACACAAGTGCTACCATACTAAGACACTATGCACGTGAAACACACACAAATATAAAAAACTAAACAATGAATAAAAACAAACATAAATAGAAGCTCTAATATTTTCTTCTTAGAAGCTGTACATCTTAGAAATGTCCCTGTTGAAGCCAGATATAGAATATGGCTTGGAGAAAGCAAACATGGGGACCAGTTGATGGACTGTGGCCGTGATAAAAGTAAGGGATGATGGTGGCCACAACTAAGGCTGTGGCGGAAGGGATGAAATAGAGATATGGAATAAAATATGAATCAACTCCTTAAGCACCTCATGATCAAGTGGGGCATACAAAATAAGCAAAGGAACATTATCTATGATAAATGTTCTGATCAGCTCCACCCTTAGTTCTGGTCAAGAGGGAACCCTGGCCTGGGCCCCAAGCTTTAGAAAATTATGTATATCACTAACACACCCACTCAAACACATTACACTTACCAAAAACACTTAACTGCCTCTGTCACTCCAGATCCAGGATTCAGCACTGTTACACCTTTATCCATAACCCTCAACACCCACTCTCATGGTTAATGCTGTTCAGACAATGATTTCTATATTTATTGCCCTGTGTTCTCAAAACAAAAGGCAACTGGGTCTGCATGCCATGCAGGTTTGGAAGTTGTACCTCTGCCAACTTTGAAGGCTGACAATGTTTAGCGTATGGAGAGTGTTTGGGAAGGAGAAAAGCATTGGCAAAAGAAAAGGCAAATTAATTGCCCATATGAATGTAACAGAGTCTTGCATAAGGAAGTATTGTTTCTCAGAAATGCCAATCATCCATTTTCATTCTTCCCTTGTGTTCTAATTCATGGTTCCAGAAGTATTCATGAAATAGCATGGCATTTACAATAATTGCACATGGCTGTTAGGAATATTTTGCAACATTAAACAGTATCTATTACTCTTAATATATAAGCGCAGGTTTAGATGTAACTTGCATAAGGCATGATATCAATTTTTCATATTGGCAACTATGTGGATACTGAACATTAGAATTAATAGTTCTGTACTGTACCTAAAAGTACCTGTTAGGTGCTGTTGTGTTCTGTTGCGTTCTGTACCTAAAAGGAGAAGGTATTAGATGATCTTTCTTTCCTTCCAGTTCTGGAACTGTAGTCTGATGAGTAAGGCAAAGGAGAAGTAGCCAACATTGTTTTGTTTTATTTGAACAAGATATGATATGATGAAAAGGGCACTTGAATCTAGAAAAATTTAGTAGTAGTATGTAGGATAAACAGAGTAGGAAGAAATCAGAAACAGACAAAACACTTCAGGAAGCAATTACAATAGTCCAAGTAAGAGGTAATGAGGAACTGAGTCATTTTCTCTTCTATTATTAATTTATTATTTCTTCTGAGTTTTCTCCATCATCACATGAACATGCTTAAGTAGCTGCCATTTTAATAAGGAAAAATCTTCCCTTGATCCCTCTAAATACTTTCCCATATCTTCACTCCCCCTAATTGAAATATTGAAAGAATCATTTAATCACTGTCATTTATTTTATCACTTACCATTCTCTCCTCAATCCACTCCATTTGGGCTTCCATCTCTGTACTCCACTGAACATGCTTTTGCTAAAGTCATCAATGATCTCTATGTTGCCAAATCCAATAGACATTTTTTTCTTCATCCCTGTTCTGATTATCTATTTCTACATTTAAAAAAGCACCCCAATCTTAGTGGTTTAACAATCATTTGCTATCTCTCCCAGTTTCTGAGGGTCAGGTATTTGAAAACAATTCAGGTAGCTCCCATGTCTCACAGGGCTGCAGTCAGATAATGTCTGGGACTGGAATCATCTGAAGGACTGTTCGCTCATATGTCTGGTGCCTGCTCTGAAGAGGCTCAAATAGATGGGAACTAGAACATCCGGGCTTGTTAGACATCTCTACTCTATCTCTATGTGGTCTCTTCATGTGGTTTATACAGCACAGTGGTGTCAGAGTCATTAGACTTCTGACATAGCAGCTCAGGGCTCCAAAGGCTCATGTCTCAAGAGAGAGAAAGAGAGCCCAATAGAATCAGAATTGTATTTTATGACCTACTCTCAGAAGTCACATAATATCACTTCTATCACTCACTATGGGTCAGGGCAATTCACAAAAGTCCACCCAAGTTCAAAATGAAGGGATATATATGCTCACAGTGTAACTAAAGCAGGTGGGAGAGGAGTTATTATTATGGTCATCTTTAGAAAATACAATCCCTCTTTCTTCAAATATTCTTTTCTCTTAATATTCAAGATACCTTCCTTATTTTCCTCCTACCTTAATGACTGTTCTCCCAGTTTCCTTTGTTTGCTACTCTCCTTCGCTCAACCTCTAAATGAAGGTTTTACCCAGGGCTTGGTCCCATTGATTCTCTCCTTTTCTCTACCTTCACTTATTAACCCTTGGTGACCTTTTCCAACCATATCGTTTTAAATGACAACTCAAAAATTTATATCCCCAAGCCTGATGTCCTATGTAGTTCCACATTTTTATTCCCAGTTGCCTGCTATTGTCTCAGAGATTCTAAATATATATCTTAACATGTCCCAAACTGTAGTCCCCTCATCCACCCAAAAACAAACTCCTACTGACTGAGGTGGATGATTTTTCTAGCTCGGTAAATGTACTACAAGTTATCCAAGTCGCATGGGTTAATCATCAACTCTTCCCTTTCCCTCATATCTAGTATGTAATTCATCTGAATGTTCTGTCAAATGCATATTCACAACATATCCTATATCCTCCAACTACCAACATCTTAGTCCAAGTCACCATTATCTCCAGCCTAGACTTTTCAAATAGCTTACAGATAGATAGTCTTGTCTCTGGTCTTTCCCTCTTACAATTCAATTTTCACAAAGTAAACAGAGTGATCTTTAAACAAACAAACAAAAAATACACCATATCAGGTAAAAAACCCTGCTTAAAACCCACCAATGGCTTCCTACTGCTCTAAGAATAAAATCTAAATTCTTTCCAGAACCTACAGAGTTCTAGCTTATCTGGCCACTGTGTACCTCTCTAACCTTATCTCCTAACCTATCTCTCCCTCATTCAATGATCTGTAGTACCCTGGCCTTCCTGCTCCTCCTCAAGCACATAGAGCTTATTCCTGCCCCAGGGACTTTGCACTTGTTCTTCCCTGTACATCACATGTTCTTCCCTCAAGTCTGACTGGGTGGCTCTTTCCTATCATTCAAGTCTCCTCTCAAATGTCACCTCCTTGGTGATGCTTTCTGTTACTATCCAGACTAAATTAGTATGAGCATATACACATGCACTGTGTGTCATTCTAACATACATTTCTGTTTAATTCATAACATTTACCATGATCTGAAATTATCTCCTATTATATGTGTATTATCTTCTTCCCCTTCTAGAATGTAAAGTTCACTAAAGGAGGGATTTTTGTCTGTTTTCTTCACTGATGTGCACATGTGTGAGGCACTCCACACATACCTGTTCAATAAATGAACAAACCAGGTTGGAGTGGTGATGAAAATGGCAGATGTCAGAGACAGTTTAAATAGTCACACTACAGGTTTATGCTATCAACATTTTGAAAACATCAAGGTCACAGTCCAGCAGTAAGCCCCAAATGCCTCCTGGAGCCTAAAGTAAGGAAAGGAAATCTAAGCTATCAGTACCTTGGGTAGTCCTTGACCCATATGTACCACTTTCTCTCTACCTTTTCTCTGGAGTCCCTCTCTGTGTCCCTATCCTGTTTCTCTCATCCCATTGCTTTATCCTTCTCTGCCTGTGCCTTGGGCATACCTGTAGTTTCCCTCCCAAACATCATTCTTAGTGTCTTTCTTGGAGCCTTTACATCTAAAGCGGTTGTAGGACCCTTCCTAGTATCCATTAACTGCACACTCCTTTCTTCTTTCACATATTAATAATAAATCTGGACCAAGATGATTCCTATTATGAATTTTTAAATGCCAAGCATTCTGAATTTCAGAGAAGCATTCTCCTCCCTCTGATTTAAGGAAGGCCACTGAAACACTTTTTTTTAATTTTGAATAGATTACCAGGTCCACTCTAACGCCACTGATTTTAAATTTTATCTAAGGTTTCAAAACTGAAACCAAAAGAGTAAATGGGCCCTGCTGTAAATCAACAAGCCCAGGCTCATTCCCTGCTGAGCTGGCACCACATCAACCCAGTTAGCCAAGTTGCCGTGAAGACAGAAATAAACACTGAAAAATGTATGTTAACCAAAGTGTCTACTTCCAGCTTCAGGTGTTACTAGCTTAAGGAAGAGTCTAGAACAGGCAACTCTCTTAACTGGTTGTTAGCCTTAGCTCAGATTCAGCCTCAAGGCTATAGACCGTATTCTGATTTTAAACTCATGAATGTTTGATTCACTGTTATTGACAGTTTAGGGCAACTGCTCAGCACCTTTTCTGCTTCATCTGCTCAGAAATCTCAGGAAGTTCGGGTGTGCTTCTGAATAAATTCTGTTTCATGCTGACTTCAAAAAACCACCTCTAGCCTCTTCTCTACTTTTCTATATCTAGTCCTGGTTGCTGAGAGCTGTGTCACTCCCCCATCTGCTCTTCCCTTGTGGCAGCACTCACAGCTTTCCACACCCACTGTGACACTGCAAATAAGACTCTGTTCAGCAAGACAGATTCTACTCACATCTCCACCGAATCTTTTCCCATCCTCACCCAGCCTTACTCTGTTTTGTTTGCCAGGTGAGCCACGGGGATTGGTGTGCTACTTTATCCAGTCAAGAAAGTCTTTGGTTCGCTCCCGAAGGATTGCTATACTAGAGGTTGCAGGACAATGTGTGGATGGGGAGGACTGTGAATGCTGAAGAAAGGCCCTCCTGCTTCTCTTCCCCACTCCACCCTGTACCTGGGCAACCCGTGAGCTGTTTTCTCTGCTTCTGGAAAGAAAAAAAGATTTGAAGCTCAGCCTCTGGATAATCAGCAATGATTTGAAATAGATTTGAATGATGTGAAACAATACCCTGACACACCCTATCAACTAGGAAATTCGGGGATCAGGGAACACGGGGAATTGCTCCTTTGTGTTCAATGCAGACAGCCTGGCAGTCAGAGGTTGTCTGCAGTCTTACATCTATGACTGGATACTGTGAAAGAACAATGTGCAAGAGAGGTAAAGGCAGGGCAGAAGCCAGTATTAGAGCAAATGCCTTAGGTATTTCCTGGGCAGGATTCGCACCAGGCCTTGAAGTCTTTTAAGGTCTGTGTCATGCACATTGCCCAGGTTCATCACTGAACACTTCATTTAAAAAAAATAATACCTGAGGTTGATTTTACACCGTCTCCCCACCTCTATGTAATTCTCCTGAAAACCAGAAGGGCAGACGAGGGATCAGAGTTCTCCCAATTTCCTCCACTCTTCAAAAGTGATGGGACCCCAGTTGTTGACCCACTCTGCAGCAAGAAATTGAAATTGAATGAGAAGGCTTGGTCCACTTTGAACACACAATATAAGGAGACTTCAGAAAACCATCAAATGGGGACTCTGGTTAGTTGACCTGCTTGATATGGAAATAGGCATCTCAGGCACATATGGATTGTGCAGCTTTACCCAAGATGTGCTGACCTAATTGAAGATAAAGTCTTTCTTCAAAACTCCCTTTTTAAGTTATGCCCAACAATGATTCCATAGAAAACTCTGAAAAAGAAATCTAACCGCGACTTTTTCTCAATCCAGTCTTCTCGCACCTTCATTTTCCTTTCTGTGGGCACTTTCATTGATCTAGCTGCCAAGCACAATCCATTCAACTCAGTTCCTTGCTCCACACTTTCCTATTCATTAGCATGTGTTCTTATGGCACTTTGTTCTAGATTCCAATGTGAACATCTGCAAAATCAAACTCCCTTGTATCTCTCCTACTTGTGAAAAATACTAAATATACCATGTCAACTTTTAGCAAAAACACTGGTGGGGAATCAGAGCAGCCAAATAGAAATAATTCTCATTTGGCTGGAACAACAAAGGCCTGGATTCTAGACTTCCCTCTGGAGAATAATTGGCATATCATATTTCTTCTCTGGGACTCGGTTTCCTCATTATAAAGTTAAGAGGCTTGACTTACATTGGAAAACCAGTTCATAGTCTAACCAGATGGCCTTTAGCTAATGTTTTGCTGTTTCTTTTCTTGTTTGTTATTTGATGACCTACAAAGCAACACTAAATATAATGAAGTTTCAGGGCACTGTGAAAGCCACTTCTCCAACCTAGGCAAAAGGAGAGAGAGAGAAAAAAAAAAAAAGATTCTTCCTATTAGCTAGCTTTATTGCCAGAATTTCCAACTGGTTTGCTGTCTCTAAGTAGCTTATTTTCAAATCCTTATCACTCTGGGAGGGATGGCATGTTAAGCTGTCATCAGCCAAGAAGCTGTAAGTTAGGCCGGGTGCAGTAGCTCATGCTGTAATTCCAGTACTTTGGGAGACCAAGGTGGGACGATCTCCTGAGCTCAGGAGTTCGAGACCACCCTGGGCAATATGATGAAACCCCATTTCTACTGAAATACAAAAAATTAGCCCAGTATGGTGGCTCTTGCCTGTAATCCCAGCTTCTTGGGAGGCTGAGGCAGGAGAATTGCTTGAACCCTGGAGGCAGAGGTTGCAGTGAGCAGAGATTGCACCTCTGCACTCCAGCCTAACCAACAGAGAGACTCCATCTCAAAAACAAACAAACAAACAAAAAGAAGCTGTAAGTTTGCTGGAGGGAATGGAAAACGAAAAACGAAAAGTTAGCTTCCCACTGTAGGAAGTCACCAAGGTAGGAGGCCAGAGGGCTTGTGGGCAGCAGGGGACCAGCAGAGGGTTTAGACTTGCCATAGAAAAAGGACAGGGTTTCCTCCATCGGTTTGCTACCTTCTTGAACGGTCTGCTACCAGGAAGAAGACCATGGGTCTTTTCTATTTCTGTCATCAACCTTCTCTCCTGTCCCAGGTCGGATGAAACAATCTGGTTAATGCTTGACAAAGCAATATTAGATCAAACAGCAATCAGTCCTGCTCAGATAATTAAACAGGGGCTGCATTTAGATGAATACAGTGAAGATGCCCTGATAGAGGGACAGTCAGCCAGGACCTGCATCATCTCCGAAACCCAAACTTTTTCCAACTTTGTAAGTTTACAAATCTGTAAGTTAAACCCAGTCCTTTTTCTGAGCAACTACTAGGTGTCCACCTGTTCTAGGTAGTAGAAGGGAAATCAAACAGCAAAAGCATGCACTCTGCCTTTAATTTGCTTACAGTAAAGGTGAGATGATCAGATACATTTGTACCAAACATTGGAGACTTCCTTTAATGCACAAGCTGAACAATGATAAGATGCAAGGATTCAGAGAATGTACATGCTAAAGTAATCTAAAACCACGGACTTGTCAGGTCCCAAGATTTGAGCTGATGGAAAGAAGTAAGGCAGAGAATGGGATCCTTCTGACATGGCAGGGCCAGAAGCCTGCAAATGGAATCAGGTTCCATTTGGCAAGTTCGAAATCTGCAAAGATTACGGCTACAAACCCATAGCCAAGAAAGGAACCTGGTTCAAAGAGGGCCACAAACATGGTGACAGTCACCTGAGAGTCAAGGCAGATCAAACCAAGCAGGTAAGGGATGACCTGGCAGACAGGGTAAAGGCAAAGCAGCAGAAGATGGCAAAAACACACACAAAAAATCAAAGATCAATGTCAAGATGATTGTCAAAAGTCAAGCACAGGACTAAGGAACAAAGAGACAACTCTGGCTGTTTAGGCTCTTTTCCAATTTGCTTGATTTTCTATTCCCCAGAGAGGCTTTAAGACAGGAGTCTTCAACATTGGTTGACCATTAGAATCAGCTTGTCCCAAAGCCCAAGAGCCACCACAGAATGGCTTAATCAGAATCTCTATGGTAGAGCCCAGGAGGTAGTATTTTTGTTACCCGGGTGGTTATAATGATTAGTAAGGGATGAAAACCACTGTTTTAAGGTGCTGAACAACTTTAAGCAATTATCACAGGATAACCTGAGTCAGAAAGACTTCTGTGAGAACATGAATGTTGATCAGACTTGCAGGATAAGCAATATGTAGGCTACAGATGGAAGGAAGTTGGGTCTTCTGCAGTAGAGGAATCAAGAACATGAAGTCAATAAAGGATATGGTGGAGATTATATATCTCACTGTGCAAGAGAAGAGACTATCTGATATGATCCAACTGCAGTGGAGGGAGAGCCACAGAAGGTCTATAAAAATGGGTCAAGAAGGCCGGGTGCAGTGGCTCATGCCTGTAATCCCAGCACTTTGGGAGGCCAAGGCAAGTGGATCACAAGGTCAGGAGTTCAAGATCAGCCTGGCCAAGATGGTGAAATCCTGTCTCTACTAAAAATATAAAAATTAGCCCATCGCAGTGGTGGGCACCTGTAATCCCAGCTACTCAGGAGGCTGAGGCAGGAGAATCACCTGAACCTAGGAGGCAGAGGTTGCAGTGAGCCAAGATCACGTCATTGAACTCCAGCCTGGGCAACAAGCGTGAAATTTCACCTCAAAAAAAAAAAAAAAAGTGGATCAAGGAGAGAAAAAGGAGAGCAATGAGGGTACTGAGATTAGGGTCAACCAAGTTGACCTTCTGCACCATGTTAGAGATAGTGTAAATCATGAATCCATATTCTCGATGGCTGTTCACTTCTGTGTGTTCTTTGCCCCTTCCCACCAATTTTCTATTAAAGATTTCCTTTGGCAGGGCATGGTGGTTCAAGTCTAAACTCTCAGCATTTTGGAAAACCAAGATGGGAGGTTCACTTGATGCCAGGAGTTCGAGACCAGCCTGGGCAATATAGGCAGAAGTCAACCCTACAAAAAAATTTTTTAAATTAGCCAAGCATGGTGGTGCACCTGTAGTCCCAGGTATTTGGGAAGTTGAGGTGTGAGGATTGCTTTAGCCCAGAGTTCAAGACTGCAATGAGTCCTTATCGTGCACTGCACTCCAGCCTGGATGATGGAGTAAAATCCCCATCTCAAAAAAAAAAAAAAAAAGTTCTTTCTGAAGTCCAACATGGTAAAAGGCATTCTCTCCCAGTTGAAGAAGATAAACAGGTAAAGCCGATAATCTGTTTTCAAAGTTTACAAGCCATAGACTTCTTCACAGACCAGGAAATGATAGGCTTCTTAATCAACACGAGCCAGATGGGCTCCTCACTTAACCATGTACAACATATTTACTGACGTCCCCTGCTCGGCTGCTAGGTAAACATTGATCAAAAACTGTTTGAAAACATGAAACTCAAAGCACCACAAACCATCACCCAACACATTTCTCTCAGTAGATGAACTATTTCCTGGCCCCACAAAAAATCAAAATCACTGAGAATAAACTCCCCCAACTTCCTGAGCCCCTCCCCACATATATTTCTCTGTCTGTACCAATCCCTACTTTTTTGCCTCTTACAGGAAAAGAGAGGCCTACCTAAGTCAGGCCAAACTTCCGCCTGGGCTCTAAATCTCATCCTGCATGTCCCTAGTAATGCTGCTCCAATAACTAGCCTTTACGTCATTCATATCTCTAACATCCTATTGGCTCATTCCCCTCTGCACATAAAAATCTGCAAATCTTGCTCATCTGAAACAAAGTTTCTACCTTTTTCCAAACTCTATCCCTTCTTGATGTTATCTTTCTTCTCTCCACACATGACCAAGTTTCTACAACAAGTAATCTACACTTGCTATCTCTCCTTCCTCACCACTGATTCTGTCTTCAACTCATATCCTGGGCTTTTACTTCTGCTGATGATCTACTGAAATTGTGCTCACTGAAGTCACCAATGTCTTCCTTGTTTCAAAAATATATGGACCCTTCTCCCTTCTCAGTTCTTTTTTTTTTTTTTTTTTTTTTTTTTTTTTTTTTTGAGATGGAGTCTCGCTCTGTTGCCCAGGCTGGAGTGCAGTGGCGCGATCTCCACTCACTGCAAGCTCCCCCTCCCGGGTTCACGCCATTCTCCTGCCTCAGCCTCCTGTGTAGCTGGGACTACAGGCGCCTGCCACCGTGCCCAGCTAATTTTTGTATTTTTAGTAGAGACGGGGTTTCACCATGTTAGCCAGGATGCTCTCAATCTCCTGACCTCGTGATCTGCCTGTCTCGGGTTTGTTTTTTTTTTTTTTTTAAGATGTTGTCTTGCTCTGTCACCCAGGCTGCAGTGCAGTGGTGTGATCTCTGCTCACTGCAACCTCTGCCTCCCAGGTTCAAGTGATTCTTCTGCCTCTTAGCCTCCCGAGTAGCTGGGATTACAGGTGTGCATCACCATGCCTGGCTAATTTTTGTATTTTTGGTAAAGGCAGGGTTTCGGCATTTTGGCCTGGCTGGTCTCAAACTCCTGACCCCAGGTGATCTGTTTGCCTTGGCCTCCCAAACTGCTTGGACTACAGGTGTAAGCCACCACACCTGGCCCTTCTCAGTTCTTAACCTCTCAGCAGCCCATGGTGCTCGACGACTCACTCCATCTTTATGTTTCCTCTTCCTTTGGCTCCGTGATGCCACATTCTCCTGGTTTTCCTCCTACTTCTCTGGCTGCTATTTTTCAGTTTTCTTTCCTGGCTTCCTTAGTCTACCCATATTTAAATATGGGTGTTCCTCCGGATTCCATCCAAGACTCTCTTCTTGCCTTATTCTCTCTGGGAGATCGTACCAACTCCCAAGACATCTACTAACACCTATACGCTTAGGACTTCCAAATCTAGATCTCAGGCCCAGGTCTTTTCTATTAACTTCAGATTCATACATGTAACTACTTGCTGGAAATGTTCACTTTTGATGTTCCACACTGAAGAGTAGTATAGCCTACTGGTTTACAGTGTGAACTCCGGTTTAAATTCTAGCTCTGCCATTCACCACCAGGAATAAGCAGTTGTATATCTTAGTGCCTCAATTTTCTCAGCTGTAAGATGGGAATAATAATCGTACCTACCTGTGAGGATTCAATGAGATGATGAACATAACATGCCCATCACAGGGACTGGCACATAAGCATGCAATAAATGTTCATTATTTTTGCTACTTATTACTGCCAATTCAACATCAACAAATTAATCAACATCGAATTTATCATTTCCACTCCCTCTGAGCTTGTCCCTCCCCCTGTATTCCATCAGCTAGTGGTATCATAATTTCCCCAGTCTAAATCTAGAAACCGAGGAGTCATCCTAATCTTTCCATTCCTCTCTTCATTGTCCTTCTCTTCTCTTGCTCCTTCCCTCCTTCTTTGCTGCTATTTTGGTCACCACTGAGATAAAGTGATTTTACTTCCCTCCACCACTGAATCTGTGCCTATTACTGATATCCTAGATGTAGCTTAAAACCAGGAGGGCTATAAAAGATTTTTTGACAAGAATCTCTGAGAAACTCTTCAAGTCAGATTGGCTGTTCACTTGAATGCCTCTGTAATTCCCAACCCTTCGTAGTATTGTCGATCCATTTTCTGGGCCCCTTCTTAAGTGCCAAAATAATTAATCTGGTGGTTGAAAATTTTCAGTTTAAAACGCAGGTGCGTCTGGAGTTCTGGCTCCTAAGGCCAAGGAACCTGTCTAGTACCTTGTGAACTAAAAAGAGTATGGTGCAAAAACTTGCCATCTAAACCTCAATCTTTGTTAATGAAGATTTTCCACTCGAAAAAAAAAAAGAAAAAAAAAAGCATCTTTAAATTCTGTCTTCCTTCTAGAGGTTAACTAGATGAAGGAGACACCGTCCAGGCCTCAAAAGAACTTCTGTCTACCCTAAAACAGTAGCAATGCCTCGTGAGCTGGTAGATAACAAAAATAGATAAGAAATACAATAATAATAATATGACTGGGTACATACAATGTGCCAGATTCTGTGTTCTATGGTTAAAATGCTTATAACCTCAGAAACCTTTCTAGACAGGTATCCTTATGATTCCTGTTTCAGAACTGAGGACACTGAGAGGTTTACAAGTTAAAGTGAATGTCATGGTCATAAGAATAATAGAACTAGGCTGGGCACAGTGGTTCACGCCTGTAATCCCAGTTCTTTGGGAGCCTGAGGCGGGTGGATTACGAGGTCAGGAGTTCAAGACCAGCCTGGCCAACATGGTGAAATCCTGTCTCTACTAAAACTACAAAAATTAGCCAGGCACAGTAGCAGGCGTCTGTAATCCCAGCTTCTCGGGAGGCTGAGGCAGGAGAATCACTTGAACCCGAGTGACAGAGGTTGCAGTGAACCAAGATCACGCCATTGCACTCCAGCCCGGGCGACAGAGACTCCATCTCAAAAAAAAAAAAAAAAAGTAGAACTAGAACACAGATTTGCTGATTCCCTTAATTAATATGTTATGTAAAAGTAGTTATTAATAGAAATATCTACCATTTATTGAGCACATACTGTGTGCCAGGCACTATGTTCTAACCACTCTACATGTATGATCTCACTGAATGCTCAGAACAAACGAAATAGGTACATACCACTTTAATCCTGTTATTCAAATAGTCCATAACTGATGTAACCACAGCCCTCTGACTCCTCACAAAAAGTAAGACTTGATTGCAAACTTTTGTTCATGCAACTTGCCTCAAAATATTCAGTTGCCTCTCAACTGAATATTTTTCATGTTGTATCTAGCCTTGGGTCAACTCCTGGCTATCAGTTCTATGTCACAGTCGCTGGCCCCACCATTCCTCTCACTTCCCATTCAAGTGTACCTTCCTGACTAAGGCTCTCCAGGCCCTCCCTTACTGAGCCCACCACCATACCTGATTAAGAACATCTATTGGTCTGGAGTCATATGCCCTATGCCAAAGGGGAGCATTCTCTAGACTTTCCCTCTGAAATTTATTTAAATTTAAATTAATTAAAACTGAATAAAATTTTAAATGTAGTTCTTCAGTCATGCACTCTTAATTACTAATAGTCACTGAAATATGCAAATAAGGGCCTGAACCAGAAGGGGATAAGCGTGAGAGGCATTGAGAAAGGAAGAAGATTCTAGCAGACTGGATAACTGATTGATTAGGTCACAAGAGAGTGGGAGGGGTGAGATTACTTCAATTTTTTCAGCCTAAATGACTAAAAGAAAAATGGTGGCTGTGGTAGACTAATTAATGGCCACCAAAGATATCCAGATATCCAGGTCCTAATCTCTGGCACCTGTACATTTTACCTTGTATGACAAAAGAGACTGCAGATATGATTAAATTAAGGATTGTGATATGGGGAAATTATCCCGGATTATCTTGATATTGGGAAATTATCCTGGGCTATCACAGAGTTTGATTTGAATACAAAGAAGACTATGTGATGCACACAGAAACGTATTTGAAGATGCTACACTATTGGCTTGGAAGATGAAGAAAGTGGCCGTGAGCTAAGGAATGTAAGGAGTTCAGATCTAGAAGCTGGAAGAGGCAAGAAAAGAAATCCTGCACCCACTTCCCCTGCCAGAGCCTGTACTCTCTCCAGCCTCTGCTGACACCTTGTATTTAGCACAGTGAAACTGATTTCAGAAAAAGATGTCTAGCCTCCAGACTGTAAAAGAATAAATTTGTGTTGTTGTAAGCCATTGAAGTTGTGATAATTTGTTACAGTAGCCTCAGGAAATGCATACAGTGTCATCAATAGATTCTGGTTACTCCAGGTAAGGATGTGATTCAGCAGGACAAATGAAGTTTAGAGTTAGGTACGTTAATGTTGAACTAAAGTTTTAGAACGTAAAAACTGAAATTTGTGGTAAATTCTCAGGGTCACAGATAAAGATTTTTGAACTTCACAGCACTTCACAAAATAATGATATTATATGATCCCTCCAAGGGAGTGAGGAGAGTAAGAGAGAGGGACAGACGCAAACACAGAATCAGAGAGACAGAGGAAGAGGAGGAGGAGACAGCCACAATGGAGATGATGACAACAAAGATGATGACAACAATGACCAAGGGACAAAAGGCAGAGAGAAAAGGAGAATCTATCCCTTCTCAGGGATAGATTGAGCTGGCACACCAGTCTTCTCTTGTACTCAGACTGGAATTTATAACATCAGCTTCCCTGGTGCTCAAGCCTTCAGACTCACACTCAGGCTGAAGTACAGCACCAACTTGCCTAGATCTCCAACTTGCAGACAGCAGATCATGGGGCTTCTCAGCCTCCATATTGCATGAGCCAATTCCTTATTTTATATATGTCTTGGTGACATATATAAAATTATGTTTTTATATATTTATACATATATAAAATTAACAGACATTATTTTATATATGTCTGTTACTCTGGAAAGCCCTGACTACACAGGGGTAGAAAATAATGGAGGAAACCCACTGAATAGCATACTCAAAGAAGGCCTCTCTGGGTAGGCACAAAACATTAAGTGAATAAGGTAAATTAAAGAGTGAAAGAGGCCAGGCACAGTGGGTCACACCTGTAATCTCAGCAGTTTGGGAGGCTGAGGCAGGTGGATCACTTGAGGTCAGAAGTTTGAGACCAGACTGGCCAACATGGTGAAACACCATCTCTATCTCTACTAAAAATCCAAAAATTAGCCAGGCATGGTGGCGGGTGCCTGTAATTCCAGCTATTCGGGAGGGTGAGGTACAAGAATTGCTTGAACCCAGGAGGTGGAGGTTGCAGTGAACCAAGATCACACCACTGCATTGCAGCCTCAGTGACAGAGTGGGACTCTGTCTCAAAACAAACAAACAAAAAAGAGTGAAAGAGTGACTGTGTTGTAAGCAAATGAGGACAGATTGGTATTTTCAGAAGTTGGCAATACAAGGAAGCAAAGAGATAAGATGGTAGTTCTGAATGATTGAGGGACTTTTGTTTCACCTTAGAAAACTCGTGAGTAGAAAGTAATGAAGAGAGATATTAGAAAAACAGAAATTGATGGAGTGTAGCCCCACTTTAGAAAGGAAAAGGACCATTAAAAACTTAGGTGGAGAAATTAGATTTTAAATAAGAGGAACACTTCTTTGCCTGGGCCAGGAAAGAAAAATGACAGAAAACTAAAGATAAAGAGAAAGTCTGGGTAGGTAGAGAAAGTATAACAACAGAAGGAAAGGAGAGAATATCTGGTGCTCCATGATGGATAGCCTACATCTTCTCATGAGATACCAAGCAAAATCATCTGCTGAAAGTGTAAGGAAGTAGGAATGAGTCTGTACACAGAAAATGTCTGGAACATGCATTATGGTGAACATGATGGGATGTCATCAAAGATGAACAGAACAATCACTGATGGGCGTATTAATGGTAGACAGTGGGTAAGGAATGTTCATGCTTTTCTTCCACAATTATCATCACAGAGATGCTGAGAAAACCAGTAGCAGCGATTACTGTGTTAAATATGGGGCAGAGTCAAAGGGTGTAGAGTTCAGGAATATTAGAGCAAACATTAGTGACACGGTTGGCCATGGGATGCCTGGTAGATGGGAAGGTAAGGACAGCCAGAAGAACATTGTGAACTAGGAAGGATTGAAAAACTAGAGTGGTGATATGGGGAAAAAAAGCAGTTTCAATGTGAATGAGAGAGTAGGAAAGTTAAAAAACCACAGGTTAGAGGGAGAGAGGGATAGCTCTGATTTTGAGATTACAGAGATGAAATAACCCAAAGTTCAGAAATGTCCAACATCTGATTGTCATTGACTGAAGAGGAGTAGGAAGGAATCATGTAGCTGGTGAGGGTCAGGTTTGTACTGGCCATCTACCCAGGTGATATGGAATAAGATGGAAGGAAGACAAGTGAGGCGGGTACAGAAGTCAAGGAATATATGAAAAAAAAGTCATAGAGATGAATGGACAAGAATAGTAGCACAAGCTTCTCATAGACTGTCTATATTCCTACAGTTCCCAGATTTCATCATACCACTTATCCTTAACAAACCCAAGAATTAAAGACTGTTTATCACATTGTGGATGATGAAACTGAGGTCCAGAGAATTTAAATAGAAACTCCAAGTTCACAGAGCAAAATCTGTGTCAAAAACTAGAATCTGGCAATAAAATAGAGCTTCGTATGCTTTCCAAGTTATTAGATGTCACCACCTTCCACTTACAATTTTTGCCTATCCAGACCCTGGTCCCTGAGTTCTACCTATCTATTTATGCCTCTGTTTTGCTGGAAAGGTGGTAAACATGGGTGATCAGGCTTCAGCATGAGTAGATGAACTATTACTATTTTCTTCTTGTTTTCAAGGATATTCTGAGGCAACCATTCCTAGAAAGGTAATAGAGGAGAGAAGCGACTTCCTACTCATTACTGTATTAAGCATAAATGCCATGAGAAAGGGCAAGTTTACCAGGATTTATTAGGCTTCCTTAAAGCATTAAAAACATGCTGATACATTCACACATTTCATATTTTACCTAGTGCTTTGTATAAATACAGGTGTCACCAACACTAAGAAGAGATAATATTTAATTTAAAGCAGAGGGAAGAAACTGACAACAGTTTTATAAGCGATAACAAGATCTGTGAAAGGAACATCCTTTACAAGTTGCCACTGCTAAAGAATAACACAAGCACAGACTCAGAACACATCACTCTTGTCTGGTAGCGACATTGTTGTGAGAAAAAGGTGTTGCTAACTGCCATCCAAATTTTATCTTCACTGAGCTTTCTTGAGGAACACCAAAGTCGACTATAGAATGGCCCATCCTCCCCTCAAAAAGGTAGACATTTCTGGAACCTGGAGGGCTTTTAAATATTTCAATTCCTTCTTGGCTGTTTGAAAGCTTGTTCAAGAAGCTGAAAAGAGGCTGGGTGCGCTGGCTCATGCCTGTAATCCCAGAATTTTAGGAGGCCATGGTGGGCAGATCACATGCGGCCAAGAGTTCAAGACCAGCCTGGCCAACAGGGCGAAACCTTGCCTCTACTAAAAATACAAAAGTTAGCCACATGTGGTGATGAACGACTGTAATCCCAGCTACTCAGGAGGCTGAAGCAGGAGAATTGCTTGAACCCAGGAGATGAAGGTTGCAGTGAACCGAGATCACACCACAGCACTCCAGCCTGTGTGACAGAGAGAGACTCTGTCTCAAAAAAAAAAAAAAAAAAAAAAAAAAGTAGAGACAGAATACAAGTTGAAAAGAGCTATTTAGTTCAATAAGGTTGATTGGTTGATGTCATCATATAAGATTAAAGATAATTAACTACTTTTTCAATTAATAACTTGCATGATGATGAGGACAATGATGATCGCTAGCAGGTTATGGGGTGTGTATTATATGTATCAGCCACTAGCCTAAGCATTTTTAACGTAAACATATTCAACTGTCTACTTGATATCACGACTTGTGTGTCTCTCATAGGCACCTAAACCTTACCATGTCTAAAATAAGATTCTTAAAGACAGAAAGTTTTCAGGGAGGTTACTTTCTAATAGGAAGAGAGAAACAATAAATGAATAAACGAAAATATGTTCGGTAGTAATAACCACTCCAAAGAAAATAAATAGTGATATGATAGTGATTAGGTATAAGAGGGCAGGTGTAGCTACTGTAGATGGGATGGTTAGGGAAGACCTAAGAGAAGAGGTAACCTTTCATCTTGAGACTTGAATAATGAGAATGAGCCAGCCATGAGGAAACCTGGGAGAAAACATACCAGGCAGAAGGAATAAAAGTGCAAAGGCTTCACTACAGGACGGAGCTTCATGTGCCTAAGGAACAGAAAGAGGCCAGTGTGACTGTAGCTGGGTTACTAATGGAGGTTACAGGGTGAGGAAGTAGCACAAGAGGAGATAAGAGAGGTAGGCAGTGGCCAGATTGTGCAGGACCTGATCTGATATGCCATGATAAGGAGCTTGGATTGTATTCTAAGTGCAATGGGGAGTTATTGAAGGATTTTTGCTAGGGGGTTAGGGGGATATGATCTGATTTCACTTCCACTGTATAGACAGCTGAAAGGCTCGAATGAAAACATGGATACCAAACAGTAGGCTATTGCAGTCATCCAGGCTAGAGATGATGGTGACTTGGAGGAGGGGGTTAATGCTAGAAGTTGTGACAGGTAATCAAATTCTGAATGTATTTTAGAGACAAAAGAGCGATTGACCAGATGTGAGAGGTAAGAGAGGGAAGTGTGAAGAATAAGTCCCCATTTCTGGCTTCAGTAATTGAGGAGATGGTGGTAAAAACTATCTAAAGTGGCAAAGACGTGAGCAAAGAGAAGGTTTGGAGATAGCATGGAGGCAATCATGATTCTGTTTGGAGCGTACTAAGTCTGAGAAGCTAGTGAGACATGCAAGTGGAAATGTCAAGTAGGCAAGCAATTACAAAGAAAGGTGGAATGTCTAAAGCAATCTGCATCAATTACATTTTCCTCCAAATAATTACACAAATTATTAATGTTTGTCACCCCTGCTAAAATGTAAGCTCTATGAGGGCTGCAATTTTGTCTGTCTTACTCCCCGGGAATTTCCAGTATGAAGTACAGTGCCTAAGAAAACGTAGATACCCAATAAATACTTGTGGAAGGAAGGGACAGAGTGTGGTGAGATGAATGGATAAAAAGAAATTCATTTTCTAATTAGGTCAGGTTTTATGCAAGATCCACTCTCTGCTCTTCCTCAAGGAGAAGGACTAATCTGGTTGACAAGATTTACAGACATTTTGGGGGAACCACATTTTGTAGAGGTAGAACTTTAAAAGAGGCCAAAGACTGATTACAGACTCTCCCTGTTCTTCCCACACAACAGGAATGATAAGGACCACAGCTAGCTCTCCTATGTGGAAAAGCCAAGTTGTCTCCTTTCCTTTAACTAATTTTCCAAAATAGAGAATAACTATTCTCCAGCCAAGCAAATTTAAGTACATACACTCCTCCCCAAGAATCTCCAATTTGCTTGCATTATTTCAGGGATCTGTAAACTATGGCCCTTGGGCCAAATTCATCCCTGTGTGTTTTTGTATGGCCTTAGAGGTAAACAGTTTTTACATTTGCAAATGATGAAAAAAAATCAAAAAAGAGTCTTTCATAAAACATGAAAATTATATTAAATTCAAATTTCAGTGTCCATAAATAAAGTTTCATTAGGAAACAGCCACATTTTCTCATTCAGATATTGTCTATTGCTGCTTCTTTGCTACAGCAGCAAAGTCAAATAGTTTTGTGACCATACGGCCTGCAAAGGTGAAAACATCTACCATGTAGCCCTTCATAGAAAAAGTTTGTAGACTCCTGCATTATTGCATTTCATGCTTACCACTATATGTGTGTGTGAGTGTATGTGTGTGTGTGTCTCTGTGTGTGTGTGTGTGTGTGTGTGTATCTTGGGTGATGTCTTCATTCCCAGTTTAGAGAAGATGAAGGTAAGACTTAAAACAGAGAGTTAGTAGTACAACTTGGATTCAAACTCAACCAACTCAAGAACAAAAATGTCAATAACAATAATAAATAATGTCAACTACCACTAACTAGATGCTCACAAAATGCTAGAAGCAGTACTAAGGAGTGTCCATGCATTTAATTCTTTAATTATGTAACTTTCACCACAACCCAATATAAAAGGTATTACTATTATGATCCCCATTTTATGGACGAGGAAATTGAGGCTTAGAGAGGTTAAAAGATTTGGCTAAAGTCTCAATTAAGACAATCAGGATTTACAATGAATTCTGAAAGCAACTGAACCTTGGGGTTCATCTAACCGGAAAATAGAAAGCTCACTGTAGATACTGATCAGGTCAGATATGACATGGAAAGGCATGAAAGATCCTCTTTCTGCTCTTCCTCATACCACAGCACTGGTGTTCATGTTTTAGCATGTCAGGTGGCTATGTGGAGATGATTGAAATTTAGGTCTGGAATTCAGGTGAGAGGTCTGAACTGAAGAGATTAGAAGTAGGAGTCATAAGTGCAGATGGACTCACCCACAGATAGTAAGCAAAGTGACCAGAGAACTGGTTCAAATATGGGAACTCAAAGAAACATCAACATTATGAGAGAGACTCAGAGAAAATGAGTGGCTGGAGAGAGATGAGGAAAATCAAGAGAGAATGAATTCATGGAAGCCAAGAAAAGACAAATTCTCCAGACAAGAGTGCTCAGACTGCAGAGGGTTGAGGAGGTAAGAAGGAAGAGCAAAAGAGGATGAGGTAAGCTGGAGAAAAGAAAAGTTATAAAGAAGGCCGGGCGTGGTGGCTCACACCTGTAATCCTAGCACTTTGGGAGGCCAAGGCACGTGGATCACCTGAGGTCAGGTGTTCAAGACCAGCCTGGCCAACATGGATAAACCACGTCTCTACTAAAAATACAAAAATTCACCGAGTGTGGTGGTGCGTATCTATAATCCCAGCTGCTTGGGAGGCTGAGGCTGAGGTTGAGGCAGGAGAATCGCTTGAACCCAGGAGGAGGAGGTTGCAGTTAGCCGAGATCGCACCACTGCACTCCAGTCTGGGCAACAGAGCAAGACTCCATGTCCCCCAAAAGAAAAGAAAAGAAAAGAAAAGAAAAAAGAAAAGAAAAGGTTATAAAGAAAATCATAAGGAAGAAAAATATATTTACTATTCATTAAGTGGAAGTGGATCATCATAAAGGTCCTCATCCTCATTGTCTTCACATTGAGTAGGCTAAGGTGGAAGAGGAAGAGGGGGGCTTGATCCTGCTGTCTCAGGGGTGGCAGAGGTGGAAGAGGTCGAAGGGGAGGCAGGAGAGGCAAACACATTTGGTGTAAATTTTACTGAAAAAAGTACAAGTACAAGTGGACCCACACAGTTCAAACCCATGTTGTTCAAGAAGCAAATGTATATGTATGCACAAAAAGAAAATAGTCCATATAGAGGAAGATGTAACTATAAATTTTATACAACCCTAAATCAATAGCATCTGACTTAAAACTAAGTCCACACCTCTCCTGTAGTGTAAATTGCATGCTGTTGTGACTATTACAGCCCTGATGCTCTGAGGTCCTTCTCACTTGCAGTCACAACTATTATGCCAGCAACTCAGGTTTCCAGAAGCCAGACTGCCAGACATATGTGGCGTTGTGATCTCTCTACCCCTCTTTACCTGGAGGTCGGTCTTCTGTCACCTCCAACATCCAGAAAGTCATAAAATCTGAAGGACTGTTTTGTTTTGTTTTCTTTTCTACATCTCTTCCAGAAAACAGCTGCTGAGGAGTGGTTAATGACAAAAATAGCCAAGAAAACTCGAGTACTAAGGTTATAGCCAATGCGAAAGAAGGTTTATTGCTTAGTAATGACCTGAAAAAAAGTAAATCAGAGATACAAAAGCTCAGAAGCAAGGAAGAAACAGGGAAAGAGACAGAAAAGAAATTAGAAAAAATTTACAAAACAAGAGAAGAAAAAAGTGGAGGAAAAAGTGAATGGAAGGGGTGGTGTAGCTAAAGCAGGAGGAGCCCCGCAGAACAGGGCTGGGACCGGCAGGCAGCAGTGATGCTCATGGATACTCACAGGCTTGCTTCCTGGGCACATGCGCAAGAGCTTCTCTAGAGCACATTCCTAGAAGTTAAATAGCTAGATCACAGAGTGTGCAGAAGTTCAACTTTAACTGAGTTTCCAAAGTGGTGATTCCCAACAAATCCATAGTGACCAAAAGGACGTCAGTTGTTGCCTGAGACTATGGGTTGGGAGAAGTGACTAGCTGCAGAGAGGTAGTGTTTGTATATTTATGTAAATTCATTAACCTGTATATTTTAAACTAGGTGTATTTTATTGTATGTAAACTATATTTCATTCAATGAAATTAGTCTCAGCTGGGTCTGGTGGCTCACACCTGTAAGCCCAGCATATTGGGAGGCTGAGGCAGGTGGATCACTTGAGCCCAGAAGTTTGAGACCAGTCTGAGCAACATGGTGAAACCCCGTCTCCATAAAAAGTACAAAAATTAGTTGGGCCTGGTGACCCACATCTGTAGTCCCAGCTAATGGGGAGGCTGAGGTGGGAGGATAATCTGAGCCCAGGAGGTCAAGGCTGCAGTGAGCCGTGATTGGGCCACTGCACTCCAGCCTGGGCAACAGAGTGTGAGACCCTGCCTCAAGGGGGGGAAAAAAAAGGAAAAAAGAGAAAAAAATCATCTCATTATCAATACACTCTTAATTATTGCATTTTTATAGTAAGCCTTGGAAGGACAAGCCCCCACCTACTCCATCCCCATACCCAGCCTGGTTCTTCTTCTTTGGGTGTGTAATGGTTTTATCTTTGGGAGTGTATTATTAGCCCTTGGCTCTTCCATATAAATTTTAGAAGCAGCATATCAAATTCTATGGAAAACTCTATTGAGAATTTGAATGGAATTGTGTTAAATCTGTAGACGAATTTAGTAGTTCTGGTATTTCTGGTAGTGAGACTTCTTATCCACAGTATATCTCTCTGTTTTTACAAGGCTCCCCATAAAGAACTTTAATTCTTGGCTGCCTTATATTTGTGATTGCTATCAAATGTTTTCTTTTTCATTGTACTTTTTAACATTTTGAATAATTGTTCCTGGTGAATAGAAATGCAATGGATTTATGTACATTGATTTTTTAAATCTGTCACTCTTGCTAAATTCTAATTAGTTCTAATAATTACCCTTAGATATTTAAATCTTCCAAGCAGAAAATCATATAATATACAAATAATGATAGTTTATTTCTTCCTTTCCAATTATCGTATCTTTTATTTATTTTTGTTGCCTTCATAAAGTGACTAGAACCCCAAGCATAATACTAAATAAATGTAAGTAATGAGAGTCAGCATCCCTGTCTTGTCTCTTAACTTGAAAGGAATATTTTCAATATTCTCTCATCAGAAATTATGTGGAGGGCAGACGTGGTGGCTCAAGCCTATAATCCCAGTGCTTTGGCCAAGACTGGGGAGGATCGCTTGAGGCCGGGAGTTCAAGACTAGCCTGGGAAACATGATAAAATCTTGTCTCTACAGAAAAATAATTTGTTTTAATTAGCTGAGCATAATGGCACATGCCTTTAGTTCTAGCTGCCTGAGAGACTCAAGTAGGAGAATTACATAAGCCCGGGAGCTCAAGACAACAGTGAGCTATGATCATGCCACTGCACTCCAACCTGGGATGAAGAGCAATGCCTTGTCTCAAAAAACAAAGAAAAAAGAAAAAAGATGTTCAGTGTAAGATTTTTACAGATTTCCGACATCAAGTTACACAGAAGTTCCCTTTTATTTCTAGTTTGAAAAGCTTTTTTTAAAAAAATAAATGGACTTTGAATTTTGCCTGATGCTTTTTTACATCAATTGACATCATCATACATTATTTTCTGTTAATATAATGAATTACATTAATTGATTTCTCTTTTTTTTTTTTTTTTTTTTTTTGAGACAGAGTCTCACCCTGTCACCCAGGCATAATCTCAGCTCACTGCAACCTCTGCTTCCCAGGTTCAAGCGATTCTCCTGCCTCAGCCTCCCGAGTAGCTGGAATTACAGGCACCCTCCACCACACCCAGCTAATTTTTGCATTTTTAGCAGAGATGGGGTTTCACATGTTGGCCAGGCTGGTCTCGAACTCCTGACCTCAAGCACTCCACCCACCTCGGCCTCCCTAAGTGCTGGGATCACAAGCGTGAGCCACCGCACCTGGCCGATTTTCTAATATTAAATCGACCTTACATTTCTAGGTAACCTCTGCTTGGTTCTGAAGAATTATCTTTTTTATACTTTGTTGGGTTTTGTTTTACAATATTTTGTTTGAGATTTTTAAATGTGTTCATAAGTGGCTTAGTCTTGTAATTTTCCTTTCCTTAATTATCTTTATCTAATTTTGTTATCAAGGTTTTATTGATTCCATAGAAAAAGTTGTGGTGTATTCCCTGTTTTACTTTCTCTAAAATAATTTGTATAAAATTGAAATTATCTCTTTTTAAAATGTTAGGTTGAACTCTCCTTTGAACAATCTGAGCCTGCTATTCTCATTATAGCATGGTTTGAACTACTGATTTTATTTCTTTAATACTTACAGGACTAGTTATCATTCACCATCACATTAAGGTGTGGCTTTTGGGATCCCAGCTTTATGCAGGGATTTCCTGTAAAACTGTCTGTCTAGGCTCTAGGCTGCACCTTCTGTTCCTGACCCCTAAGCAGTTATTAACGGGGAGGAGGAGCTCAAGTTCTCCAGAGTTGAGAAAAAGTCCTCAGGAAAAATGCCAGTTTGGAGGCTGGTTTACTTCTCAGGATTCCTCCTGTTTTCAACTACTTTTTGGCCTCTGCAGAATCCTTCCTTTTGTGCCAGCTCAGCAAAGTCTGCCATATGTTGGTAATGAAAGTTTCTGCAAACTTCTCAGAGACTAAAAAAATATATTCTGTGAAATCTCAAAGTGGGGCACTACTATAGAGAGTTTCCTGAATTTATTTGACCACAGAAACCTTTTCTCTCAGAGAACCTTGAAGAAAAAATGTTCCATAGATCACAACTTGGGAAACACTGTGATCAATGATCTGGAAGTACTCTTCCACCTCCAACATGCTATAATTCTGTCCCTTTGTGCTTTCAGAGAAAAATCACAGGGTTCTGAGAGAGGAAAATTATTCAGTTATTCACTTTGAGGCAGTTGGGTTAGCGCTGTCCACGACAGCTTTGAAATTTTAAGCATTCAGGGCACCAAAACATGACAAAGTTCATACAGGAGACATTTTTCAGCCTCTGGCAGTTAGACAGCACATCAGGCAGCAACCATTTTTATATCAGGGTAATTCTTATAATCAAATGTTCACACTTCTGGTTAAACACAGACAATTAAACACACACACGTTTATCTCCATTTTCTCCTGAATCCCCACTGCAATGACAGTAAGTGAATAACAAATGCATAAACCCATATGTACAAAGAGAATGGGGGAGGAGGCAACAGAAAACAAAAGGAGTAAACATCTTAGAAAACTGGAAAGCCAAAAACTAGGCAGTAACTGACAGCAGCTTAAAGAAAGTCGAAATATAAAACTTCATTAAGAGTACTCATCAATGTACAAACTTATATGGACCTCAAAAATCCTGGGAAGGCACAAGGATTAGAGGTGCAAGATATAACTAAAAGAAGGGATGCAAAATGGGGCTGATAAGAGACAACTACTTACTGCTACTCCAGGATCAATTTCTAGTAAGGTTAAACCAGACATAATCTGTACCTGGAGACACTAAGAAAAGTTGAAGATACAAGTGAAGGATGGAAATGAAAGGTATTAAATGAATGGCCACATAGTGAATGGTGAAACCCTCAGATCCTTTCCCTCATGTATCTTTGACAATACCTGTAGACATGATTATACCAGCCAGGCAGGAAATTGAAAGGTACCTCTATGGGGATACACAGTGGTCCATGAGAAAAGATCTATAGATATTAATATGCCACCCAAATTAATAAGTTGTGTCCCCACACAATCACCCAATGTGATTATTTTTACTAGTTGACAAGTCAATGTGCATGTCTATTTATGTCCTTTAATATGTAATAATGGTGCATGCTTAAATATAAAAAGACAACCAGAAATCACCAAACATTTCAGGAAAGCCACCGACAGGAAATATTTTTTTAAAAAAAACCCACAAAGGCAATAGAAACAATGGGGGTCATAGAAGACAAAGGCTATAATTAATATCTCCAGAAAGATAAAAGGAGATATTACATCCATGAAACAAAAACAGTAGTTTATTAAAAGGAACAACCAGAAAACAAGAAAAAGCTCTAAGAAAATAAAAATATGAAATAAAATGTAGATTTTAAATTTTCTTAAATCATCATAATTTTATTTTATTTATTTATTATGTATTATTATTATTATACTTTAAGTTCTAGGGTACATGTGCATAACGTGCAGGTTTGTTACATATGTATACTTGTGCCATGTTGGTGTGCTGCACCCATCAACTCCTCAGCACCCATCAACTCGTCATTTACATCAGGTATAACTCCCAATGCAATCCCTCCCCCCTCCCCCCTCCCCATGATAGGCCCCAGTGTGTGATGCTCCCCTTCCCGAGTCCAAGTGATCTCATTGTTCAGTTCCCACCTATGAGTGAGAACATGCGGTGTTTGGTTTTCTGTTCTTGTGATAGTTTGCTAAGAATGATGGTTTCCAGCTGCATCCATGTCCCTACAAAGGACACAAACTCATCCTTTTTTATGGCTGCATAGTATTCCATGGTGTATATGTGCCACATTTTCTTAATCCAGTCTGTCACTGATGGACATTTGGGTTGATTCCAAGTCTTTGCTATTGTGAATAGTGCCGCAATAAACATACGTGTGCATGTGTCTTTATAGCAGCATAATTTATAATCCTTTGGGTATATACCCAGTAATGGGATGGCTGGGTCATATGGTACATCTAGTTCTAGATCTTTGAGGAATCGCCATACTGTTTTCCATAATGGTTGAACTAGTTTACAATCCCACCAACAGTGTAAAAGTGTTCCTATTTCTCCACATCCTCTCCAGCACCTGTTGTTTCCTGCCTTTTAATGATCGCCATTCTAACTGGTGTGAGATGGTATCTCATTGTGGTTTTGATTTGCATTTCTCTGATGGCCAGTGACGATGACCATTTTTTCATGTGTCTGTTGGCTGTATGAATGTCTTCTTTTGAGAAATGTCAGTTCATATCCTTTGCCCACTTTTTGATGGGGTTGTTTGTTTTTTTCTTGTAAATTTGTTTGAGTTCTTTGTAGGTTCTGGATATTAGCCCTTTGTCAGCTACAGCCATCTGATCTTTGACAAACCTGAGAGAAACAAGAAATGGGGAAAGGATTCCCTATTTAATAAATGGTGCTGGGAAAATTGGCTAGCCATAAGTAGAAAGCTGAAACTGGATCCTTTCCTTACTCCTTATACGAAAATTAATTCAAGATGGATTAGAGACTTAAATGTTAGACCTAATACCACAAAAATCCTAGAAGAAAACCTAGGTAGTACCATTCAGGACATAGGCATGGGCAAAGACTTCATGTCTAAAACACCAAAAGCAACGGCAGCAAAAGCCAAAATTGACAAATGGGATCTAATTAAACTAAAGAGCTTCTGCACAGCAAAAGAAACTACCATCAGAGTGAACAGGCAACCTACAGAATGGGAGAAAAGTTTTGCAATCTACAAATCTTCATAATTTTAAAGAGAAACATGAAGGAAATCTTCTAAGAGGTAGACGAAAAGACAGTTATAAAATAGAAAAAATGAAAACATTCACCTTGGGAAAACTGGATAAAGAGCACATGAGAACTCTATATAAAGCAAATATTACTTAAATGTAAGACATGTAAAAATTATAGTTATTGAAAAAAAAATACCTCAACAGTTCTCCATTGCTTATAAGTATGCTATCCTCCTATTCGATATCGTACCCACTAGATCATATGGCTATCAAGCATTTGACATGTGGCTGGTGTAATGTGAAATACGCTATAAGTGCGTGCAAAATTCACATTTGATTTCATAGATTTAATATGAAAAATTAAGAATGTAAAATATCTCACTATTTTTACATTGATTACATGTTGACATTTTAATATTTTGCATATATTGGATTAAATAAAATATACTATCAAAATTGAAAAAAGGAAGGAAAATGAAGTGTTCACAGAGTGAGCTCTGCCTGCATTGACCTGAAGCTGCCACTACTCACAAACCCCAGCCACACAGAACTGTTTACCAATAGTCAGTGGAAAGAAGCATAACCAGTTTCTAATTGGGGCAGGGACTGAGCTAGACAGAATGAAGCTATGGCCTGGGCTGTTAGCCAGTAGGGGGAGTGGACACATGTCATCCTTGGCTATCTTCCTCATGTGTCTAGTTTTCACACTGCTTCCTCTGATGTCTTTTCATCATAGTCAGCAGAAAACCTTTACAATATTTGTTGAAAAGGCACCCCTTTTAGAGATTATGTTCACAGAGACCAACCTCTCCCTGAGCTCCTCTCATCTCAAACCAGCTCTACTCCTGACAGTGTGATGCCCAGTGTTTTACATTCAAGGTAATGGGGTTCTGCATCCCAATTTTTTACACCACTGGAGGAAGGTATCTCAGTAAGTTCAAGTCCCAAAGATCATTACACTATTTCCAAAGGGCAGGAACCCAACAGGAAAAGATGGTCAAATGGCACTTAACCAAAAAGAAAATCCAAGTGGTTCTTAAACATAAGAAAATACATGCAATCTCACTGATAACGATATAAATGCAAAATCAAACAACGTTTTCATCTATCAGACTGGCAAAAATCAACTTTGACAACTCACCACACAATGAAGCTATAAAGGCATTCTAATACATTGCTGGTGGGAGTATATTAATAATCAACATGCTTCTATGGAGGGCAATTTGGTAACATATAGAACACAGTTATTACAAATGCACTTACCCTTTGATCCAGCAATTCCTTTTTAGGAATTTATCCTATAGATATACTTGCAAACACATGGAGGCAAAGGACTGAGAAAAAAAGCAAATCCATCAATCAGGATTTAGTTAGAAAAACAGGCACACACAGTAAATAGAATAATATACTGCTGTAAAAAGGAATGATAAGGCTCTCTATATATATTGACACTGAAATATATATATATAGTTACAGTTAGTTATAGTTATAGTTATAGACGTGGGATATTGCTATTCTGCCCAGGCTGGTTTTGAACTCCTGGGCTCAAGTGATCATCCTGCCTCAACCTCCCAAAGTGCTGGGATTACAGGCGTGAGCCACCACGCCCAGCTGACACTGAAATATTTTTCAGGAATCTTGTTAAGTGAAAAAAGCAAAGAGAAGAATACAATTTGTGCCATACTACTGTCTGTGTAAAAAGAGGTGTGGATAATCATAAATGCATATTTGTTTGTATAAGCAAAAAAAAAAAAAAAGATTCTAGAGTTATGCATAAGAAACCAAAAACAGCGATTTGGAGGAACCTCACAAATATTCTTTTCCTTCCCCTCAGGAGCTCATGACCTTCTGTCCAATATCTGCCCTTTCCCAATTCTCTTCATCCACCAACCTTTTAGAGGAAGTAAAAAACACCCTCCCCCAACTCTATGAGGCACCCCTTTATATTCCTGTATGCTCTTCAACATCCTATTGATCTCCCCAGCTTGTGTTTATAAACTATGTTGAATTGATTTGCTAATAGCTTCCAGGGCAGCCAGGTGCGGTGGCTCACGCCTCTAATCTCAACACTTTGGGAGGCTGAGGCAGGAGGATCCCATTAAGCTAGGAGTTTGAGATCCGCTTGGGCAACATAGCGAGACCCCACCTCTAACAAAAAAAAAAAAATGTGCAGAGCATAGTGGCACGCACCTCAGTCCCAGCTACTCCATAGGCTGAAATGGGAAGATAGCTTGAGCCCAGGAGTTTGAGGCTGCAGTGACCTATGATCATGCTACTGCACTCCAACCTGGGTAAAAATGAAAAAGAAAACACTGGGGTGGGGAGGGGTAAATAGCTTCCCAAGGCAGTACTTTCAGAACCTTTAAGGTAAATGGTAGATGTTTGGAGGTTCATACCTTATGAAGCTGATTAGAGGACCAGGGCTGAGAAAGAAAGAGCTAACCTTTGTGTATTTATGGATTTGCAAAGACCTTGCATTTCACAAAAATCCACATAGTAAATGAAAGATCCAATATAAGCTAATATTGCCCACTGAAATCAAGTCCTCAAATATTTAAGAACAAAACCCCACAAAGATCTGCTTTAGAGTCTGAGACTTTAGCAATTTTAACCTATGACAAAGATTTCTATGAGATTTGAAGGGCATTTATTGAAAAGAAAATACAGCATTTGCTTTTATAACTTTGTCCCCATGCTCCACCTTCCCACCAACATCCAGCTCCTTTCAAAGGACTGAACGTCTCCCTTGGATACACTCCTACTACTGGAGGGAAAAGGCAGTGCTAACATCCAACCGGGAGAGAGTTAGATAAGAATGCTTTTGAAAGAGGTGAAGATTGAGCAGGAACAAAAGAAGATGAAGCTTGCCGAAGTAAAGAACAAGGCAGGAAAGTCTCAATGGAGCCGCTGCTTCTTTTGTTGGAGAAGATGGCATTGGTGAAAAACAATAAGCTGGGACCACTAAAGCCTTTGAAATCCCTTCACAGCCAAAGCTCTGCAGGTACATCATGGCAGCCTTTTCTAAGTGAGAGCCTCTGCCAGGCTAGGCTAAGTGGGTACCTGACACACTGGAATGCGCTTGCTTCTTTCTCAGCAAAGGCTATTAAATGCTGGGTTGATTTTTTGTCTGTTTGTTCTTTCAAAGGGGGTGAAGAATAAAGGCTGTTTATAAAAAGGCTGGCACTTTGAAGGAAGGAGAAAAAATACCCGCTGATAGACATGAAAACATACAAGTTCACAGACTTTCAATCACTCTCAGCATCTCCTGTACATCATGAGTCACATGTCATTTTCTTATCTCTGGATACAAATGACTGTCACTATATTTCTTCAGCACATTAAATATCTCTCTGACCCCTGCCATCCAGAAACACAAATACTGTAGATGATACACATGTTCAATTGCTAGGCAACGTTCTTACTTTCCACTCTGCTGCTTTACTTAGCACTTCTTACCTATGAGACTGTATTTTCACAACAAATGTGAGATCTGAAGCATTCTTTCCAGCAGGCAGAGTGGGAGGCAATAGTTTTGGCTAATGTCCATCTAAGCAGTTGCTTTCCAGTCCTGGTTTTGATAACAAACCACAGTATTTTCCTATATGTTAAGGTGGTCTTGCAAAGTCTCAATGAAAATCCACTTATAACATAGTGAGAAAACTGGACAAGTGGTTATAACTTCAGTGAAAACATCAGTTAGCAGGGTAAAAAGGCAAGGCAGCCACAGCTAGCAAAATATCTGGAAGCATTTGATTAATTCTTTCATTTGGCATACATATATTACACTCCTGCTATGTCGCAAGTACACTGACAAGTGCAGGATACAGTGCTTGCCCTCAAAGGGACTAAAGTCTGGTAAGTGGAGACAGATACATCAACAGATGAACACAGTAGAGTGTAATGATGGAAGTCTACCCTGAGTATCAAGGAGGCTGAGGAAATAGGAGGTGATATTTAAGGAATGCATAGGTATTAACCAATTAGATGAAGGTAGGGTGAGGGGGTGTGGGTATCAAGGGTGTATTTTAAGTGGAGGGAATGGCACAAGCAAAGGCATGGAAACATGAAACAGCCTGAGCTTTCCAGGGAAGAAGAAAGAATTCTATATGGCTAAAGAACAAGCTCTAAGTGTGACATGAAATAGGTAGGTGTGGTAGATTGTTTTAGTGATTGCTCCCCAATTTGTCCACCGATCTCTACATGTATACCACCCCTTTGCAACTCTGCCACCCCACCACCAAAAGGTAGACTGTTACTCTACCCTTTAAGTCTGGGCTCAGCCATTTTACTTGTTTTAGCCAATGTGACCATAGCAATTGTGAGGCGTGAAAACATTAGCAACTGAAGTTTGCCCTCTTTTGCTGTTGGTAACCCTGCAACCTTCACCTTGTGAATGAGGAATGGAACAAACATCCATGAATAGTCTCGTTAACCAGAAATGTATAAGTGACTGAAAATGGGCTCTTCCCTAAGTTCATAGAAGCAAATTGTATTGCATATGAAAAAGCTGGTTAGCGCTATTTGCTTTGGGGAAAGTCACTTCCCTATGCAAAGATGCAGCAAAGTGTTGTGGTTAGGGATGCAGACTCTGGAATCTGACTGACCTGGGTTCCAATTCTGACTCCACCCCTTACATGATGTATATATTTGGGCAAGTTATTAATTTCCCTAAGCAGAGGTTTCCTTGTCTGTATAATGAGGATAATAATGATACCTCATAGGGTTGTATAGAGCTAAGTGAGTTTTGTTACTATTTCACTTTCTCCTTCTGAAACACCAGCAGTAGCATTCACTGTAAGCAAGGCATTTGACCGAAACTCTTTCTGCTCAGATTTCACATTTCTGTAAATAATGTTAATAGTGGATCCTAAAGCCCCCATTCAACACACAAGATGTGTTATAAATGAATCATTAAATAGTTAAGGACCAGTGGAAATAGGAAATCACTAGTGAAGCTAGGTCAGGGACCTAGGGGTACTTGTTACTATTTCTTCTTCTACTTAGCCACCTGGTCTCCTTGACGTGAGAGGAGGAGAATAACTATTCACTTCCTCCAAGGCATTCAGCTGCTTAAAGGAATCCATTACCAAAGTGTGTCACCTCAACTGAAATATTCCCAGCAGCATTTATAAGTGTCATACTCATATTCTTCCACTGCAAGCAAACTCAATCCCTAGGCTGTTATTTGACACAAGCTTCCAGAATGCCTTTCCTCTCTTCCCTACTGTTAATGTCTTACCAAATTTGCTTTCGAGCCAGGCACAGCACCTCCCTGCTCTTCTTAAAGATTGATTTCCCCTCATAGAACTCCAAAGCATCCCCTGCTTCAATGCAGTTCACTAGAGGAATGCCTCCAAGATATTCTAAGCCGTCTTGTGACCAAGCAGCCAAGATTTTATCATTAAACTGCCACGTAAAATTGCAAAACTATCATACCGCATCTCAGGAACAGTACGTACTAATCAGTCAAGAAGACTGACATATTTTGGCAATCCTGTAAAAATGATTAGCATGTCTGTAGGTTCTAAAGAGTCACAAAATCCTGACTCATTTTATCTCAACTAAGATGAAGCATGGCAGCACAGATTCCACAAAGAATAACTTCAGTTACCTAGATGTCAACCTTTCTATAAACACCAGTGGGGGCAAGAAGAAAGTGATTTACAAAACTTTTCTGACTAGCAGGCCTCTTGTCTCCAACTTGCATAGTTTCAGGACCCCACCTGCCTCCCATTTCCCCACCAGCCGCATTATGATCCTTCAGGGCCAAGGTCCTGAGCTACTGCTGTCTCTGGCGGTAACACTGGATCCACCAGTTAGGTTTCTTCTCCCAAGACTGAAGTTTAATTGGTTTCAATATTCCTTCTCACTTTTCTCAAACCTCACTGGAACCATCCTGAGAAACTTCATTAAGTTAGATGGCAAAAGGGAAAGAGCTACGTTGGCTCCAAACAAGTGCTGAAGGACAAGTGTTCAACAGTGACCCAGTTCCCCCAGACCACCTAGCAGAAGCTGACCAAGCAAGCAGTTGTTATTGGAAAGCCAAGTGGACAGACCAGATAATTCCAAGAACAGGGCAGATGGCCCACAGTTTGTTTCTAGGAGAGGCAAATGGATGACTAATAGATGAAGATTGATTTTCTCACCAGCACACATGAGAAAAACATGATCCCAAGCCAGCTCTCCACTCAGAAATCATAATTTTTTGCTTCATTTCATGAAAATGCAGAGCTGCTTAAGTTCGTCGCAATGCATAGGGAGGTGAAATGGTCTCTATAAACTTTATGGAGTTAACAGGGAAGAAGAGAGGGAGAGAAACAAAAATAAACCAAGCTTGCAGCACATTGGGGATTAATCATTAGGTCAGCTGGCTCTCTGACCCTCATCCTCATAATTTTTCAGCTGCCTATTGCCCCAGAAATCATGTAGACTCTGTCACAAGATTATTGTTTACTTTAACTGCCCTATAGATAACAACTAGAACATTCTGAAATGTTAAGTTTTCCATTTGATATATTCTTTCAGGTCCTGAATACTAGTGAAACTACTGAGGTCAGCTGGTCTGAAGGACCCCATGAGAAGCCAGCTCACCAGAGAATGCAGCTTCCACATCCTGGTGACTTCATCCCCCTTACCCTGACCAGTCTATGAACCAAATTTTCCACCCCTTTGCCTTCCACAATCCGCTTAAAAACCCCAACCCAGCACTCCTCGGGGAGACGGATTTGAGGATCTCCTCTCATCTCCTCACTCGGCTGCCCTGTAGTCATTATACTCTTTCTCTGCTGCAAACACTACTGTCTCATTGTAGTCATCTGTTACTGCACAGCAGGCATACAAATCTGTTGGTCCTGTAACAGAGGCAACATAGCAAGTACTGTATTTTTCTATCTGATTATTCAATTAGCTAGAAAAACCATGACTTTGGTGAAAGCCACCAAAAGTAAGAACTTTTGTGTGTTACCACCTAAGGGCAGACTTACTTGCAGACCCTTGTCTCCATCTAATTGAAATCACTACCCAACATCTTTCCCAAACTCACACAAGGCTGCATGACCCAGAAGACAAAAAAACAGAGCACAAGGGCACATACCCTAAGGACTGGTAGGCACCAACCCTACACTTTCATTTCTGGTGCCTCTCTGACTTCTCAGAACCTCGATCCTGATTGCCCACTTGACTCTACTGTGCTTTCTTTTTCTCTACCTTAGCAACTGGTCACTCAGAATTTGACCTCTTTTTTGATGGCCTATAAAACTACTATGTGTCAATTACTAAGTTAAATTCTTTAAAATTACCTCATTTAATTATCAGAATAGCTGTCTGATGTTGATGTTATTACTCTTATTTTTATAAATGAAGAAACCAAGACCCAGAAGACTTGGGTACTTGCTCAAGACTGATGGTATCAGCCCAATCATTCCCACTCTGCTAAATTCTTATTCTGCACCCTCTTCAAAAAAAGAAAAAAAGGTTATTGAGATTTAATTCACATATTATAAAATTCACTTGAAGTATGTAATTCAGTAGTTTGTTAGATTATTTTTGAGACTGGATCTCACTCTGTCACCCAGGCTTGAGTACAGTGGCTTGATCGCACTTCACAGTAGCCTCCACCTCCTCAGCCTCCTAAGTAGCTGGAACTACAAGTGTAAGCCACCACACCTGGTTAATTGTTTTAAATTATTTGTAGAGACAGGGGTCTCACGATGTTGCCCAGGCTGGTCTCGAGTCCTGGCCTCAAACAGTCCTCCCTCATCAGATTCCCAAAGTGCTGTAATTACAGGTGTGTGCCACTGCGCCCAGCCAGTAGCTTTTACTATATTTACAAAGACATGAAACCATTTGCCCACTCTAAGTTTAAAATATTTTCATGCCCCCAAAATGGAAATCCTACACGTAGGCAGTCGCTTCCCAACCTCACCATGCCCTGCCCTAGACCTAGGCAACAATTTAATTATTACAACAAATCTGAGGTAATTAGTATCTACTTTCTGTCTCTGTAGATTTCCTCATCCTGGATACTACATATAAATGGAATGATACAATATCTAATCTTTTGTGATGGGCTCTTTCATGTGGCATAGTGTATTCATGGTTCATCCAGATTTATGGAGGTACTCACTCCACCATTTGAGAAGTCATGTCTCCCCGTCCACTCTTATGACCAACTCTACCTTGTTGACACTTATACCCTAGTATGACAGACATCAAATAAGAATCCTGATACTTGTTTGCATACAATGAAACTCATTATAATTACTACCTTACAAATTCATCTTGCCTCACCAGGTTATTACTATATAGAGTCTAATAATGAATGTTAATGTCCCCCAAAATATATCCAAATCTACCTGGCCAATGGAATTCTGTTCTTTGAAATAATCATTAATATTTCCTCTACCACTGGTGATTATTTACTTCAGAATTTGGCTTTTCCCATTTTCAAGTTATCTCTAAAGGCTATCAAACCCAATAATCTTTGTATTTCCCTAACTGAATAAGGAAATTTTTTAATGCCTCCGATTTTCAAATAAGATGAAGTGATATAGTAATGCAAGTTACTTTTTTTCTTCATAGCAATGAAATTGTTCCCACTTCAACAAATCAAGCCACAAGTTTGTGTGTGTGAGCATGCACGAATGTGTGTGTGCGCACGTGTGTGTATATGTCTGACACTGCGTGGGTATGTCTGGGAATGCTAACAACCAAGTTAGAGAATCTCATTACATAGAGTTTTCTGGCTACATTTTGTGCTTTAAAATTAGGTCTCTGCTTGAAATCTCAGCCCTTCCTTGGCTCTTTTCAGTTCTAAGGTCTCTTCTGATTAGTGAAGTGTTGACATATTGCTGTTCACTTGGGAGACTCCGGGTTCTTCCCTAAGAGTAATAAAATTCAAGCAGAGTGCTTTTGCCAAGAAAAAAGCCCAAAGTAACCTAGGAGGATATGTGCAACTGTGAACATGTGAAGAACACTGGGGTCTAAATGTTGAAAGGGCCTTTCCAGTCTTTTTGTACTGCTTTCTCTTTCCTGTGTTTGCAGTTGTCAAATTGTCCAATCAGGTCAGATGATGAACCAATTAATTCCAACGTAAAGATGCAGGTTCCACACTCAAGCTCTCTGTCCCAGTCTACAGAAAACAGAAAGGGCACGTTCAACAGTGAGTTCTGAGTATAAGCATTTGTTTAAATTCAGATAAATGAAGGTCCATATAATATTCTCAAATGGTTAAGACAAAACGTAAAGATATCACTTCCTTGCTCTCTTTATTCCATAAATGTACCATAATTCCAATCAAAAGCACAATTAGATTTCACTTTAGGAGTCGACAAAATAATTCTAAAGGTCATATGGGCAATCAACAGGAAAGAGTAGCTAAAATTTTTAAAGTATGATTATTCAGGAAGAACATACACAATCAGATATTATTCTTGCTTTATAATATGTATAATAAAAAACACTGGTGCCTGGATAGCTCACAGCAAGAGAATAACAAGTCCAGAAAGAGATATAGATTTACATGAGAGTTCAATATACAATATACATGCCATTTTAGTATGGCAGGGGAGTGGATAAATTATTCAATAAACACTGGACTAAGTGGCACAAAATTTGAAAACAAAAAAACTTAGACCCCTCTCTCACAATATTTGTCAACTAAATTCCAAATAAAGTAGAAAAGTAGGCCGGGCATGGTGGCTTATACCCGTAATACCAGCACTTTGAGAGGCTGAGGTGGGAGGATCACTTGAAGCCAGGAGTTTGACACCAGCCTGGGCAACAAGGTAGGACCCTTTCTCCACAAAATATTTATTTTAGCGTAGTTGGGTGTGGTGGCATCTGAGGTGAGAAGATTGCTTGAACCCATGAGCCCACAGTTTGAGGCTACAGTGAGCTATGATCATCCCACTGTAGTCCAGCCTGAGCAACAGAATGAGACCCTGTCTCTAATAATAAAAAAAAAAAACCACACAAAGTCAAATTAACAAAAATAAAAATAAAAATAAAAAAGTAGAAGTTAGAAATTTTCCAATAAAAATATTTTTTAAAAAGAAACTATGGTGATCAGGGGAGGGAGAATCCTTTATTCTAAGAACAAAAGTAAAAAAGCAACTGTAACAAAAGGTTATAGATTTCACTACCTCAAAATGTGTATTAAAATGCCATGGATAAAAAATAAAGGAAAATAACTGAAAAAACGCAACATAAAGGACAAATAGAAATATACCTTTACTATATGAATACTTTCTTTTTTTTAAATTGTTTTTTTTATTTTTTTTATTTTTTATTATTATTATACTTTAAGTTCTAGGGTACATGTGCATAACGTGCAGGTTTGTTACATATGTATACTTGTGCCATGTTGGTGTGCTGCACCTATCAACTCCTCAGCACCCATCAACTCGTCATTTACATCAGGTATAACTCCCAATGCAATCCCTCCCCCCTCCCCCCTCCCCCCTCCCCATGATAGGCCCCAGTGTGTGATGTCCCCCTACCCGAGTCCAAGTGATCTCATTGTTCAGTTCCCACCTATGACTGAGAACATGCAGTGTTTGGTTTACTGTTCTTCTGATAGTTTGCTAAGAATGATGGTTTCCAGCTGCATCCATGTCGCTACAAAGGACACAAACTCATCCTTTTTTATGGCTGCACAGTATTCCATGGCGTATATGTGCCACATTTTCTTAATCCAGTCTGTCACTGATGGACATTTGGGTTGATTCCAAGTCTTTGCTATTGTGAATAGTGCCGCAATAAACATACGTGTGCATGTGTCTTTATAGCAGCATGATTTATAATCCTTTGGATATATACCCAGCAATGGGATGGCTGGGTCATATGATACTTCTAGTTCTAGATCCTTGAGGAATCGCCATACTGTTTTCCATAATGGTTGAACTAGTTTACAATCCCACCAACAGTGTAAAAGTGTTCCTATTTCTCCACATCCTCTCCAGCACCTGTTGTTTCCTGACTTTTGAATGATTGCCATTCTAACTGGTGTGAGATGGTATCTCATTGTGGTTTTGATTTGCATTTCTCTGATGGCCAGTGATGATGAGCATTTTTTCATGTGTCTGTTGGCTGTATAAATGTCTTCTTTTGAGAAATGTCTGTTCATATCCTTTGCCCACTTTTTGATGGGGTTGTTTGTTTTTTTCTTGTAAATTTGTTTGAGTTCTTTGTAGGTTCTGGATATTAGCCCTTTGTCAGATGAGTAGATTGCAAAAATTTTCTCCCATTCTGTAGGTTGCCTGTTCACTCTGATGGTAGTTTCTTTTGCTGTGCAGAAGCTCTTTAGTTTAATTAGATCCCATTTGTCAATTTTGGCTTTTGTTGCCATTGCTTTTGGTGTTTTAGACATGAAGTCCTGCCCATGCCTATGTCCTGAATGGTACTACCTAGGTTTTCCTCTAGGGTTTTTATGGTATTAGGTCTAACATTTAAGTCTCTAATCCATCTTGAATTAATTTTCGTATAAGGAGTAAGGAAAGGATCCAGTTTCAGCTTTCTACTTATAGCCAGCCAATGTTCCCAGCACCATTTATTAAATAGGGAATCCTTTCCCCATTTCTTGTTTCTCTCAGGTTTGTCAAAGATCAGATGGCTGTAGATGTGTGGTATTATTTCTGAGGACTCCATTCTGTTCCATTGGTCTATATCTCTGTTTTGGTACCAGTACCATGCTGTTTTGGTTACTGTAGCCTTGTAGTATAGTTTGAAGTCAGGTAGCGTGATGCCTCTAGCTTTGTTCTTTTGACTTAGGATTGCCTTGGAGATGCGGGCTCTTTTTTCCTTCCATATGAACTTTAAAGTAGTTTTTCCCAATTCTGTGAAGAAAGTCATTGGTTGCTTGATGGGGATGGCATTGAATCTATAAATTACCTTGGGCAGTATGGCCATTTTCACGATATTGATTCTTCCTATCCATGAGCATGGTATGTTCTTCCATTTATTTGTGTCCTCTTTTATTTCACTGAGCAGTAGTTTGTAGTTCTCCTTGAAGAGGTCCTTTACATCCCTTGTAAGTTGGATTCCTAGGTATTTGATTCTCTTTGAAGCAATTGTGAATGGAAGTTCATTCATGATTTGGCTCTCTGTTTGTCTGTTACTGGTGTATAATAATGCTTGTGATTTTTGCACATTGATTTTGTAACCTGAGACTTTGCTGAAGTTGCTTATCAGCTTAAGGAGATTTTGGGCTGAGACAATGCTGCATTCAGGAGACCCATCTCAAACGCAGAGACATACATAGGCTCAAAATAAAGGGATGGAGGAAGATTTACCAAGAAAATGGAGAACAAAAAAAAGCAGGGGTTGCAATACTAGTCTCTGATAAAACAGACTTTAAACCATCAAAGATCAAAAGAGACAAAGAAGGCCATTACATAATGGTAAAGGGATCAATTCAACAGGAAGAGCTAACTATCCGAAATATATATGCACCCAATACAGGAGCACCCAGATTCATAAAGCAAGTCCTTAGAGACTTACAAAGAGACTTACACTCCCATACAATAATAATGGGAGACTTCAACACTCCACTGTCAACATTAGACAGATCAATGAGACAGAAAGTTAACAAGGATATCCAGGAATTGAACTCATCTCTGCAGCAAGCAGACCTAATAGACATCTATAGAACTCTCCACCCCAAATCAACAGAATATACATTCTTCTCAGCACCACATCGCACTTATACAAAATTGACCACATACTTGGAAGTAAAGCACTCCTCAGCAAATGTACAAGAACAGAAATTATAACAAACTGTCTCTCACACCACAGTGCAATCAAACTAGAACTCAGGACTAAGAAACTCAATCAAACCTGCTCAACTACATGGAAACTGAACAACCTGCTCCTGAATGACTACTGGGTACATAACGAAATGAAGGCAGAAATAAAGATGTTCTTTGAAACCAATGAGAACAAAGATACAACATACCAGAATCTCTGGGACACATTTAAAGCAGTGTGTAGAGGGAAATTTATAGCACTAAATGCCCACAAGAGAAAGCTGGAATGATCAAAAATTGACACTCTAACATCACAATTAAAAGAACTAGAGAAGCAAGAGCACACACATTCAAAAGCTAGCAGAAGGCAAGAAATAACTAAGATCAGAGCAGAACTGAAGGAGATAGAGACACAAAAAACCCTCCAAAAAATCAATGAATCCAGGAGTTGGTTTTTTGCAAAGATCAACAAAATTGACAGACGGCTACCAAGACTAATAAAGAAGAAAAGAGAGAAGAATCAAATAGACGCAATAGAAAATGATAAAGGGGATATCACCACCGACCCCACAGAAATACAAACTACCATCAGAGAATACTATAAACACCTCTACACAAATAAACTAGAAAATCTAGAAGAAATGGATAATTTCCTGGACACTTACACTCTCCCAAGACTAAACCAGGAAGAAGCTGAATCCCTGAATAGACCAATAGCAGGCTCTGAAATTGAGGCAATAATTAATAGCCTACCAATGAAAAAAAGTCCAGGACCAGACGGATTCACAGCTGAATTTTACCAGAGGTACAAGGAGGAGCTGGTACCATTCCTTCTGAAACTATTCCAATCAATAGAAAAAGAGGGAATCCTCCCTAACTCATTTTATGAGGCCAACATCATCCTGATACCAAAGCCTGGCAGAGACACAACAAAAAAAGAGAACTTTAGACCAATACCCCTGATGAACATCGATGCAAAAATACTCAATAAAATACTGGCAAACCGGATTCAGCAGCACATCAAAAAGCTTATCCACCATGATCAAGTGGGCTTCATCCCTGGGATGCAAGGCTGGTTCAACATTCGCAAATCAATAAACATAATCCAGCATATAAACAGAACCAAAGACAAGAACCACATGATTATCTCAATAGATGCAGAAAAGGCCTTTGACAAAATTCAACAGCCCTTCATGCTAAAAACGCTCAATAAATTCGGTATTGATGGAACGTACCTCAAAATAATAAGAGCTATTTATGACAAACCCACAGCCAATATCATACTGAATGGCCAAAAACTGGAAAAATTCCCTTTGAAAACTGGCACAAGACAGGGATGCCCTCTCTCACCACTCCTATTCAACATAGTGTTGGAAGTTCTGGCTAGGGCAATCAGGCAAGAGAAAGAAATCAAGGGTATTCAGTTAGGAAAAGAAGAAGTCAAATTGTCCCTGTTTGCAGATGACATGATTGTATATTTATATGAATACTTTCAAAAATCAATAATAAAAAGCACACCAATAGAAAATTTAGAAAGAATGAACATAAGAAATTCATAAAAGATCTGAATGACGAATAGAAATAAGTAAAGATGGGGCAGAGCAAGATGGCCGAACAGGAACAGCTCCAGTCTCCAACTCGCAGCGCGAGCGACACAGAAGACAGGTGATTTCTGCATTTTCAACTGAGGTACTGGGTTCATCTCACTAGGGAGTGCTGGACAATCGGTGCTGGTCAGCTGCTGCAGCCCATCCAGCAAGAGCTGAAGCAGGGCCAGGCATCGCCTCACCTGGGTAGCACAAGGGGGAAGGGAATCCCTTTTCCTAGCCAGGGGAACTGAGACACACAACACCTGGAAAATTGGGAAACTCCCACCCCAATACAGCGCTTTACCAAGGATCTTAGCAAACGGGCACACCAGCAGATTATATCCCACACCTGGCCTGGAGGGTCCCACGCCCACAGAGCCTCCCTCATTGCTAGCACAGCAGTTTGCGATCTACCAGCAAGGAAGCAGCGAGGCTGGGGGAGGGGCGCCCACCATTGCTGAGGCTTAAGTAGGTAAACAAAGCAGCTGGCAAGCTCGAACTGGGTGGAGCTCACAGCAGCTCAAGGAGTCCTGCCTGTCTCTGTAGACTCCACCTCTAGGGACAGGGCACAGCTAAACAACAACAACAACAAAAAAAAAGCAGCTGAAACCTCTGCAGACGCAAATGACTCTGTCTGACAGCTTTGAAGAAAGCAGTGGATCTCCCAACACGGAGGTTGAGATCTGAGAAGGGACAGACTGCCTGCTCAAGTGGGTCCCTGACCCCTGAGTAGCCTAACTGGGAGACATCCCCCACTAGGGGCAGACCTACACCGCACACCTCACACGGTGGAGTACACCCCTGAGAGGAAGCTTCCAAAGCAAGAATCAGACAGGTACACTCGCTGTTGAGCAATATTCCATCTTCTGCAGCCTCTGCTGCTGATACCCAGGCAAACAGGGTCTGGAGTGGACCTCAAGCAATCTCCAACAGACCTACAGCTGAGGGTCCTGACTGTTAGAAGGAAAACTAACAAACAGGAAGGACACCCACACCAAAACCCCATCAGTACGTCACCATCATCAAAGACCAGAGGCAGATAAAACCACAAAGATGGGGAAAAAGCAGGGCAGAAAAGCTGGAAATTCAAAAAATAAGAGTGCATCTCCCCCTGCAAAGGAACGCAGCTCATCACCAGCAACGGATCAAAGCTGGACAGAGAATGACTTTGACGAGATGAGAGAAGAAGCCTCCAGTCCATCAAACTTCTCAGAACTAAAGGAGGAATTACGTACCCAGTGCAAAGAAACTAAAAATCTTGAAAAAAGAGTGGAAGAATTGATAACTAGAATAATTAATGCAGAGAAGGACATAAACGAACTGACAGAGATGAAAACCATGACATGAGAAATACGTGACAAATGCACAAGCTTCAGTAACCGACTCGATCAACTGGAAGAAAGAGTATCAGCAATTGAGGATCAAATGAATGAAATGAAGTGAGAAGAGAAATCTAAAGAAAAAAGAAGAAAAAGAAATGAACAAAGCCTGCAAGAAGTATGGGATTATGTAAAAAGATCAAATCTACGTCTGATTGGGGTGCTTGAAAGTGAGGGGGAAAATGGAACCAAGTTGGAAAATACACTTCAGGATATCATCCAGGAGAACTTCCCCAACCTAGTAGGGCAGGCCAACATTCAAATTCAGGAAATACAGAGAACGCCACAAAGATACTCCTCGAGAAGAGCAACTCCAAGACACATAATTGCCAGATTCACCAAAGTTGAAATGAAGGAAAAAATCTTAAGGGCAGCCAGAGAGAAAGGTCGGGTTACCCACAAAGGGAAGCCCATCAGACTAACAGAAGATCTCTCGGCAGAAACTCTACAAGCCAGAAGAGAGTGGGGGCCAATATTCAACATTCTTAAAGAAAAGAATTTTAAACCCAGAATTTCATATCCAGCCAAACTAAGTTTCATAAGTGAAGGAGAAATAAAATCCTTTACAGATAAGCAAATGCTTAGAGATTTTGTCACCACCAGGCCTGCCTTACAAGAGACCCTGAAGAAAGCACTAAACATGGAAAGGAACAACCGGTACCAGCCATTGCAAAAACATGCCAAAATGTAAAGATCATCGATGCTAGGAAGAAACTGCATCAACTAACGAGCAAAATAACCAGTTAATATCATAATGGCAGGATCAAGTTCACACATAACAATATTAACCTTAAATGTAAATGGGCTAAATGCTCCAATTAAAAGACACAGACTGGCAAACTGGATAAAGAGTAGAGACTCATCAGTTTGCTGTATTCAGGAGACCCATCTCACATGCAAAGACATACACAGGCTCAAATTAAAGGGATGGAGGAAGATTTACCAAGAAAATGGAGAACAAAAAAAAGCAGGGGTTGCAATACTAGTCTCTGATAAAACAGACTTTAAACCATCAAAGATCAAAAGAGACAAAGAAGGCCATTACATAATGGTAAAGGGATCAATTCAACAGGAAGAGCTAACTATCCGAAATATATATGCGCCCAATACAGGAGCACCCAGATTCATAAAGCAAGTCCTTAGAGACTTACAAAGAGACTTACACTCCCATACAATAATAATGGGAGACTTCAACACCCCACTGTCAACATTAGACAGATCAACGAGACAGAAAGTTAACAAGGATATCCAGGAATTGAACTCATCTCTGCAGCAAGCAGACCTAATAGACATCTATAGAACTCTCCACCCCAAATCAACAGAATATACATTCTTCTCAGCACCACATCGCACTTATTCCAAAATTGACCACATACTTGGAAGTAAAGCACTCTTCAGCAAATGTACAAGAACAGAAATTATAACAAACTGTCTCTCACACCACAGTGCAATCAAACTAGAACTCAGGACTAAGAAACTCAATCAAACCTGCTCAACTACATGGAAACTGAACAACCTGCTCCTGAATGACTACTGGGTACATAACGAAATGAAGGCAGAAATAAAGATGTTCTTTGAAACCAATGAGAACAAAGATACAACATACCAGAATCTCTGGGACACATTTAAAGCAGTGTGTAGAGGGAAATTTATAGCACTAAATGCCCACAAGAGAAAGCTGGAATGATCAAAAATTGACACTCTAACATCACAATTAAAAGAACTAGAGAAGCAAGAGCACACACATTCAAAAGCTAGCAGAAGGCAAGAAATAACTAAGATCAGAGCAGAACTGAAGGAGATAGAGACACAAAAAACCCTCCAAAAAATCAATGAATCCAGGAGTTGGTTTTTTGCAAAGATCAACAAAATTGACAGACGGCTACCAAGACTAATAAAGAAGAAAAGAGAGAAGAATCAAATAGACGCAATAGAAAATGATAAAGGGGATATCACCACCGACCCCACAGAAATACAAACTACCATCAGAGAATACTATAAACACCTCTACACAAATAAACTAGAAAATCTAGAAGAAATGGATAATTTCCTGGACACTTACACTCTCCCAAGACTAAACCAGGAAGAAGCTGAATCCCTGAATAGACCAATAGCAGGCTCTGATATTGAGGCAATAATTAATAGCCTACCAACCAAAAAAAGTCCAGAACCAGATGGATTCACAGCCGAATTCTACCAGAGGTACAAGGAGGAGCTGGTACCATTCCTTCTGAAACTATTCCAATCAATAGAAAAAGAGGGAATCCTCCCTAACTCATTTTATGAGGCCAACAGCATCCTGATACCAAAGCCTGGTAGAGACACAACAAAAAAAGAGAATTTTAGACCAATATCCCTGATGAATATCAGTGCAATAATACTCAATAAAATACTGGCAAACCGGATCCAGCAGCACATCAAAAAGCTTATCCACCATGATCAAGTGGGCTTCATCCCTGGGATGCAAGGCTGGTTCAACATACACAAATCAATAAACGTAATCCAGCATATAAACAGAACCAAAGACAAGAACCACATGATTATCTCAATAGATGCAGAAAAGGCCTTTGACAAAATTCAACAGCCCTTCATGTTAAAAACGCTCAAAAATTCGGTATTGATGGAACGTACCTCAAAATAATAAGAGCTATTTATGACAAACCCACAGCCAATATCATACTGAATGGCCAAAAACTGGAAAAATTCCCTTTGAAAACTGGCACAAGACAGGGATGCCCTCTCTCACCACTCTTATTCAACATAGTGTTGGAAGTTCTGGCTAGGGCAATCAGGCAAGAGAAAGAAATAAAGGGTATTCAGTTAGGAAAAGAAGAAGTTAAATTGTCCCTCTCTGCAGATGACATGTTTGTATATTTAGAAAACCCGATTGTCTCAGCCCAAAATCTCCTTAAGCTGATAAGCAACTTCAGCAAAGTCTCAGGATACAAAATCAATGTGCAAAAATCATAAGCATTATTATACACCAGTAACAGACAAACAGAGAGCCAAATCATGAATGAACTTCCATTCACAATTGCTTCAAAGAGAATCAAATACCTAGGAATCCAACTTACAAGGGATGTAAAGGACCTCTTCAAGGAGAACTACAAACCACTGCTCAGTGAAATAAAAGAGGACACAAACAAATGGAAGAACATACCATGCTCATGGATAGGAAGAATCAATATCGTGAAAATGGCCATACTGCCCAAGGTAATTTATAGATTCAATGCCATCCCCACCAAGCTCCCAATGAGTTTCTTCACAGAATTGGAAAAAACTACTTTAAAGTTCATATGGAACCAAAAAAAGACCCAGCATTGCCAAGACAATCCTAAGTCAAAAGAACAAAGCTGAAGGCATCACGCTACCTGACTTCAAACTATACTACAAGGCTACAGTAACCAAAACAGCATGGTACTGGTACCAAAACAGAGATATAGACCAATGGAACAGAACAGAATCCTCAGAAATAATACCACACATCTACAGTCATCTGATCTTTGACAAACCTGAAAAAAACAAGAAATGGGGAAAGGATTCCCTGTTTAATAAATGGTGCTGGGAACATTGGCTAGCCATAAGTAGAAAGCTGAAACTGGATCCTTTCCTTACTCCTTATACGAAAATTAATTCAAGATGGATTAGAGACTTAAATGTTAGACCTAATACCATAAAAACCCTAGAAGAAAACCTAGGTAATACCATTCAGGACATAGGCATGGGCAAGGACTTCATGTCTAAAACACCAAAAGCAATGGCAACAAAAGCCAAAATTGACAAATGGGATCTAATTAAACTAAAGAGCTTCTGCACAGCAAAAGAAACTACCATCAGAGTGAACAGGCAACCTACAGAATGGGAGAAAATTTTTGCAATCTACTCATCTGACAAAGGGCTAATATCCAGAACCTACAAAGAACTCAAACAAATTTACAAGAAAAAAACAAACAACCCCATCAAAAAGTGGGCAAAGGATATGAACAGACATTTCTCAAAAGAAGACATTCATACAGCCAACAGACACATGAAAAAATGCTCATCATCACTGGCCATCAGAGAAATGCAAATCAAAACCACAATGAGATACCATCTCACACCAGTTAGAATGGCGATCATTCAAAAGTCAGGAAACAACAGGTGCTGGAGAGGATGTGGAGAAATAGGAACACTTTTACACTGTTGGTGGGATTGTAAACTAGTTCAACCATTATGGAAAACGGTATGGCGATTCCTCAAGGATCTAGAACTAGAAGTACCATATGACCCAGCCATCCCATTACTGGGGATATACCCAAAGGATTACAAATCATGCTGCTATAAAGACGCATGCACACATATGTTTATTGCGGCACTATTCACAATAGCAAAGACTTGGAATCAACCCAAATGTCCATCAGTGACAGACTGGATTAAGAAAATGTGGCACATATACACCATGGAACACTATGCAGCCATAAAAAACGATGAGTTTGTGTCCTTTGTAGGGACATGGATGCAGCTGGAAACCATCATTCTCAGCAAACTATCGCAAGAACCGAAAACCAAACACTACATGTTCTCACTCATAGGTGGGAACTGAACAATGAGATCACTCGGACTCAGGAAGGGGAACATCACACACCGGGGCCTATCATGGGGAGGGGGCAGGGGGGAGGGATTGCATTGGGAGTTATACCTGATGTAAATGACGAGTTGATGGGTGCTAACGAGTTGATGGGTGCAGCACACCAACATGGCACAAGTATACATATGTAACAAACCTGCACGTTATGCACATGTACCCTAGAACTTAAAGTATAATAATAATAATAATAAAACAAAACAAAACAAAAGAAATAAGTAAAGATGATAAACTTCACTAGTGTTCAAATAAATTAGAATAAATGAGATACCAGTTTTATCTAGAAAATATGCAAAGATGTGGAGAAACAAGCAGCCCCCTTTTACATTTAGAACAAATGGAAGTGAAATGGAATATTTCTAGAGAACAATTTAGGAAAGTCCATTAAAAGTTTTAAAAATATACAGTCCCCTTGTTCTAGAAACACCACTTCTAAGAATTTATCCAACGGAAAATTAGTAAGAGGTACTCAAATATTTATGTAAGGGCATGATTATCACAGCATTACATATAATTGCAAAACAAGTGGTGGGAAAGGAATGTCTAACAATACAAGTGGGGTAAACAGCTTGCACATAAGCTTAATAAAATACTATATAGGTATTAAAATTATTTTGTAAAGGAGGCTTGGTGCAGTGGCTCGCGCCTGTAATCCCAGCATTTTAGGAGGCCCAGGCAGAAGAATTGCTTGAGCTTGAGAGTTCAAGACCAGCCTGGGCAACATGGCAAAATCTCATCTCTACAAAAAATACAAAAATGTATCTGGACATAGTGGTGTCTCTGTGGTCCCAGCTGCTTGGGGGACTGAGGTGGGAGGATTGCTTGAGCCTGGGAGGCAAAGGTTGCAGTGAGCCAAGACTGCACCACTGCACTCCAGCTGGGTGACAGAGTGAGAACCTGTCTCCAAAAAAAGAAAGAAAAAAATTATTTTGTAAAAGAATAATTAACAAATAACCTGTAAAAGTGGTCATCATATAATGTAATTATGTGAAAAAAAAAGCTAGTTAGAAAACTGGGTTTATTTAATATAAATAAATATGTATTTTTACTTATATTATATTTATATTTATTTTATATAAAATATAATATTTAATATAATCCTAATTTTGTAAAATGCATACATATGTGGGGGTGTGTACAGATGTATGTGTATGGATGTATATAGAAAAGATTAGGAAAAAAAACTCCAAAATGTTAACCATATTATCTCTGAGTATCAAGATTATTGGTAATTTTAATTTCTTTGTTGTACTTTTCTGCACTTTCCACGTTTTAAAAATGAACATGTGCTACTTTGAATCAGAAAAACACAATAAATGTTATTTTAAAAATTGAGTCCTTTGGATTTTGGTTCTTTTTTTTTTTTTTTTTTCCCATGATTTAAAAAAAATTTCACACGCCCATACACAGAGACAGAAGCCTCAGGGCCTACATGTCAGCTATGGAAAATCTTTAAAGAAAAAAGTGCCATTTCAAGATAAAGTGTTGTTCTTCCCATCGCTTCTTTTCAAACCTCACAGAAAATACATACTCTCCCTTAAAACCTCCCATCTCTCCTCACCCCATCTAACTGCATCCCTATCCCAGGAACAAATTCCATGTGAAAGGCCGCATTCCACAACATGGCCAGCAGGCCTTGCACAACCCAAGCCTGCCTCCCATCACTCTCCCCTCACACCTCACCTCACTCATCAATCCGTAGTAACACTGAACTGATGAATATACCATGTTTCCTCACATTCCCATGCCTTTGCTCATGTTATTCTCTTTTCGAGGAACACCCTTCCCTCACCTCTTCACCCAAATCACCCCTACTTCAAGATTCATACATGCATCATTTCTTCTAGAACCTCTACCCCAGATCCCAAGACTGATTTGGGTGCTTCTAATGAGCTCTGGAATGACCCTATGTACACCTCCAAGTCCATACTATACTTTAAAAAGCTATATGTACAAATATTTCCTTATGAGACTATAACTTCTCAAAGGGCTGAGATGATGTCTTACATACCTTTGTACTCCCAGCACATAGCAACAGTGCTGAGCTTACAGTAGAGACTCAAGAACTGTTTATGAAATTGAGGAGTGTGCCCCCACCCTGCCCCCACCCCTCAGATGGTGTCCTCTTTGAACACAAGCCCCACATCAAATCTCATAAAATTAGGTAGATTACTGCTGCTCCATGAACCTTCTCTAAAATGAGTAAGAGCCACAAAGTATTGTTTTGCTCTATGTAACATTGGTCAGTTCCTCTTAAAGAATTTTAACCAGCCCAGGCTTCTGCACCTTAAGAAAAGCTGAAGAGCTACAGAGAAGTCACAGAAATGATCAAAAGAGTTTTTTTAAGTACCTCAAGGAAAATTTTAAAATTATAAGAGATATGAGCCTTTTAATCTATAATCTCTGCCAATCTTCCTGCCTGGTAGGAAGGGAGAAAGCCACAAGGGGTGAGTATAAAATGTCCTTGGGCAGACATGAAGTTTTGCCATTTGAAGAGCTGCTGGAGAAAAGTTTATCCTCCTTTAGCTCTTTAGGACCTTCAGGCTACCATGATCTACTAAGATGTCTGGCTGGAAGCCCTCAGCATCCAAAAGCAAAAGTGCAATGAGATAGGAGAGGAATTAAGAAATAAACTGGAATTAGGAAATGAACTTGGTAAACATTGTGATGCATAAAGCGTTGTCTTATAATTATTACAACAAATACTTTTAAAAACACTTTAACTTAATGTAAAGATTTTCTTCGTTGGAAAGAAAAACAGCATGAAGTTAACACCTGGGTCTCATTAATATGCATGACAACCTGTTTCCAAGACAAACAACAGCATTCGTGTAAACCATTTAATATAAAAGCCATCACACAGAGACATAAGCCATCCGATTCATGCTGAGTTTTTAATTTAAATTTAGTCCATAATTGGGCTGTTTAAGCAGAACATCAAAAAAATTAAACATTTCAGTCTATATTAATTTTGGTTGGAACTTATGGAACTGTAAGTAACACTTAGTTCTGTAATTGAGAAGTAATCTCAGTTTAGGAGTGAGGAAAAGCTTATGTCCATAGCTAACTCATGATATCCCAGCCCAGAAGCACAAAGTGTGGAACCTCAAAGGGTTAAAACATCCAGCCAATCCCTTGTGAGTCAATCACACCATGACTAATGTAAATGGGGTTGAACATGACAAAATCTAGCTCTGATTCATCGTTTAACACATTTACCCTTATGTAACAGGCTGCCTCTAGCTGGTTAGCTCAGCATTGTGTTAGTGAGGCCAATAATAGCAATAATAGTTATTGATTAAACAGCACACTCTTTCTCACCCTTCTTCAGCTCCACTCTGTATAGAAGGAGGAAAGACTTGACCTCTCCAAGCTGCCTTTCCCAGGTTCCCTTGTGTGTTGGTTTCTAGCTAGGTTCAGCCAATGAGAGATATTGGAGGGTGACTAAAAGCAAGAGCAAGTATTTCTCTCCCTCCCTCTCCTCTGAGGGTGGCATCTCCTATAGCAGTTAAATCTTCCATGTGGGTTCAGTTCCTGACAGACATTCTCACTAAGGTTCTAGCTTACCTTAGATGACCAGGCCCCCAGGTTCTGATAACACCATCCCCTGTCACTGTCCTTCAGAGCCCTAGCTCTGCTGTTGCAAATCTATGGGTTACCTTGACATCCCCTGTTCGGTTTCTCAGCTCCTTTATTAACAGTTCCCTGAATTAAATTCTCTCTATTGTCAACCAATGAAGTGATTTCTATTTCTAAACCTTTACTGATGCAAAGCTACCATGTATTAGGCACTACACTAGGTGTTTTGCATACATTATCTGATTGAATCCTCACAATTTACCCTAAAATACAGCCCACTGTTATTACCCCCACTTTACAGAAGAGGAAACTGAGGGATGGAAAGGTCGAGTAATTTGCCCAAAATCACACAGCAAGTAAGTGATGGATATGAACCCAGATCCATCTTTATGTTCCATACTAAAGCTCTACACAATGCTATACTGAACTAGATAATTTCAAAGGTTGCTTGCAGCTTTGACAGTCTATGAAACCAGTTATTCATACATTTACGCATTCTATGAATAGTTACTGAGCACCTACTCTATGCTAACCACTGTTTCTAGGCTCCAGGGAAATATAAGTGAGTAAAAAAGCCCCAAATTCTTTCTCTTTATTGACTTTTGATTCTAGTGTACAGAGACAGACAATAAACAAATAATTAGTACCCTAAATATGTCAGCTGCTGGCCAAGTACTATGGAGAAAACATGAGTACAGAGGAAGGATAAGGAGCACCATAGCAGGGGGAGTGGGGGTGGTGGGGGCGCAAGAGTTGAAATTTTAATTTTCATAAAATTGGTCGTCCTATCTGCGTTTCCCCTTTCATGGACATACTAGATAAATGACCAATACAAATGGATGGTGGAAACATTTCTTCCTAAAGATCCAATTGAATTAAATTAAACTCAACAAAGATTTACTAGAACCTTCTATAGTAAACATAAAACCTACTGACTAATGTGTGAAGTGCACTGAGCCTTTGTTTTTGGTAGATTAATCGCCAGTTTTTCCATTTGCATCAGCTCCCATGCATGGTGCTCTGGGCTTACCAAAAGTCAGTCACATTTGTTTCCAAAACCTGCTTCTGCCAATTCTACTTGCCATTTGATTGTGTAGTTTAATAAAACATTACTCAAATTTTTAAAGTGTTCATGAGAAAAGAGAGTCGCTTCTATGAAAAAATTACATGAAAAGATTTGGAAAGACTAGTTAAAGGAGAGTCACTTAAAAATTACTGTTCAATTAGTTATGTGTGAAACAACTATAAAAAATTAAGGAGGGACTCGGTGAGGTGGTTCATGCCTGTAATCCTGGCACATTGGGAGACTGAAGCAGGCGGATGGCTTGAGCCCAGGATTTTGAGATCAGCCTGGGCAACATGGTGAAACTCTGTCTCTACAAAAAATAAAAATAAAATAAAATAAATAAAAAATTAGCCAGGTGTGGTGGCATGCACCTATAGTCCCAGCTACAAAGGAGGCTGAGGTGAAAGGACTGCTTAAGCCCAGGTGGTCAAAGCTGCAGTGAGCCAAGATCATGCCACTGCATTCCAGCCTGGGCAACAGAGTGAGACCCAGTCTCAAAATAATAATAATAATAATAAGGACAGAATTATTACTTATTATTTTGCAATTATCTTTAGGAGCTCACTCTACTTTAAAGACATTGCCCGGAAAATCAGCTGATACCCTATAGGTGTAGTTTCTGCACACACACACACACACACACACACACACACACACACACAAAGAAAGAGAGAGAAATCATAAAACACCAGTCAATGGGCTCATCTTCAAAGAAAAGGCCTTGGTCAGTCCTAAATCAAAAGATCAGTTAATAAGTGAATATTTACATATATTGAGAAAAATATCATGCTTAAACTACCATGTTTGATTAATATTTTTCTTAATCTGACTTTTTCAGTTAACTCAGTGAAAAGAATCATTTTAGATAAGAGGGCTTCTAGTGCAGGCACGGTGGCTCACGCATGTAATCCCTGCACCTTGGGAGGCCAAGGCAGCCAGATCACCTGAGATCAGGAGTTTGAGACCAGCCTGGCCAACATGGTGAAACCCTGTCTCTACCAAACATACAAAAAATTTAGCCGGGCATGGTGGCACGCACCTGTAATCCCAGCTACTCAGGAGGCTGAGGCAGGAGAATCGCTTGAACCCAGGAGGCAGAGGTTGCGGCGAGCCAAGATCGCGCCACTGCACTTCAGCCTGGGCAACAAGAGTGAAACTCCATCTCAAAAATAAATAAATAAAAAAATAAGAGGGCTTCTATGTACATTCAAAATACTGTGTTATAAATTTCAGATAATAAAGAGAAGATACCAATGAGTTGACAAAATCCTTGTTAAGTTTGGAAATAACTAGAATATAGATAAAGTAAGCCATGCCTTGTTTACCTTAAAATAAGGTATTATTTGCCTTAAAATGTCTCAGAAGTGCCTAACTAACATTAGCAGGCAACTAACCCAAAGTTTCTACTTTGTAATGTAATGTAATGTAACTCCCATCATTGATTGGTACAGGGTGGGAATGAAAGGGCAAGGCAGTTACTTCTCTACATTATAACCATGCAAAAAGTACTCCATTCTCCTGCTTAAAAACCTTTAGTGTCGCCCTACTGCCTGAAGAATCAAGGACTGATTCCTTATCTCAGTACTCATGATCTGCCACAAGTTGGCCACAACCTAACTTGCCAGTTTCATTTTAGGCTATTTGCAAATGCCCCCAAACGAGCTGCATTACTTGCTCTTTGAATATGCTATGTGCCTACCTGAAGGTTTTGTGCTTTTGCTTAAGTTGACCCCACTCCCTGTTGACCTTTGAAGGTGATATCCCTGCTCCTCCTGTGCCCTGCTCCTTCTTCCTCTGGCCCCTTGACTATTTCCACCTGTAGAAATTGTATTCATCTTTCAGTGCTCTTTTCAAATGCCACTTCTTTATACAGCCTTTTCAGATTATCCTTCACCATAAAATGGGTATGGCTTCAGCCACCTCAGAACTAACTGACCAAGTGTTTTCTCTTCTCTTGTGGTTAGGGTGACCACGTCATTTATTGTTCAAACCCGGACATTCTTAAGAGTAAAAGGGTACGCCAGTAATAATTACACCATGACAACAGACATAAACCAGACCTGTTCCAGGCACACCCAGGACTGATGGACACACTGACTGCCTTGCCCGTTCACTCCCACCCTGTACCAATCAATGACAGGAGTTACATCACATGAGTTAAGTCTATCTATAGACACAAATTTTGTGCCAGTTACTCACTAATGTTAGTTAGGCACTTCTGAGACATTCCAAGGTAGTGGTTAAATGTTCAGTTCCTCAACTATGATTGCCTGAGTTCAATTCTTTATCTCTACCACTACCTATGTTCTTTGTCTTGGACTAGTTACTTAAGGGTACTCTAAGCATATGCATAGGAGTTGTGGAGTCAAATAAAATCACCAATCTCTAGTTGTGTGACCTGGGTCAAGAAATGTAACCTCTCTGAGGCTAAATTATATTATTAATATAGGTTGGTGCAAAAGCAATTGCAGTTTTCTCTTTTAATGGCAAAACATAAATTGCTTTCACACCAACCTAATAGTATCCCATATATACGGTTTTTGTGGGTACTACATGAAAATGTGCTTAGAATATAATACGTGCTCGACAAACAGTTGACACAATTTATACACAGATAGATTTTAGCGGATTTTTCAGACTGGCAGAAATAACACCTTTCCTTCCTTCCTTCCTTCCTTCCTTCCTTCCTTCCTTCCTTCCTTCCTTCCCTCCCTCCCTCCCTCCCTACTTTCTTTCTTTCCTTCTTTCTTTCTTTTCTTTCTTTTTTTCAAGACAGAGTCTGGCTCTGTCTCCCACGCTGGAGTACAGTGGCATGACCTTGGCTCACTACAATGTCCGCCTCCTAGACTCAAGAGATTCTCCTGCCTCAGCCTCCCAAGTAGCTGGGAATACAGATACGCACCACCACGTCCAGCTAATTTTTGTATTTTTGTAGAGGCAGTGTTTCACTGTGTTTCCCAGGCTGGTCTCGAACTCCTGTGCTCAAGCGATCTTCCTGCTTCCCAAAGTGCTGGGATTACAGGCGTGAGCCACCATGCCCAGCAAATAACACTATCTCTAACACTGTTTCTGTGAGAAAATGTTTTCAGAATTTCAAGAGGAGCAGAAGACATCTTACCAAAAAACTTCTGAAACACTTCTTACTCATTCACTCATTGAAAGTTGAAGCCAGAACAAAAATCTACTACTATCCTGACATGCTTCAGGCAGAACAAAGAATATATTTTGCTTCTGTGTCTTTGGCAAGCTTACCATGTCTGTGATTCATTAGTGTCACAGGAGTGACTGAAATATTTTGGTTTCTATCTCAGTTGAAAGAAATATTGTCATTTCTCCAGTGCAAAACATGAATGCATTCTGATAGTTCCTTTAAAAATCCTGTTCTGATTAGAATTAGCATATCCGTTAGTAACCATCAGAGGTGAAACACTTGACTGAAACAAATATATTCAGAAGCCACATAATTCTATGCTGGAGCCTTAATGTAACCTCATCTTCAAATACCATTCCAGGTGAGCATCTTACAGGTGTCTGAGTACTGCTGAGGACTCAGCAGGACCATTCCCTCACTCCTGCAGAGCTCTCATTTCTATCTAGTACTCAAAAATACGGCCCCAGTTGGCCCACATGGCATAGTGGAGAGAGACCTTCAACCTCCTCAGGTTATGCAGCCCTCAAATCATATTAGAACCACTCCTGCTAGGAGGAACTTGTGCAAACACTCCAGGCATTTCTCGGGTTATAGGCTGGTGACCAGATGTTCCCACATTCACACCTTGGCTTCAGCAAAGCCTATATACCACGTTTATTTCTCTACCCAGAAACATGGGAGGAGAGAGAGTGAAGGGAAACAAAAACAGGGCTTGCTAGTGAACACAACAATATATTTTAACAGAAACTTCATGGCCTCTGGAATTCCAGATACATGTGTCTGTGACAACTCCATCACTTACTTGCAATGTTATCTTGGGCAAATAACCTTACCTTCTGGAGCCCTCAGCTTTCCCACCTGGAAAATAGGATAATAATAGTATTTACCTTATAGGCTTGTTGTGAGGATTGCATTTAAAAGGGAGAAAAAACCCACAAAGCATAGCACATATTAGGCACTGAATAAATAATAGTTTTTCTCCATGGTTTGTAGGTTTCTACGTTTTCTATGTCAAACATAAGCACTTACCAGGCCATTCTGTGCCTGTATAGTCCCTCCAGTATTGGGCAATATAGAGTGGGGAATGGATTTTTTTTTTTGCATATAAATTATCTGTGTATGTACTTTGTTTTTCAGCAAAATATTGACCTTAAAAAGATAGGGATGAATCTCGGTGTCCCCTTGAAAAGAGTTTTCTCTCTATCTCTTTCCAGTCCTGCACAACATGTAACTCTTCTAGGCCAGATTGAAACTAGAATAACAGACACCTCAGGCTGATCATCCATTCTGAAATCACGCAATTCTATCTTGCCCTAATGAGATCTTTATCTTCTCAAAAAAAAATTACTTATATTGCACGGACAGAAATGATGTGTGAAGGACCACTGCTCTCCTCTTTTTTATTGTTTTGCAACACTGCCTCTTCTCCCAATCTGCTCTCCTTACCCAACCCAAATACCTGTCCACTGACTGCTTACATCTTCATAGGATGATCATAGCAGTCAGTGGACTATATCCAAACCATTCATCCTGGTCTTTCAGCAATGGTCATTAATCACTTCTAAACAAATGTTTAGAAGGTTACTGACCACTTAATATGGATTCAGAGTTGCCCAGATCTTTATTACCTATATTCTGTACACTCTAGCAATTTGTTTAGCCAGTCAACTGGAGAGAAGAGTTTTAGGGCAATCATCAGGGATAGGAAAATGAGGTCAAAGAGTATAGTGGTATGGGGCAATTAAGCAAAGAGTGTCGGCACGAGTCATCAATTTCATGCCGCTTTACACAAAAGTATTGGTAATAAACTTTATCTACGCAGGTCATGAACACTTTTCAGATGTTTCTATTTAGAGAAACATTGTCTTTAATTGTCTAGTATATGAGAGATTTTTTGGATGCTTTCAGAATGTGAACTCAATACTACCTTTCTAAAAAACTAGAATGATGGCTTGGGCTTCAGTTCTAGTATTTTCCACATATATCCGAAACTATAAATCAATTTGCAGGGAAATATGTAAGTTCTAGAACTGGTTGTGTTAAAACTGTCAATATATTATATAATCATTTATCTCCAACCTGGTTTGATGTAGATCCTAAGTCAGTCTTAACTCCTAAGTCTTATTATGTAGTGCATACCCCCAAACTTTCTTAAACAAAGACTACTAAATACAATTTAGTATTTTCTGGATGCACCACTGTCTTTACAATGAATGGAAATGAATGCATTATCCCATAAATTTGTAATACAAAACTATAACACAATATAATATTAATTGTTCCTTTGCTAAGTGCCCCTAGACTATAGTACTTTTTGAGATTCTATGGCTTATTTTGCTGTTTACTTCCTTACTTACAGAAATATAAACTACTATTTCTTATTGTTGTCAGTTTGCCTTTAAGCAGCCTTTCCTTTTAATTTGCTTCAAGCATTCATTCATTGAAAAACATTTACTGAGTGCCAATCATGTGTCAGGCACCATGTTGGACATGGGAGAGATGACAATAAGAGAAACAGTCTGACACCTGGGAGCTCACACTATAGTTAAATAGTCAGATAAGTAAAGAGGCAATTATAATACTGTGTGATATGTGATATGATAAAAGTAAATGCAGGGCACTATAGGGACATCTAAGAGGGGTTATATAATCTAGATAGGATGGGGGATGAGTTGGGATGTCAGTGAAGTCTTCCTGCAGGAAATTATCGCTAAACTGAGTTTTGAAGAAAAAGCAGTAGTTACTCAAAATGTAAGAGGTTAAAGGTGATTTACTAAAATGGTACAGCAGCATATGCTGATATGGTAATCCAGGCAAGAGGTAACGTGGTCTTGAATGGTAGTAGCAGCTCAGATGGAGAGTAGGAGACAGATTAGAGAGACATTTGGGAGACATTGTTCAACACAACTTAGTAATGCATTGAATGTTGGAGTGAGGGAGCGATAGAATCTAGAAATAAGCTTGGGTCATAGGGCAAACAAAGGAATCACTGAGCAGGATAAAAAAAATACAGAAGGAACAAGTGTGAAGAACAAGATAACAGCTTTAGCTTTGAACATGTTAGGTTTGGGTGGATATTTTCAGGAGGCAATTTGATATATGGAATCTGGTGTGCAAGAGAGAAAGAGACGCCAAGCTTTTAAACTTGTGGGTTAAAAAAAAAAAAACAAAAGAACCAAGTTCATTTAATCTGTGCATAAATTAAGAAAAGTCGCCGTGACAGAGGACACAAGGACTTTTTGGCAACATGTTTGTGTGTCTAATCAGCATCTCAAATGTAACACGTACAAAGCAGGTTTTGATTTCCACTCACACCCCAACATATTTCTCTTCCAGTCTTCATTTCAGCTAATGGCACACCACTGCCCACACAGCTGCTAAATCCAAAAGCCTAGAAGTTATTCTTTAAGTCTTTCTCCCTTACCTTTCATATCCAATCCACCTGCAAATCTTGTCAACTCCACATCCAAAATATATCCTACATTTATTCACTTCTTTCCATTTCCATTGCTCCTACTGCAGTCCAAGCCATCATCATCACAGGCCCAGACCACTGCAAAAACAGCCTAACTGGCCAAGCTACCACTACTCTTGCCTAAACAAGCCAAGGTGATTCCAACGTTAGGGCCTCTGAATTTGCTAATCCCTCTGTCTGAAGTTCTTTCTCGTGACTCTCCACTCCTTTTTCTTGTTTAAGTCTCAATTCAAATATCTTATTCTTAGAAAGGCCTTCCTTGACTACCTTGTTGATTCTGTCCTGTCTTCATCACACAAGCAAACAAGTCACTCTGTCACGAAATCCCATCTTTCTCCATAGCATTTTTCTCTTTATGAAAATCATCTTATAGGTTTCCTCATTTATTATTAATAGTCTGTTTCACATCCCCACCCCAACACATACACTGGAACATAAAAAGAAGGCAGGAATTTTATGTTTTGCTCACATTTGTATTTACATCTTTAGCATCTAATAAATGCTCAATAAATACTTAAACATAGAATAAATGAAAGTATTTTTATCATCCAGAGGCCTTGTGTTTCTCACTGCCTGTTTCTGGACCATATTGGTTTTTTCTCTATATATCAAGATAACATAAAGTCACAAGACTGATTTTCTTTCTTTCTTTTCTTTTCTTTTTTTTTTTTTTTGAGACAAGGTCTCACTTTGTCACCCAAGCTGGAGTGCAGTGAAGCGGTCATAGCCTTGAACTCCTGGACTCCAAGTGATCCTCCCCACTCAGCCTCCCTAGTAGCTGGTGAGGTAGGAGTCCGTGGTCTGGACAGGATAAAGTGGAAAAAACAGAAGAAACCAGCAGATGGCGACAAACACGATCCCTAGTTGCCCTCATTGTTCACTAACACAAGACACTTCCACCAGCCTCATGACAGTTTACAAATGCCATAGCAACAAACCAGAAATTAAAGCCTTTTCCATGGCAACAAAACAAAAGTCACTACCTCTTTCCTAGAAAGTTATAAATAACCTGCCCCCTCAATTTGCATTAACCTGCCCCTTAATTTGCATGTAACTGAAAGTGGGTATAAGTGAGTATAAATATAGTTGCTGATGCCGGGGTGCGCTGCCCACAAAGAACACAGAACAACAATAAAATATTGTTGTCTAATACCACTGGCTCACACTTGAATTATTTCAGGAGCAAAGCCAAGAACCCCGGGCTAAGCCCCAATTTTGGCGCTTGCCTGTTCTGCATCACTGGGACTACAGGTGCATGCCACCAAGCCTGGCTAGTTTTTTGTTCGTTTGTTTGTTTGTTTTGGTAGAGAAGGGGTTGCCCAAGCTGGTTTTGAACTCCTGGCCTTAAGTGACTCTCCTGCCTCAGCCTCCCAAAGTGCAGAGATTACAGGTGTCAGCCACCACACCTGGTTGATTTTCTTACTTGCTTCATAAACTGGCTCGGAATATATTAGACATTCACTCAGCAAAATATATAAAATTTACTTTGTAAAAATAGATTTTCCAGAAGTTAGTAATATGCCCTATGAAAGTACTGAGAATTTAATCTATTTGAATAATGATGGAAGAGAAAACCTCCAGTTATAATTTTCAGAATACACTGAAGCACAACAAAAAATAAAGATCCAGAAATATCACTTAAATCTTCAATACTTTTCCACTTCTGGAAATTTTACTTCTGTGTAAAGAGGAACCCATCAAAATGGAATTCCCCTTGAGTTTTCAAACTGAGATATAACTATTTCAGTGACAGGCACCTCTTGCCTGCCAGCTTCAGCCTCTGGCTACTACGCTGTGGGTAGGCACGCTGACAGAAATCAGGACTTCTTTGTCACTTGCCTCAAAGAAATGGCCAATGAATCAAATATCATCCCTGCAAAGGAGAGATTTTAACCAAATTGCCCAAAGCCATTTGCATGTGTCCACTGTGCCTGGTGACCTCCCCAGACACGGATGTCCCAGAGATTGCTCTCAGATGCTACCACTGACCCAGGGTTGAAGGTTGATTATGTTTTTCCATCACAGTTAGATTCAATCATGAGACTATACATCTTCTGAGGGATTCAAGTCCTCTTGCCAACACTCCCCTTGCTGCCTGTATGCCTAGTTAAGTCAGAGTGGGCAGTGGATGAGGCACTATTCTTAGAGGTGCTAATGAATTAAGAAGTTTCTCATCTGAGTAGCATAAGGATACTTTGCTCAGAGGCTTCCCTAATCCTAAATATCCTCTCAGTGCAACTGTTACACAATCCTATAAAGCCATCCTATAAAATCAATAGAAGAAGTTCAACAATGAATATCTTATCCAGGGAATAGAATATCAATTGTTACGTTAATCAAGGCTGTTCTCTCTTATTGGGGCCAGAAAATTGCACTTAAAATAAATGAAGCTGAGTATGTTTACCTGGGTGAATAAAGCGAGGTCCTTGAACCCTTATCTGATCAGGTTGTTTTCACAGTATATTTACCTTACTGGGTAAAGGCTTTCCCTGCAAGAAGTGTATCCTGAAAGAACTCTATTCCCTATGTAAGGAGTGACAGATCCATGGTCAGAAATGCTCTCAAGTGAGATAAAAGTACACACCCTGCTTTGTTTGCTACAGATTCCATCGACAGGAAAAGAGGTAATGTAAATACCACTCTGCTGAAGCTCCTTATAGAAGGTGGCTGGAAAACATGGACTTGAAAGCTTACTGAACCCAAGGGTGCCTCAACATCAAGGAAGCTCTGCTTTACTGGGAAATAAGCTCTGTTTAAATCACCAGCATCAACTTCTATTTTGTAATTTATAGCCATCACAAAGTGTTTTGTTTTATTTTGTTAGGCATAGAGGAAAGAGATCTAGTATTATCCATCATTAAATCCTGACAGTTCTACCCTCACTATATATGCTAAATCTGACCACTTATCACCACCTCCAATGCATTTAGCCTGGTCCAAGCCACACTCATGCATAGCTTGGATTACTGCAATAGCCTCTTTATTGATGCCCCAGTGCTGTCCTAGCCCTCCCATTTCATTCTCCTCCCAACACTGTAACCAAAGTGATCCTATTAAAATAAGTTAGATCATGTCATTCTTCTACTCAAACATCCCATTCCAAGTTGGCCCCCAGCCCACTTGAGAAAAAGCCACGTTTCAATAGGAAGTAGCTACACTGGGAGTATAACCCATTCTATCTGTTTCCATAGTGTACTCCCTTATCCACAGCTTCTCAAAAGCTTTGAACTTTGAAGCTTCATTCAATTAGTTCCCATTTTTAATTCTCCATTGCCCCCACCGCAGACCTGTACCATCTTGCTGCTCTATAGTACTCCAGAACCCTCCTGTGCCCTTCCACCTAGCCTTGCCTTTTCCTGGCTATGCCACATATGAGAAGCCTGTCCCTACCATCTATGCCCCACCCTCTATCCTCAAGCATCACATACCTATCAAGCATTTATTCATCCATGCAAGAAATATATATATAAACTACCTAGCATGTGATGGGCACTGGAATTACGGTTAAACTTTTTGCCCTCAATCTAAGAGGTCACAATTTAGTGAAACGGAGATGAGTGTTTGATGACTGACAGAAGGTACCAGTAGAGAGGGCTCTCAGAGATCAGAGCCACGATCTCACTGAGGTAACAGCTAACTAATGTGCTTAACATCTTCCCTTACATCTTACAAATGTATGTTTTCAGCAGAAACCTTCTGAAGACAATGATAGAGCCTTGGTCCAGTAGGGCGATGTCAATGACAGCAACTCCAGGGTCCATAGCAAGCTGACAGGTTTGATCTACGAGGACAGGGGTTCTTCAGGAAGACCCTCAATCCCTCAATTAACATGAGATAGGTCATTGCTCATTCTGACTGCACAAAGGGCTTCTTCATCATTATAAAGGTGATGTTTTTTAGGAGCTAGTAAACTGGGCAAGTACCTGGCTTAAAGGCTACCCACGTTGTACCCATATACACTTACTTCAAGGAAGGTGTGAGCCACAGCCTATCCTAATCCATGTAACAATAAGCTCGAATATACCATGTTAGATCACCAGTAAGATTACACAACAGAAATTCTGGGAGAACACAGAATTGTGTCCAGTTTGACCAAAATCAAAAGATTCTGAAAGTAAATGGTGATAAAGATACGAAGTTAAAAGTTATGAAACACTCCAGTTTGAATCCTATAACCCCTTGCCTTCCTTTAATTAAAAAAAAAGTTATGAAACTACACTGAAATGATATAGGATTAATAGTGGTAGCACTGAAATATATTTCCTTTTTTTGTTGTTGTTTGTTTGTTTTTTGAGATGGAATCTTGCTCTGTTACCTGGGCTGGAGTGCGGTGGCATGATCTTGACTCACTGCAGCTTCCGCCTCCCAGGTTCAAGCGATTCTCCTGCCTCAGCCTCCGGAGTAGCTGGGATTACAGGTGCCCACCACCACACCCAGCTAATTTTTGTATTTTTATCAGAGACGAGGTTTCACCATGTTGGCCAAGCTGATCTCAAACCTCTGACCTCAAGCGATCTGCCTGCCTCGGCCTCCCAAAGTGCTGGGATTACAGGCGTGAGCATCCATGCCCAGCCCAATATTTCTAAATACATGTTTTCCCTTTTCTTTTCCGGATATTTGAATAAGTACTTTTTAAAATTTACTCATGGCACCAGTAGGTATCTAACTCTGAGAAATGAAAACTTATATTCTCACAAAAACCTATAAATGAATGCTTAAAGCACTTTATTCATAATAGACAAGAAGTGGAACCAATTCAAAGGCCTTTCAGCAAGTTAATAATTAAACAAACTATGGTACATCCTATTACTCAAACCATATGAATGCAATATAGGTGAAGGGTGGGGGGGGAAATTGGACTCTAATGGGGCAGTATGAGGGATCTGGGGAGTTGATGGTGTCCTGTATGGCATTGGTGGATGCACACTACATATATTTATCAAAACCCATAGAACTATAACATAATAAGTGGGTTTTAGTGCATGTAAATTTTTTAAACTGCAACCAAGATTTTGGAGGAAAGGGGATGGACTACAAACTGTGACAAATGAATCTAGCTGTATTACAAATTAGTCACATGATGAAGGGCATGGGGAAGAAAGAAACTGACCTAAATAACTTTGGAAAACAGAGTTTGGATGAAATATTGTAGGGCTAAGGACAAAAACCTATGCACAAACACTGTACTCTAGTTCATAAATTTGTTTGTCATAAGGGTATATGGCTTAGGGATTCTGAAGCTACTTTATCAGTATACTGGAGTTGAAAATTAAGTATATATATATATATATTTATATTTTTATATATTTGTAGATAATGAGAACCAGATTTCTCAAGTAAAAAGGTTTAAACAAGGAAAGGAGCAAGGCTAACATGAATCTTTCCATGCTGGGTTGGAATTGTAGGCATCAATATGGACTCATGAGGTTTTTTTCTTAATGTAATTCAGATAGATACAGAAAGAAACATAGGTGTGTGTATGCATAAGTTAATACATACATATATTTCCTAGCTACACGCACCAAGAGGGACTAGAAGCAGTGATATCCCAATAGCAAACACATTATAAGGCACAGATGATGGTTTTGAAGGGAAGATAGACAGTGGGCCTGGCACATCTTGTGGTGAGGAAAATAAGGGTGTGATAAAAAAGAAAAGATGAGAGGGCTTGTTGAAAGGGCAGAGGAGCCAACCTGAAAGAAATTCCAATGGCCAAAGTCGGAACAATTTGACCAATAAACTAAAGATAATCTAGGAATATAACCCAAAGAATAAAATAAATGTCCATCGGTACCCGCTGATCAGAATAAATAGGTGAAAAAATAAGTAAGTGGGGAGTGGTGACAACTCCTCTTTACAGAAGAATTCCAATTAACAAATGTAGAAGGAAAGAGGGACATAGAGAGTTACCATTACAGCATCACAGTAATAATTGCTGCAGGCAAGATCAACTGATGCTAATATTCATAGGAGGGAATTTCCATAATTCCTAGGTATCTCCACCAAAATATTTAGCAATTAGAAAGTAAAAATAGTATGTTTACAGTAGAAGAATTCTGACAGACATCACCTTAACCAAGTAATCAAGGTTATCATCAACCGTAATACATAGCAACATCATGAATCCCTTGATAGATGCACAGAAAAAAAGCAGATCACCACTGTGTTATCCTTTCCAATAATGTATAACTGCAATCTAATCACAGGAAGGCATTGGAAAAGCCCTAATGGAGGGATATTCTACAAAAACTGGTCAGTACTCTTTAAAAGTGGTGAGGTCTCAAAAGACAAGGAAAGATTGAAGAACTGTCACTAGTTGAAGGAGAATGACAACTAATTGCAATGTGAGGCCTTGAATTAGATTCTGAAACAGAAAAAGGACATTAGTAGAAAAGCTGGTAAAATATTAATAAATTCTGTGCATTAAACTATCGCAAGAACAGAAAACCAAACACCACATGTTCTCACTCATAGGTGGGAACTGAACAATGAGATCACTTGGACACAGGAAGGGGAACATCACACACTGGGGTCTATTGTGGGGAGGGGATGGGGAGAGGGATAGCATTAGGAGATACACCTAATGTAAATGATGAGTTAATGGGTGCAGCACACCAACATGGCACATGTATACATATGTAACAAACCTGCATGTTGTGCACATGTACCCTAGAACTTTAAGTATAATAAAAAATAAATAAATTAATTAATTAAATAAAATAAATAAATTCTGTGCATTCGTTGATAGTATTATACCAATGTTATTTTCTTTTGATAATTGTACTATGGTTATGTAAGATGTAAGCTGAAGAGTATGCAGAAATAATATGTACTATTTTTACAATTAGTCTAAAATTATCTAAAAATAAAAGTGTCCTAAAATGAGTACCTTTTCCCAGAAAACAACAGTAGAAAGCTTAGTAATGAAAAGTACCAGACATATACTCCTGTTGGCTAAGAGAATAGTTACTTCTCACACGTAATCAATGGAAAGGAACATCACAACAACAAGAAAAGGGCAAGTGTCAATTCTTTCTCCAGCTAATACCTATCAAAGTTACTGGTGTCAATTTTCATCTATGTTTTTAAGAACTTTTCTAACCACTTAAGCACACATACAGGGGAAATCACTATTGTCACCCACGTGATTAGTGGGATGCTAAAAGCAAGGCATCTATAGATTCATGTACAAAGAAAAACAGAATTTCCTAAATTTCTTCTTCCCCTGGAAAGTTGGTGTTATTGTCAGCCACCATGGGAGCTAACGTGAAGACTTAGAAAGAGCTAATGTGAAGACTTAGAAAAAGCAAACAACAGGCTAGAACTACCTTGGCTTGCTCAAAGGAGGTGCGTGAGCACTGAGACAGGATTTCACTCTGTCTGTGACCCAGGCTAGAGTGCAGCAGCGCGATCTCAGCTCATTGCGACCTCCACCTTCCCGGGCTCAAGCAGACTTCCCAACTCAACGTCTGGAGTAGCTGGGACTACAAGAGTGCGCCACCACACCCAGCTAATTTTTTATTTTGTGTAGAAACAGGATCTCACTATGCTTCCCAGGCTGTTCTCGAACTCCTGGGCTCAAGTGATTCTCCCGCCTCAACCTCCCAAAGTGCTGGGATTACAGGCATGAGCCACCGTGCCCAGCCTGTTCATGTCTCTTTAAATTGTTCTTACCAGGCTTTTGGAGGCACTACAATGGAAATGAGGATAAGGAAATGCAAAAGGCTACATGGCAGCCTAGAATATTCCCAGACTAGATATATTTAAATCTAGATTAAAAACTTCATAAATATGATACCAAATGGTGTCTAATATATTGGGCCCAGGGAGTACAGACAGAACTATAATAAATAATAGTAGATAACACTTACTAAATGCTTGACACCTTGCTTACATTAATACAATTAATCCTTGAGACTGCTAAATGATGGTGGTGATAGTGTTATCTTCATCATTGACAGATGAGGAAATTACTCTTCACAGAGGTTAAAAAATATTCAAGTCCCGCAGTCAATAAATGGTAGAGACAGGCTTTAGACCTAGACTTACCTTCTGTGCTATGGCGTCTCCCCATGAAGGCTAATGTCTGAGAGCTCTCTTTCTGAAATACCTAAGAATTGGGAACAATATTGAGGAATGTGGAGTTCCGTAATACTGATTTCCTATTTTAAGCCTTGTATATTATTATCATGATTATGCCTCCCGCTGAGTCATATTATATATCCAGTTTGAAATTTTACAAAAATATCACTTGTCTAGGAGTTGATACGCTCCTGGCACGGTCCCATTTTTTAAGTATGAGCAGAGCCGGGGGGGTGTCCATTCAGCTCACTCTCACTCTCACAGTTTAGTTTTTAAAAGTGATCCCTGCGTAACTGTAAAAACAGTCAACTGAGGAACCACTCAAGCTAACCCATGGAGTTCTCAGAAAACCAATCCAACCCCTGAATTTAGTTGTCATGAATAATTTCCAAGGCTGTACTAAGAAACTGTTGGGTGACTGCTTATATTAAATACTCATTCCAGAATGATTTAGAATGTCTTAGAAAACTGTACTCAGATACCAGCCTGTTAGGTCACAAGGTATGAAGAGTCAAGAAGGATGGATTCCAATCATTAATCAGGAACATTCAACATAAATAATTTCTCCTACAGTCCACTTTTAATGCTTGAAATGATCATACTGCAGTCTCCACAATCTTGAGGCAGCATAAGTATCAATTTAGAAAGTAGCTACTATATACTTGTATGAATATATAAAAGGTTTACTTATCAACTTTGCTGATGAACCAAAGCGAAAAAAGATTAACTAATTCACCGGAGGGCAGACTTCCAATTCAAAATATTTTCAATAGGCTAAAACCAACAAAAATTCAATTACACAAATACAAGATGGGGAAAGCCTGACTTGACAGCAGCAGTTCATGTGCAAAGAACTTGGGAAATTTAGCTGACCACAAGTGCACTTGAGTCAATAGTGTGCTGTGGCTTCTAAAATGACTAATTTTAGAGATATTAATCTGCTTTCACAAACATAGGGTCTAGTCATTCTTTCTGTGAACTTGGCTGGTCAGTCCATGTCTGGAACACTACTGTCCAGTTCTGGGCACCACATTCTGAGAGGCAGTGGCAGCTTCAGAATTTCTCTATAGAGAGAAATTAGGATACTGAGGTATTTAGGAATGAGATGTCATAATGTCTATAACTTCCCAGAAGATATTTCAGCAAAAGGAAAAAATAGATGAAGCAAGTATGGCAAGATGTTAACAACTGTTAAATCTAGGTGATGGGGTATATGGGAGCTCATTATGCAAAATCTATTTTTACGTATGCTTGGAATTTTTCATAATAAATGATAAAAGAGAGGAGCCTCAGTGAAGCAATCTGGTTGAAAGCTGGTTGGGGCAACTAGGGAACTTGTCCTGAAATTATTTACATAGCAAGGACACATTTTTCACTTAGATCACATCTCGTATATATTTGAAGTAGCTTTGGTAGGGACTAACGCAGATTTGGAGGGCATAAGTTAAAGCCCTATTGTTGTTGAAATGTCCTAATAAGTTCCTTAGTCCAAGCTTGAAGAAGACCACAGAAAATCTTAGGGGAGGCCATGAAGTTTTAGGTGCTCCTGGTGCAAGCTCCCCTCCCCTAGCTGATCCTCTCTGTCAGCTTCATCATAGCTGTCAAGAGATCAACCCCAGAAGGAAGCTCTAATTAGCACTTTCCGTCCACTTCACCCGAAGAGCCCAACAGGACTAATCCCGACATATCTTACATGCCTGTTTACCCCAGCCACCTCCACAAAGTCCTAGCCTCCCAGCCTGCATCATTACCTGAATTCCTAACCTCTTAAGGCTTCATTTAGTCCCCAATCTGATGCAATAGCCTATTTTCAATGAAAGCCTGCCTAACATGCCCTCTGAAGCTCAAAGCCCATTATCAGCAAATATGTCTATATCCTCAACATTTTGTTCAGTTTCTTATCCTAAAGGAAGCCTGACTCTTCCCTGAGGTTTCTGCTTCCATGTAGCCCTTTCAGATGGTTTGCGTTTCTTTCCCACACTCTTCATATTACTTAAAGGACAAGAGGTAGAAGAGTGGCCTCTTCCCTCTTCTTTGCCACTTCCAGACTATTTCTCCTTCATCTAACACTCCAGTGCACTTAAAATGCACATCAGTCTATGCCAATTGCTGCCCCTCTTAATAGCTGCCCTCCACCAACCTCCCAGTTACTTCATCTCATTCATTTGTTCATTGGAAATAACAGCGCTTGGCTCAGTCTTTTTCCCCAAACACTTCCCCCTGTGACTTCCATATCCACTTGAGGATATAGCCAAGTTCCTTGCCCCACCATTCCTTGAAGTCACTTCTAACTTTTTGTTCCCCATCATCCTAGCTCAGATACACTCCTATGGTCATATTCTAGATGTCATCAGCAATAACTGCATCACCTCTATAATGTCAATGTCAGATCTCCCTGTCTCCCACATAATCTCAACCCACAATCCGTGGAACCTACTACCCTCTCGGTTCGTCTATCCTTTCATGACTTCACTTTCCTCACAACCCAGCTTAAATTCCATGGTCCGATACTATATCCACTGCCTCATATAAATCTGCAAACAGAAGAAGTGTCTTTGTACCTCCCTCCTTCAATCATACTGAACTTATCCCTAGATAAGAATAACTCCATCTACAAAGTAGAATGGTCCCACTTTAAATATTTGCCCAGAAATCTCTTAAGTGGGCCTTCAGCAATGACTGACAATCTTAAATTTTCCTAGTCAGGTCACTTTCTCCCTCACACAACACCCTCATGAAACCTCAAATAATATAAATCCCCTTTATAATTCTCAGTTGATGATCTCCTTCCACTGGGGGAAAAAAGAGAAACAATCGAAAGAAACCTACCTCATCTTCAGACCAACAAGTCTACCAACTTACCTGCATCTCTGCTCACATACCCTGCCTTCTCCCCTGTTACTAAGGAAGAACCTTCCGTTTCCCATCTAAGACCATTCCTTCCACCTATGCACAGGATCCTTTCCACTCTCAGCTGTTCAAGCATTTTTTTCTAGCAATTAACCCCTCTCTCTCTGGTGTCACCAATTTTTCTTTCCATCAGTGTGCTGATGGGCGATTCCCATCAGCATATAAACATGCTACAAAATCTCCCGTCTTAAACAAACAGAAGAAACTTCCTTGACCACATATCCACCTCCAGTTTCCACACAATTTCTTTGCTCCTCTTTATATCAAAACTCTTCAGAATAGGTGTCTATAGTGCTCTCTCCATTATTTGACTTCTCATTCTCTCCTCAACCCACTCAAAACAGGCTTGTTTTTGCCTCTGTGCTGACAGCACTCTTATCAAGGTTGCCAACAACCTCCATCATGCCAAATCCAAAGGCAAACTCTTATTTCTCATTTTATTAATCTGCTCAGCAACATTTGGCTTACTTAATTATGGCTTCATTTTGAAACATATCTTGGCTTCTCTGACCACATAGTTTCCTGTTTTTTCTTCTACCTCTCAGTCACTTTTTCTCAGTGTCTCTTGCTGGGTCGTCCTCATCTTCTCAACCTCTAACCAATGGAGTGCTCCAGGGCTCAATTCTTGAATGTTATCTACTAAGGACTCCCAGATGGCAACCTCCAGCCCTGACTGTCCCCTGAGCTCCAGATTTATTTATTTATTTATTTATTTATTTATTTATTTATTTATTGAGACAGAATCTCTCTCTGTCGCCAAGGCTGGAGTGCAGGGGTGTGATCTCGGCTCACTGCAATCTCCGCCTCCCAGATTCAAGTGATTCTCACGTTCAGCCTCCTGAGTGGCTGGGATTAGAGGGATGTGCCACCATGCTCGGCTAATTTTTTTGTATATTTTTTAGTAGAGATGAGGTTTCACCATGTTGGCCAGGCTGGTCTCGAACTCCTGACTTCAGGTGATCCACCCACCTCAGCCTCCCAAAGTGCTGGGATTACAAGCATGAGCCACCGCACCCAGCCTGAGCTCCAGATTGTTCACTCCCCATTTCGATATGGGTATCGAACCAGAACCTTAAATTTAACATATATCCTAGACAGAACTCTTCATCCTGTCCCTCCTGAACACCTCCCATGTTCAGTCCAAAATCCAGGGTATCACCCCTGCTTCCTCCTGATTCCTTACATAACACATTAATCCATCTGTAAATCCTGTTGGATCTGCCTTCTATCCCAATCTAGCTTCTCACCACCTCCAAGGCACCACCATCTCTTGTCTGGACTATTTCAAGAGCTGCTTAACTGTTCTCCCCACTTCTATTCTTGTCCCCTAGTCTATTCTCCACAAAATGGCAAGAGTTATCTTTTCAAAACACAATTTATAGCACATCATTATCCCACCTAAACCTTCTAAAGGATTGCAATCACAATTAGAATAGAATTCAAATTTTGCACTGACTTTTCCTTTAGTATGTCTTGCTCCCTTAGTTTATAAAGGTCTCTACTCACGTCACCTCCTCAGAGAGGCATTTATGTGATCATTCTGCCTCAAATAGCACCAACCCCCATCACTTTCTGTCTCATTGCCTTGCTTCATTTTCCACTGTAGGTTCTCTCACATCTGTTATTGTTTTATTTGAGTATTTGCTTTTGGTCTGTCTCCTACATTTAGAATGTAAGTTCCCAAAGGGCAAGGGTATTGTCTATTTTTTTCATACTGGTACCTAGTATTTAGGTGCTCAGTAAATATTTGTTGAATGACTGCCTGCAACCAGAGAAAAAAATGATCAGGATAATGTGGAAGCCATTGCATAACTTACAAGAAAGAAGAAGTAACGGACCCACAGTTTTATCTAAAACTCAAACGGTGTTACCTTCTTCTGAGCAGAAAAATAAGCACTAAAGCTAAGGGGCAGAAGTTACAGAGGCAGGAGGAGAAAATTTCTAAAACTCAAAGCCCAAATAAGCTACCTCATGAGGCAGGGAACTATTAGGCTATTTATTTCAGTGATGAGAGGACCAGTGTTTACTGGCAGCCTGCTGAATGGTAGGTTTTGTATAAGGCCCTTAATATAGGGTTGGGCACATTACCTTATTTTATTTAATCATCACAACTATATGAGGTAGATCTTATTATTATCATCCTTACTTTATAGATGAGGAAATTAACCTCACAAGTCCAAGACAGAGCTTCTTCACTGCCTCCAAATGATTCCAAAGGGCAACTCCTTTCTGACAGGGAGACTCTACAGCAACAGTTTGCAAAGTGTGGTCCACAGACCCCTTGAAGTCCCCAAAACTCTTTCAGGTGTTTAATAAAGTCAGAACTACTTTAAAAAAAAAAAAAAAAAAAAACTAAGACATTATTTGCTTTTTTCACTCTCATTTTCTCATGAATATACAGTGGAGATTTCCAGAAGCTATATGATGTATGACGACTCACTACTCTGACAGATAACAGAATGTATGCTCATATACTCTTTTGTTTTTAATTTTTCTCAGGAAAACTTTTTCATATGGTAACTATTGATAGATATAAGCCACAGAAACAAAAGCACTCTGGGCTCCTCAATAATTTTGAAGAGTGTTAAGTGGCCCTGAGATCAAAAAGTTTGAGAACTACTGCTGAAGAGGAATAGAGGGTCTAAACGTCAAAGGCCTCTGAAGTCCCTTCAAACTCAAAGATTGAGGATTTCAATGGAATTGTTTAGAAAACAGAGTTAACCACAAATCCTGTATTGGTTCAACTCCCGGGTGTGGCAATTCTTTGTTAAATGTCTGTGTCCTCTTCACTGCCTTGGTAACTATAATGGAATTTTTCTTTGGAGACCCAGCATCCTGTATAACCTCAGGGTCATTAGACTCTATGGAAAGATGTAGAAACTGCAATCATAAAGAATGCTGATTCTCAACATCCCGTTAGTTTTCATCTGGGGATTATTTTACTTGGTGTTTTGTTGTGGATGTTTGTTTAATGCATAATTTTTTTTAAAATCACAAATGTGGATTCATTTGCTTGTTTTCCTATTTTTTGTTTTATTTTAGTTTTGTTCTTGTTTGGGATTTTCTGACTTTTTAGCTTTTTGGTTTTGTTTTGGTTTGTTTTTGAATCTAATAGGCAGAATGAATGGTTAGGGAAGAGAACTTTTCTTAACACTTACTGTATGTCAGGTACAATATAATATGCTTTAGCTGTCATTTGCCAAAGATCTACTATATCAGTTACTTCACTCAGTGCTTGATATGCACTATCTCCAATTCTCACAATGATCCTGGAAAAGAGTTATTATCAAGTGTGTGATAAACTAACTGGAAAAAGAAATGGCTGCAATAACTACCTTCCTGACATCCATGCCTTTTGGTAATCCCTTCCCACATCTACTCTGGACTGGGCCATATGACTTGCTTTGGCCAATGGGATAACAGCAAACATGAGCAAGCAGAGAATTGAAAAGTGCTTGCACATTGGGCCTTGCTCTCTCTTGATGCTCTCTGTAACCCTGCAACCACCACCAGGTGAATGAGCCCAGGACAGCCCACTGGATTACAAATGACACAAGGCCCAGCTACTTCCATCACCCCTGCCAATTACCAACCACCAGACACATGAGTGAGGCCATGGACTACCAGTTGACTTAAACTGATGAGTAAATGAGGCTGACATAAATGGAACAGACAGTTCCAGCCGAGTCCACCCCAACTACCAACCCACAGAATTATGAGCAAATAAATAGTTACTGTTTTAAACCACTAAGTTTTGAGGTGGCATGTTATGCAGCAAATGCTGAGAACAATGCCCATTTTACAAAGAAGGAGCCTAAGGCTCCAAGAAGTTGAGATCTTTACTGAGATCATTCTATAACCAGTATGTGGCAGGATGAGAATTTTAAACCTAGACCTACATAGTATTACTTCATGTAATCTTTTTATCTACTGTTTGAAAAGCATACTATTAATACTCTCATTCTAAAGATGAGGAAACATGTACAGTCAGGTTAAGCAATCTGCCTAAGGTCATGCGGTTAATAAGTGGTAAAGCCACGGTTTAAATCCAATTATCAAAGTTCCCAGAACTTCCTGGCCAAGCAGTCTGGAACCCATGTTTAGGGCTTCCCAGCACCTATTATCAACCTAACCTCCTGAAGATAGACAGCTGATGTGGGCATCTCTGAGCCCTCAGGGTAGCCCAGGGGTGACTATTTGAGTATGGCTGCTCCGAGGAGGTGTGGACAGGTCTGAACTTCCCCTCATGTATATACAAAAACCCTCCTAATGTGAGAATGGGCAGGGGATAGAAAGAGAAGGGGGTGGGTTGTGGGTCAGAAACAGCTCTCCCCCCGGGTTTTCATATTCCATGATGGAACTCTAAGGCATCTGAGAAAGTTTCTAGTTTTTAAATGTTTAGGTGGGGTATGTAGGCCTCCCTTTGTTGCTCCAGAGCTAGGAGTGAGCCTGTCTGATTTACTGGACACAGGGGTTGTTCAAGGATTTCTTTCAGGGTAGTGTTATGATCAAAGCTATGCTTAAAGACTTAGGTGGTGAACTTACCAAAAAATAGATACATTTTTTATAGATTTTAAAATAAATCTGTACATTTATTTTAAAAAGTTATCAAAACGGAATTAAATGAGAAGACATATCGACACGGTAATGAAAGTAGTTAAAATTTAAGGCGAAAAATAAGACTTCATAAAAAAGATACAAACCAACTCTTTTTATTGTTAATTAAGTTAAAAATACAGATGAATTCTTTTTACTTTTATTTTATTTTGAGACAGGGTCTGCCTCTGGCGCCCAGGCTGGAGTGCAGTGGCATAACCTCGGCTTACTGCAGCCTCCACCTCCTGGACGCAAGTGATCCTCCCAACTCAGCCTCCCAAGTAGCTGGGGCTACAGGTGCATGCCACCACACCTGGCTGATTTTTGTATATTTGGTACAGATGGGGTCTCACTGTGTTGCCCAGGCTGGTCTTGAACTCCTGGACTCAAGCAATCTGTCCACCTCAGCCTCCCAAAGTGCTGTGGATTACAGGTATGAGCCACCACGCCCAGCCACTTTTATTTACTTTTAGTTAGAGGTAAAAAGAGGATTGAAGTGGTCGGGCACAGTGGCTCACACCTGCAATCCCAGCACTTTGGGAGGTTAAGGCAGGCAGATCACTTGAGCCCAGGAGTTCGAAACCAGCCTGGTCAACATAGTGAGACCCCATCTGTATTTTTAAAAATAAATAAAAATTGGCTGGGTGCAGTGGCTCACGCTTGTAATCCCAGCACTTTGGGAGGCCGAGGCAGGTGAATCACCTGAGACCAGCTTGGCCAACATGGCAAAAACCCATCTCTACTAAAAATACAAAAATTAGCTGGGCGTGGTGGCATGCTCCAGTAATCACAGCTACTCGGTAGGCTGAGGTGGGAGAATCATTTGAACCCAGGAGGCGGAGGCTGAGTGAGTTGAGATCACACCACTACACTCCAGGCTGGGTGACAGAGAGAGACTCTGTCTAAATAAATAAGAAAGGGAAAGATAAGGAACTACCCCTATATAGTAAGAGGTTGTTATGGACTGAATGTCTGTGTCACCTCAAAATTCATATGCTGTAACTCTAACCTACAGTATGATGGTATTTGGAGGTAGAGCCTTTGGGAGGTAATAAGGTTTAGATCAGTCCATGAGAGTGGAGGCCTCACAATGGATTAATGTCCTTATAAGAAGAGGAAAGGAGAGCTCTATCTTCATGAACACACACTAAAGAAAGGCCATGTGAGCATACGGTGAGAAGTCAGCCATCTGCAAACCAAGAAGAGGACCCCCACCAGAACCTGACCGTGTTGCACCTTGATTTCAGACTTTCAGCCTCCAGAACTGTGAGAAAATTACTGTCTGTTGTTTAAGCCACCCAGTCTATGATATATTCTTATAACAGCCTAAGGCGGCTAAGACAGAGATTTATTAGCAATGGGTATAGAACTTTTATTTAAATGTATTTTCAACATTAATAAAGGTGATTATACATACTTTTTGAAATCCAACTGTCTCTGATTTCAGAGCTTATACTACTTGCACAACTTCAGCCTGACGGTTGTGGTTAGTTGAGGGTTCCATTTAGCTGATTCTTGCCTATAGAAGAACTGATTGCTCTAGCACTGTATTAGCAACCAAGCTTGCATTTTAAAATGCACTGCATAACTCTATACATACAAACACAAAAAGTATAAAAGAGAAAGAGCAATGGAAATGGAAGAAGACTTGGGAATGGAAGTTATTCAAAAGAAAACACAACAACAAAACATTGGAAAGTAAGTCTGGTTTTATAAATAGGAGATAAGAAAAACTCATTGAAATAACCAAAGCACTAAGAGGAATATAAAACAGCAGCTCATGAAAAGGGGTATTTTAAACTGGAACCAAAGAAGCTAGCAGGCACGTGGCTTGAACCAAGGAGGAAAGTGTTCATTAACACTAAAAGCATTGCACTCGCTGCTCATCATATTCACGACGTGTCCTTCTACTGACTTTCTGCTGTCTACATACTGCTTGGCACCAGCGTTATTTAGGTTGGAAAAGAGAATGTGAAAAGAGGGAGCATTAACACCTACCGAAGATGGCATGGGAAGAGCACTGGACTGCAACTAACTAGCCAAGTGACCTTGGGCATGTTACTTCACCTCTATGGATCTTAATTTCCTAAGGCCCCTGTGCAGCTCTAAAATGGCATGATTCTAAGATTATATTGAAGGGAAGGTGGTGACCAGCAGTGATCCATTGCTGCTGAGATGCAAAAAAAGAACAAATAAGCTCTCAGAGAACAGTGTTCCTTCATTCACTCAAAAAGCATTTATTGAACACTTACTATTTGTTCTAGGCTTTGTTCTTGTCCTTGAAATAATAATTCAGTGGGGGAAAGAAAAATGCTGACAAAAAAATTACAATTAAATGTGATGATCCCTACAGTAGATATACAAAGCACAAAAGGGGCCCGATTAATAATAACAATGCTGGTGCATGGACTCTTTGGATTAGATGCACCCGGATTGTATCCCAATTTAGCTATTTACTAGCTGTATAACCTTAGGCAAATCACTGAACCTCTCTGAGCCTTGGTTTCCTTGTGTGTTCTCACATAATAGACTCTGATGCTACAGTATGAGCTACCTATGGGCTTGATTCTCAAACCTCCACAGGGGAAAAATATAGTCACTTAGGGACTAAAGCCAGCTGGAGAAGATTCATGGGGTATATGATGTGAGGAAGAAGACTATGCAGACAATCTTTTAAAGGTTGGCTGTGAAGGGGAAGAGGGAAATGGGATAGTAGCTAGGAAAAGAAGTAGAGTCAAGGAAGAAGTTTTTTAAATGTAAGTCATACAGTTGGGCGTGGCGGCTCACACCTGTAATCCCAGTACTTTGGGAGGCTGAGGTAGGTGGATCACTTGAGGCCGGGAGTTCAAAACCAGCCTGGCCAGCACGGAGAAGCCCAGTCTCTACTAAAAACACAAAAATTGGCTGGGCACCGTGGCTCGCTCACGCCTGTAATCCTAGTACTTTGGGAGGCTGAGGCAGGCAGATCACTTGAGGTCAGGAGTTCAAGACCAGCCTGGCCAACTTGGCAAAACCCCGTCTCTACTAAAAATACAAAAAATTAGCCGGGTGTGGTGGTGGGCGCCTATAATCCCAGCTACTCGGGAGGCTGAGGCACGAGAACTGCTTGAACCCAGGGAATGGAGGTTGCAGTGAGCCGAGATCATGCCACTTCACTCCAGCCTGGGCAAAAGAGTGAAACTCCATCCCAAAATAGTAATAATAATAATTAGCCAGACGTGGTGGTGCACGCCTGTAATTCCCAGCTACTCAGGAGGCTGAAGCATGAGAACAGCTTGAGCCTGAGGGGTGAAAGTTGCAGTGAGCTGAGATTGTACCAATGCAGTTCAGCTTGGGCGACAGAGTGAGACTCCTCCCACCCAAAAAAAAAAAAAGAAAAGTCATATAACATGGTAATTGTTTAGGTAAAATCAAGAAAAGGAGGAGATACTGATAATGCTGGAGAGGGAGGAAGTAACTGAAGAACCTAAGGCCCTGTGGAGGCGAGATTGGACAGAATCTAGAAAGGTCTGGCCTATGAGAAGAGCACAGTCTCCTAGCAAGAGAATGCACACATTCTCCATTGTAAACAGGGCAAAGACAATGGTTGCAGGGCAAAGACAATGGTTGCAGGTGTAGTTAGGAGGGTACATTTAATGGTGGCAAGATCAGAACCTTCCCATTTTCTGTATTCTGTTTACTCAGTGCCATGTAGGGTGATGTCATCAGTGAGCGTGAAAAGGAAGGGGTGGGAGAGGGAGATTTGAGCGGAAAGGATGAAGAGGTCATCTCAGAGAACTGTCTTCAGAAAACCCTCACTAAGGATGAGAGAAGTGATGGACAGTGTCAGATGTCCATCTGAAGTTAGTAATGAGTGAAGACAGCCAAGTTGTGAAAGTCTCAGCTGCAAGGAAAAGGAGGTGAGAGGAAAGGAGGATAGGATGGCTAAGCGTTAAGGTATGACTCAGTGGCTGTGAAAGAGGAAAAAGAAAAGTGACTACAACAATACTGTGGACTCTAAGCTGCAGAAAAAGTAAATTGATACAATGGTGAACTGATGAAGAGAGAAAATATGACAAGAGTCAATGGATTGAGGGTTTAACCTGATAAAGTTTAGAGACTTTAGCAGTGGAGGTCAAGATTTCCAAAATAATGCAGTTTCTGGTGATAAAAAGGGCTAGTGTATGAGCAAATGAATGTGTAGCTGAGGTGGGTGGAGGAAAAGATCATTAAAATGAAGGGGTCAAGGAAGTGAAAGGTCATGACAAGGGATGGGTCAACCATGTGAATGTTGAAGTCACCAAGAATGATGACTAGAATCAGGGTGGAACGGATAACAAAGTCAAGAGAGAAAGGCTCTCCCCTGCAAATTTCTACAAATCCCTCAGGCTGCTGGGGTGGGGGTTAGGGGAATCAGGACAGAGATCCCAGCCACTCTGGGACCCTGCCTCCCCTTCCTGTCTTGAGCCCAGGTTCAGGGGATCCAATATACCCCACAGCAGGTCCACTGTCCTCTCCTCCCACCCTCAAAATCTTCCACTTTCAGACAACTGCTCTCTAAATTTCCAGTAACTGAGAATTGTTTTTAAAACAAAAGCCTCCTGGGGCAAGTAAAGTTTCTGACATTCTTGACACAGAGATGTTGAAGTCATCCAGAATGATAAGAGGAATGAACAGGAAGTGAGTAAGCCATGAACTAGGTCTTCAATAAATGAGGGGAAGTAACCAGGAGGTTGGTGGGTGACAGCAATGAGGAGGGTAGAGAGGTGGGAATTTGCAGGAAAAAGAAAAATGATCCTAAAGGGATTTGGGGGACCAATAATTCTCAAACTCTCCTCCAAGCAACATTTATCTAAGAAGCAGTCAACGTATGTTATGACAGGAGGTACGGGACATAAGGGTACAGGGACTTTGGCCATCACAGACAGGCATTTGTAGAGGGCACAGTAAGGACATGGGAGGAAGTGGCTTTTGTCGGATTAGAAAATAAATAGAGCAGTATGGAGGGTGAGCAGGGATCAGGAAAGCTTGGGAGGTGAGGCACAATGGGATTAGTTCTGACAGTGTCTTGGAGGAGGGCAGTCAGTTCCCTTTAGAACTGAGGTACATTGGCAGGGTGCGGTGGCTCACGACTATAATCCCAGCACTTTGGAAGGCCGAAGTGGGTAGATCACAAGGTCAAGAGTTTGAGATCACCCAAGCCAACATGGTGAAACCCTATCTCTATTAAAAATACAAAAATTAGCTGGATGTGGTGGCACACACCTGTAGTCCCAGCTACTAGGAAGGCTGAAGCAGGAGAATCGCTTGTACCCGGGAGGCGGAAGTTCCAGTGAGCCAAGATCGTGCCACTGCACTCCAGCCTGAGCGACAAAGCGAGACTCCGTCTCAAAAAAAAAAAGAAAAAAAAAGGAAGTGCAGAATATTTCATTCAATTATAGTCTTCATCTCTGCCTTGGCCACATTTTGGCCCACATGAGGCAGCGTGAGGGCCACTCAATCTGGATTCCTATGATGAAAGGGCCACAGCACCTGGGGCAACAGTCTCCGTGAGCCTGACACAGTGGAACAGTGTTAGTGATCTGTGGTGTGCAGCTCCTCTGGCCTTACTCAATGTAATGTTTGACAGCTGCAGCAGCAGCTTATGCCTGTGCTTTCTCTTACAGTGTGATTTAAATCTGATTTTGTCTGTCTATAACACCTGACAGGAATACTGATATAAATCCTTTCTCAATCTCAGCTCCCTCTCATTCACTAGGCCAGTTTTGTAAGAACAGGGACAAGTGGGAAATATGTACAGTGCGAAAATAAGAAAATAATCCACCCCACATGATCTCCAGACTCATCTGCATAGGAAAGTGCTCACAGCAAGAGAAGCCCACCATTATGCTTCCCTCCCAGAGTCGTTGTCCTTTTTCAATGTTGTCCATCCAGGCTGCACCATCTTGGAACAGCTCTGTGGCCTGGCTGAAAAATAGGGGAGTCCCAGGTCCCCAGAATCCTGCCTCAGCTTAGGGCTAGACTCCAAAAGCAGGGAAGAGTGGGGCTACATCTAGGCCAGTCTCCAATCACCAGCAGGTGATATTTATTCCATCAGTGGGCAGAGTCACCTCTACCTCTACCTGTGCAGGGTCCTTCCCATCCTCTGGGATGGTCTATTCCAAGGTCTCTAAGCATGTAGATCTGTAAGTCAAGTCAGGCTATAAACCTTAGCAGTATTAGGACATCTAGTAAGTTCTCAAGTGATACTTATGTGACTGGTTTGGGATCACACTTTGAGGACCACTGATCTGCATTAGAATTTTGCCTCCATGTGCACTCTTTGCAATCACCTCAGCTTCCCCATCCAGACCTGATTTACTGAGATTAACTGAACACTAAACTCTTCTAGAGCTATAGCCCTCAAACCAACTCCTCCCACCCCAACCCCACCAACTTCTCAGCTCTGCCAATGGCACTATAGGCTTCTAATTAGGGCTTGTAATATCTGTGTCTCTTATTCAGTTCCTGCCTATAAAGTCACTTATCAAGTCCTTCTCAAAATTTCCTTTAAAATGTCTCATGCTGGTAGGATACAGTGGCTCATGACTATAATCCCAACATTTTGGGAGGCTGAGGAAGGAGGATCGCTTGAGGGCAGGAGTTTGAGACCAACCTAGGCAAAATAGCAAGATCCCCTCTGCAGAAAAAAAAAAAAAATTAATTAGAAAGGCGTTGTGGCATGTACCTATTGTCTTAGCTACTTGGGAGGCTGAGGCGGGAGGATCACTTGAGTCCAGGAGTTGAGGCTGCAGTGAGCTATGATTGTACCACTGCACTTCGGTCTGGGCAACAGAGCGAGACCCTGCCTCTTAAATGTGTGTGTGTGTGTGTGTGTGTGTGTGTGTATAAACATATATATATATAAACAATTTTATATTTATATATTATATATATATATAAAATCTCATGCCTTGCCTGGGTGACTAAGCAAGATCTTATCTCTTAAATAAATAAATATATTTTAAAATGTCTCATTCCTTTCATTTCATGCCAATTCCAGCATTCTGATCCGGGCTTGTATCATCTCACACCAGCTTGGCCCTGACTCCAGTCTCCCTCCCTTCCAACCCATCTAGTATACCACCACCAGGCTAATCTTTTTTTTTTTTTTTTTTTTTTTTTTTTTTGAGACGGAGTCTCACTCTGTCATTCAGGGTGGAGTACAGTGGCACGATCTTGGCTCACTGCAACCTCCACCTTCTGGGTTCAAGTGATTCTCCTGCCTTAGCCTTCCGAGTAGCTAGGATTACAAGCACCCACCACCACACCAAACTAATTTTTTTATTTTTAGTAGAGACGGGGTTTCACCTTGTTGGCCAGTCTGGTAACTCCTGACCTCGTGATCCACCCACCCCGATCTCTCAAAGTGCTGGGATTACAGGCGTGAGTCACCGTGTCCAGCCCACCAGGCTAATCTTTCGATTGTTATAGCTTCTTCCAATTAAAAGTTCAGTACTACTTTCAGCATGTCACCTAATTAATCCAAAATCCTTCCATAAACACTCCTCACTGGGTCTACATGCCTTAACAATCACTGGTCCTCCAACATGTTCTCTGCCTCTGCACCTCCTAAATGATGGCTCTTGAAATGTGATCACAATGAACGCCTGCATCAGTAACATCTGAGTTCCATAAAAAAAACGCATACTCCTGAGCCCCATCTCAGACCTACTGAATCAAAACCTGAGGGTAGTCTAGGAATCTGCATTTTTCTCATGCTGCCCAAGGAAATTCAGTGCATTCTAAAACTGGGGAACCACTTCTCTAGTTTCCTGCTCTAAACAGAATCCATCATCATCCCACAGTGTGTTATCTATTGCTGTACCAAATTACTCCCACATTTAGTGGCTTAAAACAGTACACACTGATTATTATCTCATCTTTTCTGTGGATCAGAAACCCACTCATAGCTACGGTGTGTCCTTTGGCTCAGGGTCTCTGAAAGACAAAAATCAAGATGTTGGTCTGGCCTGCAGTCATCTCAAGGCTCAACTAGGAAAAGATCTGCTTCCAAGTTCACTCACATGGCCAATGGCAGGATTCAGTTCTTCAGAGGCTGTTGACCAATAGCTGCCCTCATTTCCTTGCCATGTGGAGCTTTCCACTGGTCACTCCGCAATATAGTAACTTATTTCATGTTTTATCAGCACAAACAAGCAAATAGGGTCAGAGAGAACGAGTGGTAGCAAGGCAGAAGTCAAGTCTTTTGCAAACCTAATAATGGAAGTGACACCATCACTTTTGCTGTATTCTCTTTGATAGAAGAAGTCACTAGGTCCAGCCCGCACACAAGGGGAGAGAAGGGATTACACAAGGGTGTGAATACCAGGAGGAGGGGATCATTGGGAGCCATTTCAGAAGCTCCTGCTACAGCCTCCTCAACATCATATACACACGTGTCAGTCCATGTTTTGTCTGTTTATCCATCCAGTACGGAAGGATTAAAAACAACAGTAGGCTGAGCATGGTGACTCAACGCCTATAATCCCAGCACTTTGAGAGGCTGAGGTGGGTGGATCACCTGAGGTCAGGAGTTCAAAACCAGCCTGGTCAACATGGCAAAACCCCATATCTACTAAAAATACAAAAATTAGCCAGGTGTGGTGTTGTGAGCTTATAGTCCCAGCTACTCAGGAGGCTGACACAGAAGAATCGCTTGAACCCAGGAGGCAAAGGTTGCAGTGAGCTGAGACTGCACCACTGCACTCCAGCCTGGACAACAGAGTGAGACTCCATCTCAAAAAAATAAATAACTTAAATTTAAAATAAATAAATAAAAACAACAGGAGTGTGGTTCACAAGAACACAATACATAAGGTTGTGATTAGCCTAGTCTGATTCCTTGCCTTACAAAAGTTTCTGATTTTAGTGAAGAAGAAGGCAGTTGATCAAGGCCCAAAGTGGGTATTTGGCTTTCCAATAAACACATGTTCATCAGTTAAGCCAGTTTTCAACCCTGCTGGAGACTAGAATACCTGGGGGCGGCTGGGCGTGGTGGCTCAAGCCTGTAATCCCAGCACTTTGGGAGGCCAAGACGGGCGGATCACAAGGTCAGGAGATCGAGACCATCCTGGCTAACACGGTGAAACCCTGTCTCTACTAAAAAAAATACAAAAAACTAGCCGGGCGAGGTGGCGGGCGCCTGTAGTCCCAGCTACTCAGGAGGCTGAGGCAGGAGAATGGCGTAAACCCAGGAGGCGGAGCTTGCAGTGAGCTGAGATCCGGCCACTGCACTCCAGCCTGGGCGACAGAGCGAGACTCCGTCCCAAAAAAAAAAAAAAATAGAATACCTGGGGAGCTTTTATTAAAAAATACTGATGCCCAGGGTCCCACCAAAGGCATTTAAATCAGAATTTCTGAGACTGGAGCTAGAACTTTACGGATTTTGTTTTGTTTGCTTTTAATTTTTTTATAGAATCAGCGTTTTTAAAAGATCTCTAGGTGATTCTAATACACAGTTAGGATTCAAAACCCTTGGGCTGTCCCATTCTTCCACCTTCATTTCCTTTTTTTGACAACTGTTATATGGAAACAGCTACTGCTTAGGAAGCCTCTTTCTAAGCTTCTTCCACCTGATTTGGGAATGCCCTGTGAAGGAGAAAGAATTGGATGCCAGGTTTGAAAAACAGCAGGAAAGTCTCTTAGTGGAAGCTGATGGAGGTGGCCTGAGAGAGGGTATCAGGTTTAAGACATATCTAGGCCAGAACAAGAGTACACAATGTCAATATGTTTTCGGTCACTGCCTGCTAGCAACCTGGTAATGGGTTAGGAATGACAGGCAGAAGAAAAGAATGGAAGATATGTCCCCTGAAACAGATGTTGCAAACTGACAGCCCATGGGTCAGATGTGGCTCACAAAAGTGTTGCCTGCACGTGTGTGTGCACATGTGTAGGTATGTGTAGTATGTGTGTTTTGTTCACTGAAGTCAAGGTTTACATAAACAAATATTTCTACCTACAAATTATTCACATCTGGAAAAAAGGTAAGAGAATTTAACACACATCCTTGGTATATTAAATTCTGAAAGTTTACATTTTTCTTCCAACAGTCTTATAGCTTCACTGAGAAATTGAACTCTAAAATATGCATACAAATAAATACAAGAAAATATACATAAACCATCAATTAAACTTATTTGTTACTGATGATATCAGGGAGAAAATCCCTTTCTTTCTTTCTTCCTTCCTTCCTTCCTCCCTCCCTCCCTCCCTCCCTCCCTTCCTTCCTTCCTTTCTTTTTCTTTCTTTCTTTCTTTTTTCCTTTTGTGAGACAGGGTGTCACTCTGACGTCCAAGCTGGAGTGCAGTAGTGCAATCACAGTTCACTGCAGTTTTGATTTCCCAGGCTCAAGTGAACTTCCTACCTCAGCCTCCTGAGTAGCTTGGGCCACAGGCACCTGCCACCATGCCGGGCTAATTTTTGCTTTTTTTTTTTTTTTTTTTTTTTTGAAGAGATGGGGTTTTGCTATGTTGCCCAGGCTGGTCTCTAACTCCTGAGCTCAAGCGATCTGCCTGCCTCGTCCTCCCAAACTGCTGGGATTACAGGCGTGGGCCACCACAGCTGCCCGTTTCTTTTTAACAACACTGAGAATTAACATACAAAATGGGGAGTCTATAGGCTTACACTGAATAATAATATCTGGAATTAGCACAGTATTCATAAGTAGTACTTAATAAATACCCTTAACTATAATTTACTGCTTCCTATCAACAGATTGTTTTTAATTGGGCATACTGCTTTTTAAAAGTTGGAATGTGTTCCCAATATTTAAAATAAGGAAATTTTATATGAAGATCCAGATCTGGGGCCTTTCTTAAAAACTAGTAGCTTTGATTCTCACAAGGTAACAATTGGCAGGAAGTGAATTGCAGTTGTTACCTCTCCCTCCCCACTGTCTCCCAAAAGGAACACACCCAAAGGAATACACCACACATTCTCTGGCTTGCCCCAGCAGACACCTGGAAGGCAGTATAAGAGAGTGGCTAACAGTGTAGACTCTGGAGTCAGAGTGCTCTGTGTCCAAAGGTTACTTCCATCTGGCACTGTTGAATGGTGTGACTTAGGTAAGTTATTTAACATTTCTGTGCCCCAGTCTCTTTTTCTGAAAATCAGGGCTCATAATAAAACCTACTTTACAGGATCATTAAAAGGATTAAGCAAGTGAGCTAATACATACGAAGACCTTAGCCCAGTGCTTAGCCAAAAGGTAGGCACTCAGTATATGTTAGGCATTGTTATTTGAATGCAGTACAACAGCAGTTAAGAGCACGTGCACTGGCAGAAAGACAAAAACCACATGTTCTCATTTATATGTGGAATCTACAACAATGGAACTCACAGAAGCAGAGAGGAGTTATCAGAGACTGGGGCACCGGGGGAATGAGGAGATGTTAATCAAAGGTTACAAAGCTGCAGTAAGACAGGAGGAATAAATGATAAGTATTTAAGGTGATAGGTATATAATTTAGATTGATTCTATCATTCCACACTGTATGTGATATGGTTAGATATTTGTCCCCTCCAAATCTCATGGTGAAATGTAATCCCCAGTGTCAGAGGTGAGGCCTGGTGGAGGTATTTCCGTCTTGGAGGCAGATACCTCATGAATGGCTTACAGCCATTCCCTTGGTGATGAGTGAGTTCTAGCTCACCCTCAGTTAGTTCACACAAGATCTGTTGTTCAAAAGTCTGGGACTTCCCCCTTCTCTCTCCCGCTTGTTCTCACCAAGTGATACGGCAGGTTCCTCCTTTTAAGTTTTCTGAGGTCTGCCAGTGTCATGTTGCTTGTACAGCCTACAGAATCATGAGCCAAAATAAAACTCTTTGTTTATAAATTACCCAGCATTAGGTATTCCTTTACAGCAATGCAAATGGACTAATGCACCATACATATATCATAACATCATTATGTGTCCCATCATTGTATACAATTATAATTTGTAAAAAAAAATTAAAAATCAAAAGAAATCCATCAAAAACAAACAAAAAAGAGCATGTGCATTGGAGTCAGCACCAAAATCCCAGGTCTAGAAAGTACTAGCTATGTAGCCTTAGAGCAAGTTACTCACTATTCTTCAGTTTCCTCCTCTGTTAAATGGGGACAGCAATGATATCCACCCTGTAGCATTGCTGTGAGAGGACTAAATAAGATAAGGTTTGTAAGGTGCTTGGCACAGAGTAAATACTCAATACAGGTTACCTATTATTGTGGTTCCTATCCATCCAGAAGATGAGATTAGCACACAGGACACGGGCCAGGAAGATCAAATCGAGAGGCGGGTTGAGTGGTGGATAAACTAAAAAGACTATGAGGAGTAGGAGATGATGAGAAAGTTTTAAAGCACATTACAGTGGCTCATACCTGTAATCCCAGCACTTTGGGAGGCCGAGGCAAGCAGATCACCCGAGGTCAGGAGTTCAAAATCAGCCCGGCCAACATGGTGAAACCCTGTCTCTACTAAAAATACAAAAATTAGTTGGGCGTGGTGGTATGTGCCTGTAATCCCAGCTGCTGGGGAGGCTGAGGCACGAGAATCGCTTGAACTCAGCAGACAGAAGCTGCAGTGAGCCAACATCACACCACTGCATTCCAGCCTGGGTGACAGAGTAAGACTCTGTCTCAAATAAATAAAAATAAAAGTAAAAAATAAAGCACATTTTAAGGCCAGAGCAAACATTAGGGACTTGCTTCAGAGGCTGACTCTTAGGAGTCAAAGAAATGTACCCATTTAATCTGCCACATGCCCAAGTGTGCTGGGAACCTGTTCCATAAACCTACACCCCTTGAAAGGCTACCTACCTTCTTTACAACCCATGATGTGACCAACATGATACACTGTGTTTTTAGACATCCAAGATAATTAAAGCACTAAAAATATGGCTCCATAGATATGAATGTTCCTGAAACTGACAGATAGGACAAGTAATGGAAGCAGAAATAACAGTGCAGAAGCAGCACTGCTGTTCAACCTCTCTCTGCCTGGCCTCTGACACGGTAATCAAAACACATGCAGAAGAGCTGCATTTTCAGCGGGGTGGTGACACTTATGCATTAACAGATATCAGACTTTAACAACCACAAGATTTGGAAAGAGAAAAGCAGAAGTCTTCCTCCTGCTTCTCCACTTCTGGCATCCTCAGAACCCCGGGCAGGAATCACTGATAATTTATTATGAGAGGGTTGATATCCAATTCACCAAGGATATCTGGGAGACAAGTATGATCATAAAGAACCCAAGGCAGATAAAACTCACATCTTAATTATCCATACATTCTTGCCTAACAACACTTGTTGCACATCAACCCACAAATTATCTAAAGGAAAATTTTAATCTCAGTGAGACATCCCCCCATGCCTTTGAATCCCCTATGTCCTCAGATGTATGTTCTTGGAATACAAATTCATTTTAATATTACACTAGGAAAAACAATAAGAAAAAGCCTACAGGCCAGGCACGATGGCTCACGCCTATAATCCCAGCACTTTGGAAGACCAGGGTGGGTCGATTACTTGAGCCCAGGAGTTTGAGACCAGCCTGGCCAACATGGTGAAACCTCGTCTCTACTAAAAATACAAAAATTAGCTGGACATGGTGGTGGGTGCCTGTAATCCCAGCTACTCAGGAAGCTGAGGCAGGAGAATATCTTGAACCAGAGAGGCAGAAGTTGCAGTGAGCTGGGATCGCGCCACTGCACTCCACACTCCACACTCCAGCCTGGGAGACACAGTGAGAGTCTGTCTCCAAAAAAAAAAAAAAAAAAAAGAAAAAAAAGAAAAAAAGAAAAGAAAAAGAAAAAGGCTACAAAACAAAAACTAATGTGGTATCTAAAGGCATGTGAAATTCTAAAAAATATTTTTCCAGTTTTGCTGAAATTTTCCATAGTTGTGGTCCATGCACTGTATTACTAAATTTGCATATGCTGTGGGAATTAGCCACAGCAAAATTTTAGGTCCAGGTTGTTTTGACCTTGTTTCCAAGAATGCCCCAAAGCCTCCTCTCTTCCATAATACTCAGCTGGTGCTCAACTCAGCAAGTGGGAAAGAAGTAAACTAGAACTAGAAAAGTAGATCTGCCAAAAACATTTAATGATTCATTCTGAGGTCAAGTGCTAATGATCTGTGGATTAGCATGACTAATGGAAAGCTGGCTGTAACCCACATTTATGAAGTGCTATGCCATTCAGGAAAGGGCAACAGCCAAAATCAGGCTGGATGGTCAGTGTTGAGATAGCAATGGACTGTATTCAGAAAAGAATCTGATAACTGGTGTTAGCATCTTCTCCACCTTCCCCAGTGTTCAGAAAAGGGAAGCCAGCACTAGACTTCTAAATCAGTACTTCTCAAACTTTAATGGGCATACAGATCACCTGGGGATCTTATTAAAATTCAGATTCCTATTGAGTAGGTCTGCAGTGAGACCTGAGCTTCTGCATTTCTAACAAGCTCACAAACGCTGCTGACACCTCTGGTTCATGCATCCATGCTTGCAGTAGAAAGAGTCTAAAGCAGGGGTCAGCAACCTATGGCTCAGAGGTCTGTCTTTGAACAACCTGTGAGCTAAGAATGGTTTTTAGATTTTTTTTTTTAATGGTTGGGAAAATAAATCAAAATAATACTTCATGACACATGAAATTGTATTAAATTCAAATTTCTGTGTCCACAAATGAAGTTTTTTCCTGGTACACAGACATACTTGTTCATTTACATATATTCTATGGCTCCTTTCTAGCTGAGGTGAATATTTGCAACAGAGGCCATATAATCCACAAACCTAAAATAGCTGGAGGCCTTTCCAGAAAACAAGCTAACAACCCTTGATCTGAAGTATTAATGAAGGGGATTATACTGTATTCACAGAGAGAAGGGCTTTGAGTATCATTACATAGAGAGAAGGGCTTGAGACAGCTTGCCCTTCCTTCTGCTGAGACTGGGAGGGGTCAGAGAACTGAGTAGTAAAGCCGGTGCACCCCATGCAGGTACAGCACCCCCGACAGGTAAGCAATCAAAAGGAAGACCTGAGTGAGAGGCATCTCTGGACCCACTTGGAGCAGCAGTGCCAAAGACAACTGATAAGGACCTGCACGTGATGGCCGCCTCTGGGGGACCAAAGAGCAAGAGAAAAGATGAAACCACTAAGAACTAAGGATCTGGCCCTCTCCTGATTTTCTAGCACAAAAAAAAAAAAAAAAAAAAAAAAATTAAAAAAAACAAAACAAAACAAAAAAAAGCCCAGGACTCTTTAATGATCTCCTGGGAGATTGCAGGAAACCCTCAGAATAGCCAAGATATGATTCCCTGTCCATATACCATGTTGGGGGCTCTGAGAAGATTCCATTTAATTTATAGAAAAAAGAAGCAGGGCCGGGCGCAGCGGCTCATGCCTGTAATCCCAGCACTTTGGGAGGCCGAGGCAGGTAGATCACCTGAGGTCAGGAGTTCAAAACCAGCCTGGTCAATATAGCGAAACCCTGTCTCTACTGAAAATACAAAAATTATCCAGTAGCAGGCGCCTGTAATCCTAGCTACTCGGGAGGCTGAGGCAGGAGAAGAGCTTGAACCTGGGAGGCAGAGGTTGCAGTGAGCTGACATCACACCACTGCACTCCAGCCCAGGTGACACAGTGAGACTCTGTCTAACAAAAAAAAGAAAAAGAAAAGAAAGAAAAAATAAAGAAACAGGAAACAGGCAGGGCAAGGTGGCTCACGCCTGTAATCCCAACACTTTGGGAGGCCAAGGGCAGGCAGGTCGTTTGGGTCCAGGAGTTTGAGACCAGCCTGGGTAACACAGCAAAACCTGGACTCTACAGAAAAAAAAAAAAAAAATTAGCTGGGCTCAGTGGCTCAAGCCTGTAATCCTAGCACTTTGGGAGGCCGAGGCGGGCGGATCACCTAAGGTCAGGAGTTCAAGACCAGCCTTGCCAACATGGTGAAACCCTGTCTCTACTAATTAGCCGGGCGTGGTGGCAGGCACCTGTAATCCCAGCTACTCAGGAGGCTGAGGCAGGAGAATCACTTAAACCTGGAAGGCAGAGATTGCAGTGAGCCAAGATCAAGACAGAGCAAGATTCTGTCTCAAAAAGAAAAAAAGAAAATAGCTGGGACGTGGTGGCTGGTGTGTGTCTGTAGTCTCAGCTACTCGGGAGGATGAGGTGGGAGAATCACCTGGCCTCAGGAGACGGCTGCTGCAGTGAGCCGTGATTGCACCACTGGGTGACAGAGTGAGACAGAGACCGGGCACAGTGGCTCATGCCTGTAATCCCAGCACTTTGGGAGGCTGACGCAGGAGGATTGCTTGAGTCTAGGAGTCCAAGATCAGCACAGACAACATAGAGAGGCCCCGTCTCTGCAAAGAATTTTAAGAATTAGCCGGGCGTGGTGGCGCACGCCTGTAGTCCCAGCTACTAGGGAGGCTAAGGTGGGAGGATCACTTGAGCAACTTCAATTTATTTCTCACAGTTCTAGAGGCTGAGAAGTCCAACCAAGATCAAGGTGCTGGCAAGGTAGGTTTCATTCTGAGGCTTCTTCTCTTGGCTTGCGGGCAGCCACCATCTTGCTATGTGCTCACATGACCTCTTCTTTGCGCACAGACACACAGAGAAAGAGGGAGAGAGAGAGAGAAAGAAAAGAAGGGAGGGGGAGAAAAGGGGGACAAAGAGGGAGGAAGGTGAAGGCAGGAAAAGGAGGGCAAAGTGGAGCTGGGGAGGAAAGAAAGGAGGGAGGCACAGAGAGGGAGGAAGGAAGACAAAGAGAAAGGTGCTCCCATGCTCTCTGGTGCCTCTTCTTATAAGGACAGTAATTCTATTGGATCAGGGGTCCAAACATTACTTCATTTAGCTGTAATTCAGTTCTAAAGACTTTATCTCCAAATACAGTCACATTGGAGGTTAGGGCTTCAACATATGAACGGGGGTGGGGGGTGGGAAGGGACACAATTCAGTCCATAGCGTTGGGCTTGGTGATGTGGACTAAAAACTCATACCTGCTATGCCCATTTATATTCCTGATCTAATGAATAAACAGATAAGGTGACTAACCTCTGGTCTGATTTGACCTGAGGACACAAAAAAGAACCCTAATCTCAAGTCAGCTACTCCACTAACCTGTCACTGGCCCCCAAACCCAATATCAGAATTATTCCTTTAAGAGAAAGTTACTGAAATCAAAGGTCCAGGTCAAAATATAAATTCATTAAAGAGAAGAGCTACCCCTCCCCAGACAGCAGAGAAAATTCCCTAGGAGGTCTGGGGGCCCAGCCCAATGTGTCCTGGACGGAAAATTGAGCATTGTAGCTAAGAGTGTGGACTGCCATGTACTCAGCTCTTTGCCCTTGGGCAAGTCATTTAACCTCACTGTGCCTTAGTTTTCCATCCACAAAATGTGGATAAAAATAGTAAACCACCTCTTAGGGTTGTTGCGAAGATTAAACTAATTACTATGTAGTAAGCTCTTCTAATAGAACCTGATACATAGTAAGCATTTGATGGGTGTTAGCTATTATTTTATCTTAGAGATTTGAGGACATTTTGCATTCTACTCCAGAGTATGTTCAAGTTAGTTGCCACCAAGAAAAAGTGACAGTCCAGGAAGAGGCAATACAATACGCCATGCTACACTGCCACATACATTCAGAATTGTACATTCAGAAATGAAGCCAGGGCCAGGCGTGGTGGCTCACACCTGTAATCCCAGCATTTTGGGAGGCCAAGGTGGGCAGAATACCTGAGGTCAGGAGTTTGAGACCAGCCTGGCCAACATGGTGGAACCCCGTCTCCACTAGAAATACAAAATTAGCTGGTCATGGTGGCGCATGACTGCAACCCCAGCTACTCCGGAGGCTGAGGCACTAGAATCGCTTGAATCCAGTCAACATGGTGAAACCCTGTCTCTACTAAAAATACAAAAATTAGTTGGGCATGGCATGGTGGCCTGCACCTGTAATCCCAGCTACTCGGGAGGCCGAGGCAGGAGAATTGCTTGAACCCAGGAAGTGGAGGTTGCAGTGAGCTGAGATCGTGCCATTACACTCCAGCCTGGGCATCGCATTGAGACTATCTCAGAAAAGAAAACAAAAACAAACAGGAATGAAGCCAGGCTGGGTGTAGTGGCTCATGCCTATAATCTTAGCACTTTGGGAAGCCGAGGAGGGTGAATCACCTGAGGTCAGGAGTTCAAGACCAGCCTGGCCAACATGGTGAAACCCCATCTCCACTAGAAATACAAAAATTAGCCGGGCATGGTGGTGCATGACTGTAACTCCAGCTACTCCGGAGGCTGAGGCACGAGAATCGCTTGAACCCGGGAAGCAGAGGCTGCAGTGAGCTGAGATCATGACACTGTACTCCAGCCTGGGTGACAGAGCAATACCCTGTCTCAAAAAAAAAGAAGAAGAAAGAAAAAGAGAGAAAGAAGGAAGGAAGGAAGGAAGGAAGGAAGGAAGGAAGGAAGGAAGGAAGGAAGGAAGGAAGGAAGGAAGGAAAAAGAAAAGAAAAGAAAAGAAAAGAAAAGAAAAGAAAAGAAAAGGAAAGGAAAGGAAAGGAAAGAAGAAAGGCAAGGACAACCTTTGGAAAGACAGAAGAGACACTGAGGAACAGAAATCAGGCAAAGGAAGGTGATCTGAGAAAAATCTAGATCTTGGAGTGTTGTCCAGAAAGGTCTAATGTAGATAAAAACAACTGGGGCAGTGTGGAGGCGGTGTAAGGGCAATGGGCCCCTGGGAAGAGAGGAGTGCTTTGAGGCTGCTGAAGACCTTTCTTGTGAGTTCCAGTTTCTGAGTTTCTCTGGGGCAGAAAGATCTTTCATCAGTCCCAACCCAGACCTGCTCTATCCCAAACAGGGGCAAGAGCTTTGCCTAAAATATCTAGAACACCAGGGAGTTTGAAAAAACAAAAAAAAAAAAAAGAAAGGCCGTTTTCTCTTCCCTGAACAAAGCAATGCAATGCAGAAATAGCAGCTGAGACACTCTCGTCCTTCATTCAGAAACAACAAAGGAAATTATCCTTAGGAGACACAAACCCATGTACAATAGACTAATGGGCAAAATAGTTGCCAGGCTGTAGGCCCTTCACTCAGTATGCAAATAAGTTGAACAGAAGGGAAGAAAGAATCAAAAACAGCTGTTCTGTTTTCTTTCTCCCTGTGTTGACCAGGAGAAGACGATTTTTCAAGTGGTTACAATAAATAAATAAACAAACAAATAAATAAATAACTCTATAGCTGTATGCTCCTGCTGCAAAGGCAGCCTCCACACTTAGATTTCTTATTGTTCCATCATCCTGAATACACATAATTATTCTAGGTCTGGTATTTTCTGTTCTGCACAAACAGCTGAGTATCTTTCTGAACTTTTGTCCTATACCGCAAGGACCTACCAAAAATAAAACCCATAGAATAGCAGGAAGTGAAAGGATGCTTTCATGTCTAGTGCAAAATTTTCAGGGGGGAGGCTCTGCCCCGACTATGCACATGAGCACAAAGACCCCTGCACACACACACTCTCAAACACACACACACACGCTCACACACACACACTCCTCAAGAGCTATATACTTCCCTCAGGACTTGAGAAAGGAACATAATTACAGATCCTCAAACTCCTTCCACTGCATCATGCTTTGGCTGTACTGTAGGGATGTAGTCGCCGCCCACACACAGCCTGGAAAGCAACCGGCTCGCCTTAGAACTGCCTCAAGAGCCATATGTGCATCGGCTGCAAAGCCAAATATGATTTCCTCCTGGGCACATGATTCAATATATGTTTTGCACAGGCAGGCATGGACGTGAAAGTCATTTTTCAAGAACTCAGATCCTCAGATATACATAGTTATACACATAGCAGTGCTATGGAACTCGCTATTGAAAGGGGGACATCTTGTGGATTATCTGAGAATTCAGCATTTCTGGAAGGTAGGCCAGTAATAGGAATTTTTCAAGCAATGCCTATATGCCAGGCACAACACTAACCACTTTACATTGATTATCTCCCTGATCCTCGGAGTGAACCTGGGAAGTAGGGGATGTTTTTGCCGGTTACACAGATAAGGAAACTGAAGCTTTGGGAGACTAAATAATTCACCCAAAGCCTCACATCTAATAAGTGGAACAGCCAGGATTCAAACTCAGGTTTTATTGGCTTGAAAGTTAACCTGCTCTCTTTATGTTATCATACTATCAATATGCTTAGCTGGAGTGTGAGAATTGGCACTGCCAGGTCATTGGTTAAGAGTGTGGGCTCTGGCGCCACACTGCTTGAGCTTGATTCCAGCTCTGCTGGCTATCCTTGACAGGAGACATATCCAGATGACCCTGTTGGCTCATTTCCTCCTCTTTTTTGGTAGTTTCACAGAGAGCTGGTTCAGCAGCACTGAGCCTGTCTTCAAGATATAAAAAGGCCTTTGGCTAACACCACCATTCCTGGTAGGCAAGGCTGTTCCTAGGGCCTTAAGTTATGCAGATCCTGGCCCTCCATAGGCCTGTTCCCTAGTGGTCCCTGGGATGGAGAATCCCTTGATACAGCTCCTGACCCTTAAAAAAAAACTAGATGTCCCCTAGTCTCTCTTAGGCTAAACTAAATATATAATACAAGTTGGGGACAGGGTTCAATCTCGTTCATGGAGTGCTCTCTCCCAAATCTAGTGTGCTGGCCTGGGAAGACACTGCCCCTGCTGGAACCTTGGTCACAGGGCATACAGAACATCTCTGGCATGTGCTGTCGAATACTGTTCCAAGGACTGCATGTACTCTGCTGCTTGTTTGTAAATACCACCCACATAGAAACCCCCTGCTATATCTGCACTTTGTGCTACTAGTGATTTGCGTCCATGGCCCCCTTGCATGACGAATCTTGGACACATTACAGTTGAACACCACAGGGGTTGGGGTGCCCACCCCCAACAGTCAAAAATCCATGTATAAGTTTTGACTCTCCCAAACCTTAACGAATAGCCTACTGTTGACCAGAAGACTTACTGATAACATAATTTTGTATGTTACATTATATACTGTATTTTTTCTTTCCTTTTCTTTCTTTTTTTTTTTTTTTTTTTTTTTTTGAGACAGAGTCTCACTCTGTCGCCCAGGCTGGAGTGCAGTGGCACCATCTCAGCTCACTGCAACCTCCACCTCCCAGGTTCAAGCGATTCTCGTGCCTCAACTTCCGAAGTAGCTGGGATTACAGGCATCCGCCACCACATCTAGCTAATTTTTGTATTTTTAGTAGAGACAGGGTTTCACCACATTGGCCAGGCTGGTCTTGAACTCCTGATCTCAAGTGATCTGCCTCCCTCAGCCTCCCAAAGTGCTGGGATTACAGGCATGAGCCAATGCACCCTGCCTATACAGTATTCTTATAATAAAGTAAGCTAGAGAAAAGACAATGTTATCAATAAAATTATGGCTGGGCATGGTGGCTCATGCCTGTAATCCCAGAACTTTGGGAGACCAAGTGGGGAGGATTTCATGAGCTCAGGAGTTCAAGACTAGCCTGGGCAACATAGAAATACTTCGTCTCTACTAAAAATTTTTTTAAAAAAACAAAAACAGCCAGGTGTGGTGGCAGGTGCCAAACTACTCAGGAGACTGATGTGGGAGGATCACTTGAGCCCAGGAGATGGAAGCTGTAGTGAGCCATGATGGCACTGCACTCTAGCCTGGGTGACAGAGTGAAACCCTGCCAAGAAAGAAAGAAAAAGAAAGAAGGAAGGAAGGAAGGAAGGAAGGAAGGAAGGAAGGAAGGAAGGAAGGAAGGAAGGAAGGAAGGAAGGAAGGAAGGAGAAAGAAAGAAAGAAAGAAAGAAAGAAAGAAAGAAAGAAAGAAAGAAAGAAAGAAAGAAAGAAAGAAAGAAAAGAAAAGAAAAGAAAAGAAAAGAAAAGAAAAGAAAAGAAAAGAAAAGAAAAGAAAAGAAAAGAAAAGAAAAGAAAAGAGAAAAGAAAGAAGGAAGGAAGGAAGGAAGGAAGGAAGGAAGGGAAAATTATAAGGAAGAAAAATATACTTCCTATTCATTTAGTGAAAGGGGATCATCATAAAGGTTTTTATCCGTCCTATCTTCATGCTGAGTAGGCTGAGAAGGAGAAAGGGAAGGGTTTATCTTGCAGTCTTAGGGGTGAGAGAGGTGAAAGAAAATCCATGTCAACCAGTGCAGTTTAAACCCATGTAGTTCAAGGGTCAACTACATACAGAGCTTATAGTGCCTGGCCCAAAGTAAGCACTCAGTAAACATTAGCTGTTAGTATAGCTCTACTCAGAGTAGAAAAGGATCTTAGAGGTCACTGAGTTCAGGCCTCTCACTTTATAGATAAGGAAACAGAGGCCTAGAAAATAGAAGAAAGTTTGAATGAGGGGACACAACCACTTAGTGGTAGGATGAAACAAAAGCCCAGATCTTTCTCTCCAAGTCCAGCGTGATTTAAAATGTTGGCATATAAACAGAGCTGTATAAAGTGAGTCTGATATTAAGCATCCTAGGAGTGCCAACTATTTTTTTTTAAATCCTTTTTTTTTTTTTTTTTTTTTTTTTGAGACGGAGTCTCGCTCTGTCACCCAGGCTGGAGTGCAGTGGCCGGATCTCAGCTCACTGCAAGCTCCGCCTCCCGGGTTCACGCCATTCTCCTGCCTCAGCCTCCCGAGTAGCTGGGACTACAGGCGCCTGCCACCTCGCCCGGCTAAGTTTTTGTATTTTTAGTAGAGACGGGGTTTCACTGTGTTAGCCAGGATGGTCTCGATCTCCTGACCTCGTGATCCGCCCGTCTCGGCCTCCCAAAGTGCTGGGATTACAGGCTTGAGCCACCGCGCCCGGCCTAAAAATCCTTAATGAGTCATTTTGGAATGTGATAAGCACCTGTCATTTACCCTTTCCTCTAACCTGCCAGATCTTCCTCACCCTCAGAAGCCCAGCTCAAAACATCACCTCTAAGAAGTCTATCCTCTCTTCAGTCTCACTCTCCTCCCTTCTTCTCTGAATTCTTGCAGGACTTGTCATCCCTGCCATACCATTTAGCACTTAATACTCTCTTGTATTCTTTTGTAATGTTTCATGTTGTTAATCTCATCTGTCCAGCTAGAATGTAGGTTCCCCAAGGGTAGGGAGCATTTCCTCTTTGTCTGTAGTGCTAAACAGAGAGCTGGACGTACACAATGCCAAAACACACATGATTCATTCAGGCGCTCATTCAGGATGGTCCTTAGATACTGGGGCTGGATTTTAGGCAGTGTTTATAGAAGTTCCCCCCAATTCCCACAAAATTCTCTTTTTGTGGAAACTCTGCCCATACAATGCTTTTCAACAGTTTCAAAATCAAATGTGTCAGGCACTATTTCTAGCGTTTTACATATATTAATTCATTAAATCTAAAGATTTACTAAGGTCGGTATTACTATTATCTCCATTTTCCAAATGGGAAAACAGGCTCAGAGTGGTAACACACAGCTAGTAAGTGTGTGATCCTGATTTTGAATCCGAAATGAGGATTCAATCTCATGCATTCTGGGCCCAGTGTGGTGGCTCACACCTGTAATCCCAGCACTTTGGGAGGCCGAGGCAGGCAAATCACTTGAGGGCAGGAGTTTGAGAACAGCCTGGTCAACATGGTGAAACCCCCTCTCTACTAAAAATACAAAAATTAGCTTGGCGTGGTGGTGCACACCTGTAATCCCAGCTACTCAGGAGGCTGAGGAGGGAGAATCTCTTGAACATGGGAGACAGAGGTTGCAGTGAGCAGAGACTGTGCCACTGCACTCCAGCCTGGGCAACAGATCAAGACTCCATCCCCCACCAAAAAAAAGACTGTGATCTCATGCAATCTGGCCCCAGAGCCCAGGCCTTTAACCAATCTTCTGCAACGCCTCTCCACCCTCACAGTGATCCTCAGTGGTGTGTGTGCCACCTCTCTTCTCCAAAGGGGAAAAGAAAATATTTTTCATGGTAATAAAACAAATGAGAAAAATCAAACCCCTGAAGTTACAGTACAACTACACACTGCCATGAGAACTGAAAAGGGAAAATAAGCCGTCCAATCTGACTGCCGTAAGGGAGCACTTGTTAAATGCCAGCTACTCTGCACTTCACATACACTGTCTCTTTTAGTCCTTACAACAACGCTGCAAGGTTGATGTTATTATCTCCACTTTTCCAATGAAGAAATGGAGGTTTATAGCATCCACGAGAGAGATCTAGTTAAGAGGTAGAGCCTGAATATGAACCCAGATATGCCTGCCCCCAAAACTAGCGCTCTTCAACACTATGCCATCCTCATGATTTGAGTCTGTATAGGCATAGGAGATATGAGGTCATGTTTTAACTCTAAAGGAAAGAGAGTCTGAGTATGATTTTCATCACTCTGGACAGCCGCAGAGGCAGGGTCAGCAGACAGGGGACCAGAATAAACAAGAGCTATGCAGTCACTAAAAATCAAAAGCTTGTAGCACATAAGAATTCTGGTTCAGATACAATGACGGCAGTGTGAAGACATGCCCTGGCCATCAGGGCATCATAGAGCAGTGGTTCTCAAAATCGAGTGGGCCTCAGCATCCCGTAGAGGCCACGGCATGGCGCAGGTTGCTGTGTCCCTATCCCAGGGTTTCTGATTCACTACGTCTCAGGTAGCACCAAAGAATTTGCATTTCTGACCAGTTCCCAGGTGATGCTGATGCCAAAGGTCCTGGGACCACCCTTAGAGATTCACTTTATGAATCACAGAGGAGATTCTGAGTAGGAGACAAAGCCAGCTCGGAGATTATCCAACATCATGTACTGGGCCCTACGTGCTTCTCAGTCTCTCTACTTTACACTTGCAAGCTCGGTCCTACTTCTATTTAAAGGATCAATCCTGACTAAAAGCAACGACTTAAAGAGCTTCCCTCATAAATAGCCTGGGTATTTGCAAAGCAAGCTGCACTGAGAAATGAGTTTCCGTCTTAGTCTCAACTCCCATTTCTTAGAATCTAACATCCTGATCATCTATAAAAGAAGTCCGGCTTGACTGATTGCAGACTCATCCAAGGATGGGGCTTTTACCTGATTTGTAGCTCCATAACTGATGTGCTGCTACTTATTGTATGGCACGCCTGGTGCTGACTGTGGGTCAAACATTCTAACTTCTAGGGACACTCGAGGCTACTTTTTCCCACACCAAGAACTCTGCATATTGATCAAGGTGTCCTGAGCACCACAAAATGGGACTATGTTAGTAGTATCCCCTTATGGTTGATATAGAAGATCAGGCTTAGACAATCCTCCTGCTGGAGGCCTTTGGAAGGCCAAGAGGAAGAGGGTAGGGTTCAAGGAGTCAAAGCATGAGTCACTTACATTTGCTCTTCTCTAAATCTTTAGGACAATCTCTCTCTCTCTCTCTCTCTCTCTCTCTCTCTCGTCGTTTCTCTTCCCTTCTGCCATTTTGGAATAGTAGGAACCAAAGGTTAAACAAATGGGAACAGGAGGACACTGAAGGGAAAAAGAGGCCTAGAGTAGCCTGTCTCCAGTAGGGGCTCCATGCTAAAGCAAGAGAAGAGTTCTCAAGGCAAATCAATGGTTGAGGCCAGCTCTCCCAGAGTCATATAGTACAGGAGTTTGGAAACCAAAACAATTAGTGAAGACTCTGCCTTTGCTAGTGGTGTCCTCTCTGTGTTTTCAATCACTTAGGGCCCTGGCAGAACAAAAGCATTAGGAGACTAGAAATGACTTGAAAACCAGATGGTAACCAGGTGTAGTGGCACATGCCTGTAATACCAGCTGCTCAGAAAGCTGAGGTGGGAGAATTGCTTGAGTCCAGGCAGGATGAGGGTGCCAGGCAGGATGATACGCCATGATCGTATCACTGCACTCCAGCTTGGGCAACAGAGTGAGACCCTGTGTAAAAAAAAAGAGAGAGAGAGAGAAAAGAAAAGAAAAAGGCTGGGCACAATAGCTCAAGCCTGTAATCCTAGCACTTTGGGAGGCCGAGGTGGGTCGATCACTTTAGGTCAGGAGTTCGAGACCAGCCTGATCAACATGGTGAAACCCCATCTCTACTAAAAATACAAAAACTAGCTGGGTGTGGTGGCGCATGCCTGTAGTCCCAGCTACTTGGGAAGCTGAGGCAGGAGAATCACTTGGACCTAGAAGGCGGAACTTGCAGTGAGCCAAGACTGCGCCACTGCAGTCCAACCTGGGTGACACAGTGAGATTCTATCTGAAAAAAAAAAAAAAAAGAAAGAAAACCAGATGGATTCTAGATATTTTGTGAAAGTAGCTCTGACAACCTAAGTGACATCTCTAAGCTTCAGTTTCCTCATCTTTGAAGTAGACATAGTAAACTATGTGACAGTGTCTCGCACATGGTAAGGGCTTTACAAGTGTTATGTATTATTATTTCTCCATGCTTTTGGACTATATAGATGGGCCCCTGACTTGCTACGTGACATTCATCTTACTACTCTGGGTTTCAGTTGCTCTATCTGTCAGCAAGAAATATAAATATCTGCACTACACACCTTACCCAGATGTAGTGAGAACAAAACTATGCAAATGTTTTGGAAAAAAAAAAAAGATAAAAGCCCAATCTAAATGTCAAGTAGTAAGTAGTATTGTTACATGGGTTCTAGCAATCATGATTCTCATGACAAACAATTTGATAAAACAGTCAACCCAGCATTAGTCAGTATCATCCCCCAGTATCTCCATCAATCATCTTAAGACGACAGGTTTCTGAATTAGCTTGCAAGTCATCCTATGCTGTATTTCATAGAATTCTTAATTAACAACCTAATTAAACTAGAACTCCAGTTTCATTTACTGAAAACTGGGCAGCCCAAGTGGTGGGCAAAGTGCTATGAAATGAGGCTAAAGATGTAGGCAGGGTGGCTAGGTACGGTGGCTCACTCCTGTAATCCCAGCACTTTGGGAGGTCAAGGCAGGTGGATCACCTGAGGTCAGGAGTTCGAGACCAGGCTGGCCAACATGGTGAAATCCCGTCTCTACTAAAAATAGAAAAATTAGCTGGGCATGGTGGTGGGCACCTGTAATCCCAGCTACTCAGCAGGCTGAGGCAGAGAATTGCTTGAACCTGGGAGGCACAGGTTGCAGTGAGCCGAGATCGCGCCACTGCACTCCAGCCTGGGCAAGAGAGCAAGACTCCGTCTCAAAAATAAATAAATAAATAAATAAAATAAAATTGTGTTGATTTGTGGAAGGCTAATGGAATGTACCTACCTGCCTTCCCTTTTCCCTTCCACTTCCACTAATGGTAAACTGCAGCATTTCCAAAGAATGACATGTGTTCCATTAGTAGTACATGAGTTGATTTGAAATGACACCCAGATGAATAATGCACACACACCCACACACACATGCATGCACACACACACCCAAAACCCGTGATTTTCAAGATATCTTTGCTTAAGGAAAGGCTAAATTTTTTAATTTAACAGATGATTAAAAGAAAAAAATAACATAGGATATTAGAGGTGGTACCTAAATTACATATGACTGAATTTTGGCCTTACTAATCCAATGTAAAGTGCACAAAGGCTCTGAAACCAATAGACCAGGATTTTAATACCTAGTTTGCTACTTAATAAGCTGTGTGCCCTTGCATGTTTCTTCATTTCTCTGATCCTCAGTTTTGTTATCTGTAAGTTAGGGATAACAAAATTGTTGAGAGGGCCCTAAAGAAAATAACAAATACACAGCCCCAAATACAGGACTTAAGCTCATAAGAGTTCAAAAAAAGTTATTTCCCTTCTTTTTCAGCCTAGTGGTTCTCTTTCACCTAAAGCACTCATTGGATCTCAAAATTGAGCCCAAACAGAAACCACTCAGAACTCTGAGTAGGTGCTTTCAAGCTGACAGCATCAATGTTTAAAGTGCTGGGTACAGCAAATTTATATCAGTCCAGATAATTATGCTCAGATATATTAGGTATGAAGCGCATTTAGCTGAAGGTGCAGCCAGATGGAGAAAATTTCAAATTTGAGCTTGGCTCTGAAAAGGAAGTCACTGAATTCCCCTTCTCTTTGAAGCTTTCTCTGTTGATTTTCATCAGGCATTTTCATTTTTTTACGTGAGTTCACTAACACAAGATAGAAGCGATTTGCTTTTCAAGAAAACTTATCCACAGATGACACAAAGACATAAAGACCTGAAAGGAGAGAATTGTGCCCGCTTTGGACATTATAAGTCCCTTTGCAACAAATCAGAATAATAGCATACACATCGGTAGTGCTTCCCCATACATCAGCTCCATTCAATTCCACTTGCCTTGTAAGAGTCCAGGGAAACCTTTGCTGGTAGACCCTCTTACTCAAAACATCAAGAGATGCCACACTCCATTGAGAAAGCAGCGCTGAGAATTAGGTTGGCAGCTGGGTCTAATAAGCCAAGAAAAGAATCCAGAAGAGATCACGAAAACCTGTGAGGATGAGTGTAGATATTTATAAAAACAGAAACAATGCCAGGAATTAGATGGCCAGTCATAATGAGAGCAAGGTATCAGGGATAACAGTGGAAAGGAAGAACTGGACCTGGACAAATGAATAGGAGAAGTGCCATTTTCTCGGATGAGCTTAAAGGCCCTGGGACAAATATTTTTTGTTAAATATTCCTCCACTGTTTCCATTGTTTTCAGCATCCCAAAATGTCATGTGTAGAGTAGAGAGACAGAATAGCGGTGCATCACCCAGTAGTTTCTTGAGATCAGCCTTATGCAGCACCACTCAACTGTGAGCTTCTTAAGAGAAAGGACTGCATCTGATTTCATACCTTACCAGGATCAATTTGCTGGTCTCCTTTCCTCCCAACAGTCTCACTCTCTACTCCCATCATACACAACCAAATATACATCTCTAGCTGGATAGTGCATGGGCACTTCAAAGTCATTACATCCAGAGTTCAACTTATTATTCCACCTCAAGATAAATCTGCTCTTCTTCCTGTGTTGCCTATCTCAAACACATACCACCACCGCCAAATCAGTGGTTCAAGCCAGAAATTAATATTCAAATACCAAATATTCCTTCTCCTTTGTTTATCAATTCCAAGCAGTCATTAAAGTCCTCTCAACTCTACCTTCTAAATCTCAACCAATGTGTGGTTGCTTGGATTCCACCCCAGTCCTCTTGACTCAGGTTTTATAGGGACAGAATATGAAACCTTCTATTTTTTATAAGCTTTCCAGGTGATCAGATGGCTGATGGTCCAATGATCAGCTTAGAGAATCACTATTCTACTCCATCCCCTCCCTCTCTAGTCCCCCACCTGAACTCGGGAACTCATCATCTCTCTGCTATATATTTTAAGGTTCATGAGAACAGGAACCAAGTCTGTTTTGCTCACTATTGTATCTCCAGTGCATACTTAGCATAGTACCTGGCATATTGTATTCCTCCAATACATTTTTGTGGAATGCATGAATGAACTAGGGAAAGGAGGGGGCAGTAAAATATTCAGGATAAATTTTATATACCTTATTGCCATTCAGTTCAAAATTTCAGTTTAGCCAAGTGTATAGCTTACCCAGTCATAGCCCTTTCAAATCCCATTTTACTCAAGAATCTCAAAATTCCACGTATGTTGGTTAGGGTAATGCTAACTGCTGTAACAAAGAAGTCGAGTGACTTAACACAATAGAAATGCACTTCCTGTTCACCTAACAGTCTAGTTTGGGCACTCCTAGTCAGCAGATAACTTTTCAGATGGAAATATAAGAACCCAGGTTCCTTACCCCTTGTAGCTCTTTCAATTTCAACTCACTGATTTCCAAGGTTACTATGGTAAATTTTCATTTCAGAGATTGGCTGCACTCTTCAACTACACCAGAAGGGATAGGAGATTGTTTTCTAAGCAGAGAATGTCTCTGGGGAGCTTAGCACAAAATGGAACCAAGGGACAGATGAGCTAAAGGTGCCAATTGGCTCACCTCTCCTAGTTTGCACTACATCTCCTTGCTGGCAAACTTGACTAAAACACCAAGTACAGTTATTTTCAAATGTGGGCTTTTGATCTCAGAGCTCTAAATCCTTCCTCTGGGGGATGTAATGGCCAAATGGCAGCTTAGCTAAGACAAAGAGTTTGCATCTGAAAGATACCCCCAGAAAGTTGCAATGGCACAAATTTCATCACCATCAGGATTTTGCTGCCTGAACACACACGCAAAAAAAAAAAAAAAAAAAAAAAAAAGTTTGGGTGTATTCGTGCCAATCTTCTAAACTATCATAGAAAACTTCTGGGAGCACAGACATTTAATCATGCTCGAATGGAATGGCTTTTGGGGACAGCATGTCTTTGGGTCTATTTCTATTCAAAGTCTTAAAGTGCTTCAAGTGCCTGGCTAGCTTGATGGATTAGGTACTGAACCCTGAGGCTCTTAAGGTCAATGATTTATGGCAGCTGAAAGCTGTGAAATGTCATTCTGCTGAGAGGGCCATGCAACATTCAGTCGATAGAAAATTAGCAGACACTTGAACACGTATTTTAGCACCAGCTGCGAGGCCCTCTAGAGATGTTCACCATATCCAGATGAAAGCTTCCCAGGAAGGACCATCAGACCCTCAACAGCAACCAGAGCCAAGACTGGCCTAGAGACATGTGATCTATTTTAAGATTGCAGAAAATGATGCAACCAATGGAGACCTCATTATAGATCCTCACCCCTTCTAAGGCCAGTGAATGAACAATGTTTGAAGGGGAGGGAAGAAATGAAAATGGATTATCAATGCAGACTCAACAACCATTCTTAAACCTCTTCAAGTCATTGAAAGAAAAGCCAGGTTCCATTCCTCAACCTGTCCTAGCTGGAGTGGATCCAGCGTCCACAGAAGCTTGAGTCAGAAATTGTAAGAGCCTTTCTCCTGGTATATGACACTGACATCTGCTCCCTCCTGGTATGTCACACTGACATCTGCTCCCACATCTGTGGAAGGAATCCAGGTCTTCCTGGATGATTCCCTCTTTCTGGGTTACTATGACCCTCACACTAGCATCACTGGTCCTTTAGCTCAGCTTTGCCTCCAGATTCGACTTCCTTAGGCTCCCTTCAATTTACAACCTGTTCTGGACTTGCTATTCTGGCTCAGTGTTCCCTCCAGCCCAAACTACAATTCTTCCCTTGGCTTTGAAAATCATGCACCACACTTTGGGGTTACTAGCCCTGGGCCCTGGTACTGGGGGACCAACTATTTGGGATGTTGGCTGCACCATTTCCCCACACAAAGGAACTGGACATCTCTCATTAGTATGCACAGAACATCTCACTGAGCACTTACCATCTATGATTGTCAGTGGCTGCCCCATCTCCAGCTGCCCCATCTCCACCCCATCTCAGCTGTCTGAAGTAAGCATTCAGCCATTTTTATGCTGCCCCATTCCACCTTGGCTGTTCCCTAGCACTAGGTCAAAGTGCCAGACATTTTCACAATATAATCAGGCACCAGGCCACCACTGTATTAATAACAATCTGCATAACAAATAATAATAACTGCATAACAAATAATCCAAACAGTTATCAGTTTACACAACAAACATCACAGTTTCTGAGGGTCAAGAATCTGCAAGAAATGTAGCTAGATGGTTCTGGCTGAGGGTCTCTCAAGGTACTGTGGTTGTAGGCTAAGACAGCAGTTACCTGAGGGTCCTAGAGAAGCTCACACTTGTGGTGCTAGAAGGAAAGTTCAGTTCCTCACCACATGGGCCACTTCATAGGGCAGCTCACATGACATGGCAGCTGGATTCCCCCAGAGCGAGTGCTCTGAGAGAAAGTCTCCAAAGTGGAAGCCACAGTCTTTTCATAACCTAATTTTGAGGTTGACATTCCATCACTTCTATTCATTAGAAACAATTCACTGACTGGACACAGTGGCTCACACCTGTAATCCCAGCATTTTGGGAGGCCAAGGCAGGCAGATCACCTGAGGTCAGGAGCTCGAGACCAGCCTGGTCAACATAGCGAAACCCCGTCTCTACTAAAAATACAAAAATTAGCTGGGTGTGGTGGCAGGTGCCTGTAGTCCCAGCTACTAGGGAGGCTGAGGCAGGAGAATCTCTTGAACCCGGGAGGCAGAGGTTGGGGCCAAGATCATGCCACTGCACTCCAGCCTGGGTGACAGAGCAAGATTCTGTCTCAAAAAAAGAAAAATAAAAAGGAAACAAGTCACTAAGACCAGGCCACATTCAAGGGGAAGGGAATGAGGTTTCATCTCCTAAAGGGAGGAGTAGCAAAGACTTTGGACACATATCATTAAAACTACCACAAACACCAAACACTTCCAGAAGGAAAGACAAGCGTTTCTTGGCCCTTTTCTTCTGCATCTGTCAGACACTCAAGTCATCTCCATTCTCTTCCGAGCTCTGGTGTCCAGTTGTGGGGAAAGTCTTTAATCATATTCCAGCCAATTTGTGGGTTCCAGCTACCTGCCTTACTTGCTGTCAGTACCACTTCCTATAGGCCGGGCCCTGGCTCTGCCTCTCCCTCCTTAGTCTGAGAGTCCCCTGTATTTACCTGATCTACATGTGAGGTGTTGCTCTACCTGCACTTCTATAGTAGGAACTGTATCATGCTCCCAGAGCAGATTCTGTGCACCTGCCGGAACTAAATGGGATTGGCCCGCCTCAGTTTGACTTCATTTCAGCTGCACAGCTCCCCTAGGAGCCACTTCTGCTGTCCCTGCCTTTCCCCAGCATTCTTGCCAAGATTCCCATTAACTTGGCCTCTTCATCCCCAGCTGGTGATGACAAGAATGCTGAACTAGATCCTTTCCTAATGAAAGCCCAATCTGCACTTCCCGAACACACAGAAAAATTGCAAGCCCCCAGGGGAAAAGGCCAGAGTGTAGATCCCCTTCCTGTCTGCCCAGAAATAGCCTTAAGACCCCCTCCTAGGCCTGAAAGAATAACAGGGACTATCGGGGAGGCAATTTCTTTATGTCTAAAAAAAAAAAAAAGTCTTTTAAATTTATTAGTTTTAATTATCATGTTAAATTCTCTATACCAAAAGCCATAACATTCGATTTAGCTACTGATATCAGTCCTAAATGTATTCCCATTAGTGACATACGTATTCATATTTTGTCCCTTTTTTTTTTTTTTTTTGAGATGGAGTCTCACTTTTTTTGAGATGGAGTCTCATAGGCCAGGCGGGACTACAGTGGCACCATCTCGTCTCACTGTAACCTCCGCCTCCTGGGTTCAAGCGATTCTCCTGCCTCAGCCTCCTGAGTAGCTGGGATTACAGGCATGCGCCACGATGCCTGGCTAATTTTTGTATTTTTAGTAGAGACAGGGTTTCGCCATGTTGGCCAGGTTGGTCTCAAGCTCCTGACCTCAGGTGATCCACCTGCCTCGGCCCCCCAAACTGCTAGGATTACAGGTGTCAGTCACTGCGCCTGGCTGTATTTTGTCACATATTTATAAATGTGTACCTATTGTTTTTATTCTACCTTTTTCATTTATTATCAATTCAAATACTAATTTCCTTAACAGTATAGTCCCCACATTGGTGATTTTTAATGGTCATGGGCCAGCGTGGCCAACATAGTGAAACCCTATCTCTACTAAAAATACAAAAATTAGCCAGGTGTGGTGACACATGCCTGTAGTCCCAGCTACTCGGGAGGCTGAGGCAGAAGAATTGCTTGAACCCGGGAGGTGGAGGTTGCAGTGAGCCGAGATCATGCCACTGCACTCCAGCCTGGGTGACAGAGCAAGACTCCGAAAAAAAAAAAAAAATGGCCATGAGACATTCTACCTCACTGATGTGGTAGTTTTCTTTAGTAGTTTTCTCTTGCTAAATATTTCGTTGCTTCCAGCTTTCAGTGGTTATGATGGAACTTTCATTAACATTTGTACAAATTACTTTCCTTTAAGATTAAAAACAATTTCTTTTGTCTTAATATTACTTCCACTTAAGTGTTCTGAGCACACTTCAGGCTTTTTAGTATAATGTATACCTGCCTATATCTAAGGAGATTCTAGATGGCTTACAATAAGAGTATATATACATTAGAAGGCAATATTGGGCATGAACACTGATAGGACAATTAAAGTAGAAATAAAAACAGAACTAAAAAAGCTTATGTGAGGGCAGTAGCCTCTAGACCACATGATTCATGTTTTGAGAAGGAATAATTCTGTGAGCCTATGAGTTCAGACCTCAGTTTCTTCCTGTGGTGCCACTTGTTTCTGCCCACAGAGGGAATTTTCCATACTGCCCCACGCCCCCTGCCCCCCCAAAAAAATTCCTTCTCTACTCTGTCATTTAAGGAAACAGAATACGGTCATGACCTGCTACATGTGTGACTTCAAACAGGTCGCTGAACTTTGGTGTTCCTCAGTTTCCTCAGCTGTAAAATGAGGACGATAGCTTTACCTATAACACAGGGCTGTTATGAAAAGTTAAAAAAAAAAAAAAAAAAAAGAATAAAAGCACTAAGAACAGTTCCTGGCCACTCACGCCTGTAAGCCTAGCACTTTGGGAGGCCAAGGCGGGTGGATCACTTGAGGTCAGGAATTCGAAACCAGCCTGGCCAACATGGTGAAACCCTGTCTCTACTAAAAAGACAAAAATTAGCCAGGCATGGTGGTGCATGCCTGTAATCCCAGCTACTTGGGAGGCTGAGGCGGGAGAATCGCTTGAACCCGGGGGAAGGAGGTTGCAGTGAGCCAAGGTCACGTCACTTCACTCCAGCCTGGGCAAAAAAGCGAAACTCTGTTTCAAAAAATTTAATTTAATTTAATTTAAAAAGAACAGTTCCTAGTATATAATAAACACTATACATGTGTTCATGAAATAAATAAAACAATGAGTCTTTACATAGACAACACAAAGAATAAAGATAAGTGAAGGAAACACATTTAAAGTCACAAATACACTTATATTTGGAAATGTTTGCCTCATATGGACACAAGACACCAAAGTAATTTTAAAGCGTCCTTCTGGGTGGAATAATGAGGCTTGAGGCTTTGGAGTGGTGGCTGTTTGGAGGTAGAAGTGTTTTGGGGATATCAACTTTTGGGTGAAGATCTGATTTTTAAAAATATATATATTAAGTTCGTTCTAAAGTAAGTAAACATTTGGTTTTGAAATGTCTCGAATGTCTCAAATGCTTGCGCCTCACCTGAGGGAAAATAAACTGTTTTTCCTCTGCTCTTTCTGGTAACCCGCCCACATCCTGATGCCATCTAGAGGCTACCAGCCATCAGTCAATCGTTAGCATTCAAAAAGACACAGCTTTGGAGATTCCAAGGATTTTTGGAGTTTTATGCCAGGAAACTGGGTCAAAGATCAAATACATACTTCTCAATATAACAGTCCACCTGGTTTTTGAACCCGGTCACTTATGTCAAAAGGACACATGACTCAAAAGATACTGTCACATTACTAGAATCTAATCCAATCATTAATAATGAGTCCAGCCCACCATATTATAGGAATGTCTCCCAGAGTGAGGTCACTCAGGTTGGCAGGCTTCCTTCCATTCACAGGAGTGGTCTCAGCAAACATACGTCACCCTTTCAGGTTTCTGGTATAATTCAGCTAAGACAATGTCATCTCTTACTAGATTTCCCTAAATTTATAATGAATTTATTCATTCCTTTATCCTCTGCTACTATTTTTCCTACTCTCCATTAATATCCAAACTTGTTTCTACCTTTGGAAGGGACGTTAGAATCACCACGGTGCTGGTCTAGATTGCAGGAAGCAATACTAGTTAGACTTTAAATACATAAAGTCTAACAAGTACTTTCCCTAGGTCCACTCCCATTTAGATAGGGTGAGGTGACACAAGTGCAGTACTAGTGGGCTATTTTTACCACCAGGGAATATAGCAACATTCGCTATTAGTCCCAATTTTGCACACCCCACCTCCACCAGACCCTTAGGAATTCTGGTAGAAGCTTTCTTAGAAAACTTTCCTACTTTCAGCACCTGTAGTCCTGTGACCCCTGCATCAGGTAAAGAAAAAAACACTTAAGGGGATGAGAAGAAGAAAGGGAAAAAGTATAGTTATTATATCAGCATACTCCTCCCTTGGCAGAAATTGCATAGTCATACCAACATCCTTCCCCATCCTCTCTTCCCCAGATCAACCAGCAAAATGGAGGAAAATATAGTGGGGACACTCATTTAGGCTCGCTCATCTTGAGTATGGGCACACACTCACAAAGTCATGTAAACCAGCCCTTCATGCTTTTATGTCCCCCTGCTTTAGACAACCAATGTTTTAATTGCCCATTCAATATCTCTATGAAACTGTCACTCTGAGGATATCTCTTTACCCATTTCTGGGCATTATGGGGCTATACAGTGGGTACTCTGGTCGGAAGAAATGGTGGTTGGATGACCGAATCTGTGTAGTATCTTTGGGTTGTTTTGTTTTGTTTTTAATGGCATTCTGACCTTTTTTTTTTTTTTTTTTTTTTTTTTTTTTTTTTTTTTTTTTTTGATGCAGTTTCGCTCTTGTTGCCCAGGCTGGAGTGCAATGGTGCAATCTCTGCTCATGGCAACCTCTACCTCCCGGGTTCAAGCGATTCTCCTGCCTCAGCCTCCCAAGTAGCTGGAATTACAGGCATGCGCCACCACGCCTGGCTAATTTTGGTTTTTTGTTGTTGTTGTTGTTGTTGTTGTTGTTTTTTACTAGAGATGGGTTTTCACCATGTTGGTCAGGCTGGTCTAGAACTCCTGACCTCAAGTGATCCACCCGCCTGGGCCTTCCACAGTGCTGGGATTACAGGTGTGAACCACCGTGCCCGGCCATTCTGAGCATTTTCATCTTCCATCTGGTAAACAAAGCCCAGTCCAGAATCAGTATCTATTCCTGTCATGACCCATTTGTGGCCCTCCAGGGCTACCAGCATCAGTCTCACTTGCCAGCTGTGTTCAGGGCCTTCCCACCAGGGAATCTGCCCCATAGCCATCAGCAGTGTCTCTTGCTGACAGACAGAACAGTTTTTACTGGCATAATGTTCCTGAGAGGGTGCAAAAGGAACATGTCTAGATTCAACCCATGTCTGTACTGCTGCAGTTTCCCCACATCCACTTATTTCATGAACCCAGATGGCCACCTCAAAGGAGCACATGGGGTTACTTGTTTGTCAGTTCCAGTCCCCTTCCAAATCTGGAAGGGGGTTCTTCTGATGGGCATCGACATGCACCTTTTAATGCACCCCTCCAATTTCCAAAGGGCTGTGTCCCACATAAGCATCCCTTTAAAAGGCCAGGTTTCCACTGCCCTCTGTCTGACCATATGGCCAGGCTATTGGCCATTGTCCACAAGTCAGTAAAAATCCAAACACAAGGATTTTCACCACTGTTCAATTCTTCCATCACTGCTAGGGAAGAAATATGTAATTCAGCCAGTGGGCTGATTTGTTTTTACCTTCCTTGATCAGAGTGGCACCCTTCCAAATAGGATGTTATCCATTCACCATGGAACGGTCATCCACAAACCAAGCAGCTCTTTGACAGTCTGTTGGGAGCTGCTTATAGGGTACTGTAGAATCCAGCAGCTCCTCAAACACAGACAGTTCCAGAGTCAGTCCTAGAAAAAAACGGGATTCCTGCTCATGAGTATCTCTTCCTTGCAATCCCCAGGGATCATGAGCCTCTATAAACTATTTCCACTTTATTATAGAACTCTTATGAGCACTGAGCATTTCCATCTTTTTTTTTTTTTTTTTTTTTTTTTTTGAGGCAGGGCCTCACTGCAGCCTCAATTTCCCCGGGCTCAGGTGACGTTCCCACCTCAGTCTCCTGAGTAGCTGGGACCACAGGCTGGCATCATCATGCCCGGCTAACTTTTGTATTATTTTTAGAGACAGGGTTTCTCTATGTTGCCTGGGCTGATCTCAAACTCCTAGGCTCAAGGGATCCTCCCACCTCAGCATCCCAAAGTGTTGGGATTACGGGCGTGAGCCATCACGCCCAGCCCCCAATTTCTTAATAACCGTCTGAAGATTTCCACCCTGCTGGAACAAGTCCCATGACTCTCCCTTCTCTTTTTCTCCTCAGTTTCACCTTTATCATTGTTTTCTTTATTCACCTTATTTCTCACGTCTGTAATCTCAGCACTTTGGGAGGCTGAGACGGGTGGATCACGAGGTCAGGAGATCGAGACCATCCTGGCTAACACAGTGAAACCCTGCCTCTACTAAAAATACAAAAATTAGCCAGGCGCGGTGGCGGGCGCCTGTAGTCCCAGCTACACGGGAGGCTGAGGCAGGAGAATGGCGGGAACCCGGGAGGCGGAGCTTGCAATGAGTGGAGATCGCACCACTGTACTCCAGCCTGGGCGACAGAGCGAGACTCCATCTCAAAAAAAAAAAAAAAAAAAAAAAAAATTTCCACCTTCCAGGCTGGCGTCGTGGCTCACACCTACAATCCCAGCACTTTGGGAGACCGAGGCGGGCGGCTCGCTTGAGGTCACGAGTTCGAGACCAGCTTGGCCAACATGGTGAAACTCCGTCTCTGCTAAAAACACAAAAATTAGCCGGGCGGGTGTGGTGGGTGCCTGTAGTCCCAGCTACTCAGGAGACTGAGGCAGGAGAATCTCTTGAACCTGGGAGGCAGAGGTTGTAGTGAGCCGAGATCACGCCATTGCACTCCAGCCTGGGTGACAGAGTGAGACTCCATCTCAAAAAAAAAAAAAAAAAATTCCACCTTCCTGGGATGAGGCTTTTGACTCTCCCCTCTGTCTTTCCTCTTTCTCTTACTAATTAACTTAACGTTTTTATTAGCATCCATAAGACCCGTGAAAGGAATCTGAGAGCAAATTCAATAAGGCTTCTCCAATTTTGTAACAGTAAAGTTACATGAGGTGACCATGCAAAAAGGGCCCCCTTAATCACAGCATTTACAATGACCTGGTGAATATCCCGGTCATCATAAAGTCACATGGTTTGCACAGGAGGCCTATCTTCTGCTTCCTCTGGGGTTGGAAGCAGCAGACAGTCAGGGGTAGCTGGACAGTCTCCCTTGTCAGGGCAACATTTTACAGTGGCTTCTATCCAGTCCACCAAGCTTGTTGTTCCCTCAAGAATAATCTCCTGTGTGTCAGGATTATGTATAGACATCTGTGACCATAACAAGCAGTGGGTCCTGCATCAACCAAAACATGCCCTTCCCCTCTGCAACATTCATAACAAAAGCTACTGCCCCTAAATTAACCCATTACTCTTATAATGCATTTTAATAAAAGCTCCCCAGGAGACTGATGATACTGATCTACAAAATGAAACAATTCCTTCACACTAGACCCTTAGTTTCAATTGTTATTTTGTGTGGCCCTTCCCCCACACTGGCTACCTTCTTGGTATTAGAGGTACTTTTCTGTTGTCTCTGCTGCAGTTTTTCCCTTTGAGGCTAGCGGCCGAAGCTCAGACTCACTAAAATCTGAGCTTGGTCTAACATCATGGTCCAACCCAGCACTGTCTTTTAATTTCATACTACTGATAACAATAACCACATAATAGGATATTAATATTTCACTTTTTTCTTAGTTTGCATTGTCTTATGCATCCAGTGAACCAACTCCCCAGGAGGTAGATCCATCTCTAGATTCCACTGGTAACTTTCACCTTTAATAACTGAGCGCAGCACAGTTGCAGTTCCATATCATGGGTGACCACATGGCCACCCAGGAATCAAAAGCTCCTCATTCCTCTGTTTTTATCCTTTCTTTTCCCAAACCACATGTTTCTCTGAGCCTGGACCGGTATAGCAAATTTTACTCCTCTGACACAAAATACGTGTGGAAAAAGCAAACTCAAAGTGCTTTTTCTGTTCTCTCATTCAACAACAATCAACACAGAAGAGACTTCTGTGACCAAATGTGTAGGGGGAGGGGGTTCCCCATACACCAAACAAGCAAGCAATTCTGCATCGGATGCCAGCTGGGTGTCCTCCAATTCAATTCTGACACTGTCTACCTGGAGATAGTGTCAGATCCCACAGGTTGAGGGGCTCGGTCCCACAAGACTGTCCTCCCTTCAGACGCCAGTCACAAATCCAAGCCTGCAGAACTTCTAACCGATCAGCTTCCAGCTGGGGTTACCACGACCTTTTCTTTGGGTTCTATTAATTTTCTAGTTCAGCTCACAGAGGTCAAAGAAACACTTAACAGTTTATGATAAAGGACACTACAAAGGATCCAGATGAAGAGATGCATAAGGCAAGGGCACATAAGAAGGGGTATGGGGCTTCCGTGTTCTCTGTGGGGGTGCACTACCCCCAGGAACCTCCAAGTTTCTGAACTCTGGCCTTTTGGGTTTTTATGGAGGCTTCATTACATAGGCATGATTGAACCACCAGCCACTGGTGATTAACTTAAACTTCAGCCATTTGAAAGTCCTAACCCTCTAATCCTGCCTTGGCCTTTCCAGTGACCATCCCCCATCCTGAAGCTGCCTAGAGGCTACTAGCCATCAAGCCAATCATTAGCATACAAAAATACTTCACACTGGAAATTCTAAGTATTTTAAGAGTTGTATGCCAGGAAACTGGGTCAAAGACCAAATATATATTTCACAATATCACATCACCCAAAGAGCCATTCTTCCAGACACAGTGTTTGGGGTTTCTGATCAAAGAGTTCCCACTTTTCCAAGAGATATTTCTTCCTCTCCCCTAAAAAGAGTTTTCCCCCTTGAAAAAAAATCTGTTAGATCTCTATCTCGTGCCACTACCAAAATAAATACCAGATGGATTAAAGATTAAAATATAAAGAAAAACTGGTTTAAAACTAGTAAAAAATATATGTGCATGTTACATAATCTCCGTGTGGTGAGAGTCTTCTCAAGTGTAACCCCAAGGGCAGAAAATCCAAAGGAAAAAATGATTTATTTATTAAATAAGCATTTATAAATTATGTCAAAAATCCCACAAATAAAACGTAAAGCTAAAAATCTAACTTGGAAAAAATATTCACAATATGAATGTCAAAGAGTTAATATCCTCAATATATAATAAGCTCATAAAAAATTAACAATGAAAGATAAATAGCCCAAAACTAAGCAAAGAATATGAGCAAGAATTTCACAAAAGAAGAAATGCATATGGGAAAGTAATATTACCCACTTCAATAATCACAGAAGTACAAATTAAAGCAACAAGAAAACATAGTTTCCTTGCATAAAATTGACAAACATATTTAAATTTTTCCTAAGAGTGTGGGAATCAAATACACTCATCCTTGACGGTGGTAGTAAACATGACTTCTGGAAGACTGGAAACACCAGAGATGCAAAAGCCTTCAAAATGCATATACCTGTTGACCCAACGATCCACTTCTAAGAAATTACAAGGGAATTAACAACAATATGCACAAAGATGTTCACTGCTGAGTACATCTAATTTCAAAAGATGGGCAACTTTCTGAATTACAATACAACTCTATGATGAAAGAGTAGACACACAATTAAAGATTATATGGTTGAAGAATAGGACTAGTTACAAGATGAACTGCCAAATTAAAAACAAAAGATTAAAAACCAGTATGTATTATACTAGAAGGATAGCCCTTTTGATGCCCCTGCTTAAAACCATTCAGTTCTTTTTCATCCTCTTAGAATGAAGTTTAAAACCCTTAATCTGCATGGTCTGTCTGGTCCCTGTCTCAGCTTCAGCCTCATCATTCCCTACATTCCTCTTTTCCTGTCATCTTAGCTTTCTCTTGCATGCCACCACAGAGGTCAGGACATTTTCTTCTTTCTTTCTTTCTTTCTTTTTTTTTTTGAGACAGAGTCTCACTCTGTCGCCCAGGCTGGAGTGCAGTGGTGCGATCTCGGCTCATTGCAACCTCTGCCTCCCAGGCTCAAGTGATTCTCCTGCCTCAGCCTCCCTAGTAGCTGGGATTACAGGCACCCGCCAACGCACCTAGCTAATTTTTGTATGCAAATTTTCTTCTGTAAAGGGACAGATAGCAAATACCTTACGCTTTGCAAAGGAGCCACATGGTCTCCAGAAAGTATTCAACTCTGCAAAGATTCAACTCTGTCACGATTCAACTCTGCCTTTGTAGTACATATGCAACCACAGACAATAGGTAAATGAATGGGCATGGCTGTCTTCAGATAAAACTTAACTTACAAAACTGGAACTGCTACAGCAGGTCACACTGGTACTGTGCCACTTCTGTCCTGGAACATCCCATTTTACTTCCAGGCACTGGCATTTTGCTTTTCCACATGTTATCACCTCTGCTTTAAGGGATCTTCTCTCTTTCTTATTTCAATTCAAATTCCACATCCTCCAGAAAACCTTCCTTAAGGTCTAAACCAGGATGGGTCCCCCACTCATACACTCTCATGGCACAATATGCCCTTTTTTTGCCCTATTTTTTGAGACAGGGTCCTGCTCTGTCACCCAGGCCACAGTACAGTGATGAAATCACAGCTCACTTACAGCCTCAACCTCTGGGGCTCAAGCAATCCTCCCATCTCAGCCTCCTTTCGGCTGTAGTGGGACTGCAGGTGCATGCTACCATGCTCAGCTAATTTTGATTATTATAGTTTGTAGGATGAGGTCTCCCTATGTTGCCCAGCATAGTCTTGAACTCCTGGACTCCAGTGACCCACCCACCTCAGCCTCCTATAGTGCTGGGATTACAGGCATGAGCCACCGCACCTGACCAGCAAATCTTTAAAATAGGATAAAAGCAATGTAATGATAAATATGAAATGATGACAAAGGAATAAGAAAACTTTGAGTAAATGCATGATAGGAATGCATGGAGTTACTCTGCAAGGTCTCCTTGGAAGTGGTTTTCAGACCAGGTCTTCAAACTGATGGTTGTGTAAACTGGTAAAGGGGACAAAAATAACATAGCAGGTGAAGTGCGCTAGGTGCATCTTTGCACTAGAATGCGCAAAGACATGAAGGTAAAAAGCAACATGCACACTTGTGCTGTTACATGAAAATGTAAGTAGAAAATCACAAAACCAAAAAAATTCAGAAGAGACCACAAACGAACAGCATAGGGGAGGATTATATAATAGGTTTCCATTGAACTTTACCCCTCTCTCTTCCCTTCTCCATCTTGCTTTTGAAAGTGTGCAAAATGGCAAAGCCCCAAGAGTGTCCCTGATGTGCTTTCTAAAGAATCCGAGATAGTTCACATTTCAAATTGAAACCTGAATGTTCCAACTTAGCTGGAGCTCTGTGGAGAAATGTGGTCCCATCTGTGTGACACATCAAATGAAGTCCCTCACTAGAGAGCACCAGTGATAATTAAGCTACTTTTATAAACTGAACTGGAATGACTGAGATACTTTTTCTCAGAGATTGTCTGCAGGTTCCTCTCAGCCCCTTGAATTTTAGTTCTTGCTCCTTATCTATCAAAAAGACTCAGCTAGGAATGAGCCAAACATTTTGACCAAGTACTTATCTGCACAACCACAAACCCAGTATCATCAGTTAGGGGAAAACAATTTCCCCTGGCAAGTAGAGACAGCCTAATTGCTTAATCTGACAGGTTATTAATGGTTCAAGCCAACCAAAAGCATAATGGATATTGATAACCACTGGCAGGTTGGACGTTTGATACATACAGTATTGCTGGAAATTACTTACATCAAGGGTTGCAACTGACCGTTAGACTAAATTGTCCAATCTCCGTGGGTTTCATTAAACAGTTCTATCAACTTGATAAAGTACAAGCCAGAAAGTTACCCCATTAACTAGAGCTCTGAAAAAAAAAAAAAAAAAAAAAGCCAATGGGGTGGAGGATATTTACAGTATTTATGTTCTATATCAACGTAAAAATAAATCTCCTCCGTAAAATTGCACTCTGGGTGTTGAGGATGGTTTTCCGCCTCTCTGTTTGGATGGTTTGGAGAACCGGGCCTAGGCTGAGCCACTATGTGGAAATGACTGTGATGTGGAGGGAACTGACAGTGGCATTGGGTTTAGTGTTCCAGGACGTTCAGGGTCTGATTCATTACTCACTGGGTTCTTCTGGAGAAAAAGTTGAGCTTCATCTAAAGCAGGCATCGTTTTCTCCTGCCCCATCTCCCCTTTGCAGAGCAGCTGGAACCGGCTAACATGCAGACAGGAACTGCAACCATCCTGGCTCCCACCTGTGGGTGCTTGAATGCAGGCCTGAGCCTTATTTGGGAGGAGAGGCCAGGAATCACTGCTGAGTAACCACAAGGAAAATAATTCATGGCACACTGGGAGTTCTAATCTAAATTCTTCCCTCCTAGACGGTAGTAAAAACTTTCCATCTGATCAGTCACAACAGAGAGTCAAGTCTTAAAGATTAAACTGGACTAGAGTTTTGTTTTGTTTTGTTTTGTTTAATGAGTAATGGCTCTATTAAGTGCAATATAATAACAGAGAGACTAAGAGCCAAAACAGCAAGAATAACAACAAAAAGAAGCCGTTTATTGCCTTGGGGATGTGAAGCGGTGAGAGTAGTACCAGCAAAGCCTAGGATGGCTGCTGCTACAATCCTCCAGGTGAGAGATGATGTGAATCTAAACCAAAGCAGTACTGAGGGCAATGCAGAGGGAGAGCAGGGGATGAATAGAAAAGACATTTAGGGGCCAGGCATGGTGACTCACGCCTGTAATCCCACCACTTTGGGAGGCCAAAGCAGGCAGATCACCTGAGGTCAGGATTTCGAGACCAGCCTGGCCAACATGGTAAACCCCGTCTCTACTAAAAATACAAAAATTAGCCGGGCATGGTGGCAGGTGCCTGTAATCCCAACTATTTGGGAGGCAGGAGAATCACTTGAACCTGGGAGGCGGAGGTTGCAGTGAGCTGAGACCACGCCATTGCACTCCAGCCTGGTCAACAAGAAAGAAAGTCTGTCTCAAAAAAAAAAAAAGAGAAAAGAAAAGAAGTAGAATCAACAGGACTTAGTTACTGAAGGGGAAGGGGGCACTGAGGTGAGGAATCTAGGAGTGCAACGCTGACACACAATCCTTCAGCACCTGTAGTCCAAGCCACTTGAGAGGCTGAGGCAGGAGGATTGCTTGAGCTAGGAGTTTGAGACTACAGTGAGCACTTACAGCATCACTGCACTCCAGCATGACAACAGAGTGAGACCTCATCTCTAAAAAAATTAAAGTCTAAAAAATAAATAACAAAATTAAATAAGTTAATATTTGTAAAACACTTAGAACAGTGTCTGCTATATAATCAGAGCTATATATGTGCTTGCTATTATTGTTATTACCTTCCCAGCCAAACTGCAAGTATGCAATGCTAGGTTAGCCAGAATGTGACAGACAAAATTCCACATTCGGCATGAGTTTCTATAAGTGTGATTTTAACAGTTCTCACCATGCCATCCTCCTACACCTGCCCTTCCAGCCATGCAGGTGACTGGCTCAGGATTGGACTGTTGCTGGTATAACACCAATAGCAACAGCAAGCACCCATCTAGCACTGCACTTTGAACCAAGTGCTTTTTTTTTTTTTTTTTTGAGACAGAGACTTGCTCTGTCACCAAGGCTAGAATGCAGTGACACAGTCTTGGCTCACTGCAACCTCCACCTCCTGGGTTCAAGTGATTTTCCTACCTCAGCCTCCCAAGTAGCTGGGATTACAGGCATGTGCCACCACACCCAGCTAATTTTTCCATTTTTGGTAGAGACGGGGTTTTACCATGTTGCCCAGGCTGGTCTCAAATGCCTGGCCTCAAGTGATCTGCCCGCCTTAGCCTCCCAAAATGCTGGGATTACAGGTGTGAGCCACCATGCCTGGCCTGAAACAAGTGCTTTTAAATGTCATTTCATTTGGCCCTCACGAGGACCCCTTAAGGGTGGCAAAAGTGAGGTGCTGGCTCTTCATGTTACTATGCTTAGTGCTTTCTCCAACTCCTGCTCAAGCTCTGTGGGGGCAAGAACTATGTCTTTTTTGCCCTTAGCATCTCCCACAGAACTTAGCACTCAACAGTTTCAGGCGGCGAATCCTGTCCAGCAGCAGGGTTAAAACTCTGGACCTGGTACAAGTGAGATTGAAGACACACTCCACCACTGTGTGACCTTTAGAAGTCAGCTCACCTCCCTAAGCCTCAAATACACCATCTGTAAAATGGAAACAATAACAGGACTTTCCTCAGAAAGTTGTTGGGAGGAACAAAAAAGGAGATGCACATAAAGCCCTTAGTATGGTATCTGGGTTCATACCAAAGAAATGAGTTACATTTAGTAGTTTTGTTTGGATGTATTATTGTTGAATGTATGAAGCACAATGAATAGCAAGGAGTTTTAAGTAGTGAAGGCAAGGGTTAAGGAATAAAACAGTGAGGCTTTTTTTTTCCCTTCAAAAGAATAGTTAGAACACTGTGTGCACAGAAAGAGACTTGCACAGTCATAGGTCTAGTTCCAGGAAAGGAGCAAATGGCTCTGAGGGTGAAGAGGAAAAGGTATGAGGAAAGAACAGCCCAAAATGGATTCAGGAACCGTTGCTTGGCCTGAAAACCTGAAAACTCAGGAGTCGGCTCCTCTGAATATTATTTTCCAATTCAAAAATGTGAGCTCAATTACATGAGGATCAAAAAACTCTGGCATGAGCTGCAAACAGCTGGGCTCTTGCTATAAATTCCCTGCTGTGACCGAAGCATAATGAAGTTGGGGCTTTTTCGTGTGCATTTTTTTTTAACTCACGAGAGAAAAATATAGCTCTAGAAAGTGAAGAAATGCAATTGCCCCTGTTAGACTCTATTTAAATCTATTTAAATCCAGAAATGGCAAGCCCTTGCCAGTCAAAGCTAAATGACTTCTCAAGCATCCCAGCCATGCCGAAAGGAGGTATACAGGCCTGGCAAAAACAAGACCAAAGCTGTGAGAGGCCGGAAATGCTTGCTTTTCTCCTCCAAACCCTGTGCTGCTTACTACAACCTTTCTGTAGTGCTCAGAAGAGGCCCTCAAATAGACCACCGGGGTGGCAGCTGGGCTTGGCACACAAAGAAAGGCTGCAAGGTAAATGTGTCTTCCTCTGCCAAGATGGAGTTCTTGAGAACTTTCTTACTTCACCTGGTATCTTCCTGGGTCACAAAGGAACTATCAAGAAACCATAAAGTGCTGAGGCATGTCCTGGCACAGGGAGGAGAGAAAAAGGTGAGAAACGCTATCGGAAATAGCAGTGACTCAGTATTGCCTTGGGCTTGGGGAAGGTTCAAGCATATGGGCCATTTAAAACCAACTGCCTGAAGTGAAGGACTGCTTTGTCCACTCATAAAATACTCCACCCAACAGGATACTGGCCATGTTTTTCCATTGTCTCGCAGTGATTTCTGAAAATCGGGAGCTGTCTCCCCCAAACATTTTATAATGACAAAACAATTTTCAGATGGGCATGGTGGCTAATGCCTATAATGTCAGCACTTTGGGAGGCCAAGGCGGGTAGATCGCTTGAGCCCAGAAGTTCAACACCAGTCTGGGCAACATGGGGAAACCCCGTCTCCTAAAAAATATAAAAATTAGCAGGATGTGGTGGCACACACCTGTGGTCCCAGCTACTTGGGAGGCTGATGTGGGAGGATCACTTGAGCCCAGGAGGTCAAGGCTGCAGTGAACTATGATAGCCATTGGATTCCTGGGTGCCAAAATGAGATCCTGTCTCAAAAAATAAAAGTGAAATAAAAATAAAAATAAAAAAACAATTTTATTGGCTGGGCATGGTGGCTCACACCTGTAATACCATTGCTTTCAGAAGCCAAGGAGGGAGGATTGTTTGAGTCCAGGAGTTTGAGACCAGCCTGGAAAACACAGCAAGACCTGTCTCTACAAAATAAAAAATTAAAACATTAGTCAGGTGTGATGGCACGTGCCTGTAGTCCCAGCTACTTGGGAGGGTGAAGTGGGAGAATCGCTTGAGCCCGGGAGTTCAATGTTACAGTGAGTTATGATCGCCACTGCATTCCAACCTAGATGACAGAGCAAGACCCTGTCTCCAAAAAAAAAAAAAAAAAAAAACCAAAAACAAACAAGATAACAATTTTCTCAGACCAATATTAACAATTAGCCGGACTACTCTCATGCACTGAATTATAAATGATCCTACACTAGTAGTTACCTTTTCATGTATCATATCTCACCTCTTCAATTACGCTATGAGCCCATGGAAGTCTGAGGTAGTATCTTGTGTTTTCTATAGAAGCCCCCAGAACCTGCATGACTGTGATGTATTGGAAACAATTCTTGGGAGAATTGAGCTCAAATCCTGACTCAGTACGTAGTAGGTTTATGACACTGACTCCGTTTCGGGACATCCCTGAACTCCAGGTGGCTAACCTATATAAGAGAAATGCTTTTAAGAGGGCCGGAAAGTGCTTGTAGAACTGGAGGAATTGAACTTGGTATGCAAAAAGCCACAAGATGTATATGGATCTCCCTGGAGCATCCATTTGACTCAAGGAGGGAAAAGAGAGGGAACAGAATTATTTGTGTATCAGAGTAAATCCAGAAGTACTATAGAGTAGAATGCAAAATTCTCATGATTTTTAAGATCGAGCAAGCGACTTCAAAATAAATGTGTGCTGATTTAAGGTAGTATATTGGGAAAGCACTGGTTCCTACCAGGTACACAATAAATATTCATTAAACTGCACTTTTTTGTTTGCTTGCTTGTTTTGTAGACAGGATCTCACTCTGTCTCCCAGGTTGGAATGCAGTGTCACCATCACAGCTCACTGCAGCCTCCAACTCCTAGGCTCAAGGGATCCTCCCACCTCAGCCTCCTGAGGAGCTGAGACTACAGGCATCTGCCACCATGCCCAACAAACTTTTCTATTTTTTCAGAGATGAGCTCTCAGTATGTTGCCCAGGTGGATCTCAAACTCCTGGCCTCAAGTGATTCTAACACCTTGACCTCCCAAAATGCTAGGATTATGGGAGTGAGCCACTGTGCTTGACCTAAACTACAATATTGATTTTCACATACCTTTTGGTCAAATAAAAACAGAAAAGAGTAATGTATTAATCAAGATTAGTCTTGGCCAGGTGCGGTGGCTCATGCTTGTAATCCCAGCACTTTGGGAGGCCGAGGTGGGCAGATCACCTGAGGTCAGGAGTTCGCGACCAGCCTGGCCAACATGGAGAAACCCCGTCTCTACCAAAAATGGAAAAATTAGCGGGGCATGGTGGCAGGCACCTGTCATCCCAGCTACTCGGGAGGCTGAGGCAGGAGAATCGCTTGAACCTGGGAGGTGGAGATTGCAGTGAGCTGAGACAGCGCCACTGCACTCCAGGCTGTGTGACAGAGCAAGACTTTGTCAAAAAAAAAAAAAAATTAGTCTTAGCCTTACCACTGAAAACTTCCCAGCAGACAAATTTCAGATAAACTGCCAGAAGGCAGATACCACATCTGCCTAACTTTGCATATGACCCGTACACTTTTGATAAGAAAGGCAAACATCTTTTATAAGTGCCTACCTGATCTGGACCCTGTCCACCTCTCCACCCTCATCTCTGCCACTTTATATTTGTCAAACTCTAAGCCCCAGTAATTACAGAATTTTGTATAGACCTTAGTGAGCTGATTTACCCCAGAGCTCTGGACAAGAAATTCTCTCTCGCTGGCCTCTATTTTCTCTTTGGTTATGAGATCAAGTGCTAAAAACGATGAGAGGGGTTGTGGCATAGGCAATTGAGGAAATCACTGGTGTTTTGAAATAGCCTCTGTAGAGAAAAGACAAGGAAGCCAAGTGGCACTAGCACCTTCAGAGGCCTGCAAAGGAGAACTTCCTCAGCTTCCAGCTCCAACAGGTAGTCAACAGTCTGCTAAGGCGCCACAGAAAAAGCGAGGATCCATGTGAGAAGGCAATGTGCCCAGAGGATCGCTCCTGTATGTACATGGGGCAGAGACCTTGAAGTCACCTGGTCTGAGAGACTTCAGAGAGACCCCTAAACACTGCTTATAAAACTCCAGGATCTGATTGTCCCATACCCCATTCCCCAGGAAATCTTATGTTCCAGCCATGTTCTCTATCATGCCTTAGCCTTGGCTCATTCAGCTTGGAAAGACACTTCCCTGTTCCCATCTTGCTTTGTGTGACTAACTCCACTCACCCTTCAGATCTAAATTTTTCATCTCTTCATTCCACACATATTTACTAAGAGTCTGGTATGTGTCAGGCACTGTGCTGGGCACTGGAGATATAACAGTGAACAAGACACAAGAGGTCTCTGCCTTCACAGAGCTTATAGTCTAGGGAAGAAAGACAATAAGTAAGAAAAATAAATAGACAAGGTACTTTCAGATAATAAATCAAGCACAGTGATGTGCTAGAAAGTGACTGGATGGTTGACTTAGATTGAAAGGTAAATGTAGTCGATTGAGTGGTGGTCTCCAAAAAGATATGTCCACCTGGAACCTCAGAATGTGACCTTATTTAGAATAAAAGACTTTGCAGATGTAATTTAGGAAAGACCTCAAGATGAAATTATCCTGGACAAGGTGGGCTTTAAATCCAATAACAAGCATCCTTATGAGTCAGAAAGGGAGAAGACATGGAGACATACAGACAGAGAGGAAGGTTTTGTGAAGATAGAGCCAAGAGACTGGAGCCACGCTACCACAAACCAAGGAACACCTGGAGCCACCAGAAACTGGAAAAGGCAAGGAAGGATTCTTCCCTAGAGTTTTTCAGAGGGAATGTGGGCCTGTTGATACCTACTTTGGACTTCAGGCCTCTAGAACTGTAAGAATAATTTTTTGTTGTTTCAAGTCACTCAATTGTGACAATTTGTATGGCAGCCTTAGGAAACAAATATAGCCAGGGAGATAATTGTTTTTTGAGACAGGGTCTCGCTGTGTTGCCCAGGCTGCAGTGCAATGGTATGATCATAGATCACTACAGCTTTGACCTCCTGGACTCAAGCAATCCTCCCACCACAGCCTCCCCAGTAGCTGGGACTACAGGCACACCACCATGCCTAGCTAATTTTTGTATTTTTTGTAGAGACAGGGTCTTGCCATGCTGCCCAGGGCAGTTTGCAACTCCTGAGCTCAAGCAATCCATCTGTCTTGGCCTCCTAAAGGGCTGGGATTACAGGCATGAGCCACCACGCCCAGCTCCAGGGAGATAATTTTTAAGCTGAGCCTGGAATGACAAGAAATAGTCAGCATGGGAGGATCTGGGGAAAATGCACTCCAGATCAGGAACGGCAAGTGCAAAGGTCCTGAGGCAGGGACAAGTTTGAGATGTTCCAGGAAGAGAAATAAGACCAGTATGGCTGGCCAAGAAGGGACAGGGGAAGAAAAGTTGATAAGAAGGAAGATCACTCAGTGCTGGGGGACCACAGGAAAGAACTTGAGATTTGTTCTGCAGGTGATGGGATGCTTTCAGGCTTTCCATCACATTTAGAATAAAATCCAAACTTTTTGCTATGAACTAAAAGACCCTCACCCTATCCTTCTTGCTTACTTTGTTCCATTCTCACATGCTATTTTCAATAAGCAAAGCTGCTCCTCCTGCAGTCTCTTTGCATTTTGTTTCCTCCCTCCTGAAAAGTCCTGAAAGTTCTTTTTTTTTTTTTTTTTTGAGACGGAGTCTCGCTCTGTCGCCCAGGCTGGAGTGCAGTGGCCGGATCTCAGCTCACTGCAAGCTCCGCCTCCCGGGTTTATGCCATTCTCCTGCCTCAGCCTCCCGAGTAGCTGGGACTACAGGCGCCTGCCACCTCGCCCGGCTAGTTTTTTTTTTTTGTATTTTTAGTAGAGACGGGGTTTCACCATGTTAGCCAGGATGGTCTCGATCTCCTGACCTTGTGATCCGCCCGTCTCGGCCTCCCAAAGTGCTGGGATTACAGGCTTGAGCCACCGCGCCCGGCCCTGAAAGTTCTTCCAGTTTGCTCGCCTGACTCCTTCAAACCATTTAGGTGTCAGCTCACAGATCCCCTCTTCAGAGAGGTCTTCTCTAGCTACTGTATAGCCAATTCTTCTTTCACTTAACCTTGCCTTATTTTTTTGTACGTCACTCATCACTTTTGAAATTGTTTTGTTAATCTATTTACTTGTTTGATGCCTATCACCCTCACATGATTGTAAGCTCCATGAGGGAAGAGTATTTGATCTGAACTGTTAGAATTAGAAGGAGTTTGCCTAATGGATTCATGAGAAATGAGAATGTTCCAAGAACTGAAAAACTACTTCAGAACTGCTGGTCTATGTAGTAAGAGAGTGAGGTGAGGGAGATGGGGGTGGTAGGAGATGATGCAATTGCATTTTTTAAAACACCTCTTTGGCTGCTGAATTGCAGTGGGCCAGTAGTGTAAGATAAGACTATTTATTTATTCAAGAATATGTATGGGGGCTAGGCATTATGGTTCACACCTGTAATCCCAGCACTTTGGGAGGCCGAAGCAGGCTAATGGTTTGAGCCCAGGAGTTCGAGACCAGTCTGGGCAACATGGCAGAACATCACTTTATTGAAAAAAATAATAATAATAACAAAAATTAGCTGGGTGCAGTGGCATGCACCTGCAGTCCCTGCTGCTCAGGAGGTTGAAGTGGGAGGATTGCTTGAGCCCAGGAGGAGAAGGTAACATGAGCCAAGATTGTGCTACTGCGCTCCAGCCTGGGTAACAGAATGAGACTCTGTCTCAAAAAAACAACAGCAGCAGCAACAGCAACAAAAGAATATGTATGGGGCTGGGTGCGATGACTCAAGCCTATAATTCCAATACCTTGGGAGGCCGAGGCGGTTGGATCTCTTGAGCCCAGGAGTCCAAGGCCAGCCTGGACAACATGGTGAAACCCCATCTCTACAAAAAACATACAAAAAAAAAATAGCCAGGAATGGTGGTGTGTACATGTAGTCCCAGCTACTCAGGAGACTGAGGCTGGAGGATGGCTTGAGTCAGAGAGGTCGAGGTTGCAGTGATCCGTGATCACACCACTCCACTCCAGACTGGGCAACAGAGCAAGACCCTATCTCAAAAAATAATAATATTAATAATATGTATTGACCACCCACTACGTGTCAGGCAGTCTTTGGGATCTCTCAGCAAACAAAACAGACAAAAATGTTTGCCCTTTGGAGCCTGCAGTCTAATGGGGACCAGTTATGTAGCTACTATGGAAAATGATGGAGGCTTGTGTTTGGGCTAAGGCAGTGAAAGTGGAGAGAACTGGTAGGATTTGGGATGTGTTTTTTGGGGAGGTGGAGTAGGTAGAACTTGGTGATAAATAGGATGGATTAGACATCATTTTGTCCACAAAGTTCTCCCTGGATCTCCCCAGTATTAGATTAGGTATCAGAGCACTTCATGTTTGCCCCCCTTGCTACATGCCCCATATTGTAAACATTCATTCATTTGTGTCTTACCTCTCTTTGTATAACATCATATCAAAACCCATAGTACAATGCTTGGCACAAAATAGTGACTCAATACATTTATTAAGTAAATAAACTTATTTAATATTCATAATATTTATTATTAAATAAATTTACTAACTATATAAACCAAGTCATTTATCAGGGTAGTATTCATCATCCATTCAGTGAAAATATCTTTCTTTTAATCTGCTGTGGTTTTATTCTGATCTTTGGTTGATGCAAAAAGTTCCTTTGTAGACTAATATTATAAGCACCTCTATTTAAACTATGAAAACATTTGTGCAGAGACTGGAAAATTACATTGCCTTGTTATGACAGTCACACCTGATTAAAGATTGCACAGTGTCAGAATATTAAAAGTTCAAGATTATAAGTGTAGTGCCAGAGAGAGGTTTATAAGCAATCAAATATTCAATCAGGCTGTTATGACATTTAAAAGGTCAGTGACCAAAAGCACTCCACATCTTTAGGTAATGGTCAGTGCAGTTCTATAGCACCAGTCACAGCTCAGGAAATACTTTAGAAATAAATCTTAGGCAGATCAAAATTTATGGGATCCCAAAACAGCCAACAAAATTCAACAACAAAGAAAGAAAAAAAAATGGCACATGCAGCTAAATACCGGAGCCTAAAAAGTTATGACTGTTGCTGTTATTTAAAAAAAAAAAAAAATCTTTCTGATGCAATGACAGAAGCAGAGATTGGAGCAATGCACTTTGAAGGTGGAGTAAGGGGCCACAGGCCAAGCAATACAGATAGTCACTAGGAGTTGAAAAAGACAAGGAAACAGATATTTGATATTTCCCCCAGAGCTTCCAGAAGAAATCAGCCCTACTCACACCTTGACGTTAGCCAAGTGAAACTCACTTCAGAATTACAGCCTCCAGAATTTTAAGAGGATATATTTGCGTTGTTTTAAGCCACTAAATTGTGGTAATCTGTTATGACAACAACGGGAAACTAATACAGCCTGATAATATCATGTTGTTGGCAAAGATCTAGATCTTTATACTAAGGAAGGCAAAGTGAATTGATATTACTACTGTATAAATATCTTGTAAATTCAACCTGGATTTACCATATAATCTCCAGGGATTCTAAACTTAAGTGTTGACCCAGAAAAACCCTTAAATATGTGACCCAGTAGACATGTATGAAAAGCTTCAAAGAGTTACTGATTGAATAACAAATAATTCTAAACAAATAAAATAACCATAAATAGGAGAATAGATAAATGAATGGTGGTGCTTTCAAATAATGCAGTAATACATAGCAGTAAAAATGAATAACATAAGCTACTCACATCAAAATATATACATGTTAGAAATCTGTTAGGTGAAAACAGCATACCTCAGATAAATACAGTAGTCACCATTTTTTAAATAAATTGCTTCTTTTTTTTTTTGAGACAGAGTTTCGCTCTGTCACCCAGGCTAGAGTGCAATGGCACGATCTTCGCTCACTGCAACCTCCTCCTCCAGGGTTCAAGTGACTCTCCTGCCTCAGCCTCCCAAGTAGCTGGGATTACAGGCGCCCGCCACCACACCCATATAATTTTTGTAGTTTTAGTAGAGACGGGGTTTCACCATGTTGGCGAGGCTGGTCTCGAATTCCTGACCTCAGATGACCTGCCTGCCTCAGCCTCCCAAAGTGCTAGGATTACAGGTGTGAGCCACTGTGCCCAGCCACACCTGGCTAATTTTTTAAAACATTTTCTTTATAGAGACAGGGTCTTGCTATGTTGCCCAGCCTGGTCTCACTCTTGGCCTTAAGCAGTTCTTCCTCCTTGGCCTCCTAAAGTGCTGGGATTACATGCATGGAGCCTCTGTGCCTGGTCATGATATAGTTCTGAACTTTAAACCGGGAACTAGAAATTTGGAGAGATGTTTTTTATTTAGTTATTTTTTAGGATGTATATATGTATTATTCATTACAAGGAATTGGCTTACGTGATATGGGCATTGGCTAAGCAAGTCCAAAACCATAGGGCAGGCAGTCAGGAAGGGGAAATAATGAGCAGTAGGGACCCCTACAGGAATAGGCAGATTCTTTTCTCTCTTCCAAGGAAACTTCAAACCTGTTTTTAAGGCCTTCCAACAAATTTAGTTAGGTTTGCCCAGATTACCCAAGGGGAATTTTCCTTACTTAGAGTCAACTGATTATGGGCTTTAAATACATCTGCAAAATGCCTCCCCAGCAACACCTAGATTAGTTTGATTGAATAACTGGGAATTATAGCTTAGCAGAGTTGCCACATCAATAAAGCCATCACATCTATGAATTTCCCAGCCTCCTGAAGTACTAACACATGGTCAGATTTGAAGCTTTCTCTAAGTTCCTGCCTGTTCATATCCTCCTGCTTTTCTTAAAGAATCACAATATTGAACCACCACATTGAATTAAAATATATATCCTCGGCTGGGGGCAGTGACTCACGCCTGTAATGCCAGCACTTTTGGAGGTCTAGGCAGGCAGATGGCTTGAGCCCAAGAGTTCGAGACCAGCCTGGGCAACATAGCGAAACTGCATCTCTAGAAAAAAAATAGCTGGGCATGGTAGCACACACCTGTAGTCCCAGCTACTTGGGAGGCTGAGGCAGAAGGATCACCTGAGCCCAGGAGGTCAAAGCTGCAGTGAGCCGTGATTGTGCCACTGCACTCCAGCTTGAGCGATAGAGTGAGACCTTGTCTCAAAAAATATCAAAAAAAACCCACCAACCAAGCAAATAAACAAGCAAAAATCCTCTTGCTTTTTTCTTTTATCTTGTTTTTGAAATGTATTGAAAAGGCCAGGTCTGGTAGCTCATGCCTGTAATCCCAGCACTTTGGGGCCAACATGGTGAAACCCCGTTTCTATTAAAAATACAAAAAAAAAAAAAAATACAAAATGTAGCCAGGTGAAGTGGCATGTGTCTATAATTCCAGCTACTGGGGAGGCTGAGGTGGGAGAATAGCTTAAATGAAGGAAAACTGCTTGAACCCAGGAGGCAGAGGTTGCAGTGAGCCGAGATCCTGTCATTGCACTCCAGCCTGGGTAACAGAGCAAGACTCTGTCTCAAAAATATGAAAAGTAAAAAAAAGCCAGGCACGGTGGTATGCATGCATCTGTAGTCCTAGCTAGTTGGGAGGCTGAGGCAGGAGGATGGCTTGAACCCAGCAGTTAAAGGCTGCAGTGAGCTATGATGCCACCACTGCACTCCAGCGTGGGCAACACAGCATGACCTGGTCTCAAAATAAAATAAAATAAAATAAAATAAACTACAGAGAAACACATTAAATTTGATTGTAGTAGAGAAGAGCCCAAATGAACAAGTTCAGTTAGTTGCCGCGGTCAATCAGCCTTATGAACATTCATGTCCTCAATCCCTTTCTCCAGCCAGAGCTTTCAAAGGGCTCTCACCTATGTGAGTAACCGTCATTTTCCAGGTTAGGGAATCAGGAAAAGAACCACCTGGGTGTTCCCCAGTGTCATGCAGCAATTAAACTAAAACACAGGAGCCTTGGCTTCTGATTCTCAAGCGAAGATTAGGGAAAAAACCCTGAGAACTCAAGAACTAAGATCTTCACATATCAAAATATTCCACTAAAAAATTCCTGCTTGTCTCAGCTCGAAATTCCTGAAATCGCACCTCCTCCATAAAGCATTCCAAGATTGATAAAAGGACAGTGGATGATTTCTCCAGGTTCCTTGCTTTTGTCCCACCCCATAACTGAAATTCCCATGAGTCTATAGGAAACCTTATTTGAATGTGCGGTTTTCAAGATTAACTATTCTGACATCTGCATGTTAAAACCTGTGGTCAAAACAAAGAGACATTATATACATTGAGAAGCAAATAACATAATTTTTGTGATATTCCCACCCAAAATGCATAACCTGAAGCTAATCATAAGGAAACATCAGACAAATTCCAATTCAGGGATATTCTGCAAAATAATTGGCATGTACTCTTTAAAAACATCAAGGTCATGAAAGACAAAGAAAGACTGAGGAAATATTTCAAATGAAAGGACACTTAAAGGGACACAACAACTAAATGCAATGCAATAAGCAATACTAGATTGGATCCTGTATTTATATTTTCTATAAAGGACCTTGGGATAATTTGCCAATTTGAATAAAGTCTGCAGATTAGAAAATAGTATTGTATCGATGTAAATATCTTGGTTTTAATAGTTGCATTGTGGTTCTATAAGCATATGTCTTTGTGTCTAGAAAATACACACAAGTATTTGAGGATGAAAGAGCATCATGAATATAATTTATACTCGAATTAGAAAAAATATATACATATTTATAATTCGAGAGAGAATGATAAAACAAACGCGGTAAAATGTTAACTTGAAGGAATCTGGGTGAAGAGTATAATGGCAATTATTCGTGCTATCTTTGCAACTTTTCTGTAAATCTGAAATATCCCAAAATTCGAAAGTTTAAAATCCATCTTTGTCCCTCTAGTCTGTTTTGGATGGGACATCCATACACAAATTATCCTCGGTGCTACTAGAGGTAGCTGCAGTTAGTTTAAAAACATATAATAATATTTAAATCTAAAATTTCACTTTAATTTCAAAAACAGACTTATACCACACAGCATTGTGAGGAGAAGGAGGAGGAGGAGATGCAGAAGTCAAAATAAACCTGGTAAGATTATTTCAGGGCTGCTATACCAATCAGCTTGAGAATCGGTGCCCTAAAGGGAAGAGTGCCATCTACACACAAGTTGCCCTGTCGGGTGCCTAGCAACTTGCCAAGCACCAGCGTCTATTCTGAGATGTTCCTCCAGAGTGCCAACTTCCGTCAAAAGTCACTGCCACAGTATTCCATTTGGCCACCTGAGGGCGTGCTAAAATTACTTTTTGTAACTCAGGGATTTTTCAGCAACTGAGGAAGGTATCTACGCGAGCGCTGAGCCTTGGGAATTTTCAGGTCCCTTTGCAGATTCCTCCTGATGGGATAGAAAAGGGATGCAGTGATAGTTCCAACCTTAGCAAAACTGTGATGTCTTCAAAGTTCAGCTTCAGTGTCTGCCTGCATCGTCGGCCCCCTTTTGCCTTATTGCTGGAGTGCTTTCGATTCCCCATACACCCCTTTTTCTTCTTGGGCTCTTTCCCCTTCCTCAAATACTTTTGCCCAAAGCACTCATTCCCACTCATGTGTAAGACCGATAATGATGATAATCACCACAGCGAAGTGGCAGTGTAAGAAATTGATAATGATGATAAGCATGATGGCAGAACGTGCCCCTCTCAAGGGAGATTTGAATGTTGAAAAGACTCCATGCCTTAAAGCCTCAAAGCTGATGAAGGAGACTGGCGGGATCATAGGAGCCTTTATTACTCTCCTGAAATCGCACTTTGAGTGCCTAACTGGAGTCTGGTTATCACTCAGGTGGGCAATGCAACAGGGTGGCCAGGATTGGTGAGGAATTGGCGGAGGCAGGAGGCGCGGGGGGTGGGGGCGGGAAGGGGGAGGTGGGGGCTTTAAGTTTCAGGGCTGAAAACTGAGCTCTAGAAGGGGCTGGCTGCGAGATTGAAGGGCAGATGGAGTGAAGAAAGGTCACCACTAGGGGATTTACTAAGTTCCCAGGGTTATCACAACCTAAGAAAAAGTTGAGTAACACAAGTAGAAAGCATAGATTGCTTACCCTGTTTTAGTCGCCATTCTTCCACCTCCTAAAAGCAGAACCTCCTTTATTTTATTTGTATTGATATATTATCAGTTGTATATATTTGGGGGATGTATATGATATTTTGATACTTGTCTACAATGTGTAATGATTAAATCAGGGTAATTGGGATATCCATCACCTCAAACATTTATCTTTTCTTTGCGTTGGGAACATTACAGTTCTTCTCTTCCAGCTCTTTTGAAATATACAATATATTTTGTGAACCATAATTTCCCTACTGTACTATCAAATACTAGAACTTATTCATTCTATCTAATTGTATTTTTGTACCCATTAACCAACTTCTCTTCTTCCCTCCCTCTTCCCTTCCCAGTCTCTGATAACCGCCATTCTCTGTAGGAATCTCCTGTATTATAAAGCAGAAAGCTCCCTTGGTAGAGCAGTCTTGGGGGTTATGACTCCTGGAGAAATGGAGATGTCATGAGATTAAAGTCTATCAAAGGGAACATTCATCTCCTAGAATAATGTTCTTTTAAAACATCTGGTGTCACCATATATTTTAAGAGAAATGGACTATTGATACAGATCCAAAATCACCAATTTAAAAATTTTTAGATGTAAACTATTTATCCATTCACTAAGTGTAGACCTGGATTTTAGACACTTTTTGTTTTGTTTCGTTTTTAGATGGAGTTTCGCTCTGTGGCCCAGGCTGGAGTGCAGAGGCACGATCCTGGCTCACTGCAACCTCCGCCTCCCGGGTTCAAACGATTCTCCTGCCTCATCCTCCCGAGTAGCTGGGACTACAGGCGCACAGCACCACACCTGGCTAATTTCTGTATTTTTAGTAGAACGAGGTTCCACCATGTTGGCCTGGCTGGTCTCAAACTCCAGACCGCAGGTGATCTGGCCGCCTCGGCCTCCCAAAATGTTAGGATTACAGGCTTGAACCACCGCGCCCGGTCTAGACACCTTTTAAGAAGTTCAAGTTAGGTCAATCAGTTTTACTCCAATTGTCTCTGTGAATGAACTTCAGGAAATATCCACCAAATTCTGAGCCTCAGGCTGGTCTTACCTTTCCCCCAGCTCCCACCATCCAACCCTGACTGAGATGCCACTCAGTCTGGATCTGCTGAGATCTCCCTCCAGTGAGGCAAACGAATATCTTTGTTCATGCAAAATAGCGAGGCTGTCTGGTGAAATGTCCTAGACTACAAACACTTGGAGGACAGGAAATGTGCCTCTTTCATTAAGAAGCCTGTACCTTATTGTCATTGGATTTCCTGCACTTTGTACATTTCTGGTACCATGTATTTTGAATTAGTCCATGATTATGTAACTCCTAGTTCAAATCACTTTTCTTAAAATACAGGAAGACAAATAGCTAAAACATTGCCCAAGTCAACCATTGGGATTGTACCTGCTTCTGTACTAAAATTTTCCATATTATATACCTTATATCTTAGCTAATTTTTATATATGTTATACCTTAGCTAGTAGAGATGGGATTTCACCATGTTGTCCAAGCTGGTCTCGAACTCCTAACCTCAGGTGATCCACTTGCCTTGGCCTCCCAAAGTGCTGGGATTAGAGGCATGAGCCACCGCGCCCAGCTGCCCAGAGAACATATTTTAGAAGCCCCAAGGGCCAGGTGTGGTGGCTCATGCCTATAATCCCAGCACTTAGGGAAGTTGAGGCTGGAGGATCACTTGAGGCCAGGAGTTTGAGACCAGCCTAAGCAACAGAGTGGGATCCCATGTCTACAAAAAGTAATTTAAAAATTAGGCAAATGTTGTAGTGCACACCTGTAGTCCTAGCTACTTAAGAGGCTGAGGCAAGAGGATTGCTTCAGGCCAGGAAGCTAAGGCTGCAATGAGCTGTATTCATGCAACTGTACTCCAGCCCCAAGTCTGTAATTCACTCTCCCTATGACAAACAATCCATAGGGCTCATCTCATGTCTCCTCCTAAGCAGGACCTTGTACCCAACTCATTGGAACACAGTAGTAGTTCCCAGATTGTGCCTCTTTGAGTAAATAAGAGCACAGACAAAATGAGTTACAGTTTTTATTTCCACCTTGCCTCCGCTCAAACCACCACCACCCTCAAAAAATATAAATAGAACTCTGGTTCAGGCATTACCAGTTGTTCTTGCCAGAAATGAAAACTACTTCTGTCTGTCCACATAGCATATGCAAGGTAAATACCTCGGCAGTAGATTTTAAAAGCAGCACATAGACATTTTGAGTTCATTGTCTGTGTGACTTCTTCACGTTCATTTGCATCAGCTATTGTATAATTACTGCCCATGCCTCAAGAAACTGGGTTACAAATCCCTTTCTACTCACACCTCTACCTATGAACAAAGTAATGCGAACCGTAGTCCTTTTAAAATTATTGAGGCCCTGGAAGTCCTTTCCACTTATTTTTATTTTTATTTTATTTAATTTTTAGGCAGGGTCACCTCTGTTGCCCAGCTGGAGTGCAGTAGCACGATCACAGCTCATTGCAGCCTCAACCTCATAGACTTAAGGAATCTTCCCACCTCATCCTCCCCAGTAGCTAGGGTCACAGGTGCGTGCCCCTAAGCCCGGTTAATTTTTGTAGTTTTTTGGTAGGGGTTTTGCCATGTTGCCCTGGCTGGTCTTGAACTCCTGGTCTCAAGCAATTCTCCAGGCTAGGCCTTCCAAAGTACTGGGACTACAGGCATGAGCCACCACAACCAGCCAATTTCCACCTTTGAGTACCAAAGTTATCCAGTTTTCATTGAAATGATACAAAAGGCACAGGTGTGTGAGCATAGATATCAATATGTAGAACACTGTTTTTCCTCTGTTTCTGACCGTATCTCCAACCGCCTATTAGATATAACAGACATCTGGAAGGCCCACCAGCTCCCAAACTAAAAACATCCGCAATTGAATTCACCCTCTTTCCCTAAAACTTGGTCCTTCCCATATTCCTCTTAGTAAATGGTGCCATGTTCTGGCTCAAGCCAAATACTCAGGAATCATCTTTGACACTTTCCTCTTCCTCAATTCTCACATTCAGTCCATCAGCAAGCCCTATTATTTCCACCTCAAAAATAACCCCCCAAAAATAAACCTCAAAGCCAGCTTCTTCTCTCCACCTCTGTCATCTGGTCCAAGCCATCATCACCTCTCACCTAGCTGACTGCAACAGCCTCCTAATTCATCTCCTTGCCTCTACAGGTTCCTTCTTCAATAATTCTTTCTCGGGCCAGGTACAGTGGTTCATGCCTGTAATTCCAGAACTTTGGGAGGCCAAGACAGGCAGATTACTTGAGGTCAGGATTTCGAGACCAACCTGGCCAACATGGTGGAACCCAGCCTCTACTAAAAAAAAATACAAAAAACATTAGCCGGGCATGGTGGCAGGTGCCAATAATCCCAGCTACTAGGGATGCTGATGCAGGAGAAATTGCTTGAACCCTGGAGATGAAGGCTACAGTGAGCCGAGATGGAGCAACTGCACTCCAGCCTGGGTGACAGAGCAAGACTCTGTCTCAAAAAAAAAAAAAAAAAAAGGGTATGCAGACTTCAAATAAACAGATGAAAAGATGTGCAACATCATCAGCCATTAGGAAAATCCAAATTTTCTGAGATATCCACAAGGTATCACTACACACCTATCAGAATGGCTTAAAATAAAAAATAGTGAATACATCAAATGTTGGCAACGATGCAAAGAAACTCTATCAGTCATCTTGACAGGAGCATAAAATGGTACAGACACCCCAGAAAACTGTTTGGTAGTTTATTTAAAAACCTAACCAAGCTATTACCATACAACCCAGAAATCACACACTTGGAAATTTATACCAAAGAAATGAAACTGATGTGCACACAAAAACCTCTACAAAAATGCTGATAACAACTTTATTCACAATAACCAAAAACTAGAAACAACCTAAATTCCGTAACAGGTGAATGGGTTAATAAAACTACTCAGGAATAAAAAGGAAAAAACTGTTGGTACAAGCAACAACTTGAAATGAATCTCAAGGAAATTATGCTGAGCGAGTGGAAAAAAGCCAGTCTCAAATGTTATCTTCATGTTCCCATTCATGTAACATTCCTGAAGTGATAAAATGATAGAGATGGACACTAGATCAGTTGAACCAGGAATTAGAGCACCATGGAGGGGTAGTTTCAAAGAAACCAGGGGTTTCTTTAGAGTGATGGAACAGTTTTGTATGCTGATTGTCATGATGGTAACAGGGGTCTATACATGTGATAAAGTTTCATAGAATTACACACACACACACACACACACACACACACACAGAGAGAAATCCAATTAAGTTCTGTACTTTACAAAAACTAGCCGGGTGTGGTGGCAGGCACCTGTAATCCTAGCTACTCTGGAGGCTGAGGTACGAGAATCTCTTGAACCCGGGAGGCAGAGGTTACAGTGAGCCCAGATCGCCGTGCCACTGCACTCCAGCTTGGGCGACAGAGTGAGAATCCGTTTTTTTGTTTGTTTTTTTGTTTTTCAAGCCAAAGGGATTATAGCATTGAGGATTGGCAGTCTTGAAGGCTAAGATAGATAGATAGATAGATAGATAGATAGATAGATAGATAGATAGATAGATAGATATAGATAGATAGATATTACATATATAAATTTATACACACACACACACACACACACACACATATATATATATATATATAGAGAGAGAGAGAGAGAGAGAGAATCACTCTGTCACCCAGGATGGAGTGCAGTGGTGCAATCTGGGCTCACTGCAACCTCTGCCTCCTAGATTCAAGCGATTCTCATGCATCAGCCTCCAGAGTAGCTGGGACTACAGGCATGAGCCACCACACCCAGCTAACTTTTGTATTTTTCAGTAGAGACGAGGTTTCACCATGCTGGCCAAGCAGGTCTCAAACTCCTGACCTCAAGTGATCTGCCTGCCTCAGCCTCTCAACTTGCTGGGATTACAGGTGTGAGCCACCGGGCCCAGACAGAATTGGGCCTTGAAACATATGTTTAGGGATTTGGATTTTATCTCGAAAGAAATGAGGAGTCATTACTAGCAGTAGTAGTAGTATTTAGTATTAGTATAACTTTTTATTCTAAAATAGTTCAACTCATCAGAAGTTATAAAAATTATAGTATAGACAGCTCCTTTGTACATTTTACTCAGCTTTTTCCAATGATAATAACTTATATAACCACTGTACTTTTAAAAAAAAAAAAAAACCTGATATTGGTACAATACTATATTAAGTTGGGGCTTCTCAACCTCAGCACTATTGTCATTTTGGAGCCAATAATTCTTTGTTGTGGGGGATGTCCTGTGCATTGTGGGATATTTAGCAGCACCCCTGGCCTCTACCCACTTGCCAGTAGCAAGCCCCCTTCAACTATAACACCCAAAAATATCTCCAAATATTGCCAAATGCTCCCTTAAGCTCTCTGATTCTCAGTTTTCTTATTTATTTATTTATTTATTTATTTATTTATTTGAGACAGAGTCTTACTCTGTCGCCCAGGCTGGAGTACAGTGGTGCAGTCTCGGGTCACTACAACCTCCGCCTCCCTGGTTCAAGTGATTCTCCTGTGTCAGCCTCCAGAGTAGCTGAGACTACAGGCATGTGCCACCATGCCTAACTAATTTTTGTATTTTTAGTAGAGACAGGGTTTTGCTATGTTTGCCGGGCTGGTCTTGAACTCCTGACCTCAAGTGATCCGCTCACCTCCACCTCCCAAAGTGCTAGGATTACAGGCATGAGCCACTGTGCCTGGCTTCCTCATTTATATAGTGGAAATAATAATGCTGTAAGAATTATGTAAAATAATGTCGTGAAGGCACTTTTTAGTTAGGAGCTGCTATACAAATGGGAAGACCTATTAGCACTTGCCAGCCCTGACTCCCATGTGTCCCCTAGCTCATCTCCAGCCAAACTGAACTATTTGCTGGCCTGTAAGTATGTTCTTTATATTGAGCTATCTGCCTAGACTCCCTTTCCCATCCCTAAATTCTACCCATTGAAATTCTTCCCATAAATTTTTCATGCCCAAAATGCGCTGGTTATAAAAAATAGGGGAGGAAAGGGAAAATCCTAAACATTGGAGAAAATGGCTAATAAATGTATGCCACAGATCTAGCATAGTGCTTGGCACCTATTCATTCATTCATTCATTCAAAAAATATATACTGAAGCCTTGTCAACATAGTAAGACTCATCTCTTAAAAAAAATTAATTAGCCAGGAGGCTGAGGATGGAGAATCGCTTCAGCCCAGGAGTTTATTCTATACTTTCCATTAGTTGTGTTTTGTTTGTTTGTTTGTTTGTTTGTTTGTTTTGAGACAGAGCCTCACTCTGTCACCCAGGCTGGAATGCAATGGCGCAGTCTCAGCTCACTGCAACCTCCACCTCCCGGGTTCAAGTGATTCTCCTGCCTCAGCCTCCCAAGTAGCTGGGATTACAGGCACCCACCACCACACTTGGCTAATTTTGTATTTTTAGTAGAGACAGGGTTTCACCACATTGGCCAGGCTGGTCTCAAACTCCTGACCTCAGGTGATCTGCCCACCTCGGCCTCCCAAAGTGCTGGGATTACAGGCATGAGCCACCGAGCCCGGCCAATAATTTTTATTTTAATTTTTAAATTTTTAAATTTTTTTGGATTTCTTTTTTTATTATAACTTTAAGTTCCAGGGTACATGTGCACAATGTGCAGGTTTGTTACATATGTATACATGTACCATGTTGGTGTGCTGCACTCATTTACATTAGGTATATCTCCTAATGCTATCCCTCCCCCCTCCCCCCTCCCCCCTCCCCACAATAGGCCCCGGTGTGTGATGTTCCCCTTCCTGAGTCCAGGTGATATCATTGTTCAATTCCCAACTATGAGTGAGAACATGCGGTGTTTGGTTTTCTGTTCTTGTGATAGTTTGCTGAGAATGATGGTTTCCAGCTGCACCCATGTCCCTACAAAGGACACAAACTCATCCTTTTTTATGGCTGCATAGTATTCCATGGTGTATATGTGCCACATTTTCTTAATCCAGTCTGTCACTGATAAACATTTGGGTTGATTCCAAGTCTTTGCTATTGTGAATAGTGCTGCAATAAACATACGTGTGCATGTGTCTTTATAGCAGCATGATTTATAATCCTTTGGGTATATACCCAGTAATGGGATGGCTGGGTCAAATGGTATTTCTAGTTCTAGATCCTTGAGGAATCGCCATACTGTTTTCCACAATGGTTGAACTAGTTTACAGTCCCACTAATAGTGTAAAAGTGTTCCTACTTCTCCACATCCTCTCCAGCACCTGTTGTTTCCTGACTTTTGAATGACTGCCATTCAAACTGGTGTGAGATGGTATCCCATTGTGGTTTTGATTTGCATTTCTCTGATGGCAAGTGATGATGACCATTTTTTCATGTGTCTGTTGGCTGTATAAATGTCTTCTTTTGAGAAGTGTCTGTTCATAGCCTTTGCCCACTTTTTGATGGGGTGGTTTGTTTTTTTAACCAAAACAGCCTAGTACTGGTACCAAAACAGAGATATAGACCAATAGAACAGAACAGAGCCCTCAGAAATAATACCACACATCTACAGCCATCTGATCTTTGACAAACCTGACAAAAACAAGAAATGGGGAAAAGATTCCCTATTTAATAAATGGTGCTGGGAAAATTGGCTAGCCATAAGTAGAAAGCTGAAACTGGATCCTTTCCTTACTCCTTATACGAAAAGATGAATTAGAGACTTAAACGTTAGACCTAAAACCATAAAAACCCTAGAAGAAAACCTAGGTAATACCATTCAGGACATAGGCATAGGCAAGGACTTCATGTCTAAAACACCAAAAGCAACAGCAACAAAAGCCAAAATTGACAAATGGGATCTCATTAAACTAAAGAGCTTCTGCACAGCAAAAGAAACTACCATCAGAGTGAACAGGCAACCTACAGAATGGGAGAAAATTTTTGCAATCTACTCATCTGACAAAGGGCTAATATCCAGAACCTACAAAGAACTCAAACAAATTTACAATAATTTTTAATGTGTAGAAAATACTTATGATATAATGTAAGATTACAGACAGAATATCAGATAGTTATATTGAATATGGTACATATAAAAAATTATAGAAAAAAGAAATTTGTCATTATCATCTATAGATAATCAACAGGTTATGAGTGAGTTTATATTATGTTATTTTTGGCTTCTTTATACTTTCCAAATTCATCACAATAATCATTCATTACTTTTATGATTAGGAGCAAACAAGTAGTTATTTTTTAAAAGTTAAAAAAAAAAAAAAAAAAAAAAAGGCCAGGCATGGTGGCTCAGGCCTGTAACACCAAGCACTTTTTGAAGTCAAAGCAGGAGGATCACTTGAGGCCAGGAGTTCAACACTAGCTTGGGGAACACAGTGAGACACCATCTCTACAAAAAAAGAGTTTCTTTAAAAATTAACCAGGCATCGTGGCACCTGCCTCCTGCCTGTAGTCCCAGCTATTTGGGAGGCTAAGGTGGCAGGATCACTTGAGCCCAGGGGTTCAAGGTTGCAGTGAGCTATGATTGCACCACTGCACTCCAGCCTGCGTGACAGAGTGAGACTCCATCTCAAAAAAAAAAAAAAAAAGTGAAAACATATTCTCAACTATACTTTAACATTAATATTGAATTTCACTTCCTTCATATATTTCTGATATATACTGACCTCTTCTTCCTTTGAACTCCCATAGGATTATTTTGCTCCTCTCTTACATGTGGCTTGTTCCACCTTATATTAAAATATCTTACGGGCTGCTCTGCCTATGGAGTAGCCATTCTTTCATTTCTTTATTTCTCTAACAAACTCGCTTTCACTTAAAAGAAATCTCTTATGTGTTTTCTTTCTCTCCATGCCTTGCTCATGTCTATAGAGTCCTTGTACATAATATGTGGACACTGAATTGGAATACATACACACATACACACACCAAGATTACCAAGTAAATCCCAGACCGTTCCTGGGAGGAATTTTGCCGCCCCAGAGTTTGCCCTTGGTACTGCCAGAACAGCTGGAAGGAAAGTGAGAGGGCAGGGGCAACAGTGAACACGCTGAGCTAGTTAAATTCTGCAGGAGCCTTCGACTTGGCTAATGCCAACCACGCCTACCCATAGTCCCCATATTTGCCAGCCAATCAACAAATCCTTACTGAATGTCTATTATGTACTCAGTACTGCTTTGAAAATACTAAGAAACATATGAAGTGGAAGGAGTTTGCAATCTAATTAAGGAATGGATACACACATCCGTATACATACATACCGACATATCCATGCATTCATGTCTGCATGTATTTAAAGATAACTCACACACACAAAAGCACTGGTTATAAAAATAAAAGGAAAAGAGAAAATTCTAAACGTTAAACATTGGAGAAAATGGTTAATAAAATTATATGACAGATCTAGCATAGTGCCTGAGGTGATGCGTAATAAGAATCAAATGAATATAGTTCAAACTGCCAAGTGCTGGCCGGGCGCGGTGGCTCAAGCCTGTAATCCCAGCACTTTGGGAGGCCGAGGCGGGTGGATCACGAGGTCAGGAGATCGAGACCATCCTGGCTAACATGGTGAAACCCCGTCTCTACTACAAATACAAAAAACTAGCCGGGCGTGGTAGCGGGCGCCTGTAGTCCCAGCTACTCGGAGGCTGAGGCAGGAGAATGGCGTGAACCCGGGAGGCGGAGCTTGCAGTAAGCCGAGATCGCGCCACTGCACTCCAGCCTGGGTGACACAGCGCGAGACTCCGTCTCAAAAAAAAAAAAAAAAAAAAAAAAAAAAAAAGAAATCGAGACCATCCTGGCTAACACGGTGAAACCCCGTCTCTACTAAAAAAAAAAAATACAAAAAACTAGCCGGGCGAGGTGGTGGATGCCTGTAGTCCCAGCTCTCGGGAGGCTGAGGCAGGAGAATGGCGTAAACCCGGGAGGCGGAGCTTGCAGTGAGCTGAGATCCGGCCACTGCACTCCAGCCTGGGCGACAGAGCGAGACTCTGTCTCAAAAAAACAAAACAAAACAAAACAAAACAAAAAAAACTGCCAAGTGCTATAACGGCTCAGAACGGCAAGAGTGCTGTGGGCTGGGAAGACTTCCCACAAGTGATGGGCATTAAGCTAGAACTTGAAATATCTGAAAGCCAGTGGTAATTAGCACATGGCATTTTGCTTTCACCATGAAGTAGACTAAACGCAAATTATTTACCCAGATCATCGCAAGGATCAAGAAGGTCACGAAAGGTATCCCTTCTAGAGGATCTGTGCAGAGAATATAGCTGGAGGAAGCAGGTTTTTTTTTTTTTTTTTTTTTTTGAGACGGAGTCTCGCTCTGTCGCCCAGGCTGGAGTGCGGTGGCCGGATCTCGGCTCACTGCAAGCTCCGCCTCCCGGGTTCACGCCATTCTCCTGCCTCAGCCTCCCGAGTAGCTGGGACTACAGGCGTCCGCCACATCGCCCGGCTAGTTTTTTGTATTTTTTAGTAAAGACGGGGTTTCACTGTGTTAGCCAGGATGGTCTCGATCTCCTGACCTCGTGATCCACCCGTCTCGGCCTCCCAAAGTGCTGGGATTACAGGCTTGAGCCACCGCGCCCGGCCGGAAGCAGGTTTTTTGAGGCTTCAGTCCAGCATACCCTAGTTAGATCAAAGAAATCCTAGGGATGGTGTGTCCAATTCACTCAATAATGATGGTAGCCATTAATAGTAGTCATTCTACAAACTTTCTGGTCACAATAGCAAAGAGATCAAGCAAAATAGAAAGAAAAATCATGGAATTTTATCCTTGACCCCTGGTTACAGCAAAGAAGCCCAATGTCCTAGCCTCTGGACTAGGATTTGGTGTACAAATGATTCGGTTTCATGGAAAAAAACTGAGACGACTGTGGTGTTCCAGGACAGGATAGGGAATGCAAAAATCAATCACTTATTGCTACTTAAAATTATCAGCAGTAACAGATAATCTTCAGGCTGTTTTTCCTTCCCTCTTTTCTTCTCTAAGGCTAGGAATAAATACGTAAATAGCCTCAGCGACTTTTCCTCTTCTTCCATCAGTGCAGACACTATCTCGAGTCTGAAGGGGCCGGGGACACTGGCTCACGCCTGTAATCCCAGCTCTTTGGGAGGCCAAGGTGGGTGGATCGCTTAGAGCTCAGGAGTTCAAAACCAGCCTGGGCAACATGAAGAGACCCTGTCTCCAAAAAAAAAAAAAAAAAAAAAAAAAAAAATATATATATATATATATACACACACACACACACACACACACACACATATATATATACATACACAAAAAATTAGCCAGCCATGGTGACGCACACCTGTAGTCCCATTAACTCAGGAGGCTGAAGTGGGAGGATCGCTTGAGCCCAGGAGGGAGAGGCTGCAGTGAGTCATGATAGTATCACTGCACTCCAGCCTGGGTGACCGAGCAAGACCTTGTTTGGAAAAAAAAATAAAAAGAGTCTGAAGGAAACAGAGAACTGTGGTTCTCCCAAAGGTGGGTATAAGAAGCCTCCACGTGCCCCTTACATCTTTAAGAAGTAATACCAGTTTTTTTAAAAGCCATAGTGTTGGCTTCTGCACGAATAATTTATTCATGGCATTGAATAAAAAGATATAACATGGCTGGATGCAGTGGCTCACACCTGTAATCCCAGCACTTTGGGAGGCCAAGGAGGGTGGATCTCCTGAGGTTAGGAGTTCGAGACCAGCTTGACCAACATGGCGAAACCCATCTCTATTAAAAATACAAAAAGTTAGTTGGGCGTGGTAGCGGGCACCTATAATCCCAGCTACTTGGGAAGCTGAGGCAGGAGAATCACTTGAACCTGGGAGGCAGAGGTTGCAGTGAGCTACGATGGCGCCATTGAAACCTAGTCTGGGCAACAAGAACAAAACCCCGCCTCAAAAAAACAGATATCACCTCACTGATGTTTCATCAGAAGTCACCCCACTCTTGCTGCCAGTTGTGGTGAATAATCAGAGGTGGACTGTAGGGTCTTTGGGCAAAGGACTGAAAAAATTTCCCTCACTACAGAGTGCCCTTATAGGCAGAAGAAAGAATCAGAAAGCACATAGGGCTGTGAATGGGCTGCCACTCACCTTAAGGAACAGAGAGCTCCTCTACCCTACCCATACCACTGACCACACCTGGGACAGGTGACCCTCACTTGCAGCAGAAACGTAATCTATGAACACGAAACGTCCATAATATTACAGTTCTCTTGACTGTAAGGGTCTCTAGAAAACATCTAGAGATTGCCCCAGTTTACAGGCCAGAATAAAGATCTCTGGTTTAGGGCCGGGCTCAGTGGCTGACACCTGTAATCCCAGCACTTTTGGAGGCCGAGGCAGGCAGATCACGAGGTCAGTAGTTCGAGATCATCCTGGCCAATATGGTGAAACCCCATCTCTACTAAAAATACAAAAATTAGCCGGGTGTAGTGGTGCGCCTGTAGTCCCAGCTACTCGGGAGACTGAGGCAGAAAAATCGCTTGAACCCTGGAAGTGGAGGTTGCAGTGAGCCGAGATCACACCACTGCACTCCAGCCTGGGCGACAGAGCAAGATTCCATTAAAAAAAAAAAAAAAAATCTCTGGTCTGTCATTAGTTCATTTACAAAGAGGATATTGCCTGGCAGAAGGAATTCTCATAAGTGGAATAGTTTAACATGAAATTTCATTTTGAATATTACGTCCCTACTGTAAAGCATCAGAGCCTGCATCAGCCAGCTAGCCCTCAGCCAGGGCAAAGCAGGCAGATGTGCCATCTCGGTGCAGTAGTGCCAAAGCCACACCTAGGGCACCCTGAGCCTCTGTATGGGACAGCAACTTCAGATATAAAAAGAGCCAATAGGCCGGGCGCAGTGGTTCACGCCTGTAATCCCAACACTTTGGGAAGCCAAGGCAGGCAGATCACCTGAGGTCAGGAGTTCAAGACCAGCCTGGCTAACATGGTGAAACCTCGTCTCTACTAAAAATACAAAAATGAGCTGGGCGTGATGGTGGATGCCTGTAGTCCCATCTATTCGGGAGGCTAAGGCAGGAAAATTGCTTGAACCCGGGAGGTGGAAGTTGCAGTGAGCCGAGATCGCACCACTGCATTCCAGCCTGGGCGACAGAGTGAGACTCCGTCTCAAAAACAAACAAACAAACAAACAAACAAACACAAAAGCCAATAAGCAGATTAAAAGAAGCTCAATAGCTCAATATCATTAGTCATTAGAATAATGCAAATCAAAACAATAATGAGACACCACTTCATACCTACTAGGATGGATTTGATAAAAACAAAAACCTGGAAAATAAGTGTTGGCAAGGATGTGAAGAAATTGTAAACCTCCTGTACTGCTGGTGGGAACGTAAAATGGTACAGCTGCTGTGGAAAACGATGTAGTAGTTCCTCAGAAAGTTCAACATAGAATTTCCATATGATTCAGCCCTTTTGCTCCTAGGTATATGCTCAAAAGATTGAAAAACAGGTATTCAAACAAAACTTGTATATGAATGCTCAGAGCAGCACTACTCACAATCATCAAAAGGTGAAAACAACACAAATGCCCATCAATTGATGGATCTATAACCAAAATGTGGTACAGCTTATACAGTGGATTTTTATTCAGACATAAAAAGGAGTGAAGTGCTGACACATGCTACAATATGAATGAACCTCAAAAACACTATGCTAAGTGAAAGAAACCAGACATAATTGGACACATACTGTATGATTCCACTTACATGAAATATCCAGAATAGGAAAATCCATAGAGCTAGTACATTACCGGTTACCAGGGCCCACAGAGAGGGAGAGAATGAGGAATGACTGGTATTGGTTACAGGCTTCCTTTATAGGGTGTTGAAAACGTTCTGAAATTAGATAATTGTGATGGTTGTACAGCACTGTGACTATACTAGAAATCACTGAATAGCACACTTAATTTTAAAAATCATAGTAGTTACCATTCCACAGCATGTTCTCTCTACAAAGCATCATTCTAAGAAGCTAGCTCAAATCCAAGGTCCATTACTTACAACCTGCATGCCTTTAGGTAAATTAACCTCTCTGCGACTCAATAACATCATCTGTAAAATGCGGATAAGAGTATTTACCTCCATAAGGTTATGAGGGTTAAATGTGTTAATATTTAATCTTACTTTGAACAGCGCTTTGTACATATTAACAGTATATATCGAATAGTAAGAATTAGCTAAGTGTTAGCTATTATCATTTCAATTAATCCTCACAACAATTCCATGAAGTAGGTGCTTTCCATTATTCCCATTTTACAGATGAGAAAACTAAGGCACAAGGAGATTATGCAACCCACCAAGTTACTTATTTAGCAAACGGCAAGCAAAGCCAGCAGTCTGGCTTCAGGGTCCCTGCTTCTCAACTATTGCTGTGCTTGACATAAATCTGGTATATGTAAATCTGGCGTTCATAAATCTTGAATTCATAGCTATTTTTGCCTAGGATGAGATTTAATTAGGTATTTAAGGTTTTCAAAAAGTAAATCAATTTAAGTAAGCGTGTTAAGTAAATATCGTCCTCTCTGGTACCCAGATACGACAAAACTTGCAAAGGGACACTTGAATGACTGAGGTTTAGAAAACATTGGTAAACCATGGAAATCTAAGATGTGACAGAACACATCCATACTGTTACCAATTATACTAGGTAGGCTACTGCACACCTTGATTAAACCCTGTACGGATTTCTTGTGTGATATAACACACCAGGCAAAAATTGTTCGCCAGGTATGGAGCCCAAAGAGAAGAAGGCCTGCAGACTCAGCAGGAGCCAGCCTTAGGAGGGTCTTGCTTAAAATCAGAAAGGCTGTGGGGTTGTAACCCTTGAAATCTTTTTGCAAGTGAATATGAGGCAGGAGGACTTATTAATTAGACACTGTAGTCGAAGTGCCCTAGGCCCATCGCACTTTTAGGGGACTGTGAAAATGTCTTAACTGACTGGGCGCGGTGGCTCACGCCTGTAATCCCAGCACTTTGGGAGGCCAAGGAGGCAGGACCGCTTGAGCCCAGGCGTTAGAGACCAGCCTGAACTACATAGAGAGAGCTCGTCTCTACTAAAAACAACAAAAAAAAAATTTGCCGAGAGCAGTGTCCGGCGTGCCTGTAGTACAAGCTATTTGGGAGGATCGCTTGAGCGGGGAAGATAAAAGCTGCCCTGAGCCCTGAGGGCATCACTGCACTCCAGCCTGGGCGACAGACCGAGGCTCTGTCTCAGGAAAAGAAAAGAAAAGAAAAGATCTTAATTTCTTTTAAAATCATAAGAAAAAAATTAATATAATCCATCCCAAATTATATTCATCCTTATACCAACACAGCTGTAAAATATAATTTTTTTTCTTAATGGAGGAAGGGGCCCAGGAAGGCAAAAATGCCTAGGACCCACGAAAGTCATAATGTGGCCCCGACATGAGGGTGAGAGTGAGGGTGAGCCTCATTACCTCTCCCTCCTGACCAGGTCTTCCAGACACCAGCTCAGCAACTAATGCATGCAGTATCCTGTCCTGTTAATATCCTCTCCGTATTGAGCAAACGTGAAGTGGTGGGCTGGGGGAACCCAGAAGTGCTGGATCCCAACCCTGTGGTTTAGGGACATCCAGCCGAGGCCCTGGAGCAAGGGGAAGAGGCCTGAACTAGTGTGCAAAAGAAGGGGAAGACCCCTCACACCCAGGAATTGTAAAGGTTATGTCTCCCCCAAACGCCACCTCCTCCTACTCTTACCTGAAATCCCACTATTATTTACTCGTTTGAATTAAGACAGCCATAATATAGTGAAAAGTGCACACATTTTGTAGTTAAAACTGGCATGTATTGCCAATGGCAAGTTGCCTGGCTCTTTGGGGCCCAGTCTTCTGTATTTTTTTAAAAAATGGGGGATGATAATGGTGGTTATCAAGGTGAAAGTAAGATAAATCATGTACAGTGCCAAGCATAGGGCCCATTATTAGCAGGCTTTTAAAAAAATTTTTTTAATTATTTTTATTTTTTGAGACAGGGTCTACTGTCGTCCAGGCTGGAGTGCAGTATCCTGATCATGGCTCACTGCAGCCTTGACGTCCCGGGCTCAAGCGATCCTTCCACCTCAGCCTCCCTAGTAACAGTCTACAGAGCTATTTTTATAATATTACGGATATTAACACGTCCTGGGGAACCTGCAAACACTTATTGGAGGGAGAACCATATAGCCTTCAATCATAGCCCGGCCTTTTAAATGTGATACATCACTGGGGAGCAAGAATTCAGGAAGACAGTTCCAGAAAAGCGGAGGGGGGGAGGGAGAACGGGTAGTGGGGAAGGCGGGAACTCTCCCAGGTCCACAGCACAAGCCCGGGGAATACGCGCGCTTTAGGAGCCTGCAGAACGGGCTTCTGCAAAGTGCGCTGCAATAAGAAGCACAGCAACCTAGCACAGCAGACGTTGCAAGTACCGCGCATCAAAAGACGGGGCCCCTGTAGTGTAAGCATTCTTGGATGCACTACGCACTTAGCAGATTTCTATACTTGCACTCTGACATAAGTTCATTACTGAAAATCTTAAGTCTTTGGAGCTTTCTCAAAAAGCACGTTGGGTTTCTTGCAGCGTGCACCTGAGCAGCGGACTGCTCTTCAAACTCAGCCCCAAATTCCCGCTCCCGGAATGCACGGTGGGTTCTGAATTCAAAAATCCAGAGCAAGCAGCCTTCTAGCCAATCATTGCACCTTATCACTATCCTGACTTTGGCGCGAACTGTACAGAACTAGATAGTCCTATCCATTTGTCACCAATTTCTAGTAGGGGAGAGTCGTTCTCAGAACCCAACTGCATGGTAGACTAACAAGTTCACTTTTGCATGTTTGGGCTGCTGAACGCTCCGCGCTTTCTTCAACGCCATCTCTGGGTCTTTTCCGTGGGGGAAGCAAAGGGCATTGCTCCACCCAAGTGCTGCGAGGTAAAGAGGGTTGGGCGGAGGAACACTGCCAAAATACCTCTCCACAAGCTAGTGTGAGGTCTCAACCCACCCCCTCGCCCCCAAATCGGCTTTCACAACCCAGTCGCTTTTTCCAATCCCGGTCTCCGCTCAAGTTGGAAGTAGTTAGTTAAGCGACCACTTGGAGCTACTGTTCCCCGCACAGCATGCTCACTACCTGCACCATGCTTGCGCACGCTCGCCCTATTTTTTGTACGCCCTGGACACGAATGCGTCCCCACGGGGTCGCACTCACAACTAGATGTACTGTGAATGCTAATAGGGGGCGTTTAACCGACGCGTGTGCGTACGCTTTGAACCTGCGGAAGGCACCGTACCGCTATATAGGGCGCGCAAGTGCCAGACGGCGCCAGAAAGAGGTCCCGGCGCCAGAAAAGCGCTCGCCCGAGCCATTGGTCCCAGAGCCAGTTCCAACCCCGGGATCGCCGCGGAGCCCGCGCAGAGTCTGCAGAAGTGCACGGCTTTATCGACAGCACTTGAAGCATGGAGTCTCTTCGCGAGTACACCAACAGTGATATGGGCTACCGCAGCCTGGCAGTCGGCGAGGACATAGAGGAAGTGAATGGTTAGTGCTTGGACAGGGACAGGAGCTTTCGCGAACTCCAAAAGAGGAATTTTTCCCTGGGAGAGGCGAGCAGACGGGACGCTGCGCGGCTGTCGCAGTTGCTCTTCCATAGCGGGTCCCCTGCCTCCTCCAGCCCTCGCGCCGTGGGCTCCAACGCCCTGGGGTCTCTCTTGTGCTTTCCTCCCTTCCCAGATGAGAAACTTACCGTGACCTCGCTGATGGCAAGGGGAGGAGAGGACGAGGAGAATGCACGGTCCGAACCTGAGTACGGAGCAGAAGCAGAAAACAACGTTGGCACGGTGGGGTTCGTCCCCTCGGACGACCAAGACCGTGAGGGTGGCGGTGGCCACGAGCCGGAGCAACAGCAGGAGGAGCCGCCCCTGCCCGAGCCGGAGCAACAGCAGGAGGAGCCGCCCCTGCTCGAGCCGAAGCAAGAGCAGGAGGAGCCGCCCCAGGCAACCGTGGAAGGGCCACAGCCGGCGGAGGGGCCACAAACCGCTGAGGGGCCACAGCCCCCAGAGAGGAAACGCCGCCGCCGCACCGCGTTCACCCAGTTTCAGCTGCAGGAGCTGGAGAACTTTTTCGATGAAGCTCAATACCCCGACGTTGTGGCGCGGTAAGTGGCCTGCCCCGGAGGCGCCCAGTTCATCCCGAGACCCTTTCACTCTCCTCCCGAGCCAAAAGCCACGTACGGGGCTCACGGGCGCTGGCTCCGCCCTTGCTTTTTGAGGGATGTGGGGGGCGGGGCGCGGAGGATGTAAAAGACTGGGGCGGGACTAGGGTAAAGCGAGTCAGGCAGGGTCCGATCCCGCCTTTATTTAAAATTTTGGCAGTTTGCTCATCATGGGTTGTTTTTGCATTAATTTTGATACGTTTTAATATTGCATTAAAATAGTATTGAGTTTTTAAGCGCCATTTACCTTGTGCGCGCGTGGCGAGCGCCTCACTCTTTTCGCTCTAGTAACCGCCCTGCCACGTGGAGCGCACTTTTACAACCAGGAGGCGGACTTTTGAGCTTTCGGTAGCCAGAGACCCCTTTCCTTCGCTAGCCTCTTCGGAGCCCTCCTCGTACCGGCCCCCGTAGTGTACGAAGGGGCAGGCCTTTTCTGGCCAGGCTGGAATTGGGGGCAGGGGTCACCTGGACAGGTCAGAGTAGGATTTAGGGGACCTTTCTGGCTTCGTTGTACTTAGCCTTCGCCCGGCAAAGAGCAAGAAAGAATTTCCCGAGGGCGTGCTTGGCCGATGTGGTTTGGAGTTCACTCCCTGAGAGTTCACCTCTCCCTTTTACAATAAACAGAAATACTGTGGTTCAATACAGCGCTTTAAAGGTGTTTTGGCATTCCATTTTTTTTTTTTTCACGGACGGACTTCCCAAGGAAAGATTTCCAGGGTTGTTGTCTGCTGTTTTACAAACATAAGAATTGAGTCATATTCAGCTAACAAACCATCGGGCGCTTTTACATATATTCCCTTTTTCTATCTTATTTAACAGCAAAGTCGTTCATGGGAAAAACTTCCCTAAAGCGAGTCCCAACCGTATTAGGGAGGTGCACTGGGAGGTGGGGGAAAACTGCATTGGGAGGTGGGGGATAGAAATAATGTACATTCATACACACACACACACACACACACACACACACACACATATATATATATGTATTTTTATTTTTATTTATTTTTTTTTTTTTGAGACGGAGTCTCACTCTGTGGCCCAGGCTGGAGAGCAGTGGCGTGATCTCTCCTGGCTGCAACCTCCGCCTCCCGGGATCAAACGATTCTCCTGCCTCAGCCTCCCGAGTAGCTGAGATTAAAGGCATGCACTACCATGCCTGGCTAATTTTTGTATTTTTAGTAGAGACAGGGTTTCACCATGCTGGCAAGGCTGGTCTCGAACTCCTGACCTCAGCACCGTCTTCGGCCTCCCAAAGTGCTGGGATTACTGGCGTAAGCCACTGCACCCAGCCACATTCATATTTCATTTTATCCACAACTCCAAATACTGAATATTTGTAATTTTCTTCCCTAAGAGAAAGACTTGCAGCACGCCTGAATTTGACTGAAGACAGAGTGCAGGTCAGTAAATCTTGAAAAAGCAATTTGGCAGGACAGCCATTCTAAAGCATGCTTTAGGTTTTGTCCTGGACATTCTCAAGTTTGTGTTTTTTGTTGTCTTTTCCATGGTTGGCAAATAAGTTTTGAACAGTAGGGGCTTTGGTGGTAGAAAATAGGATATGTAAACTTCAGATTATGGAAATTGCTCGTTAACAGAGGAAATATGATTTTCTAAAGAAAAAAATGACTGTTCTCCTATCTCTATCTATCTGTATCTGTCTTTCCTTCCATATAGTGTATGCACATGTGTATGTACATATATACATTTACATACACATATATGCACATGTATACACATACATACATACATATATTCCAATAAATAAGATTAACCTTCTTCTAACACTGGTATTCTCTAGGGAGAATGTTAGTTTTCCCTAAAGGATTACTTCTATATGGAGTCATGTTCAGGGCTCAATCTGACCTCGGAAGTAGTCAAATTAATGCACAGAAGAACTGAGTTTTATAAGAAAGTTCAACTGTACTAAATTATTTAAAATATTTAAAACCAAGCACAAGCACTTAGCTAAATGAGTGAATTTATATTTAGGCATTGGGATGAAGGAGTAATTCACACACAGAACACAGTACTTAAGTAGAGAGTGGCGGACCTAAGTTTTAATTTTTTTGGAAGATTTTGATGTCAGCCTGAAAACATTGCTAACGTATTGCAATGAAGTGGTAATGGGGGAAACATTCCTAAGCTTTGGAAAACTGTCTTTAAAAAATGAAACAAGGGTACATGTGCATAACGTGCAGGTTTGTTACATATGTATACTTGTGCCATGTTGCTGTGCTGCACCCATCAACTCGTCATTTGCATCAGGTATAAAGTATAATAATAATAAATAAATTAAAAAAAAATGAAACAAGGAAAAGAAAGAAGAATTTGAATAAAGTCCCCTTACCTAAGAAGGATGGAAAGCTTAGAGAAGAATTGTATACAGTCAAACACATGCATTGCAGATGTCACACAAATTCAACTTTATGAAACTACCAAATGCATAAGAGATTGTTCACTTTTTGTAAACACCTTAGAAAAAACATCTTAGATGTTTTATTCTTTTTGGTGGTATTATTTTGAAAAGGTGGGTTTTCTGGAATTTGATTGATTGGGGGGGGTGTCTCGATTCAGGCAAGATTCTTACCTGTGTTGATTTAAAATACCTTTTCATTTACTCAGGCAGTAACGACTAATTTTGCAGGTCACGAGATCAAAAGTTGACTGTTTAAAATTACAGAAGACCATAGCTGCATCAAGGAAGTATTTGCAAAAAAAAAAAAAAAAAAGTTAGAATGGGCTTATTAGCTTTGCCTCAGGGTGTGTGTGTGAGTGCGGTGATGGAAATGCACTGCACGCCTGTGGGTGTGATGTCTGGAAAAGCAGTCCAACAAAGCAGACCACTGAATGCTGGAGTCCTGATGTGCCACAGGCCTAGCCTCAGGTTGGGATGACGTATCCTCTGCCTTCTCAGGGAAGCAAGGTAAACTCAGAGGAAAAGAAAAAAGGTTTGTTGACCTGCTTTTTTTCCCTCCCAGGGTTTACATAGGCCTCTCAATGGATTTCTGAAGGAAGAAAGAGCCAGAAAATACAAAGAAGGAAAAAAGACAATATTCTCATCTATTTCCAAATTCTACAGCATGAATTTCCCTAAAGACACTTTTAGTAGACACTCCCCTCCTTTTCTTTGCAAATATAGTATACTTATTTTATGAAATCAGTATTGAGAATACAGACCCAATATGGGCCCATACCAAAATTTGCCGTCTGTTGGCTTTGGTTATGTTTAAGCAGGGGTGACCACTAGCACATCTGAGCCCGCCCCTCCCTCACTCCTCTAAGATATTTCATCAATAAGAAAATAGCTTCACCTGTTGCAGTTTAAAGTCTCAATGGCATATAGAATTGCATGTCATGTTTTTTTCTATTATGACGTTAGCTGTTCAAAATACTAAACCAATTCATTTTTCCCCTCTGAAGGTTTGGTTTCAGAACAGAAGAGCCAAGTGGAAACGAAATCAGAGGGTGCTCATGTTGAGAAACATTGCTGCCGCCGCCCTGGCCCGCCCTGCGGAGGTGTTCTTGGGTGGCCCCTATAATGCCACTCCTTCTCTGGATCCTGCCTTGTGTGTTCATCTGGTGCCACAACTACCAAGACCACCTGTGCCACCTATGCCACCCAGGCCACCCATGGTCCCTATGCAACCCAGGCCACCCATGGCACCTATGCCACCCGGGCCACCCATGGCACCTGGGCCACCCAGGCCACCCGTGGTCCCTATGCAACCCAGGCCACCCATGGTGCGTATGCCACCCAGGCCACCCATGGCACCTGTGCCACCCGGGCCACCCATGGTGCCTATGCCACCCAGGCCACCCATGGCACCTGTGCCACCCAGGCCACCTATGGCACCTATGCCACCCAGGCCACCTGTGCCTCGTATTGGCCTGGCTCCTGTACGCATCACATGGGCCCCTGTCATCAATAGTTATTATGCAGGTCCCTTTTTCTAAAGTAAGGTCTTCATGACAGTTTTTCCAAAGTTCTTTCCTGCCAGATAGAAATTGTGCACAGCACAGCATCAAGTAATTCGTTAGATACTTGTTAAATGAAATGGATAGATGAACAAAGTTGACGAATGCCCTGTTATTTTTGTAGGCCACATGATGGTAGTATTTTCAATAAAGATGTGACTTAACAGTACGTTGGTTTTGGATGCCAATTGGGGTCAGTAGAATACGGATGGGAATTGCTAAGGGAATGCAATTTGAGTAGAATGGTGAAGAGGCCTCTTCTCATCAGGTAATATCCCTGAGTCACCATCCGTATGTCCTGCACATCACAGAGCTTGCCAAGTGCCCGTGATGGATTTACATTGACCCATACATTTTCCTTCCACATTTCCCCCTACCCCATCCTCAACCCTCCACCCTGCCCCACTGGGAACATATAAATGTGCGGGATGGGAAGGGGTGAGTCTAGTGAGACAACAGTGCGTTTCCAGGGAGGGCCACGTTCCATTCATGCTAAGGAGCTCAGGCTAAATCATGAACTCTGAGAGAAACTTACTGAGGGGCTACTCACAGAGCCTTGAGGGAACGGGCCAGCTAAATGTGCATCTAGTACTCTCCAAATTCTGCTCCCTGCCCTTTTTATTATTATTATTATTTTGACAGGTCTCTCTCTGTCACCCAGGCTGGAGTGCAGTTACATGATCAACTCATTGCACCCTCGAACTCCTAGACTCAAGCGATCCTCCTGCCTCAGCCTCCTGAGTAGCTGGGACTACAGGTGCACCACCAAGCCTGGCTAGTTTCTGTTGTATATTTTGTAGAGATAGGGGTCTCACTGCAGTGCCGAGGGTGATCTCAAACTCCTGTTCTCGAGCGATCCTCCTGCCTCCAGCCTCCCAAAGTGCTGGGATTACAGGTGTGAGCCACTACACGCAGCCTGCCCTCCACTTTGTGGAGGAGATAGTGGAATAGGAACTATTCTGGTCCAGAGGTTCTGCAACTTCAAGGGAGACACAAGAAGGGGTTCCATCAAGACCAGAAAGAGGTGCTCTCTCTTCTTCACCAGTAGGCCAGGAGAACCTATTACTGTAGCTTCCCCAGCTAAGAAGTGGGCAGTTACACCTTCCAGTGTATTTTTCACCTTCAACATCTTTGAGAGAATCCTGGTTCCTGCCAATTAAATTGAAAGGGAAACTTTTGGTTTAATGCTGCTCAAAGCAAGAGATGGTCGGTGAGCAATGTTCCAGAATAATCACTCATTGAAAAGCGGTCAGACCTTTGCGATGCCTGCAATCTTTACACAAATCTGCTTCAGTAGGAAGCAATAAAAACCAAAATGGAGGAGGGGGAGGAAGCCAAGCCCACTATTTTTTAAACATTGAACTTTTTCTTAGAGCTTTTACTTTTGAGCAATTTCTAGCCATTTGCAGTAATTTTATGAACACATTTTATGCTATGAAATGATTGCAATGGCTTCAGATAAGGGTGTCATACCAGAATTTCTTCTCGCAGGAGGTGGGCTGGAGGGGGTTATCAAAGACAAGTTTCACAGCAGTTACGTACTCCCAGTTTGAAGGGCGGCTCTGTTTTCTCAGAAAAGCATACTTTTTTTTTTTTTTGCAGTGTTGCCTGATACTTTTTTTTTTTTTTTTTTTTTTTTTTTGAGACAGAGTTTCGCTGTTGTTGCCCAGGCTGGAGTGCAGTGGAGAGACCTGGGCTCACTGCAACCTTCGCCTCCCAGGCTCAAGTGAGTCTCCTGCCTCATCCTCCCAAATAGCTGGAACTACAGCCGCCTGCCACCATGCCCGGCTAATTTTTTGTATTGTTAGTGTAGACGGGCTTTGACCATGTTGGCCAGGCTGGTCTCAAACCCTGACCTCAGGTGATCCACCCCCGCCTCGGCCTCCCAAAGTGTTTGGATTACAGGCGTGAGCCACCACGCCCGGCCTGCCTGATACTTTTTATTCCTTTCTTCTCTCCCTTCACACATAAGGATGTCAAGCATTAGCAAGGCAGTTAGAGTCTTAGATTAGATTATATCTAAGATTTCTACAGCAAGGAGGTCATTACCTCCCCAGGAGTCCCAGTCTCTGATGGGAGTGAGAAATATCCAGTAATGTATCTGTGGTGCCCCTTGCCATCCTCACCGGGTGATTTTGAAACTCAGCCTTTCTTGTTTCCCATTGTTGAACTTTTCCCTTTTGTTAACATCTGGTTTCTCAATGCTTTAAGTTCTCTTAGAGCTACAGGGTCTGTACAAATAAAGGTGCCAATACCCCATCCAGTCTTGCCACTCTGAGACTCAAAGCCAAACAGCATCCAGCACACAAATCCCACAGTTAATTCATAACCAATTGGACACACACAAACAGAACTTTTTTTTCATCTCAGGCAGCCTGGAAGAAGCAAAAATAGGAATATTCTTTTTCATACGTGAATAGGGTCTTCAAGAGACATTTATATTATTTTCAAGTCATATCTACTTCTTCCAGGTTCCAGTGATTTAAGGAGGGATAGTGGGATGGGGACAGGAAATATGCAACACATTCCTGCAGATAAATACTTCCTCTGGCCAGGTGCAGTGGTTCACACCTGCAATTCTATCACTTTGGGAAGACAAGGTGAGAGGATCACTTGAGCCCAGCAGTTAGAGACCAGCCTCTATAACATGGTGAGATCCCATCTTTACAAAAAATTTTTAAAATGTAATTGAGTATGTTGGCACATGCCTATAGTCCCATCTACTCAGGAGGTTGGCGTGGGAGGATCACTTGAGCCTGCGAGGTTGAGGCTGCAGCGAGCTGTGATCGAACCACTGTACTCCAGCTTGGGCAACAGAACCAGACCCTGGCTCAAAAAACAACAGAAAAATAAACACCAAAACAAAACAAAAACAAGAAACAACCTTCCTCTCAGTCTACGTTTTAAAAGGAGGAGGTCTTCTACAATGATCTCAGAAAAAGCATGTCTCTCTCTCTGTCTCTTTTTAGGGACAGGGTCTCACTCTGCAGCTAGGACTACAAACGCATGTCACCACACCAGGCTAATTTGTTTATTTTTAGTTTTTTTGTCAAGACGAGGTCACACTCTGTTGCCCAGGCTGGTCTCAAACTCCTGGCATCAAGCTATCCTTCCACTTTAGCTTCCCAATGTTTGGGGATTAGAGGCGCGAGCCACTGTGCCTGGCTTCTAAACAGCATTTCTCTCAAAGCGCATTTCCAATTCCCTAAGACATGGATAAGAATTATTGTAATATAAGGAAATTAATTTATAAAAAGGCTTTAGAAATTAGCTGTCAGCAAATAACGTTTACCTGTCACAGATGGTCTTTGCAGAAGTTAGTTTTGGCTGAAAAGTTATGAATGTGATCTCAGGAGGGGTGCAGGAGCTTCAGCATTGTGCAGTAATCTAATAATTCTGGATATGCTATTGCTTTATAAAGTTGTTTCACATTGAAGAACATATGCCAAGGAGCTTTCACAAGAGTAATTTTTATGGTCAAATTAAGCAGGGAGAAGTTGAGCTATTTGAGGGGACAAGAAGCCTCTTTGATTAAAACTAGATTTCTATAACTTGGATCTTGTTTTTTTGTTTTTTTTTTTGTTTGTTTTTTTTGAGACGGAGTCTCGCTCTGTTGCCCAGACTGGAGTGCAGTGGCCGGATCTCAGCTCACTGCAAGCTCCGCCTCCCGGGTTTACGCTATTCTCCTGCCTCAGCCTCCCGAGTAGCTGGGACTACAGGCGCCAGCCACCTCGCCCGGCTAGTTTTTTGTATTTTTTAGTAGAGACGGGGTTTCACCGTGTTAGCCAGGATGGTCTCGATCTCTTGACCTCGTGATCCACCCGTCTCGGCCTCCCAAAGTGCTGGGATTACAGGCTTGAGCCACCGCGCCCGGCCTGGATCTTGTTTTAAATAGATGTCATCAGAACTTAGAGGTATAACTTGGAAGTGCCTGAGAATCAAAATTCTAAGCCATTATTTGGACTACAAGTACTTAGAAAAAAAGGGCAAAGAAAGAAGGGACTAGAAATAATTCTTTAGCTGAGAATACAAGGGTATCCCTTGAGATAGGTGTGAAAGGTGACATCTTAAACAAAGAGAGAAGTTACTGTAAATATATACAAAATAGAAGAACAGAGTTTTGACTTTTTTTCAAAAGAACAGACATTTGCCCGAATTTTGATCATGGGGTGTTATATTTAAAATTGGGCATGTTCTGAGCATATATGGATGTACTGTTTTTCTACCCAATCATTTGGAGCTGGTAGCTCTAGGAATTGTTGAAAACCTGAAGGTAAAATATGACGCTTAAATAGAATCCTGACCAGATGCAGCAGCTCACGTCTATAATTTCAACACTTCGGGAAGCTGAGGCCGGAGGATCGCTTGAGGCCAAGCATTTGAGACCTTCCTGGGCAACATAGCAAGACACTGTTTCTACAAATTTTTAAAAAAATTTGCCCTGTAGTCCCAGCTACTTGGAAGGTTGAGGCAGGAGGATGCGTTGAGCTCAAGAGTTTGAGGCTGCAATGAACTATGATTATACCATTGCACTCCAGCCTGGGCAACACAGCAAGACCGTGTCTCTAAAAATAGATAAATAAATAAAAATTGAGTCCTTTACTGGATTTCCTAATTGGTAAATCCAACTTTGTCTAATTCAAATTTCTGTAGCCCAGGGACTCCTATTGATGGAAGTAGGGGAGTTAGTACAAAGTGGTGCATAGATCCTGGAGCAGGGCTCTCAAATCTTGAGTGGAGGCTCTCTGGAGGCAGTAGATATCATAGCATAACCCTCATCACACACTCCTCTTCCTGAGAATGCTGCATGAAATTGGGAAAATACATCTGGGACTTTCCTAATGCGCCCTTCCAATTAGTCAAGGCAGTAGGGTGACCCAAAGAGAATGAACCCTTTGCCTCAGACAGTTCCTTTTTCCTAGCAGGCACTTTCTCATGTTCCTTTGCAAGTGAGACGAACGTTCATGAGTCCTGCAGTAAAAGTATGGTGACCACAGGGAAATCCTGTCATTTCATGCCACTCTTCCAAGCAATGGGCCTTTCTCCTTCTGGGGGACATGCAATTGAAAGGAAGAGACCATGACATTCTTTTTGAGCCGAAAGGGGCTTTCACAGCCATCCAGTGCACTCTCTTCATTTTACAGATGAGGAGACACAGGCCCGGAGGAGTGGAATGGTCTGCCCGAGATAGCATGCAGAGTTCATCCCAGAGAAGGCCAGCTTCTGTATGGCCATGGCCTCCCCTGGTGCCCACGATTGCCCAGCTAGGGGCAGCGCATACCATTGCAGGTGTAGCTCCTCAGTGCGTATCACCTCCAGCTGCCCAGACCTTTTTCCTTCAAGGGCTGTAAACTCAGGGCTCCTCCCCAGGCCTCGGCACTGGGCCATTTTACCTCTAGGAAAAGTAAGCAACTTCCCCTGAAGGCATGCAGTATTCTGGTGTCCGCTCTTGAACGCTGAACAGCAGGGGCTTGAGAGAGTGATGCAATTTGTACCCTCCTCACAAAAGGCCGAGTGTGCTTCCACTACAATAATCCTCATTTCCCCCAATCCCCTTGCAAAGCTGTGCCTGCCAACTGGCAGCACAACACATAAGCAACAGCCAGTTCTGGGCTTGTGTTGAATTAACTTTTTTTGTAAAGTAGGCTAATAGTTTGGAAACTGTCATTATGCAATTTGTATTCATTTTTAAATGTGGTTATTTATGCTTTGCCTTGATCAATGTCACACTCTCTCCTTCCCAGATGTTAGCACAGCACTATGGGGCAGGGACCCAAGGTGCAATTGGTGTAAATTTAATTTTCAAATGCACCCCATTGATCTGAGTGCCTCCCCATGAGAAGCTCAGATCTTAAGGAGACTGTCTGGATTCCCAACATTTACATGCAAATATTTTTAGACTCTAGGAATACAAAAGACTCTTTCTGAAAGCACACTCTGTTGTGCTTCACAAACAAGGGGACACAAGTGATTGAAGAGGTGGCATACAGGCATGGGCAGCATAATTGATACACCTGGACCCTTCTGAAACACAACCCCCAGACAAAACTAGGATCTCTATGAAAACTGTGGAGTTGGAACACAATTTTCTATTCCAGGCTCAAGAATCTTGGTTCAGGAAATAAATAAGAGGCAGGGTAGAGACCAAGGAAGAGTCTCTGACCAATTCCCTTTGAACAAGAGAGACAAAGAGATGAAGCAGATGTTTGAAGTCAGGAGTAGGAAATCAGGCTGTGGTGACCTAGGGGAGAAAGAAAGCCATGTCTATGGCTGGGAACTGAGCTGTTGCTGTGGTGTGGGGATATAGGTGGTAAGTTGGCACTGGCCACTGTATAGTGTCTCTGGGAGGTAGCCAGTGGGGCTCAAGGAGGTGGCTCTAGCCAGCTGGGCTTTACAGAAAAGAAGACAGGAAAAACAGAACACAGGTTCATATGCAAATCAGTCCCTACTATCTCTTTCCCCAGTCCCAGTCCCCATCATAAGGCAAAGCAATGCAGCTGCCCTTTCTCTTTTCCCTTCATCCTTACCTTCCATTAACTCAAGGGATCATCCCAAGGGGCTTCCCCAGGACTGAAATATTCATGAGGAAAGAGGGAAAGCCAGGATAGAGAGAAGGTCCTACGATGTGATTGTCCCCGGCCAAGATGCTCAGTCCCAGTACCTCCAGAAATACCCAGGATGGTTCTATTTCTTCACTTTAACCAGAAGGAATTTCCAAGCATGTCCAATTAATTTCATGGGCCCGCCTACCATATCAAAACCTCAGTTCCAACAGGGAGTCACACAGAAATACTGCAAGGTACTGAATTGGTTCTTCTGCTGTTTATTTAACATAGAGGCTTAGACTTTAGGGCATCTCCATGGCCCAACCTGTTCTTCCATTAAATGAACATCTATAGTCTTAAAACTCTGCTTGACGGTTCAATCCATTTATTCTAAATAGGAAGCAAGAAGGCTGGTCATCAATTGTGACCCTGGTCAACAGGCAGGACATGAAAAGATAAGAAGGTCATCTTCACAAGTATGAGGTCCCTGTACAAGGGTAACAAGCAAAGCGCAGGCCAGAAATCAAGGTCCATTCACCTCACACTACTCTTTATCATTTTCTCCCTGGGGAACCCTGAGAAGGCCTCAACCGACAGGCAAAATTCAAATGGCATTTTGAATTTCTCTATCCATAGCCCCGCTCCCTGACATTTCAGGGATCTTTGCACAAGTGTGGCTTGTTCTCTCCCATAGCTGATAAGCCTTGTAATATTACATGTCAATGTCTCAATTAAATAGGATCACATTTGCATAGAACATTGGTTCATCAGGATTGTGTATTTATTGCAGACCAAGGTAAACCACCAGGAAAGTCTTTTTTCTTTTAATCCCTTTTCCTTTTTAAGTCTCTTAAAATTATTTTGCTGTGGTTTTCATTGTGTTGTACTTTGTATACCATTTAGAGAAGTCCCAGGGATCAGCATCCATTCGATCCAATTGCCCACTTCTTTTTCAGTTACAGGCCTAGCAAGGAAGTTTGATCTCCAAAATGATGACCCTGAGGCACTGCAACCACACAGCAGACCTCCAGAATATGCCATGCTCATTTCTGACCCACACCTTTCTTAGCTGGTACTGTTCCATCCCCCTTCCTCGTCTAGCTGAATCATTCTGGGCTTGCTTCTGTCATGGCTTTTCCTCCTCCTTTCAACTCTCCTCCTTCCTCTTCCTTCCCTTTCTCAACCTCACCTGCCCAGCTCTTTTCTCCCCTCCCTGAACCCCTATGGGCCTGAAGTGTGCATCATTCATTTGACAGGAACCTTCATAACTTACAGCATCCCACTAAAACCAAACTGTTTTGTGGATGTAATTCTTGTATCCCTTACCTGGGCAGTAAGCACCTGGAATTTCCATCTGGTTCTCCTTGTCTTATTCCCCCATTGCACCTACGATGGTGCTGTACATTTAACAATAATAAATAGTGATAATGGTAAGAGCTAAAATTTGCTAAGGGCTTACAATATGCCAAATACCACGCTACATTTATTATGCATGAATTAATAACTATCACTATTTTGCAGATGAGGAAATTAAGACAAAAGAGATTAAATAACCCACCTGAAATCACACAGCTGATAAGTGGCTATGATAGAATTCAAGCCAAAGACTTTGAATCAAACGTTTAATTTGTTCTCTAGACTGTTTAAATTTGAGAGAAAAATGGACTAATACATATTTTCACAATTTTTTCAACGTAAAGGATAGAAATGGACAAAACATGGGTTTCTTGTTAATTTTCAGTTTATCAGAAAGTGCCATTAAAAAGAATAATCCCCATTTCTTGAGCATTCTGATCTATCAAGGATTTATTTTAACATATCATCATGCAATATTTCTGGAGAAAAACTCAGCATTTAAAATCATTGAGTATCAACCTGAGAATTTTGATCTCATTTGTTCCTCTACCTGAGCCCTTTTCTCTGTTTTAAGCTTTCCTTTTTAAAAGAGAAAGCAATCTCCCCTTTTCTAGGTGAGTAGAGGACAGACTGTGAACACACCATATGGTTGGAATCTGGAAGCTTCGTATTTTCAAAAGAAAGGTAAAACGAGATCATGAATATTGCCAACTCTGCTTGTTTGAATCAAAGTGTGTCTCTTTTGGTGATTTTTGCTTGTTTGTTTTTTGAGACAGTCTCTCCTTGTCACCCAGGCTGGAGTGCAGTGACCCGATCTCAGCTCGCTGCAGCCTCAACCTCCCAGGCTCAAGCAATTCTCTTACCTCAGCCTCCCCAGTAGCTGGGACTATAGGTATGCACCACCACACCCTGCTAAGTTTTGTAGTTTTTGTAGAGAAGGAGTTTTGCCATGCTGCCCAGGCTCATCTCAGACTCCTGGGCTCAAGCGATCTGCCCACCTCCTCCTCTCAAAGTGCTGGAGTTACAAGCATGAGCCACGGTGCCCGGCGGTGATTTTTTTTTCTTAAGTTTATCAGACAATAGCTATGAAAGTAGTTAATGGACTACAGGCACTGGAACTGCAGGCACCCACCATCACACCCAGCTAATTTAAGATGGAAACGTTCATGTTATGTATATTTCACCATAATTTTTTAAACGAAAAAGTAGTTTGTGGAGAGTTTCTTGCAATTCTACACTCCTGTATTCAAAGGAAGTCCTGTTCGTTTATTTTTGAAGAAAACTGTCTTGAGTGTATCAAATGCCATAGTTCTACTTTTTCCCCACCTCCCTAAGGTCACTCTACCTGAAAAGCCCTTATTTATGGAACGAAGTACAGGGCAGGCATTTTCACATACTCTCTCCTATTTTAATGCCTTTTTTTTTTTTTTTTTTTTTTTGAGACAAGGTCTTGCTCTGTCACCCAGGCTGGAGTGCAATGGAGTGATCACGGCTCACTGCAGCCTTGACCTCCCAATTGATCCTCCCACCTCAGCCTCCTGAGTAGCTGGGACTACAGATGCATGCCACCACACCTGGCTAATTTTTGTATTTTTTGTAGAGACAGGGTTTCACCATGTTCCCCAGGCTGGTCTTGAACTCCTGAGCTCAAGCCATCCACCCACCTCGGCCTCTCAAAGTGCTGGGATTATAGGGGTGAGCCACCGCACTGGGCCTTTTCTTTTTTTCTTTTGAGATACTGTGCTGCCTAGGCTGAACTCAAATTCTTGGGCTCAAGCAAGCCTCTTGCCCTCAGCTTCCTGAGTAGCTGGGACTACAAGCGCATGCCACCATGCCCAGCTTTCCATATTTAATAAGTCTGCATTGTTCTTAAATAGCAAATGCCAGCCTAGGCAACATAGTGAGACCCTGTCTCTACAAAAAAATTTAAAATTCACTGGGTGTGGTGACACGCTCATGTAGTCCCAGCTACTTGGGAGGCTGAGGTGGGAGGATCACTTGAGCCTGGGAGGCGAAGGCTTCAGTGAGCCGTGATGACCTCACTGCACTCCAGCCTGGGCGACACAGCAAGACTCTGTCTCAAAAAGAAAAAAAAATAATAATAAACAAATTGTAAAAAAGAAATAGCAAATAAGTAGCACATTTATCTCTGAATGTCTCCACAACAAAAGTTTCGTACCTTAAATGCTGCAAATTATAAACATCATAAACTGGAATTAAGCAATGCAGGGCCAGAGGGCTGTATCTTACTTACATCTGAATTCACTTCTTTTTCCATTTTCTCCCCTTTCTCATAGTAGATGTGAATCTATAGTTGCTCAATTGTATTTGGAATCTGTGACACCACTGTCGATTTGGCTGTGCTTTCAAATCCAGTTTGTTGGCCAAATTTTGGAACCACGTCAATTTCCACCCCTTTCGGATAGTGAAGACGAGCTTCCCCACACTAAGCATTGGCCTCTAGGATGGTCAACCCACAACCTCTTCCTCTGGGGACCCGGTATGCAGCAGAGCACTCAGCTGCTCCTCCCAAGTCTCATGGTGAGCTCTGCATTTGGGGCTGTTCCCATTTCCTCTTTGTTTTTTCACACACACACACATGCATATGTGCACACACACATATGCACACACCGGATCTTTTTTTAATTTAATTTTACTTTATTTTAAGTTCTGGGATACATATGTAGGACGTGCAGGTTTGTTACATAGGTAAACGTGTGCCATGCACACAACAGATCTTTAACTTGAAAATATCCTGGAATGATCATATCGGTTCATTTCCTGCTGTCCTTCTTTTGGTCATTAGAATGCCCCCAACAAGCTCCAGCCACATCATTTCTACCTGTTGTCAGATATAGCTGTCAAGCTGCCCCCAAATGAGGTCATATGAGAAACAATTTTCTATTGATGGCAGAGTTTTTCCAATGAGAAATTCCAATTGGCTAACACAGGAGTTCAGGAAATATTTCCTAAATCTAGTGGCCTAATATCATCAAACTTCTTCCTATAAAAAGCAAGAAGAATTCATTATCAGAGAAGAAAGCCTGCTGAGCCAGGTGTTAGAAAGACCAACAAAGCCAGCAACCCAGCAGGGTGTCTTGGCTCGCGAGTCTGTATTGACTAAGAAGTATTCAGGAAGAAAATTAACTTTTAAAAGACCTTTCAATAACAGATTAGTGATTTAAAACTTTTTTTTAGTTTTGCAATCCTTTTAAACAATTAGTGGCGTAATTGGAAAGGGTCTACAAATTCAAATGGACTACCTATGAATGGGCTCTCCCCACCACTCCCCCTGCCCAATACCATCCTCAGAACCCTGCCAAGGTGCACTGAATGACAGCCATCACCTGCTCTTTGGAGGGTCTCAGATTGTCAAGAGGGGCAATGAATGGAAGTCGAATGCCCCCGTAGCTCATAACACAAATTAATTCCAGAAAAGGGATCAGTGTAGTCACTGTAAATGAAAATAATTCCTTCCTCTGGGCTGGGCTGACATTCCATAGGAGTCCTCCGAAAGCCCGACTCCACTGGTCACCTGCACCTGTCGGCCAGTGGACTCTGGACGCCCCTTACTTCCCATTCAAAAAACAGGCTGCTCTAGGGAAACCCGGCAAGAGGAGCTTCTTACTGCTCGTGGGAGGGGGAGACAGGGTGTTCCCACAGGAACTAAAGTGCTTACCCACCAGACGCATAGACCACCCACTGTTGCAAAATTTGTTTTCATAGGCAATGGAGGTTAAAGTGTACACCCTGGCATCACAAAGGCCAAGCGGTAGGGGTCTCCCCTCAAAATGTTATTAGAAGGTTCCCCCAACCCCCATCCCAAGTCTCATAACCTCTCTGCGTAAATTTAGCTCTTGGATCTCACCCTGTGACTAATTGTTTTTACATATAGGATGTCCATTTTTTGCTATTTATTTATTTACTTGGGTCAGGGTCTTGCTCTGTCACCCAGGTTGGAGTGCAGTGGTGAGAAGACAGCTCACTGCAACTTCTGCCTCCCGGAATCCAGCGTCCTTCTGCCTCAGCTTCCCGAATAGCTAGAACCACAGGTGTGCACCACCATGCTAAACTAGTATTTTTTATTTTTCTTTTGTAGAGACAGTGTCTTGCTATGGTTTTGGACACCTGGCCTCAAGCAATCCTCCTACCTCAGCCTCCCAAAGTGCTGGGGTTACAGGTGTGAGCTACTGCACCAGGCCTATTTTTGCATATTTTATAGTATTCTTCACACTGATTATTTTAATGTTTGCATTCATATATTATAATTTGTTTATATTATTTCATGGTAGATAATGCGCAAACAGATATTTGTTAAATTAATAAACATCTTTGTGTATATATAAAAATATGTATACATACATCTATACATATATAAGGACAGAGAGATTTATGCTTTGAAATTATTTTCTTAGGATAAATTTCTGGGGCTGGAATAGTCAAAATGTATGAAACTCTTCACTGCTCTTGTTACATATTGCCATAGAAAGCTGTGTAGAGCTTTGGTTAAGAACACAGGGTTGGCCAGGCACAGGTGGCTCACACCTGTAATCCCAGCACTTTGGGAGGCCAAGGCAGGCGGGTCATTTGAGGTCAGGAGTTCAAGACCAGCCTGGCCAATATGGTGAAATCCCGTCTCTACTAAAAATACAAAAATTATACGGGTGTGGTGGCGGGCTGAAGAATCTCTTGAACCTGGGAGGCGGAGGTTGCAGTAAGCCGAGATCATGCCGTTGCACTCCAGCTGGGCAACAGAGTGGGACTCTGTCTCAAAAAAACAAAAACAAAAACAAAAACGAACAAACAAAATACAGGGTTTGGACTTCAACAAAGGTTTTTTAGGCTGGTTCTGGCCATACTAGCCGTGTGATGGTGGACTACTTACATCACCTGTCTGAGCTGCAGTTACCTCACTTATAAAATGGGAGAAACAATAGTTCCCTCACACAGAAATGTTATGAAGAACATGGGCGCAGTGTTGGTTACTGTTGTTATGATTATCACTTCCAACACACATATTTCCCCACAGCCTCATGAACATTGGATTTTATCATTCAAAATTTTTTTTTTTTTTTGAAACGGAGTCTCACTGTGTCACCCAAGATGGAGTGCAGTGGCAGCGATCTCGGCTCACTGCAACCTCTGCCTCCCGGGTTCAAGCGATTCTCCTGCCTTAGGCTCCCGAGTAGCTGGGATTACAGACTGTGCCACCACGCCCCGCTAACTTTTGTATTTTTAGTAAAAATAGGGTTTTGCCATGCTGGCCAGACTGGTCTTGAACTGCTGACCTCAAGTAATCTGCCTGCCTTTGCCTCCCAAAGTGGTGGGATTACAGGCATGAGCCACTGCGCCTGGTCGCAGGTGGATGGCTTGAGTACAGGAGTTCAAGATCATCCTATGCAACGTGGCAAAATCTCATCTCTACCAAAAAATACAAAAAATTAGCCAGGTGTGGTGGCACACACTTGTCTGGAGGCTGAGGTGGGAGGATCACCTGAGCCAAGGAGGTGGAGGCTGCAATGAGGCACAATCTCGCCACTGCATGGCAGCCTGGGCAACAGAGTGAGACTGTGTCTCAAAAATAAAAATAAATGTTTTTTGTTGATTAAATAGGTATAAAAACAGCACGTTTTTGTGTTTGTATTTCCTTGTCGCATAATAAGGTTAACATATTTTTCAAGTATTTATTTTTTGTAACTTTTGTTCTGCAAATTGTCTGCTCTTTTACTTTTAAAACATTTTACCTTCAAGGATTTTGTGGTATCCTTTCAAGAGTTCAGTAAATTTTTTTTTTGTTTTGTTTTGTTTTTTGGGGGTTTTCTTTAGATGGACTCTCACTCTGTCGCTCAGGTGGGAGTCCGGTGGAGCGATCTAGGCTCAGTGCAACCTCTGCCTCCCAGGCTCAAGTGATTCTCCTGACTCAGCCTCCAGGGTAGCTGAGATCACAGGCACCCACCACCACGCCCAACTAATTTTTTTTTTAATCTTTTTATTTGAGATGGGGTTTCACCATGTTGGTCAGGCTGGTCTCTAACTCCTGTCCTCAAGTGATCCACCTGCCTCGGCCTCTCAAAGTGCTGGGATTACAGGCGTGAGCCGCCGTGCCAGGCCAAGTTTTAAAATATGTTTAAAATAACTAATACTTATCCGTCACTTATCACACTATTCCCCACATTCTATCGTGGGATAGAATATTTTTTCTTCTCTTTGTGGTCCACATTTTCCTTTTTGAGTTTTGTTTTGTTTTGTTTGCTTGTGTTTGTTTTTACAGCGTGCCACCATACTCGGCTAATTTTTTGTATTTTTAGTAGAGACGGGATTCACTATGTTGGCCAGACTGGTCTCGAACTCCTGACCCCGAGTGATCTGCCTGACTCGGCCTCCCAAAGTGCTGGGATTACAGCTGTGAGCCACGGCACCCAGCCCCTTTCTGGGTTTTTTACTTCTTCAGTCCTTTAAAAACTGTCCTTCTCGAACAGCTGGGTTTATACTTTCTCAAATAATTGAGTTTATGAAGAGCTATCTATTCTATTCTTTAGATTTAATTTTACTTGAATTTTAACTCAGTTAAAATCCCAACTGAGATCTTTTGTGCCCTATAGTAGGAAATAGGTAGTTTTACATTTATTTTTCCACAGTACTATTCAGTTGTTCTCTAGTGCTCACTTACTATTAAATACTTCACTCATTGTGTCATGGTGCATGTTTGACATCTGTTAATGTCATATATGCTCAAAGTTATTTCCAACCTCTTGCTATCATTCTATTGATAAATACTTCACTTTTGAGGCAGTATCACAGTTTTAAGCATTACTGCTTTGTATCTTGTTCTAATATGTGGTGAGATGAATTTGTACTTATTATTCTTTAAATTATTATTTTGTTTTATTGCTTATTTTTCCATTTTAATTAAAGTTGTATTAAAATTAGAAAATTGTTTGGCACAAATTGCCATATTTACAAATATGCTATCTTCTCATTCAAGAGTAGGTAAATAACAAGCTGTTTTACAAATAATACCTAAATCCTAAATATTCTGTCAGTGTTGCTGGAGTCTCACAATTGCCCCTAATCTTTTCTCCCTTTGGTAACAAGGGCCAATTCTCTGCAACATTCAGCAGCTGTGGTAAGTGGAATAATAACCCCAGTCTCCCAAGGACGTCCGTGTCCTAATCCCTGGAACCTGTGAATGTGTTATGTTACGTAGCGAAGGAGAATTAAGGTAGAATATACAATTAAGATTGTTAATCTGTTGTCCTCAAAATAGGGAGAGCCAGACGCAATGGTGTGTACCTGTAATCCCAGCTACTTGGGAGATTGAGGCAGAAGCATCAGGAGGATGCCTTAGGCCCAGGAGTTCAAGGCTAGAGTGAGCTTTGGTCACACCACTGCACTCTAGCCTGGGTGACACAATGAGACTTTACCTGTAAAAAGCAAACAAAGCAAAACAAACAAACAAAAGAGAGAGAGAGAGAGAATGGAGAGCGAGAGATGAGACCTCATCTGTCAGAGAGAGAGAGAGAGAGAGAGAGAGATTCTCTAGGTGGTCCTAATGTAAGCACAAGGGTCCTTAAAAGTAAAAGAGAAAGGAAGAAGAATAGGTGGCTAGGTCAGAGTGATGAGATGTGAAAAATCTAGACTCACAATTGCTAGCTTTGAAGATGGAGGAGGGGGCCAGGAGCCAAGGAATGTGGGCTGGGCTGGAAACAAGTTCTCCCCCAGAGCCTCCATAAGTGAATGGGGTGCCACTGATACCTTTCTACCGCACTTAGGAATAGTGTCTCACTCTGTAACCCAGGCTGGAGTGCAATCGTTCCATCATAGCTCACTGCAGCCTCAAACTCTTGGATTTCAAACTATCCTCCCGCCTCAGCCTCCCAAGTGGCTAGGACTACAGGCATGTCCATCACACCCAACAAATTTTATATTTTTTTGTAGAGGCAGGGTCTCTTTTTGTTGCCCACGCTGGTCTCAAACTCCTGGCCTGAAGGGATCCTCCCACCACAGCCTCCCAAAGTGTTGGGATTACAGGCATGAGCCATCATACCCAGGCTCATATGATAAATAAGTTTATGTTTTAAGCCATGAAATCTATAATATGTTATAGCAGCTACAGGAAACTAATACATTTGCTAAGTAAAAGCTGTGCAAAGGATTCTTCTTCCACTGACCTTGTTCCTCTCTGCCCTTAACCTATCTCTGAGGCTAATGAAAGTTAGCAGGAGGCCAGGTACTCATTCCTCTAATCCCAGCACTTTGGGAGGCCAAGGTGGGAGGATCGCTTGAGCACAGTAGTTCGAGACCAGCCTGGGCAACAGAGAGAGAACCCATCTCTATAAAAAATGTAAAATTAGTTGGGCATGATGGCAGCGCCTGTGGTCCCAGCTACTCAGGAAGCAGGGTGGGAGGATTGCTTGAGCCCAGAGGGTTGAGGCTATAGTGAGCCGTGATCATGTCACTGCACTCCAGCCTTGGTGACAGAGTAAGACTCTGTCTAAAAATTTAAAAAAATTAGTTAACAGACCTGCCATGGCCCCTGCCTCTTCTGGCTCTTGGCTCTTGGAATGTAGGAATCATCTGTCTGGAAATTAATTGCTTCTGCTTGGTACATGCTGTACCACTTTTGTTCAGTCCTGCCTAACCACTTTTGTACTCCTACTTTCCTGCCTAAAATACTTGGGAATCTGTAGGTGCTCAGAGATAGGGGGTAATGGGGGAAACTGGAAATCACACTTCTTTTACTCCCTTACTCCCGCCACATTTATGAAATTTGTACAATTTTCACACCATCCAAGGACTTTCTCAATTATACATCTTTTCCTTCAACTACAGAAAAGGTTTCCCAGAATCACTCGGTACTAGTTTTCAAATGTTTGATAAGATGAAAGGACAAGAGTCCATGCAGCTTGTAGCAGACTGGATTTGGAATTTCCACAGCAAACTTATTGTGCCTTTGAGAATCGAAATCTTTAGAATTAAAACGCTCTTTAATTTCAAAGTATAAAATACATTTTCATTTTATTTCATGTATAAAAATGTAGAGAAACACTGATTATGAGTCAAATATTGCTGGGATAACATGAGATGGGACAAGTTTAAGGGGCTGACCAGAAAGGAGATAAATTTCCTTTGGCTGGGACACATTGGTGGAGGTAGTGCTTTTATAATCTCCCTCCTCCCTTTTTTGGTAGCTTACATTTATTGAGCCTTTACTCTGTGCCAGGAGATGTACTAAATAATTTATATGGGTCTTTTCTTTCTTTCTTTCTTTCTTTCTTTCTTTCTTTCTTTCTTTCTTTCTTTCTTTCTTTCTTTCTTTCCTTCCTTCCTTCCTTCCTTCTTTCTTTCTCTTTCTTTCTTTCTTCCTTCCTTTCCCTTCCTTTCTCTCTTTCTCTCTTTCTTTCTTTCTTTCTTTTTCTCTCTCTCTCTTTCTTAGATGGAGTCTTGCTCTGTTACCCAGGCTGGAGTACAGTGGTGCAACCTCACCTCACTGCAACCTCTGCCTGCTGGGTTCAAGCAATTCTTGTGCCTCAGCCTCCCGTGTAACTGTGACTACAAGTGTGTGCTACCACGCCTGGGTAATTTTTTGTATTTTTAGAGAGACGTTGGCCAGGCTGGTCTTGAACTCCTGACCTCAAGCGACCAGCCCATCCCTGAGGCCAATAAAAGTTAGCTGGGGGCCAAGCACAGTGGCTCATTCTAGCACTTTGGGAGGCCAAGGTGGGAGGATTGCTGTTGGCCAGGCTGCTCTCGAACTCCTGACCTCAAGTGATCTGCCCGTCTCTGCCTCCCAAGGTGCTGGGATTACATCCGTGAGCACCTGGCCCACGGATGATCTTATTTGATCCTCACATTAAGAGTTAGGTACTCTGAATCCCATTTAAAGATGAGGAAGCTGTTACCCACAGTCACAAAGTGACTTAAAGCCAGAATTCAAAGTCAAGTCCGTCTGACTCCAGAGCTCGTGCTTTGTCAAGTGTAATACAGTGGTCACACACTGCGATGCTAGTATTACAATGATCTGGCTGCCAATTCCAGCTTTGCCACCTCCCAGCTGTTTGTTCCTGGGAATATTTTAACCTCCATGTCTTCAGTGCCCTTCTCTGTAAGAGTGGAATCGTAAACAGCAGATGAGAAGAATAAATGATGTAACATATGTAATGTACATAGTACAACGCTCAGCTACAGAGTAAGTGCTCCAGAAATGTTCACCACTATTTCTCCATACTATCTCCTATCATCACATTGTAACCTCTCTTGCCATCTTTCATATGTGGCACGATGGAAAGAGGCCTAATTAGGAGTCAGGTGGTCTAGCTTCTTGTCACAGTTCTTTTACTATCTCTGTAAGTTAAACAAACCACTTAACCCACTGTATCTGTTTTGTCTCACAAAATTTTAAGCACAATACTCTTCCCTATGTATACAAAGTTGTTCTAGGGATCAAGCAAAATCAGACATACTTCAAAAAATCAGAAAAGTATAAAGAGTTAAAGGTATTATACAGACATAAGGAATCATTTCATCCATGACCTTCTAGAGATCAAAGTGTCATGTTCATATTTCTAGTCCCACTCCCCTTTCCCAGACCTACCTTTCCCACTTCTTTTTCCTCAAAGAAATGAAATCAAATGTGGTGAATAACATAGAGAAGACTTAAATAGTTATCAGACTGGATATTTGATAATATTGGCCATGTTTTAACTGTGATAATGATACTGTGATTCTGTTCATTAAAAGGGTCTATCTTTTAGAGAAACATATTAAAATATTTACTGATAAAATAATATGATGTCTGGATTTGCTTCTAAATAACGGGGAGGGGGAAGACAGGGGAGTTGGAGAATTGGTGAAGGTATTAATGAAATAAGATTGGCTATGAATGAGAATTATTGAAAGAGGGTAATGCATGCATGGGGGCTAATCTTACCATTCTTTCAACTTTTATGTATGATTGATTTTCCCATAATAAAACTCTTAAAGCCAGACACAGTGACTCATGCCTGTAATCCCAGCACTTTGGAAGGCCAAGGCGGGCGTATTGCTTAAGCCCAGAAGTTTGAGATCAGCCTGTGAAACGTGGTGAAACCCTCTCTCTACAAAAAATACAAAAATTAGCCAGGCGTGTGGTGTGCACCTGTCGTCCCAGCTTCTTAAGAGGCTGAGGTAAGAGGGATCTCTCGAGCCGGGGAAGTCGAGACTTCAATGAGCCTAGATTGCACCACTGCACTCCAGCCTGGGCGACACAGCAAGACTTTGTCAAAACAAAAACAAACAGACAAACAAACCAACAAAAAAACTACCACCACCACCACAACAAATCCCTTCAAAAAAAAAAACAAGGGTTTTGATGGACACGGTGGCTCACACCTATAATTCCAGCACTTTGGGAGGCAGAGGTGGGCTGATCACCTGAGGTCAGGAGTTCGAGACCAGCCTGGCCAACATAGTGAAACTCCGTCTCTACTAAAAATACAAAATTAGCCAGGCATGGTGGTGCATACCTATAATCCCAGCTACTCGGGAGGCTGAGGCAGGAGAATCACTTGAACCCAAGTGGCAGAGGTTGCAGTGAGTTGAGATTGTGCCATTGCACTCCAGCCTGGGCAACAAGAATGAAACTCCGTCTCAAAATCAATCAATCAATCAATCCATCAATCAAGGGTTTCAAACCCAAATGCCCGCAGAGCCAGTCAGGTAACATAAAAGGGAAGCAGGCTGGGTGCAGTGGCTCACACCTGTAATCCCAGCACTTTGGGAGGCGAAGGCGGGTGGATCACCTGAGGTCAGGAGTTCGACACCAGCCTGGCCAACATAGCGAAACTCTGTCTCTACTAAAAATACAAAAATTAGCTGGGCGTGGTGGCACACGCTTGTAGTCCCAGCTACTCAGGAGGCTGAGGCAGAAGAATGGCTTGAACCCGGGAGGCGGAGGTTGTGGTGAGCCAAGATCTGCCACGGCACTCCAGCCTGGGTGACATAGTGAGACTCCATCTCACACACACACAAAAAAGGTGGTGAACAGCCCCTACTCAACTCCAGCTGACTGTTGTTTTGGATGGGAATGTGGAGCTGGATGCCAGAGTTTTTGGTTTTTCAAGAGAAGCCAGAAGTAAAACATTTTATATGAAATCTTCCAATCTTTAATGTTGGTGGCTAATTCAAATATGTTTTATCAACACTGTACCAGCCAATTAAAACAAGTCTGAAGTCCAGGCGCAGTGGCTCAGGCCTGTAATTCCAGCACTTTGGGAGGCCCAGGAGGGTGGCGGATGACTTGAGGTCAGGAGTTCGAGACCAGCCTGGCCAACATGACAAAACCCTGTCTCTATTAAAAATACAAAAAATAGCTGGGCATGGTGGAGTGCACCTGTAATCTCAGCTACTCAGGAGCTTGAGGCACGAGAATCACTTGAACCTGGGAGGCAGAGGTTGCTGTGAGCCAAGATTGCGCCACTGCACTCCAGCCTGGGCAACAGAGTGAGACTCCATCTCAGTAAGATAAATAAATAAATAAAAATAAAAAATAAAACAAGTCTGAGGACCAGATTCTGCCTGCAATTGCCAATTTGTAATCTCTGCATAAGAGGCTAATTTTAGGCAATGTTCACAACTCCGAAGCAGTCGAATGTCATAGGATGCCCTTCCAAAACCAACAAAACTAGAATACCGTCATTCTGCCTTAATCTTCCTTAGTACAGGTCCTGCTCCTATATATGCTTTTTCTCTACTCTCCACCCCTACCTTTGAGTTCCAATAACTTTATCCTTCACTTGCATTACTTCGTTCCAATCTCAGATTCCTGATAGCCGAGGACAAAAAGTTCACAAGGTTTCAAGATGTGAGGCCTCACCACAGCAAATCAAGATTTAGGCCCCACATGATCTGATCCTTCTTTCTAACACATTTTTCTGCTCTTCTGAATGACGAGAGAAGCTTGGGAGAGTCTTAAAAATCATTATGCCCCAAGGGGCAAAGGAATAGGCTGGGAGGCATAGGGCATCCTAGAGAAGGAGCAGGTGTTGTGTTACCCTCCTGACTGACAGCCCACAGGGCAGGCATTTAGTGTGTGTCTCCTAGTCATGGTGGTGGAGAGAGTGGGTGAGTCTGTTTGAAGCCTTCCACTTTCCCTCATTCACCCCTTCTCCCATGACTACAAGCTTATGAGATATGTGGCTGGGTGATAACTATGCAGGTTTTTTTCTGAGAGGTCAGGGCAGGCTTTCTTGAGAAGTGATGTTTTAAGCAGAGAGAGAAGGATGAGTTGGAGTTAACAATATGGAGAATGGATGAGAAAGCATTTCAGGCAGAGAGGACAGTGTGGGCAACAGCCCCAAGGGAGGAAAGTACTTGGCACATTTGAGGAACTGACAAAAGGCCAGTGTAGCTGCAGAAAGGAGGAGGGTGGTTAGAAATCAGGCTAAGGCAGCAGGCAAGAGCCAGATCATACAAGCCTGGCCAGACCCAAATTGGAGAGCCCAGTGGATTCATGACACTGTTCTGGAGACTCTAGAAGCTATGGACATGGCTCAGACCTAGTCCCTGCCCTCCAGCAGCAGATAGCAAGCAGTGGGATATTAGGCAAATGCCAGTGGTTGCTAAGGAATGTTATTGGAAGGGATTGAGGAGAAAAGTGGTTCATTTTTGAATGGAGGGATTAGGAGAAGCTTCAGGGAAGAGGTGACGGTTACTTAAACCTTGAAGGATAAATGACATTTCAACTAACAGAGAAGGTGGGCAGAATTTCCAGTAGCAGGAGCAGTCTACTCAAAGGAACAGAGGCGAGACCATTTGGAGTATGCTTGGGAGAAAAGAAGAGCAAAGTTGAGGTTGGGAACAGTATTTGGGAAGCGACACTGTCATATAATACAACTTTGTGGTGGCGTGAATCCCTAACTAAGAAGTATGTGTACCATCTAACCTGTTGTAAGTACTGTAAGCTAGAAACAAGATTTCCTAAATGCAACCTTTTTCATTGTGCATCATACTTTAAAATAATACTGGGTTCAACCATACAGATTCCAAAACTCTTTTCTTTTTGCCTTTGAGACAGAGTCTCACTCTGATGCCCAGGCTGGAGTGCAATGTTGCGATAATGGCTCACTGTACCCTCAAGCTCATGGGCTCAAGTGATCCTCTTGCCTCCAGAGCTGCTAGGACTACAGGCCTGCACCACTAGGCCTGGCGAATTTTAAAAATTTTTTGTAAAGATGGGACCAAAATACTTTGTCTCTTCCTATCACAGATGATCTTGATTTACTATTTTCTCATGGAATTGATTTTTATATAATAAAATTATACCCTATTGCCAAAAATTAGAAAATACAGGCCAGGCACTGTGGCTCACACCTATAATCCCAGCAATTTGGGAGACCAAAGCAGGTGGATCACTTGAACCCAGGAGTTTGAGACCAGCCTGGGAAACATGGGAAACCCTGTCTCTACAAAAAATATTTAAAAACTTAGCCGATCATGGTGGCATGTGCCTGTAGTCCTAGCTACTCAGGAGGATGAGGTGGGAGGATTGCTTGAGCCCGGTAGGCAGAGGTTGCAGTGAACTCAGATTGCACCACTGCACTCCAGCCTGGGTGTCAGAATGAGACCCTGTCTCAAAACAAAACAAAACAAAAAGCAAAAAAACCCCAGAAATCCTAATGTAGACTGTAAAAATAGCATGCAATTTGTATTAGTCCATTTTCACACTGCTGATAAAGACATACTCGAGACTGGGCAATTTACAAAAGAAAGAGGTTTAAATGGACTTGTAGTTCCACGTGGCTGGGGAAGCCTCACAATCATGGCAGAAGGCAAGGAGAAGCAAGTCACGTCTTACACGGATGGCAGCAGGCAAAGAGAGAGAGGGGAAGATGTAAAAGTGGAAACCCTGGATAAAACCATTAGATCTCATGAGATTTATTAACTACCAAGAGAACAGTATGGAGAAAACTACCCCCATGATTCAATTATCTCCCACCAGGTACCTCCCACAACATGTGGGAATTATGGGGGTACCATTCAAGATAAGATTTGGGTGGGGACACAGAGTCAAACCATATCACAATCTTACAACTAAGAGATAATTACCGTGAACATTTTGGCGTATATTATTCTGATTTTTTAATCTAAATATATGTTTATATAATTTTAAATAAAAATTAGATCATATTATACATTCTGTTTTATGATATCATTTTCTTCTAATAATACATCAGGAATGTCCTCATTCTGTAACAATAAAAATGCATTTCAGTCATTACAATTTTTAGTATCTTCATAGAGTTCTAGCATATGGGTTGCCACAATTTGTTAAACCAAGACTTTATTGTTGGACATTTCACTCATCCCTAGCTATCTACATCATAATTAACACCGTGATTAACATCCTTGCATTAGATTAAACCATATATAATTGTCATTGTTGAAGGTGAAAAATGGTCAAATATCAGCAATTTCATATTATTCAACTTAATACATACATCTCTATGCCAAACTCTGGTTACTGCATTAGAATAAATTTCTAGAAGGAGAATTGGCCAGATGTGGTGGCTCATGTCTGTAATCTTAGCACTTTGGAAGGCTGAGGCAGGGGGATCATTTGAGCCCAGGAGTCCAAGACCTAACTGGGCAACATAGTGAGACCTGTCTCTACACAAAATATTTAAAAATAGAAGTAGAACTACTGGATAGGAAGGTATGCACATTTCAAAAGCTTGAAACATTTTAGAAGATTCAAAATTGATCTCTATTACCATTTATTTATTTATTTATTTATTTATTTATTTATTTATTTATTTTTGAGACAGAGTCTCTCTCTATTGCCCAGGCTGGGGTGCAGTGGTACAACCTCAGCTCACTGCAAACTCTGCCTCCCAGGATCAAGTGATCCTCCAGTCTCAGCCTCTTGAGTAACTGGAACTACAAGCATGTGCCACCATGCCAGGCTGATTTTTGTATTTTTAGTAGAGATGGAGTTTCACCATGTTGGCCAGGCTAGTCTGCAACTTCTGACCTCAGGTGATCCACCGACCTTGGCCTCCCAAAGTGCTGGGATTACAGGCGTGAGCCACCATACCCGGCCTATTAACTTTTATTTTTAAAGTACTTCTTCTGTTTCACTGAGGTTCCTCATGATACTGTAGAAACATAGATTAGCAAGTATCAGATGTATTCATCTAATGTTTGGGCAATTGTGTTTACCTGTTCAAAAAAGCAATGCGGGAATACACCATAAAATTTGTATGTGTACCACCTAATCCGCCGTAAGTACTACAAGCTAGAAACAAGTTATTACTTTTTTCTACATGGTATCTTCACTGTGTTGTCCAGGCTGGTCTCAAACTCCTGGGCTCAAATGATCCTCCTGCCTCAGCCTCCCAAAGTGCTGGGATTATAGACGTGAGCCATTATGCCCGGCCAATTCCACTTCTAGAAATTTATCCCAGTGCAATAATCAGAGTTTGGCATACAGATGTATGTATTAAGTTGAATAATATGAATAATAAAAAATTGTTTATGTTTTATATAGAAAAATACATGCCCACAAAGAGTTTAAGTCTCATATACTTATTGAAAGAAAAATAAAATCTCACTGCAATCAAAGAGTTTGGGATTCCCTGGGATCTACTCTTACTGTCCAGCAAGGGTATTTACATTTTTTTAATTTGAAGTATCAGATGAAAGTCCCGGTTGAACTACCACAATGAACAGCACTGGAGTTAACCAAGTTGTTTTAAATATTTTGTAGCAGGGCTGGGCGTGGTGACTCATGCCTGTAATCCCAGCTCTTTGGGAGGCTGAGGCAGGCAGATCACTTGAACCCAGGAGTTCAGGGCTGCAGTGAACTAGGATCATGTCACTGCACTCCAGCATGTGTAACAGAGAAAGACCTTCTCTCACTCACTCATTCTATCTATCTATCTATCTATCTATCTATCTATCTATCTATCTATCTGTCTAGATTATATATATATATGAATTACCTGCTACACTCTATGTGTATATATACATAGAGAGAGAGAGAGTAGCAGGAAATTAGATAACTGTTTTATATATATGTATATATATATGTGTGTGTGTGTATATATATATGTATATATGGAGAGAGAGAGAGGCAGGTAATTAGGTAATTTCCACTTGTTTTCATTTCATGAAAGCTTGTATTGCCCTGGAGGATGTATCTTAAGAACATAATCCTAGCTGGGCACAGGGTATACCTGCAATCCCAGCACTTTGGGAGGCCGAGGTGGGTGGATGGCTTGAGTTCAGGAGTTTAAGATCATCCTGGGCAACATGGTGAAACCCAACTTTGTCAAAAATACAAAAAATTAGTCGGGTGTGGTGGCATGCACCTGTAGTCCCAGCTACTCAGGAGGCTGAGGTGGGAGGACTGCAAGAGCCCAGGAGGTGGAGGTTACAGTGAGCCGAGATCACTCCACTGCACTCTAGCCTGGGTGACAGGGTGAGATCCCATCTCAAAAAAAGAAAAGAAAAAAGAAAAAAAAATGATCCTTTTTGAAAATGAAAATTTTAGCCCATTTTAACAAGATGTTGCAGAGAAAATCCAAGTATGGGGAAAAAATTGTCCAAATAAAAAATTTTAAAGAAGCACAATTCTTGATGCGATCTTTATAAGGAAAGAAAAACAATTGTAGTTATTTAAGTGTTGTTTTCAGGTATCCATATTGAATATTTCAATACAGCAGCAGTAATGGCTAGTTGTTGTGTGGTCTTTGAATGAGGCCTAGAACATGAATAGGAAGAAAAAATGAAAATATTAGCATGGTGTTGTAGGTTAAATTATTGGCATCAATTCTTCACCTCACCTTGTGTCCATGTATTTTGCCAAGTAGCTTTGCTGTTCCTCCTAGTAAAGGCCAAATGCACTTCCCACTTCTTGACTTTGGGCTCTGCCATGTGACTTACTTTGTTCATTGGAATATAAGTAGAAGTGACAGTATGCTAATTTCAAGACCAGACTTTAAGAGGCAGTACATGTTTCTCTATGTATGTATGTATGTATGTATGTATGTATGTATGTATATTTTATTGAGATATTCACATAACATGTAATTCACCCATGTAAAGTATATAATTCAGTGGTTTTCAGTAGAGTCATATAATGATCACCACAATCAATTTTATTTTCAATATCCCAAAGAGAACACCCTCATGCTTATTAGAAGCCACTTCCCATTCTCTCCAACTCCCCTCTCTGGTCTCTGTTAACCAGGAGTCTACTTTCTGTCTCTATGGATTTGCCTATTCTGGACATTTCATATAAAAGGAATCATACAATACATGATTCTTATGACTGGCCTCTTAACACCTGGCATAGTACATTCAAGTTTCGTCCATGTTGTAGCATGAATCAGTACTTAATTCCTTTTGTGGCTAAATAATATCCTGTTAAAATATGGATACTTCACATTTTATTTATCCATTTTTCAGTTGATGAATATTTGGGTTGTTTCTATATCTCCATGGCTATCATGAATAATGCTACTTAAACATTTGTGTACGGGCTTTTTGTGGATATATGTTTTCAGATCTCTTGAGTATATGTCTAGGAGTGGAGTTCTTGGGTCATATGATAACTCTATGTTTAGCCATTTGAAGAACTTGTCAAACAGTTTTCTAAAGTGGTTGTATTATTTTACATTCCCGCAGCAGTATATGATTTCTTCACATCCTCACCAACAATTGGTACTATCTAACTTTTTGATTATAGCCATCCTAGTGTGTGTGCAGTGGTATCTCATTGTGGTTTTGATTTCATTTCTGTAATAACTAGTGATGTTGAACAATTTTTCATGTCCTTATTGATGATTTGTATATTGTCTTTTGACAAATGTCTAAAGAGATCCTTTGTTCACTTATCTCTGTGTCTCTGCCATGGCCAGAAGGGCTTTCCCTGGGTAGCCAGAGCACCTTTGTCCTGTGCCCCAGAATGAACACACCTAGAGCAGATCAGAACTAACCAGCAGTGGTGAATCAACCCCAGTCAGATCCATAGCTTGAAGCATAGCTGCCCGGCCAAGCTGCCTTGACCAGCCAACACTTAATTAATATATAATAAATTAGGCCTGGCAGGGTGGCTCACTTTTTTAATCCCAGCACTTTGCGTGGCTGAGGCAGGAGGATGGCTTGGACCTAAGAGTTTAAGACAAGCCTGGGCAACATAGTGAGATCCTCATCTATAAAAGCAATTATAAAAAATAGCCAGGGATGGTGGTGTACTTTCAGTTACTTAGGAGGCTGAAATGGGAGGATCGCTTGAGCCCTGGGAAGTCAAGGCAGTAGTAAGCCATGACTGCACCACTGTACTCCAGCCTGGGTGACAGAGTGAGACCCTGTCTTCCCCCCTCCCTCCCCCCAAAAAAAGAGAAAGAAATAAGCATATCACTGTGTCTCACTGAGATTTTGTGCTTGGTTGTTACTCTGTAATACTTGACTGATAGTGAATAAAAGAAAAATAGGTGATATACTAATTACATGTGACAACATCTGTCTAGAAATGCTGATAGCAATTCTTTGCTTCCTAACTCCCCTCCAACTCTCTCCACCAAAATAAAACAGGTTCACATCCTCCATCTTTAGGACATCGCTGACAGTTCCTTGGGTACCTTTTGAATCATCTCATCCACATTATTACTACCTTGCTAGCATTTCCTTTTAAGAATTTCCTGACTAATAAAATTAATTCTATAACAGAGAATTTTAAGTCACCTGAATATACAACACCAGTGTTCTTTTTATTATCCTTTACTATTAATACTTTATTATATTTTCTTTCTGCCCATCTACCACACCAAAAAGAAAAGAAAAAACCTTAAATGAAAAAAATGGAACTTCCTTATTCCCTCTTTACTACTAAGTGTTCTGGAATGTTTCTACCAACCAAGAAAGATGCAAACAATTAATAATTTGAAAGTGATTTTTTTATAGTCAGATAATTCTGGGTATTTATAGCAATTTCTTGTCAAATATGCATTGAGTAAAGAGACCCCAGAAGAGAGATGGAAAAGAATACGTCAAGCAAGCCAAAAAATTAAAATATAAGTTCACCAACAGATTCTCTTTCAGTGGGAAGAGCTACTCTAAAATCCTCTCCACTGCTAGCTTTACTGCTAGCCTAAAATTAAGGCCCAAATAACCATGAAAAATAAGAGACATGAAATAGAGTGAGTGAACAGGCATCAACTGCTATACAGCAGGACACTTACTACATAATCAAAATAAACTTTCCAAGAGCATCTAGTTTGGTCTGTCTGTCACTTAATCCCCTCTTTGGCTAAATAGAACTGGATGTCACCTATGAACCCAGGTTAACGTAAGAAATAAATTGCAATGTTATCTCCATAGATACTCAGATGGTAAATGGAAATGGTACTTAGAATTTAGTAAGAGAGTTAAAAGTAATATACTGAAAAATAATAAAACTATCTAACAGAAAACGGGGCATGATTTGTTAACTCTTTAGAGTTAACAAAATGGAAATATAATACACACATATTATAAGATACAAGTATATAGTGAATAATTGCTTAAAGCTTTTATGTTTTTATATTGCCCCCAAAACATACTAGCTTTTCAGTCTCTATTAATACAAAGAATGTTACTTCTAAAAGAGAAATCAACAACAAAATGAGCAAAAAACATCTAACTTTTGAGATGATCTCAACAAATAATGTAGAATCAAACCTAGGCCATTATCTCTGGCTAAGAATAACTGGTGCAAACTCTTGGAATCTTCCATGAGTTGCTAAAGCACAAAGTTTAAGCACTCAAAAATAAATGGAATTACTAAATTAACAGAAAGAAAAAGAAAAAAAACATCTGATCATCTGAAGAGATGCAGAAAAAGGTGTTTGACAAAATCCAACCTCCATTCCTGATTAAAAGAAAAAAAGTTCTTAGCAACTGAATAATTGATGGGACTTTCCTTAATCTGTTAAAGGATGACTCTGAAAAATCTGCAGTTAACATCATGATGGTAACAGACTGAACGTTCTCCCTGTAACAACAGCCTCAGGCAAGGAGGAAGTTGAGGTAGTTGAAGCTAGAGTCTCAATTTTCTCTTTGAAGGCGGTAACATTCTCTGCCTATGCCCAGTCTTCAGTCTGTCACTCTGATATTGTTCATAGATATTGCAGATCTAAGAAGGAAAAGAAAGCTAAGCACTTAACTTTGAACAAGTAATGTACAAACCAATCATTTATTAGAATTGTTTGAATTCACTAAGCAACACTGTGCCAAGCACTACACATGACATGAGGTACACCTCAAAGTCTTAAATTGTGAAGCAGTAGTTCTCAAACTTTGATATGCATTCAATCACCTGGGAGCTTAATAAAATGCATGTGCCTAGGCCCTACTCCTAAAGAATCTAATTCAATGTATCTGGAGCAGAACATGGGAATCAGAGAATCAATGTTTCAAAAAAGCGCCATTCAATCCCTGATACCGATGCAGGTGGTTCCTAGACCCTGTTTGGAGAAATACTGGAGTAAGGGCTCCATCACAACTGTGACAATCACAACTATGGCAACCTAATTTTGGTAGAAGGGTATTGGATGACAAGCTGTTTCCCAGTGCTCAAGCTGCCAAATTATCTGTTGAAATCGTTACAGGCCACAGAGACACTCTTCTTCACGCTTTCTCTACCCTGCCTCCATGATACAATCTGATTCAAGGCTTCTACCCTTTTCTCTAACTGCCCGTAGGGCAATTTTGACAAGGACTGGCTCTATATTGACATATGTGGAATTGCCAGAGGAAGGGGCATTTTGTGGTCCACTCTGCTGAAATCATATTTGTTTAATCTTCTCCACCTTCTTGGCCTGTTCCTTCTCTGCTTGACCTCTGAGGGAGTCTGACAGAGCTGTGCCTACCGTGGGGATCATTTCCCTTTTTCAGCAGAGCTGTATATGTAGAAAACCATGTGTCACGTGAACCTGAAAAACCCAATCCTTCAAGATGCATCCCAAGTGGCTAATTAGGCCTAAATTTAAAATAGAGCCAAGTGGCCATTTGCTGACTAGAGGTCACACATTTACTCTGAGTTTCTCCAAAAACTCGCCTCTGTTTAACTTTGGCACTTCCAGAACCAACCAATGAGAGCTCACCTGAACCAACCAATCAGAACTCACCTGCCTTGACTAATCAGGGCTCAGCCAATTGGAACTAAGAGAGTTTGAATCCTTTATTTGCATAAATGGGCGTGATTAGGAACCTAGGTGGGAACTTATGCTATAAAACTTGAACCCTCCTTTTGTTCTTTGGAATGGATTTTCATTTTACACCTAAGGCTGCATCTCCCTGGCTTGCAAACTGTTCACTGCAAGAGAGTCTCTTTCCTCCAAATTCCTTTTCTTAGAACTTTTGTTCACACACAAATATATGTGTATTTAGAACCATTTACATCAAAACTGATGGTATGCAGTGAAAAGATATACTTGTAAACTGGCCAAAATTACAACTGTGTCTGTCCATATTGGTTTGCTTTGTAAACTCAAAGTGCAGTTGAAAGAGCACCATGATGTCTGACAAGCTCTGAAAAGCGGCACTTGCTGTAATTTAAATGGAGCACTATCATGGTTTATGGATTTTTTCTGTTTAGATTCAGTAAGAAGCAAAGGCCTGAAAGTTTTAAGCTGATGCTTATCACTTTTTTTCCCATAACTCCTTGTGGTTATGTATTTTTTTTTTTACTTTGTATCTTAGTCATTGAAGTTTCTTGGGCAGCAAAGTATCTTTAGTGATCTTTAAATATTTTACATGTTCTCCCTGCCCACTCCCACTTCACCAAATTTTCACCTATAAATTGGTTGCAATAGAACATTTTGTTTGGAGACAATTGATCACAGGCACAAGAAGGGAAATGCAGCTAACAAAGACACATCTTGAGAACAAAATAGGGTTGGTATGTAATTTCAGATGGCAAGTTTATTATGCCTTACTGACATCTACTCCTATCAACACAGGTTTTAGAATAGTGGCCTCATGCTGGGGTTGGGAGACACTTATGGATCATCTACTGCTATCTCCCCTTTTCAAGATGGGCAAATTTAGGCCAAAGAGGGAAGTGATGTCCCCAGCTCCCAGAGAGTCAAGCTTTGCCTTCCTTCTTTACTCCCTTTCCCCCTCCCTCTATCCTTCACATGCCTTGGGGCTAGCCTGTAGTTTAAGGTTAACCATGTTATGTCTAGAACCCAGAAGACTGGGCTAGGTGCGGTGGCTCATGCCTGTAATCCTAGCACTTCGGGAGGCTGAGGCGGGTGGATCACCTGAGGTCAGGAGTTCGAGACCAGCCTGCCCAACATGGTGAAATCCCATCTCTACTAAAAATGCAAAAAATTAGCCGGGCGTGGTGCTGGATGTCTGTAATCCCAGCTACTTGGGAGCCTGAGGCAGGAGAATCATTTGAACCCAGGAGACAGAGGTTACAGTGAACCCAGATTGTGCCACTGCCCTCCAGCCTGGGCAACAAGAGCCAAACCCTGTCTCAAAAAAAGAACCGAAAGAACCCAGAAGACCCTGACCCTCTTGACCTGCTTTGTCAGTCTCCAAATCTGTGGAAACACCACTCTTTGCATTTACTGAATCGTACCTGAGTTCCTCTCTGGGGCCTGCCCAATCTACTGCCAAATCTAGTGATTCTTCTTTGGCAGGACTTTCCAAATCACTCCATGCCTTCCTAATTTCTGCAGCCAACAGTCAAATTCAGGCACTCATTTCCTCTCCTCTGAGTTATTGGTACAGCTTTCTAACTATTCCCTACCACCAGTTTCTTTGTCCCCAGTCCCATCTCCACTACCACCCACCATAGAGCTGGAAGACTAACATCCCTAAAGTCAAGTCATCTTATGACTCTCTTGCTTGAAACCTGTCAATGGCTCCCTATAATGGAAAACAAAAGTCCAAACTCCTTGATCTGGCATTCACAGCCTGCTAGGAATTGGTCCTCACTTATTTATACAGCCTCATCTTCAACTATTCTTGATGTATCATATGCCCCAAACTTGACTTCTAGCATATTTCCAAGTGTACCCCATATTCTCACCTTCGCGATTAATCTAATACTCAGCTTAAAGATTCCCCTGCCACATAACATATTAGAAATTCTCTCTCCTTCCTCCTTCTTAGCACTTAATTATAATTTTGGAGAGAAATATTTGATTCTTACATTCTTCCTACTCAGACTGTAAGTTTCTTGCCAGCATGAATAATCTGCTTAATCTCTGATTCAAGCAAAAGTCATGGTGACCATGCTGCGACTGGAGCAGTTGTGCAATGGAAAAATAATGCGAGTCAGATATGTAATTTTAAGTTTTCTAATAGCCTCATTTTAAAAATAAAAGATTCATGGAAAATTAAATGTAGTCCTTATTTTGACTTATATTAAACTATCATCTCGACATGTAATAATATTAAAATATTATTGAGATATTTTATATTCTTTTTTATATTCTATTTAATATTCTTTTTATATAGAATATTTTATATTCTATTTTATATTCTTTGAAACCAGGTGTATTTTTCAAGTGGACAGCACATATTAACTTGGACTAGCCAAATTTCAAGTGCTCGATAACCCCATGTGGCTGGTGGCTACCACATTAGACAGTGAAGATCGGGAGTCTTTCTGCCAGGGCTCAAATCCTAGCTCTGTAACTTACAGCTGTGTGATCTGGACTAATTGCTTAACCCCTCTGTGCCTTATCGTGAATATCTTTAAAATGGCAACAATAATAGTACTTACCTCATAGGGTTACAGTGAAGATTAAATGAGAAAATGTGGCCATGTGCAGTGGCTCACACCTGTAATCTCAACATTTTGGGAGGCCTGGACAAGAAGATCGCTTGAGCCCAGGAGTTTGAGACCAGCCTGGGCAACATAGGGACACTCTGTCTCTACAAAAATTTTAAAAATTAGCTGGGTGTGGTGGCACACGCCTGTAGTCCCAGCTATTCAGGTGGCTGAGGTGGGAGGATCACTTGAGCCTGGAGTTCAAGGCTGCAGTGAGCAGTGATGCACTCCATCACGACAGAGGGATGACACTTGCCAAAAAAAAAAAGAAAAGAAAAAGATGGTGGAGAGAGGGAAGAGAGAGAAAATGGGAGCTGAGAGCTTTGCATGTGGTTAGCATACAAGAAATTGTAGCCACTATTTTTAATATCATTATTTTTGAAGGTACCAAAAGGTCTAGAGACATCTATGGTTGGCAACTACTGCATGTTTATTGAATTGAAATGAATTCTGCTGAGTTCCCCAAATCATGGAGGGATTAAAGTGATATTTATGAAAAATTAGCCTAAAAGTGTGAGGCTTATTAAAGTACAAAATCACAATAAAATATATGTGTCTTTTCAATGTACTGAATTTCCTTTGCAGCCTCTCAGGTTCTCTCCATGTCTCTGTGGTCCCAGGAGAAAGGATTTGCTACCACTCAGATCACTGGTTCTCAACCTTGACTGCATATTGGAATCATCTGGGAAGTCTTTAAAGCTACTGCTGCCCAGATCTACTCCCTCACCATTCTGATTTAATTGGTCTTGATGAGACTGGGACATTGTTAGTTTTTTTGTTTTGTTTTGTTTTTTGAGACAGAGTCTCACTCACTCTGTCGCCCAGGCTAGGGTGCAGTGGCACAATCTTGGCTCACTGCCTCCACCTCCCGGGTTTAAGCTATTCTCCTGCTTCAGCCTCCTGAGTAGCCGAGACTACAGGCATGCACCACCACACCCGGCTAATTTTTGTATTTTTTGGTAGAGACGGGATTTCATCACGTTGGCCAGGGTAGTCTCGAACTCATGACCTCCAGTGATCCACCCACCTAGGCCTCCCAAAGTGCTGGGATTACAGGTGTGAGCCACCACGCCCAGCCGGACATTGTTAGTTTTAAAAGCTCCCCAGACAATTTCTCTCTCTCTCTCTCTCTCTCTCTCTCTCTCTCTCTCTGTCTCTCTGTCTCTCTCTCTTTCTCCTCCCCCTACTGGTATTTTTAATTGATGTATAATACTTGTACATGTTTATAGGGTGCAGTATGATATTTTCATACATGTATATAATGTATAATGATCAAGTCAGGCTAATTAGCATATCCATCACCTCAAACATTTATTATTTCTTTGTGTTGGGAGCATTCAAAGTCCACTCTGCAGCTATTTGAAAATATAGGAAAATATATAAAATAAAATATAAGTTGTTTTAAATTATAGTTGAACTACAGTGCTATAGGACACTAGAATGTATTCCTCTTATCTAGCTGTAATTTTGTATCTGTTAACCAACCTCTTATCCCCCTTTCCCCGCTACCTTTCCCAGCATTCAGTGACAACTACTCTACTCTCTGCTTCTATGATATCAACTTCTTAAACTTCCACATATGAGTGATGACATGTGGTATTTATTTTTCAGTGCCTAGCTTATTTCACTTAACATAATGGCCTCCAGTTCCATCTATGTTGCTGCAAATGACATGATTTTATTCTATTTTATGAATGAGTAGTATTCTATTGTGTATTTATACCATATTTTCTTCCCTTAGTCAAGATTACATTTCTTGGCTATTGTGAATAATGCTGCAATAAACATGGGGGTGCAGATATCTCTTTGACATACCGATTTCCTCTCCTTTGGACACATACCCAGTAGTGGGATTGCTGGATCATACGATATTTCTATTTTTAGTTTTCTGAGGAATATTCATACTGTTTTCTACAATGGTTGCACTAATTTCCATTCCCACCAACAGTGTATAAGAATTTCCCTTTCTCAGGCTGGGCATGGTGGCTCATGCCTGTAATACTGGTACTTTGGGAGGCCAAGATTGGGGGATCACTTGAGGCCAGGAATTTGAGACCAGCCTGGCCAACATGGCGAAACCTCATTTCTACTGAAAATACAAAAATTTGCCAGGTGTGGTGGTACGCACCTGTAGTCCTAGCTACTCGGGAGGCTGAGGCAGGAGAATCGCTTGAACCAGGAGGTGGAGATTGCAGTGAGCCAATATCTCGCCATTGCACTCCGGCCTGGGCAACACAGTGAGACTCCGTCTCAAAAAAAAAAAAAAGAAAGAAAGGAAAAAAAAGGAATCTCCCTTTCTCTGTGTACATGCCAGCATTTGTTATTTTTGTCTATTTTTGTGTTTTTAAAAATAACTTTATTGTAGATTCGGGGGTACATATGCAGGTTCGGTACCTGGGTATATTACATGATGCTGAGATTTGGGGTGTGAATAATCCCGAAACCCAGGTAGTGAACATAGTACCCACAGTTAGTTTTTCAACCCTGTATCCCTCTCTCCTCCTTCTACTAGTCCCCAGTGTCTATTGTTGCCATCTTTTTGTCCATGATTACCCAATGTTTAGCTCCCATTTATACGTGAGGACACTTGGTATTTGGTTTTCTGTTCTTGCATTAATTCACTTAGGTCATTCTAACTGGAATGAGGTATCTAATTATGGTTTTGATTTACATTTCCCTGATGAATACGGATGTCGAGCATTTTTTTCATTTGTCTGTTGGCCATTTGTATGTCTTCAGAGATGTCTGTTCAGCTCACTTGCCCATTTTAATTGAATTATTTTTTTGCTATTGAGTTCATTGTATATTCTGATTATCAATCCCCTGTTGGCTGCATAGTTTGCAAATATTTCCTCCTATTATGCAGGTTGTCACTGTCACTTCACTCTGTTGATTGTTTCCTTTGCTGTGCAGAGCTTTTTAGTTTGGTATAGCTCTATTTGTCTGTCTGCTTTTGTTGCCTGTGCTTTTTTTTTTTTTTTTTTAAATGGAGTTTTGCTCTTGTTGCCCAGGCTGGAGTGCAATGGTGCGATCTCAGCTCACTGCAACCTCCACCTCCCAGGTTCAAGCGATTCTCCTGCCTCAGCCTCCCGAGTAACTGAGATTACAGGCACATGCCACCACGCCCAGCTAATTTTTGTATTTTTGGTAGAGACGGGGTTTCACCATGTTGGCCAGCTGGTCTCAAACTCCTGATCTCAAGTGATCTGCCCGCCTCAGCCTCCCAAAATGTTGGGATTACAGGTGTGAGCCACCGCACCCAGCCTAGGACCATCTTGTTTCTGGGAAGTGGGTGCCCCTGTAAAGTGCTCTATGGATATGACTGTGCTTCCATGAATCCAGCTGGACCTTGGCAAGGCCACAAGGTTTACTTAGCCAATCCAATGGAAGTGGCTGGTGGCTGGCCAGATCTATCTGGTGGCCTTAGAGGTTTTCCCTTCTCTCTGTGGATATTAAGCAAACTTAGTGTGATCAATGACAGTGTTTGGATGAGAAATATATATTTTTAAAATCATGAATGGTTTTGCCTACAGGAAGAATAATTACATTGTAACCTGAAAAGCAAGGTAATAGGCAGCCATCCTTATGTGTTCAACAAGAATCTACAAAGTGCCTGTTTTGTATGCAGTGCTGTGTTCTGTGCTGTCTCTTTGCCCTAGCAGGTCCCTTTGCCAGGAATGGATGGCTGCCTCCTAATCTTGTCTTTCAAATCAAAGCTTAAATTTTCCCTCCTCAGTATTCCCGAATCTTAAGTGACCCACTCTCCATCACATTATCTGATTTTATCTTCTGCATAGTGCTTTTGAGTATCTGAAATTATCGTATTTGTTTTATTTTTGTCTCACTCTTTTCCTCCCTCCCTCGCCCTCTCTTCTGCACTCCCTAGAATGGAAGCTCCAGGAAAGAAAACTGGTCTTATCTGCCTTGCTCATTTCTATATCCCAACGAGTAGCCACTCAATAAATATTTATTGAATAAATGAATGAGACACTTGGAAGACAGGAATCTCCAGTCAGGTCTTAAAACGACATAGCCATGGGTCAGAAGAGAAATCAGCTTTCCAGATAAGGAGAATAGGGTAGAAGACTTAATGACCTCCGTTTTCTGAGGGCCTGAGGGGAGCAGCCAGTGCATAGCCCAGGGGTTAGGTTAGGGAGCAATAAGTGCTGTCATCAGAGGCACAGTTCCCATGGAGGGGACTGTAAAGCATGGAAAACCACAGATGCTAAGATGAGGATGTACATGATCCAAAAAGTAGTTAAAAAAAATCAAGGGGGCCTGGTGTGGTGGCTCATGCCTGTAATCCCAGTACTTTGGGAGGCCAAAGTGGGTGAGTCACTTGAGGTCAGGAGTTCAAGACCAGCCTGGCCAACATGATGAAACCCCATCTCCACTAAAAATAAAATAAAATAAAAAGGTGGGTGTGGTGGCGGGTGCCTGTGGTCCCAGCTACTAGGGAGACTGAGGCAGGAGAATCGCTTGAACCTGGGAGGCGGAGGTTGCAGTGAGCCGAGATTGTGCCACTGCTGCACTCCAGCCTGGGAGACAAGAGACAGACTTCGGAAAACAAAACAAAACAAACAAACAAACAAAAAAAACAGAGAGAGAAACAATGGTTTATTGAGTAGGAAAATAATGAGAAAAACTGTATTTAGAGTTTATCCTAAAAGAGTAACAAGAGTAAAATCCATTCATGTTCCTGAAGCATACTTGTTCCTCAAGTAAAACCTTGGAGAACACAACATAAAACAGTTAAGTGCCTTACCCCTTTCATTCTTCTCTTTCCCCTTCTGTAAAGCAGGAACAGAAACACCATTAACAATAATTATATGCTAACAGTTCTATTGTGAGGCACTAATTCATACAACATCATTATGAGGTAGGTGGTATTATTAGCTCTATTTTGCAGATCAAGCAACAGAGCCTCAGGGAGGAGGTTACATAAATCAAACCCAAATCTAGTCCAGAGTTTTATTAACCACCATCTATAACATGGAAGTTTCAAAGATAAAATCCCACTTGTAAATTTATTGGGAGAAGATGTCACCTTAAAAGAGACAAAGTACATAATGTTAGAATAGGAGATTTCTGGACACTAAAACCTGAGATGAAAACACTGTAGTTGTGCTCTGCTCTGACAGAAGGCAACCTAAGTGTATATGCAGCCCTGTGATGTGGTGTTAAGAGTGAAGGCTTTGAAAATGAGATCAACCTGAATTTGAGTCATGGCTCAACTAGTTTCTCGGAGTGTGATCTCGAACCTCTCTGAGCCTCAGCTGCCTCATCTATAAAATGAAGATGATACTAATACTGAGGTCATTAAGATATAGTGAAGATTAAATAAGCTAACATATGTAATCTGCCACTGTAGAGAACAGAATCAACAGCTTTACAATCAGACAAATCTAGATAAAATCCTAGCTCAACAGTTCAGTAGCCATGTGACCTTGGGCAGGATGCTTTACCTTTCTGAGTACTGATTTCCTTATATGTAAAATGATAAAAATAACACTCACAACTCATTCTTCCAACAAACATATATATAAAATATATGTAAAAATACATAATACACATGTAAAAAATATATATATATATAATATATATATATATAATTTAGAGACAGGATCTCTGTCACTCAGGCTGGGATGCAGCCTGATCATAGGTTACTGCAGCCTCGAACTCTTGGACTCAAGTGATCCTGCCACCTCAGTCACCCGAAGTGCTGGGATTATAGGCATAAGCCACTGCACCTGGCCCAACAAATATTTTTTCTGAGATCCTAGGCAAAAATACCTTCTAAATGCCTCTGTTGCTTTTCTAGGTTTTTGTTCACAACATTTGGTTTTCTCTTGTACGTGGTTAATTTTGAGTGAGTGATGAACACTATATATGAACAATGCAAAAGATCATTTGAGGCCTAGAATGAAAGTGCCCTGCTCAGAGAGCATTTTTGCAAGTGACTAGAGTCCCTAGCAATCTGAAATTATCTTGATCCATTTCAATGACTGAGATTATCAGAAACTGGTCTTTAAATCCTGCAAGGGTCAATCTATTTCTGGTTTCCCATTATTCCTAGAGTTACAGCGTTTTGAAGTCCCAACCAAGAGTTGACTGGGGGGTGGAGTTGCCAGGCCCTACTGTCCTTGCTGAGCTCTGGACTGCAGATTTTGTACTCCCTTTCCCCTTGAAGCTATCATAGTACTGCTTGAATTCTCAGTCATTTAGATGTTTCTTCTGGAATCAAGAGAGGCCTTAGAGGAAAAGTTGTCCAAATGCCAGACTCACTTCTATGAGTTTCTGCCTTTTCTTAGACTTTTGAATCTCGATCCCCACGATTCTTCATTGCTTTGATACACTTACACACACACACACACACACACACACACACACACACAATTTTCATAATTGTCTTCAATGAGAGGGTTGCCTAAATCCCTAGTCCACCAATACCAGAGTGGAGATGTTGCTAGAAACGTTTTTAAAATATTACCTCCTGTAATACTCACAAATGTGCTCAGCATCACACAGGAGAAAAGTGGAAGAGACAGCTATGGTAGCCCATTCTTTCTGATTCCAAAGTCTAAGTAAAAAAACAAACAAGGGCGATGTAGCAGCCTGCATGGTGTGCGGCTATAACTGGCGAATTAGTTTTTATTAGTTTCATTCCATCTCTAACATTTAATGCTAATTTAAGTATTAGAGGAAAAGGAAAAAAACTCTATAAGTGAGTTATGTGTTTGAGAAAGAAACACCTCAGAGAAGGGTGACTAACATATATAAATCTCAGCAAAAATAAGTCGTGGTAACTGACTTCTATACAGTGAAGAATGCCTCTATTCCCCCCTTGCCATCCTCATTGCCATTTCCTTAGTTGAGACCCTAATCATCTCTCTTCTGGATCTGTCTCTGTAAGTTCTCTTCTGCAAAAGAAAGTAACAATGCTCAATCTTCTTCAAATGATAATGGGGTCACCACTCTACTTAAAAGCCTTCAAAAAGACTCTAGGATTCCCCTTGACTTCACAGCCTCCTCCAGCTACCACCTTATTTCTTTGCTCCTTGTCACAGTAAAGTTTCTCAACAGAGTTGTCTCTGTACTGGCTATCTTCACTTCCTTGCTTCTCATTCTCTCTTAAACCCACCACATTCTGGCCTCTGTCCCTCAGCATTCCACAAAAACTTCTTTTTTTTTTTTTTTAAAGTTTGAGGTCACCACAATCTTCATATTGTCAAACGCAGTGGACCCTTTTCATTCTCATCTTATTCTCAGTAGCATTCCACACTCCCTCTCTCTAGAAACACTAGCCTGGACTTTTTCTGACTTCTCCTCCTCTCTCCAACATCTGAAATTTGGTGTCTCAAGTCTTGGTTGTGAGAAACACTTCTCCATCTGCGTTCTCTCCTTATATGATCCCATCCTGTCCTACCTTGAAATACTACCTATATGCCGTTTCCCAAATTTACATCTTCAACCAGATCATTTCTCAGCTTCAGTCTCCTATGTCTGATGATCTGTTTGATATTTCCACTGGCATACCTCAAATTCAACATGTCAAAAATGAATCTTTGATTCCCACAATGCCCAATTTCTCTTACAGTTTTCCTCATCTCAGAAGATGTCATCTTTCCATTTCTACCATCATCCTAGTCCAAACTATCATCATTTCTTGCTTAGACTATACCAATGGCTTCCTAACGGTTCTCCCTGCTTTTATCTTTGCCTTCCTATAATACTTTCTCCATAGAGCAGTCATAATAAACCCGAAAGCCTCAATCAGAACATAGAACTACCCTTCTTAAATACTTCCTTCTATACACACAAAGGGCTTACATGTAGTAGAAGGAATAAAAATTATAAGATAGCCCTAGCATTGTTAAGGATTTGTGCATACGTCTTACTCTTCCTAACAAATGTATAGCTTCATAGATTCCACAGTGCCTTACACATTAGGAATCTGCAAACTTTTTCTGTAAAGGGTGGTATTTTAGGCTTTGAAGGCCATATTGTCTCTGTCACAACTACTTAACTTTGTTATTGTAGCACAAAAACAGCCATGGACAATAAATGAAGAGGCATGGATGTGTTCCTACAAAACTTTATTTACAATAACATGCAGCAGGCTGGATTTGGCTCACAGGTCATAATTTGTCAAGCCCTGTTCTAAGTGTCCCGAGTCTTGTGTGATTATATCAAAGAAAAATGGCTACTATGGCAGACATGAAGGTGCACCATTCAGATCTCCCTTCAAGGGAGAAACTAGTCAAGGAGTGCAATTATCTGACAGCCTCCAGTTGCAGGTTGCTTTAGGATCTGTCCAGTTTTTGAGCCAAGGCCATGTGCTTCCCAGGTAGTTCTCAGCCTATGACTGAGCATAGTGGTGGCACAATGGCTCACCATTCATGGCCAGCACAGGACAGTCTTTACACATGGGTGAGCTTTGCACCAGAGCTCCCTACTTGGCTGGCTGAGGTTTTTTTCAGAGCTGTGCTGCAATGCGAGGCTATTCCTCCCCAATCCTCCTTTCTTCCCACTTTCCTTTGTCAGGGGTCAAACCTGCATCACAGTCTAAAGGCAAGTAATGTGTTGGTGGGCTGGACTTCAGTGGTAACAACAGTAGTGGTAAGAAATGGTCAGATTCTGGACAAACTCTATAGGTAGAGCCAACAGGATTTGCTGACAGAATGGGTTTTGGGTGTGAGTTAGAGAAAGGAGTTAGGGGCCGGGTGTGGCGGCGTGCACCTGTAGTCCCAGCTGAGGCAGGAGGATGACTTGAGCCTCAGAGGCAGAGGTTGCAGTGAGCTGAGATCGCACCACTGCACCCTAGCCTGGGCAACAGAACAAGACTCTCTCTCTCTCTCTCTCTCTCAAAAAAAAAAGGGAGTTGCCGAAGATGACTCTGTTTAGTGTTTTCTGGTCCACTCATTTCTGCTCCTATTTTTCTTATTACCTGTCTTATATTTTCTTTAGTTTTATTCTGTTGTTCTGTCTCTGAATTCTTCATTTATACAGTTAATGAATCAATTTGGAAGCCTTTTCTCGTTTTATAAGCACTTAAGACTACACATTTCCCATGAGATAATTTGGCTGCATACCACTTTGTTGCATAGTACTTTCATTTTTATTCAGCTGTATTTTAAAATGTGTTACTTCTTCATTGACCCATGAGTTATTTAGAAGTACATTTTCAAACTTTCAAAGATGTTTTTCTCTAATTATTATTTTCTATTGGTTCCAGTTTATATGCACTGTGGTCAGAAAATGTGCTCTGATGAGATATATATATATTTTTTTAATGTTCAGACATGTTTTAAGGCCTGGTCTGTAGTCAAATTTTGTAAAAATGCTGTGTGGGCTTGTTGAGACTTCTGTAATGATCGGGATTATGTCCTACATATTCCATTAAATTAGGCTTGGTAATTGTGTTGTTTAAATCTATACCCTTGTCAAACTTTTATCTGTTCAATCTAAAAATAGAGAAAAGTGCTTAAAACTCCCACCATAATGTAGATTTGTCAATTTCTCCTGGTAGTTCTGTAAATTTTGCTCTCTATATTTTTGAAACTACGTTGTTAGGCAAATTCAAGTTTAGAACTGCTATATTCTTCTAGTGACTTGAACCTTTTATCATTACATAGTGACAACCTTCTTTATTTTTAGTAATGCTGTTTGCCTTCAGGTCTATTTTGGTTGTTGTGAATGCAGTTTCACCACCTTTCTTTTGGTTATTATTTGCCTGATATACCTTTCCCTGTTCTTTGACCTTCACCTTTTATGGGTCCTCATGTTTTAGAAGTGTCTATTACAAAGAGATTACAAAGAGCATTTGCTTTTCTTCTCCCTTAACTTAATCATATAATATTTTAACATTAGTTGTTTCACATTTATTGTGATTTTAAAAAATGTATTTGATTTTCTTTCAGCCATTTTGTACATTCTATTCATCCCACTTTGTGGGTTTTTTTCTTTTCTTGCCTTTTTTAGATTTTAAAGATTCTTTTTTCTTGCTCCATTTTTTCCCTTTACAGATTTGGAAGTTAATTACTCTTTTATTTTCAGTAAACAATCCTTGGAATTCAAATTTAAAATAAAAATTTTAAATATTCATTGAAATAAAATTAAAATTTAATGTAATTTAGGATCTTGTATAAGCCCTTAGAATATTTTGACTGCAATCATGCCTTCTGGCTTAAATGCTCATTTTGAAGCATTTTATTGAAATATACATACAGAATATTGCACATTAGTGTACAGCTGACTTTCTACAAGCAGACTACATTATTTAACTAACCAACAGCCATCTCAAGAAGTTGAAAATTACCAGTTCCCCAGAAGGGCCCCTCAAATACCCTTGTAGTCATTACAGGCATCCCAGACCCATAAAGGTAACCACTGTCCTAGTCCTAGCAACATAGTTTTAATTTTCTTTTAATACCATGTACTATGTACTCCTTTGTATTTGGTTTATTTTGCTCAACATCATGTTGGTGAGACAGATTTATATTGTTGGGTATAGTTGTAGATAATTCATGATCAAGATTGTATAGTATTCCATTGTGTGAATATACCCTGATTAGTCTATCCATGCACCTGTTGGTCATTTGATTAGTTTCCAGTTTGGGGATATCACAGTGTTGCTATAAATATTCTAGCATATGTCTTTTGGCAAACATACACCTTTCTGAGGTAGGAGACTGTCAGCCCTTATTTTCTGGTCCTGACAGGATGAAAAGAAAAAAACCATTAGAAACCAGCAGATGGTAACTAAAGTGATCCTGAGCTGCCCTCATTGCTCATTAGCACCATGACAGTTTACAAACACCATGGCAACAACCCAGAAGTTACCGTCTCTTTTTAGAAAGTTCTTTATAAGCCACCCCTCAATTTGCATTAACCCACCCCTTAATTTGCATGTAATTGAAAGTGGGAATAAGTGAGTATAAATACAGTCGCCAAGAGCCCATACATTGCTGACTGTGGGTGCACTGTCTACGATTTAGCCCTGCTCTGTGAGGAGCTGTGCTGTTTAACACAAGACTGTTGTCTAATAAACTGGGTTATCTTAAGGTATTAATTTGCTGAGCTATGGGAAATTTTGCTTTTAATGGTATAACCAGTGTCTTTTGGAGCTTCTTGGATTCATGCCTCAGAGGTTCAACTGTTGTCTCACTATTTTCTGCTCTCTCCTTTTAAAAATGCTGGGGATGATGGCTCTCTTTTTTAGCTTTTTTGTCAACTTCTGTGACTTTTTCTCCTCTTATTCTGACTTTTGTTGTGGCCTGATACTAAAGTGTTTTGTCTTAAAGGTCTGTAAGAGCAGTGGTTTCCCTCAGTATTGCTTGATTCTATGCTTTTAATTTTTCCTAATATATAATTTTATTTTTGACTTTTAAGTATTGACTCTCATATTAAAAGAGCTTAAAAGGGGTTAAGGTTTAATAAGTGCCTGCCCACCTTCATTCCCGTTCAGCCCACAACATACATTTATTTATTTATGAGACAGAGTCTCACTCTGTCGCCCAGGCTGGAGTACAGTGGCACCATCTTGGCTCACTGCGACCTCCGCCTCCTGGGTTCAAGCGATTTTCCTGCCTCAGCCTCCCAAGTAGCTGGGATTACAGGTGCACACCACCATGCCTGGCTAATTTTTGTATTTTTAATAGAAGTGGGGTTTTGCCATGTTGGCCAGGCTGGTCTCGAACTCCTGACCTCAGGTGATCTGCCCTCCTCAGCCTCCCAAAGTGCTGGTATTACAGACATGAGCCCGCACACCCAGCCCTTAGGACGTTTTTAAATGGCCATACTCCCAGTGGAAATAAATCTTTATTTATTTTTATTTTTATTTTTTATTTTTTGAGATGGAGTCTCGCTCTGTTGCCCGGGCTGGAGAGCAGTGGTGTGATCTCAGCTCACTGCAACCTCTGCCTCCCAGGTTCAAGCAATTCTCCTGCCTCAGGCTCCCAAGTAGCTGAGACTACAGGCGCCCGCCACCATACCCGGCAAATTTTTTTGTATTTTCAGTAGAGATGGGGTTTTGCCATGTTGGCCAGGCTGTTCTTGAACTCCTGACCTCAAGTGATCCTCCCGCCTCATCCTCCTAAAGTGCTGGGATTACAGGCATGAGCCACCGCGCCCAGCCGGAAATAAATCTTTTAATAACTATCTTATTTAGACATATTCATACTACACTGATGACAAGGCAGTTTTCTAAATGTGCATGAGATAAATGGAATTAACACTGCTAAGCGAATGTGACATTTTTGTTGTACTGTGATCATAGATGAATCAACTAAGTAAAACAATTAATCACAAATCAGTGTTACCAGGCTCACTGAGAGACTATTTCTCCCTTGCAAGGCAGTTAGAAGCTCTAAATTTATAAGCTAATGAGTTTATTCTAGCTATAAGCAGACATAAGTATCTGAGTATGCAGAAAATGTGTGGGCAATTAAGCTCAAATGATGATCCCCTCATATATATTTTGGCACATTTTTATCATATGGGTGTTGTGCGGATATATAAAATGACATACATTAAAGATAAAATTTGGATAATATAATACTAAGATAACTAGTCTAGAATTTCAATACATGTCAATAAGATACTTAAGAATCACAAATTATCTTCATTTCATCAGTCTTTAAATAGCTTTGCTTTGTTTTGCAATGACTAGAACTTGTAACCTTAATAAGTATCATTATCATGACCAAAATCATTTGGAAAGGAAGAGGGATTTACAAAGCTTTCAGCAAGTATTCCCTTAAAAACAGGAGAAAATGAAGAGTGATGGTGTTAGGGTTTTTAAAGTAACCTATTTGAATTGAAATCTCCACCAAGCTCAGATTGACAAAGTTATTAATAATATCAAATTAACAAAGTTCTTTACACAGGCACAAGGAACCACAAGGATGTAAAAATGAAAACGTGGACTAGTGGGAAAGACAGACAAATAAACCTTCTTAACTGTAAGGCAGAATGACATACAAGCTGAATAAAGGTACATAAATATTTGAACAGTGCCTAGAAGCAGCAGCCTACATGTGGCCTGTGCCGGTCTATAATGAAGTTTTCACTGGTCTGTAGCAAAATGATCAATATAACAATGTAGAAAAGTTTCCATACAGCTTCTTTAGATTATGTCCTTCCTACTTTCTTGGCATTAAAATTAGCTTTCTTTTAATGAAATGTATATTGGTTCCCTCTTCTAGGAAACTGAAAACCTATGCAAAATAATGTAAGCTCTGTAGGCCGGGTGCGGTGGCTCACGTCTAATCCCAGCACTTTGGGGCCAAGGTGGGCGGATCACCTGAGGTCAGGAGTTTGAGACCAGCCTGGCCAACATGGCGAAACCCAGTCTCTACTAAAAATACAAAAATTAGCCAGGCTTGGTGGCAGGTGCCTATAATCCCAGCTACTTGGGAGGCTGAGGCAGGAGAATCGCTTGAACCTGGGAGGTGGAGGTTGCAGTGAGCCGAGATCACGCCATTGCACTCCAGCCTGGGTGACAAGAGCAAAACTCTGTCTCCAAAAAGAAAAAAAAAAAGAGAAAAGAAAAGAATGTAAGCTGTGTGAAGGCAGAGACTGTATCTGTTTTTGTTTACCACTTATCTCATGGTGCTTAACATAGTGCCTAGTAGATATTCAACAAATGTTGCTGAATAAATGAACAAGGAAGCAGCATATGAGTTTTCCTTTGCATGATGAAAAGGTTGCAAGAGGAAGTCATTTCATTGTATATTTTTAGTAAATGATGTACTAGTTACCTAGCACTGCATAACACATTACCCCAAAATTTAGCAGTTTAAAACAACACACATTATCTTGCAGTTTCTGTGGGTCAGGAATCACATACTACTTAGATTGGGTGTTTAGCTCAGATCTCACAAGGCTGCAGTCTTCTCAAGAATCCACTGGGAAGGATCCACGTTCTAGCTCACTCACGTGACTGTTGGCAGGATTCAATTCCTCACAAGCTGTTGGCCAGAGGCTTCCTCCATGATTCTTTGCTATGTGGCCCTCTCCACAGAGCATCTCATAGCATTGCAGCTTGCTTTATCACAGCCAGTGACTAAGAGGACAGAAGAGAATGCCAGCAAATGATTGCATAAGCAAGGCAACAGTTTTCTACACTACCTCACTTGTGCTGTATTTTATTGATCAGAAGCAAGTCACACAGCCCACACCCAAGGGAAGGGAATTATACAGGGCACGAATTGCCACAATCATTAGAAGCCACATGAGAAGCTGCAGACCACAAACACTGAGTAGACTGGTTGGTTTGATTGTAGAGTAAATGAACAAATACACAAAGTAGATTGAGGCCAGGCAAACAGTGGAGGCTCTTGAAATGTCCTAAGTTGTCTGAACTTTGTTCTGACCCTTGCTGCCACTCAAAGTGTGGGTCATACAGCATTCATATCACCTGGATACTTGCTGGAAACACAGAATCTTGGGGTCCTACCACAGACTTACTGAATCAGAATCTGCATTTTAACAAGTACCTATGTGTATTAAGGTTTAAGGAGTATTGCTGTAGATCCTGAGAAGGAGAAAACAGCTTTGGTGATAAGATTGAACGTGAAGATAAAGGAGGGGGAGGAATGAATCAAAGATGACTAAATTTTTTGAGGATACAAGATAAGAATTTGGTCTGATCAGGGCATTAGGAGGTCTACCGAAGAATATGACTCACCCTCAATTAGTGGCTTCCACACTTATTCTGCATTAAAATCACCTAAAGGCTTTTTAAAAATGGTGCTCAGGGTCAAGCATGGTGGCTCATATCTGGAATCCCAGAATTTTGGGAAGCCGAGGCCAGAGGATCATTTGAGCCCAGGCGTTTGAGGCTAGGCTGGCCAATACAGTGAGGCACTGTCTCTAAAAAAAATAGAAAAATTAGCCAGGTATGGTGGCTTGCGCCTACAGTCCCAGCTACTCAGGGAGGCTGAAGTGGGAGTATTGCTTGGGCCCAGCAGATTGAGGCTGCAGTGAGCCATGATCATACCACTGCACTCCTGTCTGGGTGACAGACTGTGACCCTATCTCAAAATAGAAGAATCAAATGGTGCTTAGCTCCTTAGAGAAATGGCTAATTCTAGGGCTGGGGCATCATGTAGCGCCAGAAAGTAAAGAACTGCTCAAAATACAAAAGGATGAGGGCAGGTCAAAGGGACACTGGAGCCAAGCTTTAAGAATTTCTAACATCCAAAGCTGGAAAAATTTGAGTAACAAAATGATAGTACTTGGTTACAACCCAAAGTATAAAATAAACATCCATTAACCTGTCCTGACATGAATGATTGAATAAATAAATAAGGGTCGGGCACGGTGGCTCACGCCTGCAATCCCAGCACTTTGGGAGGCCGAAGAGGGTGGATTACCTGAGGTCGGGAGTTAGAGACCAGCCTGGCCAACATGGTGAAACCCTATCTCTACTAAAAATACAAAAATTAGCCTGTTATGGTGGTGCATGCCTGTAATCCCAGCTACCTGGGAGGCTGAGGCAGGAGAATAGCTTGAACCCAGGAGGCAGAGGTTGCAGTGAGCCAAGATCATGCCACTGCACTTTATCTCGGGTAGGCAACAGAGCAAGACTCCGTCTCAAAAATAAAATGAAAATAAAAATAAATAAGTAAGCAGAAGAAACAAATCTTTCATATGGAAGAATTCCAAATAATATATGTAGATATTCCATTCTTCAGGAAGTGGAGCCTCCCCTCCACTTTGAGTGTGGGCTGGACTGAATGACTTCCTTCTGGACAACAGAATACAGAAAGCGAAAAATAGTAACATTACAATGAAGAAGTCTGGCAAACACTATCTTAGCCAGGTGATCAAAGTTAGCATGACTAGTGTTAAGCCATGTTGATAGTATATATCTTTGAGGTGAAGAGAATGGCACTTCATTTTTATGGTAATCTTCCTTAAGTCCCCAAATCCCAGTCTAACCATGAGAAGAACATCAGACAAACCCAAATTGAGGGGTGATATTCCACAAAATATCTGACCAATTCTCCTATAGGTCAAGATCACGAAAAGCAAGGAAAGGGCTGGGCATGGTGGCTCACACCTGTAATCCTAGCACTTTGGGAGGCTGAGGCGGGCAGATCACTTGAGGTCAGGAGTTTAAAACCAGCTTGGCCAACATGGTGAAACCCTGTCTCTACTGAAAATACAAAAAAGTTAGCTGGGCATGGTCGTGGGCACCTGTAATCCCAGCTACTTGGGAGGCTGAGGCAAGAGAATCACTTGAACCCGGGAGGCGGAGGTTGAAGTGAGCCGAGATCCTGCCATTGCACTCCAGCCTGGGCGACAGAGCAAGACTCCATCATCAGACCAGAGGAGGATAAGGAGACATGACAATTAAATGCAAAGGGGATCCTGAATTGGATTCTGGGATATAAAGAGGAGATTAATGCAAAAACTAGTGAAATCTTAAAAAAGTCTCTAGTTAACAGTAATGTACTAACATTAATTTCAAAGTTTTGGCAAATGTACTATAAGTACATTAATATATTAACATCTGGGTGAGAGGTATGCAGTTCATCTCAGTATTATCTGTAACAACTTTTCTTTAAATCTAAAATTACTCCAAAATAGAATGTTTATTATAAAACAATAAATACCCAGGCCTTACCTTTGAGATGATAATTGAATTTGTCTGGGTGAGGGACAGGGAACATCAGGCACCAGTATTTCCAGTATTTTCTTTTTTTTCTTTTCCTTTTTTTTTTTTTTTTTGAGTCTTGCTCTTGCAGCCCAGGCTGGAGTGCAATGGCATGATCTTGGCCCACTGCAACCTCTGCCCCCCGGGTTCAAGTGATTCTGCTGCCTCAGCCTCACACGTAGCTGGGATTACAGGTGCCCGCCACCACGCCCAGCTAATTTTTTGTATTTTTAGTAGAGACAGGATTTCACCATGTTGGCCAGGCTGGTCTCGAACTCCTGACCTCAGGTGATCTGCCTGCCCCGGCCTCCCAAAGTGCTGGGATTACAGGAATGAGCCACTGTGCCTGGCCTGGCACCAGTATTTTCTAAAAGTTCCCGGATGATTCTGATGTTCATCCAAAGATACACTACTCTATACCAGTGTTTCTCAAACCTGAATATCCATCAGAATACTCTGGCAGGCTTGTTGAAACATGGATTGCTGGCCAGGTGCGGTGGCTCATGCCTGTAGTCCCAGCACTTTGGGAGGATGAGGCAGGCAGATCGCTTGAGCTCAGGAGTTCCAGACAAGCCTGGGCAGCATGGGGAAACCGTCTCTATGAAAACACAAAAATTAGCTGGGCATGGTGGCACACGCCTGTAGTCCTAGTTAGTTGGGAGGCTGAGGGGGGAGGACTGTTTGAGCCCAGGAGGTCGAGGCTGCAGTAAGCGGTGGTCGCCCCACTGCACTCCAGCCTGGGTGACAAAGTGAGACCCTGTCTCAAAAAACAAACAAAAAAACACAGATTGCTGAGCCCCTCCCCAAGAATGTCTTACTCAGTAGGTCTAGGTTGGGGCCTGAGTGTTTGTACCTCCTACAAATTGCCAGGTGATGCTGATTTTGATGGTCCACACACTGGGACCACTGTTCTATACCAAAATCTTAAGGTGGTTTCTCCCAATTTCTTGGTGTGAGTTGTACAAGTGTGCAAACCACTGTGAAAAGTAACAGCATGACATATGCAGTGTGATACACCTCCAGAGACTTGGATTCTAGCCCTTAATCTGTCATCAACCAGCCATGTGACCTGGATGAAGCACTTTACCTCTCTGGGCCTCACGTTTCTCATCTGCAAAATAAAGAGACTGATTTAATGACCATTAAATCAAAAAGCCTATATCTCATTCAAGTTTTCAGATTATCAACTAGCTCTGTTATCTCAGATTTGATAAGTGATTATGTGAAATCTAACCCGATATTTCTAAAACATTAGTGAAAGATTTCTCGAGTACATTTTATGATTATAAAGCAATAAAAACTCTTTTAAATCAATAAGCCAGAGCTAATACATCCAAATTAATATCACGCCATTCTATGTTACCCTGATACACCTAGTCCAACAATGCTGTCTTGCCCAAGATATTTCTGGATCTCTAGTATGTATCAACACCAGTTTTAAGGCCACACACACATAAAAACCAGTGTAATTACTTTAAAAATTATACCTCATTGACCAAATCCAGAAATTTCCAGCTTTCTCACTCCCATCAACCACCAGACAGCTTCCAAATGACCCTTGGTTATTTTCAAACACCAAAACTGCCCTAAAAACACAGTGTTAGTCATTAGGGGGAAGGAAATTCACTTGAGAACTTGATAGAAGATACAAAACCCTCTGTAGAAAAACATATCAGCAAACAAATTGCCAATAATTTTGATCGCTAGACTCCAGGTTAGTAACTTCTGCCCTAGAAAGACAAAAGATTTACTACTACCAAGAAAATCCACACATGCAGAGGAGACTCAAAAGAAAGCTTCTGGAGCCAACTACTCTGAAGGGAAAAAACATATAATAGTAAAAGCACTGGATTGGGGGTAAGTCACCTCAAGATTTAGATTTAGATTTGGCTCTGTCACTAACCAGTTTTGGGCAAAGAAGTAACTTTCCTCCTAGTGTAAGTTTTCTCATTTGCAGGGAGGGAGAAAAAGGGACTGAGCTGCATCAATAGTTCCTTGTGTTCACTGGATGAGCAGCATCACATAGGACCTGTTTTAAAAATGCAAATTCCCAAGCCCCACCCCAGACCTATTCAATCAGAATCTCTGGGGGTGGAGCTCGACCATCAGTGTTTTAACAAGCCCTCCTGGGGATTCTAATCCACTGCTCAAGTTCGAAAACCAAGACAGATGATCTCCAAAGTCCTTTCAAGTTCTCAAATTCTATAATTTATTTGAAAAGTATACTCTGGTAAGTTAAAATGCAAAAAAAAAAAAAAAAAACCAATAGTCTCTGTTATATGTTAAAAAATATTTAATTTCTAATAAATAAAAGGTTAGAAATGTCTATTTTTTCTTATATTCCCCATGGGATCCTTACTTTTTTTTTTTAAATAAATACTAAGTATTTGAATCTGTGACATGTGGGCCAATTTCAGCTAAAAAAAGAAAATTCTTAAGCGCAGAGGTAAAGTGGGACAGAAAATACCTGGCTCAGCTTATTTTGAACAGTTACTTTCCTGCCTGCTACTCAAATTATCCTGTGGCTTTAATAACAAAGTAGAGAGGAAAACAACTGGAATTTGTTTTTATCTAAGAATAATAGATACCTCTCTTTCAATTAAAATGTGCTCAAGACACTATCAGGACCTATCAAGTAATAGTAAAAATAACTATTCTACCTTGGTGCTAGCAAAATGCAGAATGATTTTGAAATTAACACAAATGGTTATAATTTTGATGATTCTGAAATGAACACAAATGGTTATGATTTTGATTTCAAATAAGTAGACCAGATATTTGATATTACAGAACTAATTTTATTTATAAATAAACAAGGTATATTAAATAAATAATAAATAAGGAGGTACGATGATGGTATCATAATTATATATAAAATGGGAAGGCCGGGTGTGGTGGCTCATGCTCATAATCCTGGCACTTTGGGAGGCCAAGGTAAGAAGATAACTTGAGCCCAGGAGTGCAAGATCAGCCTGGGCAACACAGGGACTCCATCTCTAAAAAAAATTAAAACAATTAGCCAGGCATGGTTGTGCACACCAGTGGTCCCAGAGGTCCCAGTACCTTGGGTGACTGAGGAAGAAGGATTGCTTGGGCCTGGGTCGAGGCTGCAGTGAACTGTGATTGCACCACTCTACTCCAGCCTGGGTGACAGAGTGAGGCCCTGTCTCCAAAAAAATAAAAGTATCCTTACCTTTTAAAAATCATATACTGACATATTAAAAAATGAAATATGCCACCTGGGGTTTGCTTTAGTATCACTGCGAGTTGAGGTAAGGTGAGTGGGTAGGTGGGAGTAAAAGACACAAGATTGTCTGTGAGAAGAGTTGAAGTAGATACGGGTATGTGTGGATTCATCTTACTGTTCTCTCTACTTGAAATTCTTTGTGCGTTTGTTTTTGGAGACAGAGTCTCGCCCTGTCACCTAGGTTGGAGTGCAGTGGCATGACCTTGGCTCACTGCAACCTCCGCCTCCCAGGTTGAAGCAATTCTCCTGCCTCAGCCTCCCGAGCAGCTGGGATTACAGTGCACGCCACCAGGTCCGGCTTTTTTTTTTTTTTTTTTTGTATTTTCAGTAGTAGAGACAGGGTTTCTCTGTGTTGGCAGACTGGTCTCGAACTCCTGACCTCAAGTGATCTGCTCACCTTGGCCTCCCAAATTGCTGGGATTACAGGCGTGAGTCATCGCGCCCAGCCGAAATTCTTTATAACACAAAGTTGAAAATATATAAATCCAATCTAAATACATACTTTTAAGATAAAAAAGCATATAACAGGATCCTGGTAACCAAAGGAATAAACTAGAATGTTAAAATGTTTGCTCATTACAAAGAGAAGCAACATTGTACCTAAATCTAGTATCTTATCAACTTATTACTAAGAAACAAGGATACCATAATACAAACATCCCACTTACCATGAAATCCAAACTGATGGTGAGAGGGCAGAGGATTGTCTAACCCAAGTAACAGTGACTATGAAGTCTCTCACATCACACGAATTTAATAAAAAACACTTTGGGCCAGGCGCGGTGGCTCACTCCTGTAATCCCAACACTTTGGGAGGCCGAGGTGGGTGGATCACCTGAGGTCAGGAGCTCAAGAACAGCCTGGCCAACATGGTGAAACCCTGTCTCTACTAAAAATACAAAAATTAGCCAGGTGTGGTGGTGGATGCTTGTAGTTTCAGCTACTCGGGAGGCTGAGGCAGGAGAATCGCTTGAACCCAGGAGATGGAAGTTGTAGTGAGCGGAGATTGCACCACTGCACCCCAGCCTGGGCAACAGAATGAGACTCCATCACACTCCCCTGCACCCTCCCCTCCCCAACAAAAAAAGAAAAAACACTCTGAGGGGATGATTCCAAAATTCACATTTCTACTTATTTGTAAGCACAGTTTTAAACAACTGGAGTCTTCTAAAATGTATTCAGTTCTGTGTCCCAGCACTGTCATTTACAATTGCTTTTTTGTGCATCAAAGGACTAACTCACAGAGAAAGCTGCATGGCAGCACTCTGCAACAATAAAACCTGTGAAACTGGCCCAAACTTCTCACATTATTCAAACATTAAATCTTACTCATAGTCAAATGAAATGGTCACTGATAAATTTCTCCATTAAACTACCAAGTTCTCAAATTTGGTAGTAGCTTTAATGAAGCAGAAAGTGAAATACAGGCTGGGTACACTGGGTCACACCTATAATCCCAGAACTTTGGGAGGCCAAAGCAGGAGGATTGCTTGAGCCCAGGAGTTCGAGACCAGCCTAGGCAAAAAACACTTTTTGTAGAGACCTCATCTCTACAAAAAACTTAAAAATTAGCTGAGTGTGGTGACATGTACCCATGGTCCTAGCTACTTGGGAGGCTGAGGTGGGAGGATTGCTTGAGCCTGGGAGGTTAAAGCTGTTGTGGGTTATGATCGCACCACCGCACACAAGCCTGAGTGACAGAGCAAGGCCCTGTCTCAAAAAAAAGAAAAACAGTTTAGTCTCCCTCTCACACCAATCACCTGCAACAGTTAACTATAGGCAGCAGTTTTTTAGCCACTAATTACTGTTCACTGATAAAATGATAATGGTCACTACATAAACCAGCAAATCTCTACAGCAGCACTGTCCAACAGAACTTTCTGTGATGATGGAAATGTTCTACATCTCATGCTTTTCAATAGAGTAAATAGCATGTAGCCACATGGTAGCTACTTGATACTTGAAGTATTGCTAAGGAGACTAAAGAACTACATTTTAAATTTTACTTAACTTTAATTCATTTAAATAGCCATATGTGGCTAGTGACTACCATATGGGCATTACATAATGTACTATCCATTATGGTAGTCACTAGCCACATATGGAGCTCTAGAGTACCTAAGAGAAGAAACACATACACGCACATTTCACTTAATATCTAACTCACATTTATTAAAAATTGAAGATTACAGAAAAGCATAAGATTGGTGTCATTAAACAAGCTTAATTAACTTACCTTTGACTAATAAATGAAAGTATTTAATAACACTAAAGGAATTTTGAGAATAAGTTCTATTCCAACCTTAGAAATTAAAAACAAAAAGCAGCTATTCTCCAAAGGAGAAAGCAACCACAGATCTCCCTCTAGTGGCAAAAGATAAAGTTGCTGCTGAAAAGCTGAACTGCTCCTCCATACATAGAACTGCTCAGACATTTCTTTTATAAAATTTTAACTTAAGATTCTAAATCAACATATAAGGAAAATAGATCTATTTTTTGTCGACAAAAATTAGACCTACTGCCCAGTAATAGCATGGATTAAAAAAATTAGACAATTTTCATTTACTATGAATGCTAATCTCTCTAGAAATCTGATCTCTCCAGAAAAAAAATGTTTTGCCAATGACATTTGGGTATCTGGGACTTTCACCAAATAAAAGTTTATAAAGCCATAACCAAACTATGAGCAACAGAAAAGAGAGCAGTTCTCCTCTGTTGGTAAATATTCTGGGATAGAGCATGAAAGGAGCTGACTCAGAAGTATAAAGTAGTAAGCAGCAGTGAGTGGGGTTTGTAACAACTCAGGGTACATCAAAAGAAACAATACATTATAAGAGTTCTTAACCAAAACAACACTTTTCATTCTGGTATTCAGTTTCAAAAGACAGCTCTGCCACATTGCCAGTTTTAATTACAACCATAAACACTCATTTAGATTTCACTATTGAACTACTTTCAAGTACAAGAAGGAACTCAAAATAGAAACGACTTATGATACAACTATTGTTAGTCCCTCACAGCTTCAGGGAAAACAGGCTTTATATACACTGTAGTAAGTACAGAATGTACAGAAGACAGTTATATATACAAAAGTGCATTAATATAGTAATACATTTAGCAGTAATACAGGAAAAAAAAATCCTGGTTAACAATCTGATACATTACAGTATTTAAGACTACTTGAAGATTCTCCAAACCAGTCAACTTTCTACTTGCTTTGGTTATGATATTGCTGCTACATAACTAATCTTTGAAACTAAAAAGCAAAAACAAAAACAAAAACCCACAATTTGAAATTTTTATCCATCTGTGAATTGTTTTGCATATACTTGTTTATCATTAATAGACTTTGACAATAGTCCTTAAATTCCCAACACAAAAGATTCAGAATAGATAATACTTATTAAGTGAGAGTACTCAAATAGGAAATTAAATGGATCCACTACAGGGACATTATCTGCTCCATTGCTAAAAGACTCAGCTAGATAACCTAACCACAAATCTCAATTTCAGTCTCAGTTTAAATCCAATAGGTCAGCTACTGTTAAAAGAGCCAGCAGCTTCACAAAACAAGTCATGGCTTCAGGCCACTGTTCCTTATTCAGTTGTTCAATTCAGAATAGTAAGAGTTAACTTGTTATTTATACATATAGTCTACAACTACCTTTACCTAGTCAAAATGTATATGCATAATTAGAGCAAGTCTCCCCTTTTTCACCCCCATCCCTCACCACAAAAATGAACAGATTTCCACACAGGTTTTGTTGGACACAAAGACGCAACAAAGAAATCTGACAATTAAAAAAAAGTACTACATATAGAATTTACAGAAGACCAAACAAGTTTTTCTGAGTTCGGTATGAGGGTCAAATTAAAATTTAATTTGCCATTATATGCTCTAGGTTAAAACACTAATTACCTTAATTTTAAAAATAACTGGAGGGAGAGCCAGAAAGAAAGAATTCTAATGTTAAAAAAAAATAAGAAAATAAAACTTCAGCGAGTCAACTCGGATCTTCAGCAGTACCATGCAACTTCCTCACTCTTCATGGCCAGTTAGAAGAATTTTCAGAGTTCCTTCTAAGCCTTTTGGAATAAGTAAATTATTTTCCAAAGAAATAAGACCTAAGCATTATAAGTAGTTATGTTCCAGATACTATGCTAACAAAGATGCCTAGCTTAAAATATCTCAGATAGTTTTTATTCACTTAGCATAATTTTATTTTTAAGACAAAGTTTATCTTACTTTATCAGACTTAAAACGAATCCAAAGTTACCACAGTACATGTGTATACAAATACTTATTTCCTAACTAATAGTCCTTTCAGAATTAAATTTACTTCTAGTTCAGACATGTTGAATGAGTCAGTGCCCTCAACATCAACACTATTATTTGAATGCAACTGGGGATTTTCCTATTAATTGTCCCAAACTATAAACGGACTGTGAGTACCCTCCACCAATTCCAAACAAATGTTTTTCTTGGAGATAGAAGTGCTAAAAGTTCATTTGTTAAAGGAAAGAAGAGGAGTATGTTCCAGCTATTACACAAATGAATTCAAAGAATTCATAAAGAATCAACTTGCTACATAATCTCTGTCCTTGAAGTGCTTTTGCTTGTACCTTGAAAATTATCTTTCCAGATATTAAAAGTGCTCTGGTTTGAAGAAGTATCCTGGCATATGATCTTTTTCAGAGGAAAAAACATACATTAAGCCATACTTTAGATAACTTTCAAGGCTCTTCAATGATCTAGCTAGGCTGAAAATAAAGTTACGCAAATGAAATTTAAGATTTGAAGGTTTTTGTTTTTATACTCTATTAGCATTGATTGGTTCAATTTAATGACTTTGCTTACTGATACCCAATTCCATGGGCATTATGCAAAACAAATTACAACATTTGGATTGTTTTTGAGTTTTGAAAAGCCTGATATTGACAAAAAGTACAGAGTTCACCACCTTTAAGGCACATGAGGCTATACAGAGTAAGCCACAAACAAAGTCTCTGCTGGAGAACCCAGAAACAAACAAGACTTCTATACTGGTTGTATACTAACATTTCTAGCTAAAATATGAAGACATTTGCTATATTTTATAATTTTTAAAGCTCATCAGAATCTGGATACCTCTATATAGTAGTTTCCTATAATTCTTCCTTTCTGAGAGGATTTAGCACTTTTAAAAGTTAAATAAAATGAGAAGTTCACCCAATCTATAATGTCATTATTTTATAAGTCAGTTTCTGAGATTAATTCAGCAATATCTAATTCACTCAAGGGACAGAGGAACTGGACAAAACTGCCATAGCCTAACAAAAATGAGGTAAGTCTCATGAAAAAAAAGTGTTATTTTATTCTAAGTTCTTGTTGGGAGAGAATGAACTAGCCCTTTATACCTCACTACACATTATAATGCATCACCTTCCTTTAATTCAGTTGCAAAACTATAGAAAAATATTATATATGTCATTTTGTTAAATGCAAGTCTCATCCTTTAAAAAGCTGTGGTAGGAACTGAGATACTACTATAAGATCTCTAATAAAATGTTTCTGGATAAATCTGTGGGAAATTTATTACGCCCTCAGTTAACAAGGCTTATTTTCAAAGAGGAGACTTTTTTTTTTTTTTTTGAGACGGGGTCTCGCTCTGTCACCCAGGCTGGAGTGCAGTGGCCGGATCTCAGCTCACTGCAAGCTCCACCTCCCGGGTTCACGCCATTCTCCTGCCTCAGCCTCCCGAGTAGCTGGGACTACAGGCGCCCGCCACCTCGCCCGGCTAGTTTTTTGTATTTTTTTAGTAGAGACGGGGTTTCACCGGGTTAGCCAGGATGGTCTCGATCTCCTGACCTTGTGATCCACCCGTCTTGGCCTCCCAAAGTGCTGGGATTACAGGCTTGAGCCACCGCGCCCGGCCTAAAGAGGAGACTTAAAATTTGCTCCAGTGTCAGTTCTCTACAGATGAGAACCAATACTACAGCAAGTCAGTCTTGCCTTTTTATTAATTAATTGGTTAGTTTGGATTTGAATTTAAAAATAAATACTACTGAGTTGGATTGTTTTAAATTGAACTCAGAGATATACCATATTGAATAAATTATTACTTATTCCAAGAAAGAAATAGTTCAAACTTTGAATTATCTACACAAGACATTACAATGGAAAAAACACACAGCACATGAACAGAGACCTAAGAACTTTTTATGTCTTTTTCTGCTAGTTTCTTTTTTGGGGGGACAGAGGACTATTAAATCTCCCTCTTCAATCACGAGCAAGCCCAAGTTATTTAATGATTTTCTTTTAATCAAATGAAATATTTTCAATCTCCTTCAACCCAACTTTATTACTATCTCTAACTTATAGTACTATAATGACAGTTCATCTGGATTTACACAAAATTTCATGATGCACTTCTATAAACATTCAAACCTTTACAAACTTTAAAAATCAACTTTGTGGCACTTTGGTAAACTTATTTAACAGTGACTCAAGTTAAATTGAAAGTAGTAAGACTATGATTATTGGGAAAGTAGGGAAATTGGTCTTAAATTACATCATGACCTTGTTTAGGGTTTTCTTTTACTGATCCCTGTTAAGTAAATAGTTTCCAAGTATTTGACAGATACATGGTGCTCTATGGTCTCCAAAAGTGGCCTGTTTTCCTCGCAGAATAGGTAAAGATGGCAGGCAATCATTCTGTGGCATTTTACTTTTGCTAAGAGCAGGTAGAGAATTTAGATACAGTTACTATGCTCTCCATTTGCTCTTCCTATACTTGGAAGGGAAAACAGTGAGGTTAAGTTGTTCCACCTCCCCAGAGTATTCTGGTGTCTATCCCCAAGCTCTCTTTGGGTCCTCTAAGCTGGTTAGGAGAACCAAAGAGGGGGAGGGGGAAAGAAAGAAAGACCACTCCAATTGAAAACCATAGACACTTACGTTTTATTTTAGTAAAAATTTCAAATTACGACTTTAGTAGTCTTTAAAAGGTTACAACCATACCATGGACTTTGGCAAAGCTGCAACGTATTAATTTTTATCCCCAGTTTCCATTCTTTAACCTTCAAGGAATGAAAATGAAATCAAAATTTTAAAACACATGATTATAAGCCTTTGTATCAACTGAGAATTAAGAATTTAAGTCATGAATCTTTTTCTTAATAAGCTACTTGACATAACAAAAAGCAAAAAAAAAAAAAAAAACAAAACAGAAATCTTACTAACCTCTGTACTCTAGAGTTTGAAAAATATTGATTACAGCTCTTCCTACAGAATCACGGTCACCTTCAAAATGCTATCCACAATAGAAAGAAAATTATGAAAGTCAGAAAGCAGCTTGATTGTCAGTAGTATCAGTTTCCATCTTCTTTAACCCATGTGAATGTTCAAGACATGTGGTAGAAGAAAAGGAATCACGCTATTTCTAATGTTCATGATAACAAACTCTCTAGGAAAACATTTAAAGAAACTCCATGATTTCACAGTTAAAATTAGAGCTCTATTAATAACCAACAAGCTAAGGTGTTTTCTATATCTCATTGCTCTGTATATTTCTAGCAATTTATAGAGAAGTTTAGCAGATCTATAAGGGTTTTCATCAGTTAATTTTCAACATTAACAAGGTCACATGCCAGAAGCTGTTATACCAAATATTTAAAAATTAGAGCTGTGCTGAAAAAAAAAATGACCTACAATAAGAACTTGAGAGAGATACAGACTGACTTCCTGCCTGAGACAATTTTACAGCCTAAAATTTCTGAAAGCAACAGAAAAGCAGAATTGCTTATTTTGCCTAATTACTTTCACCATTTAAATATTAATCAACATAGCATCAAGTCTAAAATTCAGCTACTAGTAACATTATTTCATCAGTAGTCATCACTTAACAAAAAAGGATTCTAAACTTATATAAAGTTAAAAACAAAAATAAATCTAACAGGAAAAAGATGAGGGCCTGTTCTTATACCTTTGAGTCAACAATGAATGAAAACAGAACTAAAACTAATGAAGGCACTATCGTAAACAGCAATCCACACCTTGCCCACCCCCACACCTCAGAAAAAATTTATACCAGGAATCAAGAATTATGCTATGGCCCTTTAGGAAAAGTAAACTAAGAAATTGTAACATTAAGAAGGGAACGAAATTATGATCTCTACACATGTATGTATACTGACATAATAAACTACTGTCAGCAGTACCTTGAAATCTTCTAAACTGTATAAGTGCTAGTCTTTGAAGAAGCCCACTTCGCCACCATAAACTTCAAACAGTCAAAACGTTTACCCAAAGTAGTGGTTCTTAAACTAGACTGTGCATCAGAATAACCCCGCACTTGTTAAGAAACAATGCTAGGCGCCTCCCTGTTGGTTTCTGATTCACTACGTCTGGGGGTGGGGCCCACAAGTATGCATTCCTAACAACTTCTCAGGTGATGCTGAAGCTGCAGGTCTTGGCACCACCTGTCAAGAACCACTGGCTTAAATTATTAATGGTACATCAGCACAGCCCTAACCAAAATTTTGGTCAAAATGCATGTAAACCAATAAGGATGGAGTATTTTAATGCTCACAAAGAATGCTAATAAATTCACCCTTATTACATCAAAACATCAACATCTGCTTCATGGTCTTCCTCAGTCACTTTCAAGGACAGCACCTCTTCGTTAAGGAAGAGCCCACTGAGCCTCTCCTTCCGGGCCTGCCTCTGCTCCTTCAGCTGCCTCTTGCGGAAGGCCTTCTGCTGTAACTTCCGCTGCTTGGATCGCTTCTGTCAAAATAAAAATTTCTAAATCAGTTTGGTTTAGTTTTTGGCATATCCACCCCAAAATGTTTTGTGGATCAAATTCTCTATGTTCTAACTTTAAGAGATGTTCAAATCCTTCTGTAGTATGATCCTCATTCCAGTAAGTGAGCCACTGGCTTAGGCATAAAAATGATTAAGATTCCAATTTTGTGGTATTTGACCAGTGACTCTTCTGATTAGGAAGGGTTGAGACAATCATTTTGGCTAGTGATGCATAATGAGTCACTTCAAAGACTTCTTTTTAAAATTCCATTAAGGTACATTGGTATAAATGCATACTGAACACACAATTAATACTAGGGGACAATACTGAATACAAATGTAGAGAACATTGCCCAGGTCTCTAATACTTATGATTCTCAGGTGCCTTTCATCCAAAAACACTAGCAATCTTATAATGGCAGGTAAAAAAAATCATGCCTTTTTCGTAGTAGGCGAATACCATCTTAAAAACCCATCAGAAACTCAGTGGGTACTCCCATCCTTGTCACTGCTGAACTGATACTAAAAAGGAATGACCACATATCTAGGGAAATTCCTTAGCAACTAACAAAGCGGGCTATGTTTCTGCTACTTCCCTAAGAACCAGGGAAAGAATCACTGTGTATCTTCAAGTCACCACTTGGTCACCAAAGAGAGAGATTCTCTTATCATCTTTAAACTGGCTCCAGATTCTTGTCACTGCAAGGAATCAAACTCCCCTGCTAAGCCACAGGACCATTCTAAATATACTTATACCTTCTTTTTTTTTTTTAAGTGCCCAACAATATTATACAGAACTTTCTCAACTGTGAAAAGAGTAGACAGAAATTAGAGAAAGTATTAGATTTTTAAATTAGCTAAGAAGAAACATTTAAGATTAAAACATTAAGAAAACATTTAACACACACAAAAGACATACACAACATTCTTAGGAGCTAATAGACAGCAACATCAGCAACATAGTGAGATTCGCTCAGTAGTGAGTTGCAGTCAATATTGCAATCTTGAGAATAACTCATTATTTCCACCAATTTATCTTACTTAAAACATACACAAAAATCAGGTAAGATTGAATGCAATATGGTTGTGGGTCAAAACAGCATTTCAAAGCACTCAGCCAAGAGTGCTTTGTTCAACAGCAGAGCATCCTGCTTGTTCAATTAAGACCAAAACCCACAGGCATCTAGACAGCAGGATCATTTTAACTCTTCAAGAAATTTATATGAAGGAGTACTAATGTTAATATTGAAAGGTAAAGTTTTGTATTGATTAGACGTTTTACTTTTGAATCCCGAATCCGCTCTGCTGCACTTGCAGACAGGTTGCTGTCACTGTGTGCTCGACTCATGTTGGCACTGGAGTTTGAAGCAGAGTTTCCAACACTGGACCCACTGCTGCTTGCAGAACTGACCATGCTGGCACTGCTGCTGCTGGCGCTGGCACTGGCACCGCTCACTCCACTGGTGCTTGCACAACTAAAGTTGCTTCTCTTCCAGGCCTCTCTTGCAGGCCGTTGGCGAGGGCTATGCTCCTTGATATAGTTCCTGACCTTGGGAAGCACAACCACAAACTGGTTAGTGTTGCACCTTGATGTTCTACCTTCAAAATGCTGGGGGGACAATAATATTGTACTTAATCTGAAAGACTGTCAAAAGTGCTGCAGATGCATATATAAGGTAGAATAGAAAGGCTAAATTTAGAAATAAGTACTAGAAAAATGAACAATGTTCAAAATTCTAGAAAACATGTTATAGATCTGGATTTTAAAAGCACATAAAATATAATCAGTAAATGGAAGGCTACTCGCCTTCAGAAATTTAGGACTGTAAAAAAATAGCACTCAAAATACAAACTGACAATAAAATAAAATAGATGAGATTAGGCAGTTGTTAAAGGTCTCCATTTAAGATAATTTAAGTAAGCTGCTGATTTTATATAAGATTAGGGTGTTTCCTAAATCTTAGCTAAGGGCCAACGATACCTGTCTTCATATGCAAGACATCAATTTATCATACTAATGAAAAATTTGCTGGAATGTAGAAAATTATAGTATGTCTGCTGGGAGAAATACTGAAATGAGAGAAATTTTTCATAAATAATGATAAATGCAAAACAAAGAAACAAATCCAAAGTAGAACGTAAGAACATTAAGTATTCATTCAACTACATACCAGAGAAAAAGAACAGCAAAAATTGTATTTAGAAGATACCAGAGGCCAGGCGCAGTGGCTCACGCCTGTAATCCCAGCACTTTGGGAGGCTGAGGCAGGTGGATCACGAGGTCAGGAGTTCAAGATCAGCCTGGTCAAGATGGTGAAACCCCATCTCTACTAAAAATACAAAAATTAGCCGGGTGCGGTGGCAGGTGCCTGTAATCCCAGCTACTCAGGAGGCTGAGGCAGGAGAATCGCTTGAACCTGGGCAGTGGAGGTTGCAGTGAGCCGAGATATCGCCACTGCACTCCAGAGTGAGACTCCGTCTCAAAAAAATAAATAAATAAATAAATAAGGGGGGAAAGAAGAAGAAGATACCAGAGATGCAGATTTCAGAACAGCAGAGGGAAAATTCACTAGGTTTCACCCTAGCCTGGCTCAATTATTACAGCATAAAACTACTCAAATCCCTCAGCTCAGATATTTACCAAAGAATAGCTCTCATTAATTAGTATTTTGTCGATTAGTCTCCTGTAAACTGAGTTAGAATAAATCTATACCTTAACCTAACCACCTCATAAGTGGTAACATTACATTTCAAATCCTATACAACTGAAAAGCAGGTTCTAGATTCACACTGATCCCAGAAAGGTACTGGCAGGTGAGATGTACATAAAACCTCTTAAATCAATGTGCCATCATTTTTTCTAATATTACCTTTCACAGCAGTGATTTTGGCCTTAATTATCTATGTATTTACGTATGATTATTTTAGTCTACATTTTATAAGATGGTGGTATTTTTAATAGGTAAATAATCTGTATTTTCTTTACATACCTGCTTCAGTTTTTCATCTGTGAGACAGTTAAGTTCAATAATAAACTCACTGTCTGTAGGGGAGATTTGAGCAGAAGGATCAATGATCTTAATAATATCAAGTTGCTCCCGAAGACCCATCTCAGTACTCACTTTCCGACTCAGATACTCAATATATTCCACCTATGTGATGAAAAAATTACAAATAAGATCATTGCTAAAACTTCTGATCCTTCATTATGTCAATTATAATGTGTTTACATATCAGAAGCAATTAAGGTTTTATTTGTTCCCTGAAAAACAGTTAAAGCTCAAATTCAGATTTACTAAGCAATCCACATTTCCCCAGTAGCTTTAAACGGGCAATAAACTGAGCTTTACCTAGTCTCCACATAAAAGCTTTTAATTAAGAATGTTAAGATCTTTACCTGCTCATCATTTGTCATTGCACTCCAAGGAAGTTCATCTAAATTCCGGTGCTTGTTTTTCTTTTTAGGAAGCAGGCAAGGTGAACTTGGAATACTGGGTATGACATCAGAAAGTACATCACTCCCACTGGCAATGTCACTGCCTGGTAACTTTATAAAAATAAGGAGGGTGTGGGGAGGGAAAGCAAAATTGTTTCACACTACATTTTAAATACTACAGTATATTTTCCACATCAATTAAAAGTTACTTTATGAGATTGACATGCTGCGGGCTATGCTAAGAGGGCTTCCTTAAAAGTTCATTTAATGTAAGACTAATGGCAGCCGGGCATGGTGGCTCATGCCTGTAATCCCAGCACTTTGGGAGGCCGAGGCAGGGGGATCACCTGAGGTCAGGAGTTCGACACCAGCCTGTCCAACATGGTGAAACCCGGTCTCTACTAAAAATACAAAGATTAGTCGGGTATGGTGGCATGTGCCTGTAGTCCCAGCTACTCGGGACACTGAGGCAGGAGAATCCCTTGAACCCGGGAGGTGGAAGTTGCAGTGAGCCAAGATCGTGCCACTGCACTACTCCAGCCTGGGAGACAGTCAGATCCGTCTCAAAAAAAAAAAAAAAAAAGACTAATGGCAAATACAGAATTACAGGACATTAATTCTGATCCATGCCTATTTTATACAAAGCAGCAACATAAATATATAAATATATATTCTTTGCATATAGTTATTCAATGAAAGATGTTTTTGAAAAGCTTAGACTTGTAATCAAGACTTATTAAAATGGTAACTGAAGAGTCAATCATCATTAAAGTTTTTAATGTATAAAGAGAATATGACTAGGGCCTCCACACTGTAATGAATAAGAAGCACTGGTATCCATCTGGGGAGACCTGAATGATGTGCCACTAACTGGCTTTTTGCCAGAGACTGTGCTAAACATACTGTCAATATAAAGACAAATACATCTTGGTCCTTGTCCTCAAGTCTGTATCAGTGACCTCAAGACAATTAAAATAAATTAAGGCTGGGCAAAGTAGCTCATGCCTGTAACCTCAGCACTTTGTGAGGCAGAGGCAGGAGGACTGCTAGAGCCCAGAAGGACTGCTCGAGCCCAGGAGTTCAAGACCAGCCTAGGCAATGTGGCGAGACCCCATCTCTCTAAAAAAAAAATAATAATAATAATAATCATGCCTGTAATTCCAGCACTTTGCAAGGCTGAGGCGGGAGGACTGCTTGGGCCCAGGAGTTCAAGAGCAGCCTGTCCAACATAGCGAGGCCTCATCTCTATTTAAAAAAAAAAAAAAAAAAAAAGGAAAGGAAAAAAAATTAGCTGGGTGTGGTGGCACATGCCTGTAGTCTGAGGTGGAAGGATCGCTTGAACCTGGAAGGTTGAGGCTGCAATGAGACATGTTTGTGCCACTGCATACCAGCCTGGACGACAGAGTGAGACTCGGTCTCAAAAAATAAATAATAAAATAATTTTAAATATGCTGTTAATATAAAGCAAAACACTTTTAAGAACCAGAAGTATTATAAGAGAAAAATTAGAAAACATCATAGAAGACAAAGTGTAGACAAAGGAGAAATAAAAGCAAGCCTAACATACAGAAAATAAAATCAATTTAAGACAAACAGCAAAAATATGTGCTATAATTATATATTTATGTATATTTTTGCACATGTGCATATACTCATGTAACCACCACCATGACCAAGGTAATAAATATATCCATTACCTCCAAAAGTTAGAATGGATTTAATTTTAAATAAATGTATTTAAGTCATTCATCAAAAAAGTAAAGTCTTTTCTTCTACAAGGAGCACATGACAATTTTCAAACATACTGGCTTCATTTTTACAAGGTATAAAACAGCACCTTTTTGCTGTGTTTTGGTTCTATAGAGCTTACAACTGTATCTGAACTCTGGATGATTTCTAGGCTTATGCGGTTACCAAAAAAGTGAAGAGCTACTTTAGTCATGAAGACTATTGCGATCACACGTATTTGAACTCCTACTTTGTACACAGCAGTATAATAGGTACAGGGGATTCAAAGGAGTGTTAAGTCCCTACACAAAAATTTTACTTGGGAAAGTAATACAATAACACAGACATACAATTATACAACACAGCACATGATGAATGCTAGGTTTCAGACCACACGTCATCAATGGAAATATCTAGCAGTGGGTTGAAGCTGCAGGATTAAAGTTTGGGAGAGTTGCAATGGACTGCAGGCAGGCACTGGGGAATCAATCGCAAAGAAATAAATGAAACCACAAAGATAGGAGTCAATCACTATGCAAAAGATGACTATGATGTTTAAAATGAAATTGTCTAAGAGAGAGGCCATTCTTTCTACATCCCCATAAGTAGCTACTACTCTTAAAAACTACATTTTCACTATGACAGTTGTTGACAAGTCCAAGTACATAAGTGACTACCAACAATCTGTATAACTTATTTTAAAATCTCATTAACGGCTGGGCGCAGTGGCTTACGCCTGTAATCCCAGCACTTTGAGAGGCGGAGGTGGGTGGAACACCTGAGGTCAGGAGTTCGAGACCAGCCTGGTCAACATGGCAAAACTCCATCTCTATTAAAAATACAAAAATTAGCTGGGTGTGGTGGTGCGCACCTGTTATCCCAGCTACTCAGAAGGCTGAAGTAGGAGTATCATTTGAACCTGGGAGGCAGAGGTTGCAGTGAGCCAAGATCGTGCCACTGCACTCCAGTGTGGGAGACAGAGCGATCATCTCAAAACAACAACAACAAAAAAACCCATAAAATCTCATTAACTAACACTGCTTGAACTGTTCACCCTTCACCCTAATTGTTATCTAGGTGGTGTTATGAAAGGATGATTGCTGAATACACATATGAATGCCATCTCTTTTTCAGCCTGTAATTGCAAAAAAGAAAATGCTTTGCTATTTTCCCTTTGACTTCAAATCTCCCTGTGGCCCCTAAAAAAAAAAAAAAAAATTAGACACTTCTTATCAGACAAAAGGCCTCCCCTCCCCTACATCAAGCTCCTTTGATAAATGAGGTAAATGAAAGAACTCTTGAAATACCTGTATTTTCAAAATATAAGAAAAAAATTCACCTAAATCTTGGAGAATATCTGCTAGGCACTTAAATTTGTACCTTTACTTCTGTCTATGCATTTGTTGGGGAGGGAGGGGTGTAAAAAAGCTAAGTAGTGGTACCTTGGCCATTTTTTCAGGGATAAGTAAAAAGATCCCAGAGTTCAAATCCCAGCTCCACTGCTCACTAGCAGTGTGACCTTGTATAGGTTAGTTTATTTCTTTGAGCCTCAGAGTTAGCAGTAAAATGTGGTCAATATCATCAATCTCAAAGGATTGTTGAGTGGTTTAAATGTGGTAACATGCCTGGCACACAGGCAACACTCAATAAAGAGATGTACTTTTCTTTTTCCATCCCTTGCCATGGTTTTGGACCCTTAAAAAAGTAGCACAATCTCTCAGAGAATGTCACATGTTGCTAAAGTGCTTGGGTTAATCTCACATGGTAGTGTTTCAGAATGATAGGGGAAAAAGGAAAAGACATTCAGGTAAGGAGAATAATTTAGTAAAGTCATAGATGGAAAAAAACATAGTATGAGGTGACATATATCCTAGATATCATGTAATCATATGTCAGTATGATTAACACAGAAAATCAGTGCTAGGGATTTAAAAGTTCAACAGAAGAACCAGAAACCGTCATATGATATGTAGAAGTAGGCCGATAACATTTTCTAAGAAGTAACTTGATGAAACTGGTCTTTAGGGAAGATCAGCTAGAAAGCACTATGGGGACAAAATAGAGTGAGGAAAGACTAGAATTAGATAGGAAGCTCTTGTAATCTAGGCGTGGATGAAAATAAGCAAAAATGGAAAGAAAAATGGGAATAGATAGGACAAATGTAACATGAAAATTTACAAAGCTGGGCGCAGTGGCTCACACCTGTAATCCCAGCACTCTGGGAGGCCAAGGCGGACAGATCACGAGGTCAGGAGTTCGAGACCAGTCTGGCCAATATGGTGAAACTCCGTCTCAATCAAAAATACAAAAATTAGCCAGGTGTGGTGGCATGCGCCTATAGTCCAAGCTACTCAGGAGGCTGAGGCAGGAGCTTCGCTTGAACCCAGGAGGCAGAGGTTGCAGTGAGCCAAGATCGCACCACTGCACTCCAGTGAGGGCAACAGAGTAAGATTACATCTCAAAAAAAAAAAAAAAAAAGAAAAAAAGAAAGAAAAACAATTTACAAAGCTGTTTGATAACTGAATGGATAAGGTAATAAAGTGTCTCATGTTGAGACCAGAAAAAAATTGGTGACATTTCAGGTCACACAACCCACCCAGAGTGATACACTTAAAGACCGCAATTTTCATAGCAAGGTAACTGAAAGGATGTTACAGATCTTCTAGTCCAACATCCTCATTTTACATAAAAGAAAAAAATGATGTCTGGGGAGGGTCATACAACTAGTGGCAGAATCCAAAGTAGGACACCAATCTAATGCTTTCAACTATGCTAAACAGTTTTGCCTGTCTGGCAAGTTTGTAATAAGCGACGAATACAATTTGGGATATAAAGGGTTTGTAGTGATAATGGGAGAAGCAAGCACAAGTGTCCTTTGGACAGACAATAATAATTTTTTACTAAGTTGTAAGACATGTCACTAAGCAGAGTCTATTTTTTTCCATGGAAACATTGTAATTGGAAGTTGCAACACTGCATCAAGGACTCAGCATCAAATAATGGGTTAGTATTAAATATTAAGGTCATCTAAGTGGAAATGTCAAGTAGACAATTGGAGATACGAGATTAGACTAGCGGTTGTATCGGAGAATTGTATGGGCTCCTGTATATTTATTAGACCAGCAATTTTCCATTTTATAACTGATACTGTATTTCAGAATAAATGCTTACTAGCTCCCAGCCCATATTTTTCATGGGCAATATTTGGCATATTTATATTATGATCAGTAATTGTGAAACACAGGGAGACTTAAATCTCTGCCATATTTTCTGCAGAATGCAGCAGAATTTTATGAGTAAGCTCATTTCTGTAACAGCTGATGTGTAATTTCAGAGTGCACCTCTAGGTTTCAAGTGTGACAGCTGATTACTCACTGTTTAAATTTTCTAAGCTTTCCTGCTCAATAATAGAAATAATTTCTCAGACTCTAAGACTAGTCAAATATATCCTTAATAACAAAAGGACTGAAAGCAAAGAAAATTATCAGCAAAGCAAAATGCAAAGATGCTAATTCATTCTAAGGTTAAAATCTCATCTTACTAAGTAGTGAGCATTTTTCTTCCCAGAGAATCCGTAAATCATTTATATTTACTTTAGTAGTAACCGAAACATCTGTTAAAAAGAAAGATTTAAACAGATGTAGTTTTTAATCATAACAGAAGTAATACAAATTTTTTAACTATAGTAAATGAATTTAATCCATATTAATCCTAACATGTAATTTGTAATTATCTTCTTGGATAATTTACTGCTCATCATTATGAAATCCCACAAATACAAGACAGCACTTTAAATCTTTCAGCATATTTAAATAGCAGATATCCATGGTAACAGAGTATCCATACTCCAATTTCACAAGTGGGAAAACACATTACTAAGGCAGGTATGATTTTTGTTCTGACATCATAGTCACTCATGTACATTAACGGTGAATGGCTGGGGATGGTTTTCCACTCTAACTACTCGCAACATAAGTGAAGGAGCCAGCAATTAAAATTTAAAAATGTCTGCCACCTTGTAACATTATGGATGATAACTCTAAATAAATCACATAAAATAAGCAGAAAAAATATTTCTTAGAATTATCAGGACTCTAACTGACTTATGCTTTACTAAGAATTGTTGCAGTCTGATTTTAAATACAAAGTCTGCACTACAAAAAAAAAAAAAAAGGGGGGGGGGAGAGAGAGAGACAGAGAGAGAGAGAGAGACACTGGCTGAGCACGGTGGCTCGCCATTTTGGGAGGCCAAAGTGGAAGGATCGCTTGAGCCCAGGAATTCAAGACCAGCCTAGGCACCAAAGTGAGACCCTGTCTCTACAAAAAAACAAAAAAAAATTTAGCTGGTTTTTGTGGTGCCCACCTGTGGTCCCAGCTACTGAGGAGGCTGAGGCAGGAGGACTGCTTGAGCCCAGGAGGTCAATTCTGCAGTGACCCATTTTTGCATCACTGCACTCCAGCCTGGGTGACAGAGCGAGGCCTTGTCTCCAAAAAACAAAACACAACAAAAAAAACACTGAAAAATTCATTATGAATATCATGAAAAAGTTTATATCTTAAATGAGAAAATCTTATTAAAAAATTTTAACCAGAAGAGGAAAAACTTCCTATCTCCTTATGAGGACAGTATTACCTGGACACCAAAGCTAGACAAAGACACAACTGAGAAAGAAAACTGCAGACCAATATCCCTTATGAATATAGATGCAAAATTCCTTAACAAAATACTAAAAAACCACATTGAGAAGCAGACTGAACTTCTCCCCTAAGATTAGGAAAAAGACAAGGATGCTCACTTTCACCATTTCTATTAAACACTGTACAGGAGATCTAGTTAGGGCAACTAAGCAAGAATTAAAAGGCATCCAGATGAGGAAAAAATAAGGAAAACTATCTCTATTCATAGATGACATGATCTTAAATATAGAAAATGATAAATAATCCACACAGGGGAAAAAATTATTAAAGCTAACAGATGACTTCAGCAAAGTTGGCACGATACAAAATCAATATACAAACACCAATTGTATTTCTATATATACACTAGCAATGAACAATCTGAAAATAAAATTAAGAAAACAATGCCATTTATAACAGCATCAAAAAGAATATAATATTTAGGAATTAATTCAACCAAGAGAGTGTAAGACTTAGACATTGAAAACTACAAAACATCATTGAAATAAAGAAGCCCTAAATAAATAAGATATTCCATCCCATATTAATTGGAATATTTAATATTGTTAAGATGGCAATACTCCCCAAAGCAATCTACAGATTCAATGTGATCTCTATCAAAATTCCAACTACACTTTTTTGAAAAATGGGCAACCTGATCCTAAAACTCATACGGAATTGCAAGGACCTCAAATAGCTCTGTTGCCCAGGCTAGAGTGCAATGGCACAATCTCAGCTCACTGCAACCTCCACCTTCAGGGCTCAAGCGATCCTCCAACCTCAGCCTCCTGAGTAGCTGAGACCACATGTGCACACCACCATGCCTGGCAAATTTTTGCATTTTTTTTTAAAGACACGGGGTTTTGCCATGTTGCCCAGGCTCGTTTTGAACTCCTGGGCTCAAGCTATCTACCTACCTCAGTTTATCAAAGTGCTAGGATTACAGATGTGAGCCTAAACAATCTTTATAATGAACAACAAAGTGGGAGAACACATCTCAATTTCAAAACTTACTGAAAAGCTATAATAACTAAAACAGTGTGGTACTAGCTTAAGGATAGACACATCAATGGAATAGAATTCAGAGTCCAAAAATAAACCCACACATCTATGATTAATTCATTTTCAAAAGGGTGCCAAGATGATTCAATGAGGAAAGAATAATTTTTGCAACAAATGGTGCTGGGACAACTGGATACCCCCGTACAAAATAAAAAATTTGGGAGCCAGGTGCAATGGTGCATGCCTATAGTCCCAGATACTCAGGAGGATGAGGTGAGAGGACTGCTTGAGCCCAAAAATTCGAGACCAGCATGGACAACATAGTGAGACTCCGTTCTTAAAAAAAGAAAGAATGAGCCTGTAATCCCAGCACTTTGGGAGGCCAAGGCAGCGGATTGCCTGAGGTTAGGAGTTCAAGACGAGCCCGGCCAACATGGTGAAACCCTGTCTCTACTAATAATACAAAAATTAGCCGGGCTTGGTGGTGGGCGCCTGTAATCACAGCTACTCGGGAGGCTGAGGCAGGAGAATGGCTTGAGCCCAGGAGGCAGAGGGTGCAGTGAGCTGAGATTGCGTCACTGCACTCCAGCCTGGGCAACTGAGCTGAGCAGGACTCTATCTCAAAAAACAAGACACACACACACACACACACACACACAAAAGAAAGAATGAATCTGGACTCCTATCTTACACATCATATACAAAAAATAACTCAAAATGGATCAAGACCTACATGTAAGAACTAAAACTCTAAAAGTCTGGGAAGGAAACAGGTGAAAATCTTCCTCATCTTGGATTACACAACGGTTTTTAAAATATGATATTATCAGTACAGCAAAAAAAAGATAAATTAGACTTCATTAAAATTAAAAACTTTGGCGTCAAAGGACACTATCAAGTGAATAAATACTAACAAGCAAAAAGACAACCCGCTGAATAAAAACATCTTCGCAAATCATATATCTGATAAGGGTCTAATAGCCAGCATATAGAAAGAACTCTTACAATGCAAACATAAAAAGTAAAATAACACAATTTTAAAAGGGGCAAGGTATCTGAATAGATATTTCTCCAAAGAGGACACACAAATGGTCAAAAAGCACATGAAAAGATGCTCAAAACCATAATGAAACACCAATTTATACCCAGTAGGATGGGTATAAACAAAAAGACAAGGCCAAGTGTGGACAAGGACGTGGTGAAATGGGAACTTTCATACGTTGCTGGTGGAAAAGTAAAATGGTGTAGTCACTCTGGAAAACATGTTAGCAGTTCCTCAAAAAGTTAAATATCAAGTGATCATATGATCCAGCAATTCCACTCCTAGGGGTATATCCAAGAGAATTAAAAATATAAATCCACATAGAAACTTGTACCTGAATGTCCACAGCAGTATTATTTATAACAGCCAAAAAGTAGAAACAACCCAAAGTTCATCAGCTAATGAATGGATGAACAAAATGTGGTAGTGTACATCTACGAAATGGAATATTAGTCATAGAAAGGAATGAAGTGCTGTTATATGGTACAACATGGATGAACCTTGAAAACATTAAGCCAAATGAAAGATTAGCCAGACACAAAAGGCCACATATTCATCCATTTATATGAAATATCTACAAAAGCAAATCTATAGAGAAATTAGATTAGTAGTCGCCAGGTGATAAGGGGGAGGGGAGAACTGGGACTATGTGCTAATGGGTATAAGATTTCTTTTGGGGGTGACAGAAATGCCCTGGAATTACATAGTGGTGATGGCTGCACAACACTGTGAGTATATTAATAACTACTGAACTATACATTTCAAAATGATGAAAATGGTGAATTTCACCTCAAATTTTTAAAAAGTTAAAAAAATTTTTAACCAAAATAATATGAAAAACAAAAACGGAAGGGTTGTGAATTACTTTTTTTCTTAAAAAAAAATCTCATCTTTTCAGTGTAGCATCGTTTACAACAACAAAAAACTGAAACAAACTGAAATAGCCATAATTAGGAAATGGATTAAGTAAATTATGATCCAGTTATGGAAAAGAATGAGATGTGTTAGCTGAAAAAAAAGCACAGGGCCGAACAGTGGATGAAGTATAATCCCATGTGTTTTTAACAGTATGCAAACATACTTGAATCTGCATAAGCTCCTAACAGTAGTAACCATAGTAGAGTGGGACTTGGAGACTTTTTAAATTGGGTGCCATTCTGTATTATTTGAAAGCTGTTTGAAATTATAATATTCAATTCCTCTTTTGGAATAAAACTTCAAGTATTCAGATAGCTTTCAAGCGTAGCAGGCATTCGAGTTTATCTAGCAAATAAAATCTTTGCTGTAGGCAGGGGAAACATCTTTAAGTGTATCGTTTTTACAATCAGAATATGGATGTTGTAATAACACAATCTAAATTTTCTGACAAACTGCACTCATTATAAGGCAGCATTTTCAAACAATTTACCACAAAGCCGTTTTACATGGTATATACGCCACAAGAAAAAAGTGTCAGGCGAAAAACATGTCTACATACAAACAGAATACAAAATGAGAAATTATATATTTCTGATGACAGAACCAAAAATCATGTATTTATGGTAATAACAGTTTATGATATTAGATACATAATGTGACTGATATGTGTCCTATAAGGACACAAAACCTATTTATTATAGGGTAGGAAGCATAAATTTGCTTGGATTCATGCATAGAAAGGTACTGATGATATATAATAATGGTAATATTACACAAGTATTAAATAACATAAAAATCTACAAAAGGAGATCTATAGCATCTAAAAGGTACATTAGCAAAAATAAAGATATCCCGATCAAATTCTTAACTTTAAAACACGTTGTAAGAGAATCTCCAGGACTGGATAAACAGTAGAGAAATTTACTTTGAAGTAGAGATGAAAATATCAAAAGAGAAGTTTATAGTTCTACTTCTATAGTAATGAGGACAAGAAAAGGACAAAAAAACTTACCTGCCATTCAAACTCGCTATCTGACCAATCCCAGTAAGTGCTAATAGAAGAAGAGACATCGCTGCAGACACTCCCCTCAGGAAATAAATCAAAAGAAGTGAAGTCCTGATCATCTAACAGGGAATAGCAATCATCTTGATCTCCAACAGACACAGATGAAAACAGCTCCTCACTGCCTTCTGAGCTGGCAACACTTGTTCCACAAGAAGTTAGGTTCCACCTTCAAAAACACAACATAAAAGAAATCACAAGAACTACAGAATCCACACAATGTTAACATATAATTAACAGGACATATTTATAACATGTATAACGAATGTGAGGGTTTTTTTTTTTTTTTGTATTTTTAGAAGAACCCTTACCTTTTAAGGAAATATACTAAAATATTTATGAAAGATATATGTCTAGGAACTGCCTCAAAATAAGGCAGGGGTTGGGGAGTGGATAGAGGTACAGATGAAGCATGATGCCATATATGAATAAATGTTGAAGCTGGGTGACAGGAACATGGGGTACATTACACTTTTCTCTCTACTTTTGTAGCTGCCTGAAAATTTTTGTAGTACACTATTTTAAAAGAAAGTAGTATTTAAATTAGGACTAAAGTAAAATCTTCATCCACAAACAAAACATACAGCATAGTGGTTATGAGTAAGCTCTAGAATCAGACAGTTCAAATTCTTGCTCTGTCACTTCCTAGCTAATTGATTTTAAGCAAATAACACTCTCTCCAAGTCTGTGTCCCAATGGAGGTACTGTGATGATCACATGAGAATGAATACAGAGCACTTGCAGCACACATAAAAAGTGCCCAATATATGACAGCTTTTATTATTGTTAAAGGAAGAGTGGGGCCATTGCAGGGCAGAGAAAAGCACCAACAAGCATCTACACAGGTAGATGTTCAAGAAGTGTTTGTTATATTTAAGTAACTTTTCCATATTAATGCTGTACAGGCTCATTGCAAAGATGTTGGAAAGAAAGGAATGAATAATAAAATGATCAATAATTCCATTATCCAGCAGTAACTAATCTATAATATTTTGGTAGTTTATTTTTATGTGCATACATATTTTTTACAGAATCAGCAACCATTCTGTGTATATATATTTTAGTATATTGCTTTTTTCATTTAACATTAATATGCTAAACATTTTCCTAAGTATATTACTTAAAAACATTTTAATGCCTATATAATATTCCATTGTATTAAATGTATCATAATTTATTTAACTTTATTCCCCCAATAATAGATACATAAGTTGTTTCTAATTTTTTAATATTAGAAATAATACTGAGATGAGCCTTGTTTATAATTATTTATCAAAATATATTATCTCAGGACACAGCTGCTTGAAAGCTAAGTACGGAGTCAAAGAATATGAACACTTCTAAGGATCAATTTAGTCAACACCTTTCTGAAAGGCTGCATCAATTTATACTCCCCAAGGCAGTATATAAAAGTGCTCATTTCACCACAATCTTAACAGCACTAAAATTGCTAAAATTTTTTTTTACCTATCTTATAGGACAGAAACTTTTTGTTTTTATGAGACAGGGACTCACTTTTGTCATTGAGGCTAGAGTGCAGTGACACAAACACAGCTCACTGCAGCCTCAAACTCCCAGGCTCAAGCGATTCTCCCATCTCAGCCTCCCAAGTAGCTGGGACCACAGGTGCAACACGCCTGTGTAATTTTTGTATTTTTTGTAGAGATGGGGTTTTGCCATGTTGCCCAGGCTTGTCTCAAACTCCTGAGCTCAAGCCATCCATCCACCCCAGCCTCCCAAAGTGCTGGAATTACAGGCGTGAGCCACTGCACTGGCACAGAAACATTTTTATATCAAGTTTTATTTATTTAATTACTAGCAAGATCAAATTTTTAAATATTTATTAGCTATTCTGCTATGGTGTTTTCCTATGTGTTAATATTTTCATTACTAATTTTGTAAGAGTTATTTATGCATTAAGGATATTAACATTTTGTCTACAGTATTTATTGTAGGGTTTTTGGTTGGATTTTTTTTTTTTTTGGTCTTGAAATCTATCAATCTGTTTTCTTTTGTAAATTTCCACTAGTTTTATACTATTAATAAGACAATTTTCATTGCTTTGCCAGTAGCATAGGGAATTAATCCTTAAGATAATGATTTAGTATTTCCAGTACTAACAAGCTCCTGAAGTAATGACTGCCTTATGAAAAGTCTGTTATTTACCTATTATTAGGTCGTGTCTCATCCTTCATTAAATCTACTGTTTCTCAAATTACGCACTTCATTTTTTTAACTTCCTCCATTTTGTATGGCTAATCTTTTAGAAGTTCTTGATTTACATAAAAAATTTGGACAATCTGAAAAACTTTATGGTACCTTTTCTTTTGAATTGAAGGTAGAGCATTTTAAAACACTGAAACACACATACACACAAACTATTATAATTCAGTAAATAGAAAATAGATGTCAATAAATTTTTATAGATAGTGGCCGGGCGCGGTGGCTCAAGCCTGTAATCCCAGCACTTTGGGAGGCCGAGATGGGCGGATCACGAGGTCAGGAGATCGAGACCATCCTGGCTAACACGGTGAAACCCCATCTCTACTAAAAAAAAATACAAAAAAGTAGCCGGGTGAGGTGGCGGGCGCCTGTAGTCCCAGCTACTCGGGAGGCTGAGGCAGGAGAATGGCGTAAACCTGGGAGGCGGAGCTTGCAGTGAGCTGAGATCCGGCCACTGCACCCCAGCCTGGGCGGCAGAGCAAGACTCCGTCTCAAAAAAAAAAAAAAAAAAAAAAAAATTTTTATAGATAGTAAAAAAAATAAAATTCATCTAAGAATCCTAGAATATCTTGTAATATTACTTTCATCACATGCTTGCTAGGTAAACAGTATCCTCATTTTAGAAAAATTTTTAATTAACCAAATTATCCCAGGTCTTGCAATAAAAGTTATGAAGAGGAATCACACCCTGCTTTGAGACCAGTCTGGGTAACAAAGCGAGACACTGTCTCTACAAAAAATTTAAAAATGAGCTGAGCAAGGTGGCACATGTCTGTATTCCCAGCTACTCTCAGGAGGCTGAAGCAGGAGGTTCACCGGAGCCCAGGAGTTTGTGGTTACAGCAAGCTGATCCTGCCACTGTACTCCAATCTGAGCGACAGAGCAAGGCCTTGTCTCAAAACAAAACAAAAATACATTCTGGACACAGTAAGCCCTATCTACATTATGTCCTGAGCAAACTATTTTTCTCTTGTGTCTTCGAATTACATGTGATTTTTTTCCCTTTATTCATTCACTCATTCAACAAACATTTAGTCAGTATCTTCTATGTACCAAATAATATGTTCAGTGCTAGGAAAAACTGTTAGATAATTGTTTTTAATTAGAATTTCTTTTTAGCTTCTAAAAATTCTGTAGAAATGTGTTTCTCTCCATGAGTAATAATGACATTCCTTAAAAAAAAAAAAAGATGCCATATTTAGTAATCTAACCATTAGATCACTGCCAAAGGAGTCAGGAATTTGCTTCATTTTGTGCTCTTACCTTTGGGCAAAGTCAGTGTGTTTCTCAGTTTTTCAGATTTGTAACCATCACAAGGTTCTGAATGTTCTCAGAAGTCTTTGTCTTTTGTTTTTAATTATCAGTGGCAAGTAAACTGAACTCATAATTGAACAAACCATTCATAAAATAGAATAATAATATTTTTTACTAGTAAAGATTGTAACATTTTTTATATCCTCTTCTTTTTTTTTTTTTTTTTTTTTTTGAGTCAGGGTCTTGCTCTGTCAACCAGGCTGGAGTGCAGTGGTGCAATCATGGCTCACTGCTGGCTTGACCTCCTGGGCTTGATTCATCCTCTCACCTCGGCCTTCCCAGCAGCTGGGACTATAGGCACATACCACCACGCCTGGCTAATTTTTGCTTTTTTTTTTTTTTGGTAGAAAAAGGGTTTCATCATGTTGTCCGAGCTGGTTTCAAATGCCTGGGCTCAAGCAATCCTCCCACCTTGGCCTCCCAAAGCGCTGGGATTATAGGTGTGAACCAATGCACCTGGCAAAATTTTTGTATCTTCTAATCTGCAAATTTTTAAGATCATAATTTTAAGGCAATATAGATAAAAACAAAGTAGGAAGTACTTTCATCCATTGCTAGTGACAGTGTAAGTTGACATAATCTTTCTTAAAAGCAATTTGGCAGTACTATGTACATCTAGAGGTTTAAAAAGGTTCATTCATTTGGAATTAGTAATTCCCCTTCTAGGAATTGTGTTCCCTTCCCCAAATAGAAATTTGGAAAAAAGATGTGTATACAAATATGTTCAAACAATACTATTTGTAATAGTCCAAAAGGGAAAACAAATGCCCCTAAAATATAGGGATTAAATGATATATCTGAATGGTATTTTTATAATCACTAAAAATCATATTTTCAGACTATTCAAAAGGAAAACACCCAACAATGTAAGTGCAAATATGCAGGTCACAAACTGTATATACAGCCTGATCCTGATTTTTAAAAATTATATATGTACATAGAAACATTAAAAGAAACATCATTAAAATGTTGATAGTTGTTACCTTTGGGGAAAAGGATCATGAGTAGTCTACAGTTTTTTATATGCCCTCAGTTTTCTATAATAAGTTTTTAAATAAAAATTTAAGTATGATTCTTTTAGACTGTTCTGTCAGTTTCAAACTTGTAATGAATGTCCATTGTGTGCTCAGCACTAAACTATTCAAATTTACAAGCCCTTACATTTTATTCCACTAAGAGAAAGCTACCTAACACTTCGATTCTAGCTATAACCATAATATTACTCTCAAAGGAGACTTTCTTCAAAATCGTGAAAGATGTTGAAAAGAATTCCAGTGAAACACAGTGTTTAACTCAATCACTAGGCTTGCTGCCCAAATTTTAATTTACAAAAAAATAAAGCCAAGAATATTTCTCTGCAAGGTGTTTCAGCAAGAATATACAGACTAAGGACTTTCAATAGTATTTTGGTAAATAGCCATTTAAATGTTAAAATTAAGAATTAAAATTAAGAAAAGCATGTGCACCATGTATACATTCCTCTGCAGTCCCCTTTTCTCTCAGGTGGACCTGATTGCCACTTCTGAAGATAAGAATCCAGCCAATGAGCACATAAAGTCCTGTCAAGCTGATGAAGGTCATTTGAAGTCTATGCTATACATTCATTCTTAGGGGACAGTGCCCTATCAGTACTTGTATTCACCACTGACTCTCTGTCAGAATCCCCATATAGCCAACCTGACCTCTGCTGCTATTCTGGAGTCCAACAGACCACCAAGGTTCCAAGTTAGAGAATATACAACCCCTTCTTCTACCCACTTAAGTTCCCTACTTTCCTCCTCGCTATCTCAATCATGTTGGGTTCATTACCCATCTTTCCCACCCTCTTTATTGCCTTGGAAGTAAAAAACACTCTGTGTCATTTCTAAGGCTAATGATCCCATTTGCACTTCTGAGTTCATCATCTCTATCTCTCATCCCATCTTCTTTTATATTTTCAATTTCTCCCTTTCCTGTGGCCTGCTTCTAAGGAGGTAACATCTCTATTCTTGGAAAAGAAAAACTAAATGAGGTTAAAAAAAAAAAAGAAAGAAAGAAACCTTTACTTCCCTTTCAAATTCTCACAACATCTCCCCTTCTCCTTTCCTTCCCTGCTAAATTTATTGAAAAGCTTCCACTTTCTCAACCTTTGTAACCTGTAGTTCCACTTCTATCACGTCACGGATTTCTACTGATTACTCCCAAATCTGTATTTCTAGCCTGGATATTTCTCCAAATCCTAACCCCCATTTTCGACTTGTCTCAGCAAGTCCCCAAACCAAATTTCTCCAACATGGTTCTCCCACCTGCAACCCACAGCTCTTCTGCACCTCTAATTCTGTATCTAGATAGGAAAACTATGGGTGTTACCAAAGGCACACAATAGTCTTTAGGTTTTTCTGGTTAATGGTGATTGAAAATGGAGCTCTAAAATCACATAACTGAGTAACTGATTTATGCGACAGTTTGGAAGTGCTAAGAGAAAGCCCCCATTTACATCAGAAAATCACTGCCCCCCAAACGAAAGAAAATGTCTTAAACACTACATATGTTCCACACTGACATTTCACATTTTTAAAAAATTCATTCACTTTTTTGGCTTACTGAAATTTATTCTATTTTCCTAAAATTCTAGACCAATCCATGTAAGTCTTAAGGTATGAATGATTAGGAAACTGGCTGTGTCCACGTAATGTATTTTCTACTGAACCTAGACCAGTGACATACCAACCTACGCCACAAATGACTTTAATCTGAATATTGGGCCGGGCGCGGTGGCTCACACCTGTAATCCCAGCACTTTGGGAGGCCGACGTGGGTGGACCACCTGAGGTCTGGAGTTCAAGATCAGCCTGGCCAACATGGTGAAACCCTGTCCCTACTGAAAATATAAAAATTAGCCAGGCATAGTGGTATGCGCCTACAGTCCCAGCTACTCGGGAGGCTGAGGCAGGAGAATCGCTTGAACCCAAGAGGCAGAGGTTGCCCTAAGCCAAGATTGTGCAACTGCACTCCAGCCTGGGTGACAGAGTAAGACTCTGTCTTAAAAAAAAAAATCTAAATATTGCATCCATTCAACCTCAGTGCTGTGACTGTCTTTGTTAATGAAAATTGCAAATATAGCCCAGAATCCAGTAAATGAGTAGGCACAAACTGTCATAATCATAAAGTCCTTATCAAGGGCATTATTTTTTAAATCTCCACATTTTTCTTATCAGGTATCAAGAAGGAAGCAAAATAAAGGTTAAGTCAAATATCTACCAATTAACAAGCTTCCTACTTCCAATGAAATTTGTTTTACAATGACTAAACCCAAGGCAGAATTTCAGCCTACAACTATTTGAAATCTGATTTTTGGGTTGTTGCCTGAATTGGCAAATGACGTGATGTGAAGGGAAAAAGTGACACATACCACTCCAAAATAAAAGAACTCCCTAAACTTTGCCCAATATATGATTTAGCTGTGTGCTTCTTCCTGAAAAGAAATGGCTGGAAGCCTATGGTCCTCTCAAGCACCATCTTGAGGAGGGGTAAGAAGGCAGAACATTCCAGAAGGATAATAGATTTAAAAGGCAAGGTAGCCTAGGGCAGAAACATCATGTGCTGTGAATATTGCTAATTTTGCTTCCCCTACTCTCTGCTGAAAAGGATACAGAGCATTAGAACCCCTGCCACCATGCCAAGCCTTGTGAAAAGTAGGGTAGGAGAGGGACGTTGAAAAAAAAAAAAAAAAAAAAAGCAGGCAGTAACTAGGAAAAATGTTTGACTTGGAAAAACTGGGGCTTCCAAAGAACCTCCTTCTCCCCTCCTCACTGCCCCATTGAAAAAAAGTCCTGACCTCACCAAAGTCTTTTAGGGGAAGAAAACACAGGGAAAAAATCGGGAGGAGGAGGAGGAACAGAACAAGTTGTAAGAAACATATTATTCTCATAGCTTCACTCCCCATCACCTCCACCCAGTTTTGGCAGTACTTACCCACAGCCTCTGCCCTCACTCCCTTGCCCTCATCATCCAGCAGGATCATTCTGAAATCATTTAACTTTCCTGGGTATGTGACTTGCTCCAAGGCTGCAAAACTTAAATGCCAAATATGTACAAAGGTATTCTTTTATATTATTTTCCAACATAAATAACCCTAAGCACACTTGATTTCATGAATACGTTACATTCACATTACAGTGACATCAGGGGTTAAATAGGGTTCTGTGAGTTGGTCTAGGAAACCGTAAGTTCTATTTGTAACACGGGATCGATTAGTTCTGTTCCAGGTTTCATCATTGGCTTCAAAGGAATAGTCTTGGATTTGCTTGACTAGGTTTTACGACCTTGAACTCAATCTTTTCTTTCTGGGACTGTTTCTTCAGTTTTTGCAATGATGATTTAGAGTACTCATAATAAATTTACTGCCACTTCCTTTTGAGATGTGTTATACTGATATTCTGATTATTTAACTATAACACCTTGTTCCCATAGACTATAACTTTCATTTACGTAAGAAACATCTTTTACACATTCCTTGTACCTGGTAGAAGCTCATTCAATCTACAGACTGATTTAAGGGAAGGGAGGGGAGAAATATGCTAAAGACATTAAAATATGAAAGAATTTGATCAAACTCACATCATAAATTTGAATCAGAAGTCAGAACTAAATTTCTTAATTTATCTCCAGTATTTTCCATAGCTGAACCCCTCTCCTAGAGCCTTATCCACACACACCCCCAGCCCTTTGTATACATATCTCAAATATCCACCTATATTAAAAGTTGAGGCTATATCTAGGACGTCTTCAAATCCCCCCACCCCCAAGATTTGATCTTACACGTAAATGCTTGCATGAGAGAAGTCTCCAGAACACTACCTTCTACCGAAATCAGTTAGGAGGAGATACACCCTCTGAATAAATTTGTGTAAGTCAGTCCATCCTAAGCCTTACTCTGTCCCTTCAAAGGGGAAGCAAACCAAGGGATATGTCATATGAAGGAATCTTCCAGATTTAAGCTTACCCAGTTTGGCTGAGCCCAAAGCGCTAAGGCAAACAGTTAATAAAGGAGGGGGGAAAAAAAGAAATAATCGACTAGTTTCCTAGCGCTCAACTAAAAAAAAAAAAATTGGGGTGGGGTGGTGGCGGGGGGTGGGGGAAGAGGACTGTGAGATAGGTTAAAAATAGGGAAAATTAAGCTTCTAGCTTTAAACGTGCCATCTTTCAACGCCACTTTTCAAAAGATCTATGGATTGATCTTGAGTCATCCAAATTCCTCTACAGCGTACCGGAAATGGAAGGGGTTAAACTTTTGCAGATGGATGGAAACAGGGGCGTATCTAAAAATCAAGGGTGGGGGTTTGGGATTCGTAGGGTACAGATGGGGGGAGGGAAGGGAAGCGAGGGAGGAAGAAGGTAGGGAAGGGAGGAGTCGCTATAGCCAGAATATGAATGAGGAAAAGAGAGTAAAACGCCGGTCGAAAGGAAAATCGGAGGGCAGGGGTGAAAATAGGGAGGGGGGGCAGGGAAGGAGCCCGGGAATGAGTGCTGGTCAAAGGCAGGTGGGGGAGGGTGCGACTGGAAGCGCAGCCCGGGACGAAGGACCAGGAGCAAGGGGGCGAGCAGAGGTGGAAAATCCACCCCTGCCCTCAGGTGCAATTCGTACCTGTTGGTGTGGAAGCGGTGGAGCGGGTCGGTGCGATGGCAGGAGGACAGCTGGCAGCCGAAGTCGCTGATGTCCAGGCAGCCCGGCTCCTCGCTGGGGCAGGTGCCCACCCCGCGAGGAGGTCCCAGGAGTGGGAAGGGTTCCTCGGGGGTTAGAAACTTCTCGTAGGAAGTGATGGCCGAGGCCTCGTCGGACATGGTTGGATATTGCCTGGCTCGGGCTCCCTCTCTGGCCCTGGGCTGCTCCCGCGCCCGCCCCTGCCCCCACTCTAACCTGTCCGCAGTCGCCGCCGCTCCGGGGTGTGCCCGCCGCAGCTCACTGGCAGGCTGGGCGTCGCGGCCCGCTGCTGCTTGCGGGGTGCGGGGCCGCGCGAAGAGGCTGCTCGAGGCCACAGCAGCCCACCGGCCACCCAGTTAGCGCCTAGGTAGCCTCTGCAGCTGCCGCCGCCGCCCGACTCAGCCCGTCAGCGCAGCGCCGCCGCCCGGCCCGGCCAGGCCCGCCCCGCCCACTGCGCTCAATGCTAGTGACTGCAGCAGTCTGCCCGGCGCCCGCCAGGAGGGGAAGGGCGGCGGGAAGCCACTCCCCGTGCCCCCTGCTGGACCGGAGGAGGAACTGAACCTCCGCCTGCCGCGGCCCCGAGCGGCCCGCCCCGCCCTCTACTCATCAAATCAGGGATTCAGGCCGCTAGAAGGGCTCGGCGCCTCTGGCCAACCTCCTCCTCCGCTTTCTCACTCGCACTTGATTACTAAGCAGGAACCGCAGTCTCAGAAAAGGGACTTGGCCAAGGTCACACTGCGGGTGCGTGAGAAAGCATCCAGATGCCCTGATTCCCAGCGCACTCGATCACCCTGTCCCAATTCAACAAGTATTTATTGAGCTCCTGCAATGTGTGCCCAGCACCGTGCAATGAGCTGTAGGAGAAATCTTCCAAGCAGGAAAAAATAGTCCCTTCGTCCGTCACCCTTGATCACCTAACTCCAAGAACACTACGCTGCAGCCACTCGCCTACTCAGAGCTGCTGGACACGTTGTACTCTTTTGTGCTTTGCGCCTTTTGCTCGTAGGCACTCTGCTTGGAATGCCCTGCCATTTCTCCCCTGCTAATCCTTCAAACTCCAGCTCAAACGTTATCTCCTCTGTGAAGCCTTCCCTGACTCCCAAAGGAGACCTAGGCACTCCTGCTAATTTGCCCCCTCTCTCCCGTAGAAAATATATTATGGAGCTTAACTTGTTCAACTTGCATCAACTTGTTAGGTGTCATATACTGTGCTTTGCTCTTTTTTTTTTTTTTTTTTTTTTTGAGACGGAGTCTCGCTGTGTCTCCCAGGCTGGAGTGCAGTGGCGTGATCTCGGCTCACTGCAAGCTCCGCCTCCCGGGTTCACGCCATTCTCCCGCCTCAGCCTCCCAAGTAGCTGGAACTACAGGCGCCCGCCACCACGCCCGGCTAGTTTTTTGTATTTTTAGTAGAGACGGGGTTTCACCATGTTAGCCAGGATAGTCTCGATCTCCTGACCTCGTGATCCACCCGCCTCGGCCTCCCAAAGTGCTGGGATTACAGGCTTGAGCCACCGCGCCCGGCCTGTGCTTTGCTCTTTATCTCATCTCTCTTCTCTGTATTCTGGACAAGTGGTTCCTGTTCTTGGATGCGTAAAATTTAAAAAATATATATGCAGAGGAAACTCCAAGATTGCTAATTTACTTTGCCCAAAGAAGACAATCTTTAAAACTACCTAATACTATTTTATAAAAGGAAGCACATTTTCATATAAGCATAATTTTTCAATAAAAGCAATTATTTGCATTAACTGTATTTATGAAAAAACTACACTGATCCTTCAGGAAAGCATAGAACTAAAATAGGTGGAAAGGAGGGGAAAGATGAAAGAAGGCAGGAGGAAGAAGAGAAAGAGGGCAAGAGAAGTGGGGGTTGTCACTAAAACAAGCCCCATTCAGTATTAAACTCTTGTGCCTTGCCCTACCAATGCAACTTATAGTGAAAACAGCTCCGCTTTTCCAATGTGCCTTTAAAATGTATACATTATCTTGCTTCAGTTACTTGTTTGACTGTTGAGCATGCCTGCTTTCTTTCATTGAGATTGCAAGAAGGTATGTTGCATTGTGTATGTGGCTTTCAAAATGAATCATTCATTAATATCTAATGAGGCTGACCAATTTAAACTTCTGGAAGTGAGGCTGATGATGGTTTGTTCTATGGTCCCTAATGCACCAATCCCCAGGGGTCTGAGGCCAATGAGGCTGATTGGGCCATGGCTTGGTCCCCACAAACAAGAGACTTGATTAGCCAAATGAAACAAGAGTCAAGTGCTGCATGACAATGTAGGTACTCAGGTTAATAAGTACTGTTAATAAGAGCTGTTAATAAGAAGCTAACGAAATCATGTAATTTATTTTATTTTATTTTATATATTTTTTGAGACGGAGTCTTGCTCTGTCACTCAGACTGGAGTGCATTGGTGTGATCTTGGCTAACTGCAACCTCCACCTCCCAGGTTCAAGCCATTCTCCTGCCTCAGCCTCCCGAGTAGCTGGGATTATAGGCATGTGCCATGACACCTGGCTAATTTTTGTATTTTTAGTAAAGATGGGGTTTTGCCATGTTTGCCAGCCTGGTCTCAAACTCCTGACCTCAAGTGATCCACCCGCCTCAGCCTCCTAAAGTGCTGGGATTACAGGTGGAGCCACTGCGCCTGGCGGTCTAATTTAAATATATATACCTTTTACACATACTATAAGAGGTGGGTGTTTTTTAAACTGGAGTCTAATGATAGAGTATGTGAGGTTTCTACAAGTATGTGTTTTACTTTTGTGTTTGATTTTAAGCATATTCTGAAATATCTGTGTGACCACATAACTAACTGCTGTCACATGATTAGGACATGTATTTGAGTTTATTTTCACAATGAATTAGCATAAGGTAATACTACTTTAATTGTCATGATCTAGTGAGAAGACAAATGAGGTGAACCTCATACTTGGCATCTTCCTATACAAATGAAGGGTTGCAGTAGTCTGAAAAGAAGAAAGTGATGGGAAAGTGGAGTCAACCCCAAGACATACTTACAAGCATTCTGAAGGCCAAGAGCATATGCTTGCCAGTCAGTAGTATGTTCACGTTTCTAGGGCAGTTTTGTTTCATCATATATACCACATTACACTGACTTTGTAAAAAAGTTTGTGCACAATTTGTAAATTTCCTTTGGTGTTACATTTGTACAAGAGCTTTATGAACATGCAGTTTATACTTAGTGTTTGCTTACATTTAAGAAATATTATAAAAAGAATTTACAGAAATGTTTGGGTGTGAGATAATTAAAAAAAAAACAAAACAAAACAGAGGTCCTAGGCCGGGTATGGTGGCTCATGCCTGTAATCCCAGCACTTTGGGAGGTCAAGGCAGGCAGATTACCTGAGGTCAGGAGTTCGAGACCAGCCTGGCCAACATGGTGTAACCCCATCTTTACTAAAAACACAAAAATTAGCTGGGTGTGGTGGTGCACGCCTGCAGTCCCAGCTACTTTGGAGGCTGAGACAGGAGCGTCGCTTGAACCTGGCAGGTGGAGGTTGGTTGCAGTGAGTCTGGGCAACAGAGCGAGACTCCGTCTCAGAAAAAAAAAAAAAAAAAAAAAAGAAGAGGTCCCTGCATATATTTATCAGTGAGAAATACTGACATAGATATGGATAGCAGTACATAGAGTTTGTGCACTGTATGTATAATGTTTACTTAACTATATGGTAATAATGTATTAATACATCTTAACCAAGTTTGTAATCATTAGAGTTGATGACTGTTGGGCATCCTGCCTTCTTGTCTCACTTCGATTTGATTTGTCCCTTGGGTGTACTTCACCTCAATGGATTTACCCAATTCATCTCTCCCTTCCATTCTCCAACATCCTTCCTAATTTCTGTTTCTCTGAAAATGTGGGTAGGTACAGTAGTTCCTTATTTTCTCTGAAGATCTGAGCCTGAGAGCAAACCCTGGGGTAATCTGCCTTGAAGTCTTCAGATGCATGATTTACCTACCAGAGAGCTGATGGCTGCAGGAGAGACTGAGTGGTATCGAGAATTGTCAACTAACTTTTATCATTTTGTTTACCATTGGATAGAAATACACTGGACTTGACCCTTATCTAACTTTTATAATTAGATAAGGTAATCTAACCCCTATAATTTTTTCATGTGATTGATGAGCTCAAAGTGTGTGTGTGTGTGTGTGTGTGTTTGTGTATTTAGCTGAGTCAAATATCACCAACAAAACCTGCTGATAAAACAAAGCTTGAATTTCTTATGTATTTTGGCAAGGAAAACCTCAGCTTCCACAAACTTTGGCAATGTTTCAGAGGGGAATGTCTGGGCAGAATTTATTAAGAATTGGAAGTTTGATTTAAGGTGGGTATTTCAATGTGGGGTCTTGATTAAGATTGGGTAAGAATCATTTTACAATAATCCAGGATTGGTGGAAGAAGCAAGATGAGGATTTTGAGGTGAGAAATTCAGAGAATTGTAGGGGGCAAACTGTTGATGCTTTCCATTGAAGAGGTGGTAGGTCTTTCAGGAAGTTCTGTAAAGGATGTTAAGAATTAGATCAATTCTTTTTGCACGTGGATGTCCAGAAGCTCCTACATTATTTATTGAAAAGACTATCTTTCCTCCATTGTATTGCCCTTGCTCCTTTGTCAAAGATCAGTGGACATTTAAGGAAAGGATGAGTTTGGCTTGGGAGAAAGATTAGTGAGGGCTTTACAGTGAGTGACATTTGGCCTGGGCTTTTAGAAGAGTAGGCCAGCAAAAGATGGGCAATTTAGACGAAACGTTGTAACACTGAAATTGTGGATCGTTTCTGTGGTGAAACTGGTGAATTCTGAAAGATACATGATGGACTTAGAAAACGTTTTTGATAATAAATGGTGTCATATCAATCATATACAATCATAGAAACCCTTGTGAACAAATGTGAACCTGAAAGAACCAATCCTTCAAGATGAATCCCGAAATGCTAATGGCCTAAATTTAAAATAGAGAGCCAAACAGCCATTTGCTGACTAGAGGTCATACACCCACTCTGAGTTCCCAAAAACCTCCACCTTTTTAACTTTGGGACTTTTAGAACTCAGCTGTATCAACCAATCAGAGTTCAGCCATATCAACCAACTGGGGCTCAGCTGCTTCCACCAATCAGAACTAAGCAAGTTTTATCCTTCATTTGCATAAATGGATGTGATTGGGAACTTGGGTGGGAACTTTTGCAATTAAACCTAAACACTCTTTTTGTTGTCTGGAACACACCTTCATCTTAAACCTGTTTGCAAACTGTTCAGTGAAATAAAGTGTCTTTCCTCCAAATTCTTTTTCAGAGAACTTTTGTTCACACCCTTAAGGGTTGATGGCAAAAAAAATTTTGAGAAATAACAGCCAGGGGGACGATTATAACATTTTTACATTTGTCCTCGTATAATTTTCTTCTTCTTTTCTTTTCTCTTTTTTTTTTTTTGTTTGTTTTTTGAGACAGAGTCATGCTCTGTCTGCTCTGTTGCCCAGGCTGGAGTGCAGTGCCACGATCTTGGCTCACTGCAACCTGCAACCTCCACCTCCTGGGTTCAAGCGACTCTCTTGCCTCAGCCTCCTGAGTAGCTGGGATTACAGGTGTGCACCACCACGCCTGGCTAATTTTTGTATTCTTAGTAGAGATGGGGTTTCACCATGTTGATCAGACTTGTCTCAAACTCCTAACCTCGTGATCTGCCCGCCTCAGCCTCCCAAATTGTATAGGGGTGAGCCACTGCGCCCAGCCTCTTTCTTCTTCTTTTTTTAAAAAAAATATGATATATTGCTCCCCTGTAAAATTCTATCCAGTCTAATTTTAAGTACTTTAAAAATTTTAATGAATGGGGTAATTCACCATTCTTTAATTGCTCTTACCAAACCTTTGTTTAACCATTGTTACAGATAAGTTAGGAAAGTCATATCTCCTCTTTGATGTATATGTGTGTTAAGCAAGTAGCTATGATATTCTTTCCTATGCTTTAATGAAAATCTTGTACACAACTAAAACATTCCATGAGACTTATAAATATTATAATTTATTTGACTAACGTAGAAAGGGCTTTTCAGAAACAACCAACATTTCTCAGATCAGTATGAATTTTTAGTTTAATGATATTTTCTTAATAAAATGTTTGTTTTAGCTGCCAAAAGTAACCACTTAAAAGACCCTCCATAATCTGATTTTTTGGAGAGGAAGATGATCATATATTTGCTTCCATACAGCAAGAAAGGAATTAAAATAAATTATGATATATAATATATGTAAATAAAAATAATAAAAGGAACCAACAAGAGGTCATAGCAAAAGGAATGTATTAAAATATGTTCAGAACTAGGTAATCCCAAAGAAAATTATTATCTTGGTTCTTTTATTGTAGCTAGAGGAATGGACTTAGTCAAGTGAGATTAGAATCAGTGACTATACATTATGTACTATGTAAATAATAGGATATATATTTTGGAGGAGATGCTAGATGTTTTGAAATTTTCCTCCTTGCAAATATATATTTTAACAATCTGGTCATTTTCAACCTGAACTTTTTTTTCAATCTGAACATTACTCTTAACTAGTACTTGTACACTTTTACAATATTATGATTGAGGTTTGTAAAGATGATTCAGTATGTCTTCTGAATCATAGAAGAATTATTAAATTAGGATATGTTTTATTATTTGCAAGCTGGTAATCTGGTCTATTGTTGTTTCTTTTTTTTTTTTTTAACACTTCTAGACTAATCGGAGCATCCTTATCAGGTATCTAACCTTGGGCTCATTCTTTGATCATCTCTGATAACACAGAGTTTACACTCAACAGACATATAGCAACCAACAGCTGATAAATTTAAGATTCATGCTATTATAGCAGTATCTATCACAAAATAATTGTGACCTAACTAAAATTTTAACAAATGCCACATAACTATTTTTAATAAAAACATTTTTCCACAATGAAGCACAAACAATCTTCATTTCTAATTTGATAGAATGTAGTCTGCTGGTGTCACCAAGACAGTAGATTTCAGGAATAGGGCAGATCTCATTTTAATCTGAGTTAGGACAGATGTTCAAGTTTGACTTGAGGGGTCTTATCCAGTTACATCTTAACTCACTCCTGACTTCCCCAGAGATGGGTATGATGGCTCTGCCTACAACAGCGGGTCTACAGAGGGACTTCTTTACATAATCCTCTGACAAACATGAGCTGAGCATGAGTATTAGGGTTCCCTAGAAGCAGAGCCAGAGGTGGGGCATGATTCTTGTGCAAGTGATTTAGAGCGAGTGCTCTCAGCAGCAGGGGAGTGAGAGAAGCAGGATATGGCTGAGGGAAAAAACCTAAACTCACTGGAAACGAGCTCTAGCCTAATCCCAGGAGGAGCTCTGGAGTAGGATTTGCACCATAGAATTGGTCAACCTTGAGGCAAGGTACCTTGTACCCCCATCATCAGTCAGTCATTGCTTTTGGCTGCAGGGTTGTGTGTGTAGGGGTTGGGGGTATTAAACAGCAATCTCCCAGGCAATGAACCTCTTCTGCAGAGTGCAATTCTGCAGAGAAGGAAGCAGCTGTATTTATCAGCTAATACCCACAGCAGCTGGGGGATGGATCTATCTGCCTTGTAAAGGGGGCCTGAACTGGTCACCAGCTGTGTAAAACACTATGGCATAGAAACACTGTCATATATATGTTAGGATCCCAGAACAGTTCTTAAGAAACAAATAACTGAAACATACTGAAGGAAGCACTGCAGAACCTGAACACTTAAATTATGTACGTAGAACACTGCTTCTAAAAATATGCTACGAGTACAACTAGGGATGCTAGGAACACATCTCCCTTTCTAACATTGGGTTTACGAACATCCTCTCCCCTCAACTACCCAGTTTGCTTAGCAGTAGCAGCTGGTGGTGAATTCTGCCATTAGGGCAAGATGCCCAGCAAGGAAAGAACTGGGTTGGTTAGGAGAATTTAAGGCAGTGGAAGTCTCTGGAATGGGGATATGGTGTGTAGGGTGAAAGGAGCTGAAAGGGAAAGGTTTCTTTGTGTATGAGACTCACTCACCAATTTCCACCATTTGTTTATTTCTACCGACCCTAGAGACACTCTTGTCAGTTTGTCTTTCCTCTGCCAACACTTTTGCTTTGCATCAGGATTTTTCTCTTTCCTGGCCTCTGGAACTCGACTTCTCACAGCTCTACCCCTTACACTGACATTTTCTAATAGTTTGACAGCTAGAAATAATGGAGAAAATTAAGTAAAAAGTTTTTCAATCCTACCTCTGTTATTTTTGTTTTTAAATTTGGCCAAGTCCAGACATGTATGCTACTGTTGGGTGTCGGGGGAGAAAATAAAAGACAAGATGATTTGCCTGCAATTCAAACCCAAGAGGGTTTCCTAGGTGTGGAGTGATGGGTTCTGAAATGCCAAATGAGAAATAAGGTCAGGGAGCTACAAAAGAGGTACAGAGGTAGGGACAAAGCAGTACTTCATTTACCTTCAGCAAACCTGGCGATTTACCTTCTCCTTCAGTCCCTTCACCATCACCAATCCTTCCCCTGAAAAAACTACTGTGGACCACCTGATGATAAGTTGGGAAGTGAGAGTGGGTGGGTGTGGAGCAAGAATAACAACATCCTGAGTACCATACACTCTGAAGGAACAGAGGGAATTCCTATTCTGTTTTAACCTGGGACAGAGGGGATGGCCCTGTTCTCTCCAGGCTGAGGCAGTAATTCCTGACTCTAGGGACTGCTGATATGGAAATTACTACTACCACTCTAGGTGGAGTCAGATGAGTATGTTAAAGAGTCTCATTGTACTGTCCTAAAATAAGCAAGATCTTCGTTAATATCCAAGCTTTACAGAATGGTGGGATGAAGTGAAGGCCCTATACCTTTATCCCCAGTAGTTTTCAGTACTATAGGCAGTAACAGGGCCTGTGTGGCACAGTGGAGGGCAATGAGTGAGCTGTTTATGCCAATTCCTAGTATAGTCACCTCTTTGGCTGCCAGCCTTCAAGGGAGAGATCTTTGCCTTACTGGGGTCTGCCCTGCTGCTTCTGAAGTGAACCTAGTCTTCCTGTATGGGCATTGAGCAACTCTTGGGGTGGGGAATCGGGGGAGAGAGAGCACTTGAAAAGAATTTATGGTGGCTTTTTTTCTCGGTGATATTTGAGAGATACTAGGACACATCTGAATGTATCTGGGTTTAAGTCTTGGCTCTATTTGTTATTAGCTCTGTGACCGTGGGCAAGTTATTGATTTATATGCAATGTGACTAATCTGAGTTTTCTCAGCTGCTTTAAGCAGACAAAGAGAACAGGAAAGGGTAATACACTTAACAACCAGCAAAGGGTTATTGTGAGGATGAAGCAATAACAACAAAATGGGTTTAAAGCACTTATCATAGTGCATGGTCCATGGAACTGCAATGTTGGGTTTTGCTTATTTTAGGACAGTACAAAGAGACTCTTTAATATACTCTTCTGACTCCAACCAGAGTGGTAGTAATTTCCATATCAGCAGTCCCTAGAATCAGGTATTACTGCCTTAGCCTGGAGAGAACAGGGCAATCCCCTCTATCCCAGGTGAAGTGATTATTATCATTTATTATTTATTAGCCAGAGGTCTTAGGTGAGAACAAATTCAATCATAATTTATATTTCAATATACTGCTTAACTCCATGACAGGCAATGTTCTAGGTGTTCCTCACATGTGAAATTTTAATATTTTAACTGCAACTCTGGAGCTAAGTACTATTATTATACCCATTCTACAGATGAGAAAGCCAAGGAATAGCATGCTTGAATCACTTGCCCAAGATGCCATGGTTAGATAGTGGTACAGTGGGAATTCGAACGCGGGAACTCAGGTTTCAAAGTCTGTGCTCTTTACATACTCAGTTAAAGAGTCAGACAAGAACCAAAAGGAGATGGAGAATGGAGGGTAGAAAGGGCACAGGTTCAAGGTGAAAGGTCAGAAACTGCAAATTCGGAGTTTGGGTTGGTCTAGCAGCTTGAAGGCGTCATCGTGAACTGTTCACCTAAGTAAGTTAAGCTCCTGTTTAATAATGATTGATAAGCTTGCAAGCCAACTTAAAAACAAACTGGGGAAATGTTCCAACAGATGACTAAGTCTTTTAGGTCTTTTTACATGTGTCTTTTTGGTCTCTTTACGAGATTAGTCGCCTGGCTCTCCCAAACAGACCAGCCAACGGACGTGGCCGCAAAGGGGTTAATGTCGAGGCGGGGCGGGGCGGGGAGGGGGCGAAGAGGGGGGCGGCTGAGCGCAGGGCGGATGGCGAGAGCGGAAGCAAAGAGGATTGTGGGAGCTCCGTTGTGCGTCGCTTCAGGGAGGGCGGTGGATGGGCGAGGGTCCGGTCACTGCGACTGCCGCTGCTCTCCGAGGCCACAGGACAGGGGCCGTGGGTCGCCGTCATGAAAGCGAGCGAGGCGGAGGTTTGTAGCACTTCTTATGGGCTGAAGGCGTAGACACATCTTGCTTCCAGCCGAGCAGGCAAACGGGAATGGAAGTGATAGGGGATCGGAAGTTGCGAGGGGATGAGGAGTCGGAGGAACTGACAAGAGGACGGACCCGGCGGCGAGAATTGATTGCGTAGCTGTAGGATTAAGGGGCGTGTCAACTGTGTTGTGTGTGTTGACACTGAGATGTGTGAATCTTACTATTTTTGGCTGGGGACAGGCGGGGTCTCTGGGGGGGGGGCGGACAGATGAATGGAGGATAAAATCAGGGCGAAAACGTGTTGTCTACAGGGCACCAATACATCTGAATCCCATCTCGGCAGGATGATTTTATGGAAAGATCTGGGTCGCTGGTTTCAGATTCCGCTATTGATGCGTTGATTGATTCCCTTACCAAAATACCAAGTACCTGCTCTGTGCTGGGTACTGCACTAGAGGCTCCGGATGAGGAAAGGAATTAGGCTTTTCCCTCGACATTTACAGCCTGCGGGTTGCTATCTGCATTTGGAGACAGGCTATTACAATACAAGGAGGCAGAGATCCTGTGTTGTGAAAACCTACTGGGTGCCACCGAACTCACCTGGGAGTTTAGATCTGGGACGGCTCTTTGATGTGGTGATTTATCATATATTTTGAAGACAAAATAAGCAGGGCAAAAACGAAGTGCGATTTTCCTCCAGGCACCTTCCCTCCCTGTTGAGGTGAACTGGAGAACTGAGTAGCATTTAAGGCCCAAAACTAGTTTCTTTTTCTTTTCTTTCCTTTTTCTTTTCTTTTCTTTTTCTTTCTTTTTTTTTTTTTTTTGATAAGGAGTCTCTCTACTTCTGTCGCCCAGACTGGAATGCAGTGGCGTGATCTCGGCTCACTGCAACCTCCGCCTACCGGGTTCAAGCGATTCTTCTGCCTCAGCCTCCCGGGTTGCTGGGGTTAGAGGTGCCCGCCACCACTCCTGGCTAATTTTTATATTTATAGTAGAGCCGAGGTTTCACCATGTTGGCCACGTTGGCCTTGAACTTCTGACCTCAAGTGATCCGCCTGCCTCGGCCTCCCAAAGTACTGGGATTACAGGCATGAGCCACTGCACCCGGCTCCCACAGCTAGTTTATTTCTGGTAAGAGCATTTGCCCATCACATTGGCACTTCCAGGCCCCTCTGGAAGAATCAGTCTTACGTGAGTGCAAAGCCTGCAAGCTCTGGGTAGGACTACAGTGGAGGTGCCAGTTATTTGGTTTTCTAGCAAACTCGGTTCACAGCAGGGAATTGTGCACCCAGCAGAAATCCTAAGCAATATTTTAAAGCTTCTGAACAAGAAAAGCAGCCTCTTTGTTTACCAGATAAACAACAGTATAGCAGTCTAAGTCAGTGGCTCCCAAACTTTCCTGTGAATCAGAATCAGATGGAGGGTTTCTTAAAATAAAGATTGCTAGGTCCCATCCACAGAGTTGCCCCTACAGTTGGTCAGGAGTGGACCCCTGAATTTACATTTCTAACTAGTTCCCAGGAGATGCTGATACTCCTGGACATGGGGCCATACTTGGAGAACTATAGGTCCAAACGGAACTGACAATAAATCTGAAAGAATATCTCCTGGAATCCCTTAGAACTCGGGAGGCATAGGTTGCAGTGAGCCAAGATTGCGCCACTGCTTGCCAGCCTGGGCGACAGAGCGAGACTCTGTCTCAAAAAAAGAAAAAAAGAAAAATCTCCCATAGGGAAGGCTAGGCACACTCCTAAAGGTCAGGCATGTCTGAATTCAGACACAGTAGATATGAAATAAAATTGACTTACTTGACACTGCTTAGAAAATCTTTTTATTTTTATATTTGTATAATTTTATTGTATATTAACAAATTGTATACATTTATGGAGTTCAAAGTGGTATTATATGTGTACAGTGTAGAATGATTAAATCAAGCTAAATAACATATTCATCACCTAAAATATTTATCTTTTTTTACACAAAAATGACTCAACATGGAACTTAATAGTTTTTTTGTGGTGTTAACATTTGAAATGTACTCTTAGCTATGTTGCAATATGAAATTTTGAATTATCACCACTATTCTATTACCTGCTTCTGTGGGTTCCATTGTTTTAGATTCCACATACAAGTGAGAACATGAAGTATTTGTCTTTCTGTGCCTGGCTTATTTCACTTAGCATAATATCCTCCAGGCTCATCAATGGACAGATTTTCCTGATTTTTGAAGATTGAATAGTATTCCATTGTGTATGTATAGCACATTTGCTTTATCTGTTCATCCACTGATGGATACTTAGGATGATCCCATAACTTGGCTATTGTGATAAATCCTGCAATGAACATGAGAGTGCAGATATCTCTTCGACATACTGATTTCAAATTCTTTGTATATATACTCAGAAGTGGGATTGCTGGATCATATGGTAATTCTATTTTTAATTTTTTGAGGAACCTCCATGCAGTTTTCCATAATGGCTGTACTAATTTATATTCCCACCAATAATGTATAGGGTTGCCTTTTCTCCATATCCTGGCCTGTTATCTTTCATCTTGTTGATAATAGCCATTCCGAAAGGTGTGAGGTAATATATCACTGTGATTTTAATTTGCATGTCACTAGCAATTAGTGATGTTGAGCATTTTTTCTTATGCCTGTTGGCCATTTGTGTGTCTTCATTTGAGAAACGTCTATTCAGGTCCTTTGTCCATTTGTTAATCAGGTTATTTGTCTTTTTGCTATTGAGTTGTTTGAGTTCCTTATATATTTTGGACATTAACCTCTTATTAGAAGTAGGGCTTGCAAATATTTTCTCCCAATCTGTAGGCTGTCTCTCCACTCTGTTAATTGTTTTCTTTGCTGTGCAGAAGCATTGTAGTTTGATATAATCTCATTTGTCTAGTTTTGCTTTTGTTATTTGAGCTTTTGGGGTCAAACCCCCAAATTCATCGCCCACCAGTGTCCTGTAGTTTCTTCCCTAGGTTTCCTTCTTGTAGTGTTATGGTCTCAGGTCATATATTTAAGTCTTTAATAAAATGGATGTGTTTTTGTTGCTTGTGTGTTTTGAATGGTCGAGCAAAGATCATCTTCCTGAACTAAACAAAGCGAATTGTTTTTCTCCATTGTAGTTGTCACAGTGACTTATACCATAAATTGGTTAAAAACACAAAGTAGCTGTTTTCTATTCAAATCCCTTGCTGGTTTTTATATATTCAAGTAGTTGTTTACAGTGGAATTCACACCTCCACTATGTCAACAACAAAAAATGAAGTGTTCCTAATTTCTGGTAATAAATTATATTTGAGGTTAAAAATTAAAAAGACAATGTGACAAGCTAATTGACAGAGAAAGATTAGTGTAAGAAGTCAGAATTGGTAGGTAGTTCCCCCCCACCAATAAAACCCTCCCTTTAGAAGAAATACAGTCATTCATTGCATAGTGGCATTTTGGTCAACGATGGACCACATATATGATGGTAGTCCCATGAGATTATAATGGAGCATATATAGAAACCTGACATACAGCACTTGATACTGGCCTTGCAGATCAGTTGGGGTAATGATTGATGTTCATTATTGGTACTGGGACATTTTGTTTTTCATATGAGAAAAAAATATGTATATATACACACACACACTCTAGGTTTGTGTAAGTACTGTCTATGATGTTCTCACAATGAAATTGCCTAACGATGCATTTCTCAGAATATATTCCTGTTGCTTTGCAAGGTGTGACTGTAATCATTTTATTTACTCTAGAACACAGAATCAGAAATCTCATTGTGTTACAGATTAATTTGAAGCCTTCCTTTAGGAGTTGGCCCTAAACAGACTCCTGTAGGGTGGCAGTCCACAGTTATACCTCCTGTTCAAACCCCCTTCCATGACCCTGAAAAAGGCTAGGACACATTTTCAGAAATTTCACTGATCATTCTAGACTCTAGTCAATGCTTCATCCCAAATCTTGCTAGGCCAGTTACAAAACAAAATAAGTGAAACCCCAAACCAAACACTCAGACACACATAAAAAGACAACCAAAAAGTCCATACAAACTGGCCTGAGTCTATTGTGAGTGTTTGTAGGGGCCAGCAAGGTGCTAGGATGGCCAGTGCCTTGGATGTTTCAGAAATCTGTTCCTAGGCTGGGGGTGGTGGCTCACGCCTGTAATCCCAGCACTTTGAGAGGCCAAGGCAGGCAGATCACAAGGTCAGGAGATCGAGACCATCCTGGCCAATATGGCAAAACCCCGTCTCTACTGAAAATGCAAAAATTAGCTGGGTGTGGTGGTGCGCGCCTGTAGTCCCAGCTACTTGGGAGGCTGAGGCAGGAGAATCACTTGAACCTGGGAGGCGGAGGTGGTTGCAGTGAGCCGAGATCGTGCCATTGCACTCCAGCCTGGGCTACAAGAATGGATCGCCATCTCAAAAAAAAAAAAAAAAAAAAAAAAAGAAAAATCTGTTCTCTATCATATCCATATTCCAAAGGAGTCAGCAAGACAACCACATATGACTCCTGAAAATTATTCAGATTTTCCACGTGATTGGTGAGCCTCTCACTTCATGCTTGTGCACTTACCCTGCCCCTCCACACTAGTCCTCATCTCTGTCTAAATCCACACCTAGTCTTACAGGCAGTGTTATTTTTCGTGAAATGTGAGGAGATAAAACAAACCTATGTAAGTTTGAACTCTGCAGCTCCATTTCCTAAGTGATGCCTGAGTAGTAATGATTTAATTTTGTTGCATGAACATGCAGTATCTCAGGGACCCTGAGAGTTTACAGATGGTTGTGAAGGAGAATTTTGGGTCAAGAGTGTCAAAGCAGCAAACACGATTACTCCAGAATTCAAGTTCAGATGGGATTGTTTCCAGTCCATATTTTCTGTGTGCTACAGCTGATTCCTTAAACTAAACTTTAAATCAGTATGTGTCTCTGACCTGAAGTTGGGTGGGGATTCTGGTCTGGCACTGAACTACTAGGTTATGGAGGTCAGTGTTTTCTTTGGAACGGTTTTTCTGAGGGTAAGAGTCCTTGCATCAAGCAAATGAGAACTATAAAGGAAAGGAGGAAAAGGGTAATGATATTGTCACGTTTTTTCTTTGCAAAATAAGATTGGGATAAAAATGAAGAATACACTAGGAGGAGGAGGAGGAGGAGGAGGTGGCAGAAATAGGATTGTGAATCTGGGATCTGCAACTGAGATGTCCTGTGCCTACCTATTGCTTTTCCCAAAGCAGAGGCTTAAGCACTCTGTGTGTGTGAAGCCATATTTCCTTTAGGTCCTGTGACCATGCTGGGGACAGGGCAGCTGTTGCCACTGTTATTGGAATAACCTTTCTGTACTTGATAAGGTGATAAGGAGGAAACCTGGGGGACCAGATCTCATATACACATATATTTAAGACGTGTGTGTGTGTGTGTGTGTGTGTGTGTGTGTATACACACATATATAAAACTTTAGGGGCAATTTAATAGCTTCTGGCAGTCTAAGGAGTTTATATAATTGTCTGCCAAAACTGCAGTGTAAAAGAGCCAAATCGAAAGTCTGACTGAAAGCTAGAATTCAGGGGATGGGAAGTGACCTCTGCTAGAAATGAGTTTTATTATGCAGGGTCCTTAGAGGAGTTGTCAGTGCCCTCTAGCCCAAGACCACCAGGAACACACCTGTGGTTGAACAGGTTGGGTTGATTGCTCAGTGTATTACATGGAGGGAGAGTACACACCATGGGTGCTGTGGTGCTTCTCTGTTGGAGGGTGTCAGCAAGGACTTATTATGGGATTTGAATCTGTGTTAGGTGAATTTGGGCAAGATTTAAATAAGTGAGGCTTTGCCCTGGATTGGACTCTGTTAGGAAATGGGAATAATTCTATGATTTGGTATCTTAATGAATCTTATCCAGAAGGAGGCTAATTGGTAAAGTAGCAACAGTCACTGTTACCCAGGATAGCAGAGTGTTTGGTTATTTTTATGGCCTGGTCAAAGTTCATGTTTTGTTTCTTCAGATACAATTACGAGGTGGTCTTGCTTTTTTCTTGGTCACTGTGGTCACATAGTGGCCTTGTCTGATAGTGGCAGTTTAGAAATTGTTATGTGCATCGGGAGAACACCAAGGCCCAGCTTCGAGTGCCAGGCCAGTTGCCACATGTCAGTGGCTACTTTTTTTCCTCCAGAGTGATCAGTGCTGAGTCCAACAGCTTATTGGAGGCCAGATTTCCTGGCCATTTATAGTAGATAAATAGTCAGCTATGCTGAACAGGAAAGCTTGGGGCTGGATGTGGGTGAAAGCATTTGGTTATCTTTTTCTTTTTCTTTTTGAGATGGAGTCTTGCTCTGTCACCCAGACTAGAGTGCAGTGGTGCGATCTTGGCTTACTGCAGCCTCCGCCTCCTGGGTTCAGGTGATCCTCCTGCCTCAGCCTCCCAAGTAGCTGGGACTACAGATGTGCGCCACTACGCCCAGCTAATTTTTGTATTTTTAGTGAAGATGGGGTTTTGCCATCTTGGCCAGACTGGTCTCGAACTCCTGACCTCAAGTGATCCTTCCACCTTGGCCTCCCAAAGTGCTGGGATTACAGGCATGAGCCACTGTGCCGAGCCCTCTGGTTACCATGAGCCTCAGTTAAAGTATTAGTCTCCGAGGTGGTTTTTCCCTAAAAAATCAGATCAAAGTATACTTAAGCATGAGAAGTACATGGGAGAAAGTGGCAGATTATATTTTTCAGAGATGGCCACCATAGTACCTCTCATCCCATACTCTCTTCTGTAATGTGACCTTGCCAACCTTCCATTGAGAAGTAGGGTCAAATATCTCCTCTCCTTTCAATCTGGGCAGACTTTGATTATATTAACCAATAGAATAGGGGGCAGTGAGACTGTGACTTCTGAGGCTAGGTTATAAGAGGCAGTGTAGCTTCTGGCTCATGTGCAGTGACATTCACCTTTACAGCCCTGAGCTGCCGTGTACAAAGTCTGATTACCCTGAGGCTGCCGTACTGTTAGAAGGCCCAGGCCTATGGTAAGGCCACCTATAGGTCCTCTGATCAACAGCCCTAGCTGAGGTTCCAGCTAATAGCCAACATTTACCAGTAGCCTATAAATGAAAACTCCTAAATGATTATGGCCTCCAGCCTTCTGGTTTTCCCAGCTGAGGCCCCAGACATCATGAAGTAGAAACAAGCTGTCTCTGTTCCATGATGTCTCAATTCTTAAACCACAGAATCCTAGAACAAAGTAAAATGATTGTTTAATGCCACTAAATTTGGATTGGTTTATTATGAAGCAATAGTAATTCAAACAGAGGTGGAGAGCTTGGTTAACATAAAAGGATTGAAGTAAAAGGAGCAAGGAAGGCAAATAGTCAGTAGAGAAGAAACAGGCTGGTACACAAAGCATTTTGCTTTGCTGCTGATGAGGGGTGCTTTGATCCCAGAGACTTCAGAGTGGACAGTAGAGGAGAAAATGGAAAGAGAATTTATCCATTATGCTAAATGAAATTGCTGTGGATAAATGAAAAATCCATAGATAATTGTGCCTCCTTTTAAAGTAAGATCTTGAACTATTTATTTTTTAACTGAACATCTTGATTAAAACTAACAGAAGTGTGTGGAGTTTTTTGTAAGTAAAAAGTAGTAATAATATTAACATTGGCCAACTATTCAGTGAGTAACAAGATTTTTTTTTCTTTTTTTGTTATTATACTTTAAGTTCTGGGGTACATGTACACAACGTGCAGGTTTGTTACATAGGTATACATGTGACATGTTGGTTTGCTGCACCCATCAACTCATCATTTGCATTAGGTATTTCTCCTAATGCTGTCCCTCCCCCAGCCCCCAACCCCCTGACAGGCCCTAGCGTGTGATGTTCCCCTCCCTGTGTCCATGTGTTGTCATTGTTCAACTCCTATTTATGAGTGAGAACATGTGGTGTTTGGTTTTTTTCTTCTTGTGTTACTTTGCTGAGAATGATGGTTTCCAGTTTCATCCATGTCCCTGCAAAGGGCATGAACTCATCCTTTTTATGGCTACATAGTATTCCATGATGTATATATGCCACATTTTCTTTATCCAGTCTGTCATTGATGGGCATTTGGGTTGGTTCCAAGACTTTGCTATTGTGGATAGTGCTGCAGTAAACATACATGTGCATGTGTCTTTATAGTAGAATGATTTATTATCCTTTGGGTATATACCCAGTAATGGGATTGCTGGGTCAAATGTTATTCCTTCTTCTAGATCCTTGAGGAATCACCACACTGTCTTCCACAGTGGTTGCACTAATTTACACTCCCACCAACAGTGTAAAAGCATTCCTATTCCTCCACATCCTCTCCAGCACCTGTTGTTTCCTGACTTTTTAATGATCGCCATTCTAACTGGCATGAGATGGTATCTCATTGTAGTTTTGATTTGCATTGCTCTAATGACCAGTGATGATGAGCATTTCTTCATAAGTTTGTTGGCTACATAAATGTCTTCTTTTGAGAAATGTCTGTTCGTATCCTTTGCCCATTTTTTGGCGGAGTTGTTCGATTTTTTCTTGTAAATTTAAGTTCTTTGTAGATTCTCGATATTAACTCTTTGTCAGATGGATAGATTGCAAAAATTTTCTCCCATTCTGTAGGTTGCCTGTTCACTGCTGATAGTTTCTTTTGCTGTGTGGTAGCTCTTTAGTTTAATTAGATCCTATTTGTCTATTTTGGCCTTTGTTGCCACTACTTTTGGTGTTTTAGTCATGAAGTCTTTGCCCATCCCTACGCCCTGAATGGTATTGCCTAGGTTTTCTTCTAGGGTTTTCATGGTTTTAGGTCTCACGTTTAAGTCTTTAATCCACCTTGAGTTAATTTTTATATAAGGCGTAAGGAAAGATTCCACCTTCCGCTTTCTGCATGTGGCTAGCCAGTTTTCCTAACACCATTTATTAAATAGGGAATCCTTTCCCCATTTCTTGTTTTTGTCAGGTTTGTCAAAGATCAGATGGTTGTAGATGTGTGGTGTTATTTCTGAGGCCTCCGTTCTGTTCCATTGGTCTATCTTTCTGTTTTGGTACAGAACCATGCTGTTTTGGTTACTGTAGCCTTGTAGTATAGTTTGAAGTCAGGTAGCGTGATGCCTCCAGCTTTGTTCTTTTTGCTTAGGTTTGTCTTGGCTATGTGGACTCTTTTTTGGTTCCATATGAACTTTAAAGTAGTTTTTTTCCATTTCTGTGAAGAAAGTCAGTGGTAGTTTGATGGGGATAGCATTGAATCTATGAATTACTCTGGTCAGTGTGGTCATTTTCACGATATTGATTCTTCCTACCCATGAGCATGGAATCTTCTTCCATTTGTTTGTGTCTTCTTTTATTTCGTTGAGCAGTGGTTTGTAGTTCTCCTTGAAGAGGTCCTTCACATTCCTTGAAATTTGGATTCCTAGGTATTTTATTTTCTTTGTAGCATCTGTGAATTGAATGGGAGTTCACTTATGATTTGGCTCTCTGTCTGTTATTGGTGTATAGGAATGCTTGTGATTTTTGCACATTGATTTTGTATCCTGAGACTTCGCAGAAGTTTCTTATCAGCTTAAGGAGATTTTGGGCTGAGAGATGGAGCTTTCTAAATATACAATCATGTCATTTGCAAACAGAGACAATTTAACTTCTTCTTTTCCTAATTGAATACCCTTTATTTCTTTCTCTTGCCTGATTGCCCTAGCCAGAACTTCCAATACTAAGTTGAATAGGCGTGGTTAAAGAGGTCATCCTTGTCTTGTGCTGGTTTTCAAAGGGAATGCTTCCAGTTTTTGCCCAGTCAGTGTGATATTGGCTGTGGGTTTGTCATAAATAGCTCTTATTATTTTGAGATACGTTCCATCAATACCTAGTTTATTGAGAGTTTTTAGCATGAAGGGCTGTTGAATTTTGTCGAAGGCCTTTTCTGCATCTGTTGAGATAATCGTGGTTTTTGTCATTTGTTCTGTTTATGTGATTGATTATGTTTATTGATTTGCATATGTTGAACCAGCCTTGCATCTCAGGGATGAAGCTGAGTTGCTCGTGGTGGATAAGCTTTTTGATGTGCCGCTGGTTTCGGTATGCCAGTATTTTATTGAGGATTTTCACATTGATGTTCATCAGGGATATTGGTCTGAAATTCTCTTTTTGTTGTGTCTCTGCCAGGTTTTGGTATCAGGATGATGCTGGCCTCATAAAATGAGTTAGGCAGGATTCCCTCTTTTTCTATTGTTTAGAATAGTTTCAGAAGGAATGGTACCAGCTCCTCTTTGTACTTCAGGTAGAATTCGGCTGTGAATCCGTCTGGTCCTGGACTTTTTTTGGGTGGTAGGCTATTAATTACTGCCTCAATTTCAGAACCTGTTATTGGTCTACTCAGAGATTCTACTTCTTCCTGGTTTGGTCTTGGGAGGGTGTATATGTGCAGGAATTCATCCATTTCTTCTAGATTTTCTAGTTTATTTGCATCGAGGTGTTTATAGTATTCTCTGATGGTAGTTTGTAGTTCTGTGGGATCGGTGGTGATATGCCGTTTATCATTTTTTATTGTGTCTATTTGATTCTTCTCTCTTTTCTTCTTTATTAGTCTGGCTAGTGGTCTATCTATTCTGTTTAATCTTTTCAAAAAACCAGCTCCTGGGTTCATTGATTGTTTTTGAAGGGTTTTTCGTGTCTCTCTCTCCTTCAGTTCTGCTCTGATCTTAGTTATTTCTTGTCTTCTGCTAGCTTTTGAATTTGTTTGTTCTTGCTTCTCTAGTTCTTTTAATTGTGATATTAGGGTGTTGATTTTAATCTTCCTGCTTTCTCTTGTAGGCATTTAGTGCTATAAATTTCCCTCTACACACTGCTTTAAAGTGCCCCAGAGATTCTGATACGTTATGTCTTTGTTCTCATTGGTTTCAAAGAACATCTTTATTTCTGCCTTCATTTTGTTATTTGCCTGGTAGTCATTCAGGAGCAGATTGTTCAGTTGCCATGTATTTGTGCAGTTTTGAGTGAGTTTCTTAATCCTGACTTATAATTTGATTGCACTGTGGTCTGAGAGACAGTTTGTTGTGATTTCTGCTGTTTTACATTTGCTGAGGAGTGTTTTACTTCCAATTATGTGGTCAATCTTAGAATACATGCAATGCGGTGCTGAGAAGAATGTATATTCTGTTGATTTGGGGTGAAGTGTTCTGTAGATGTCTGTTAGGTCTGCTTGGTCCAGAGCTGAGTTCAAGTCCTGGATATCCTTGTTAATTTTCTGTCTCGTTGATCTGTCTAATATTGACAATGGGGTGTTAAAGTCTCCCACTATTATTGTGTCAGACTCTAAATCTCTTTGTAGGTCTCTAAGAATTTGCTTTATGAGTCTAGGTGCTCCTGTATTGGGTGCATGTATATTTAGGATATATTTGTTGCATTGATCCCTTTACCATTATGTAATGGCCTTGTTTGTCTCTTTTGATCGTTTTGTAAACAACTCAAGATAATTGGCTCAAAATGATTAGTGAGACTTCCTCAAAGGCTTGTCATCATAGGCAACTACAATATTAAATCTTGTTACTCTGATTTCCAGCAAGATGGCTGAATAGGAACAGCTCTGGTCTGCAACTCCCAGCGAGATTGACGCAGAAGGCCAGTGATGTCTGCATTTCCAACTGAGGCAAACAGGGTCTGGAGTGGACCTCCACTGTTTAAGGTCTGTTTTATCAGAGACTAGGATTGCAACCCCTGCTTTTTTTGCTTTCCATTTGCTTGGTAGATCTTCCTCCATCCCTTTATTTTGAGCCTATGTGTGTCGTTGCACATTAGATGGGTCTCCAGAATACAGCATACTGATGGGTCTTGACTCTTTATCCAATTTGCCAGTGTGTGTCTTTTAATTTGGGCATGTAGCCCATTTACATTCAAGGTTAATATTGTTATATGTGAATTTTATCCTGTCATTATGATGCTAGCTGGTTATTTTGCCCGTTAGTTGATGCAGTTTCTTCATAGCGTCATGGTCTTTACAATTTGGCATGTTTTTTGCAGTGGCTGCTATTGGTTTTTCCTTTCCATGTTTAGTGCTTTCTTCAGGAGCTCTTGTAAGGCAGGCCTGATGGTGACAAAATCTCTCAGCATTTGCTTGTCTGTAAAGGCTTTTATTTCTCCTTCACATACGAAGCTTAGTTTGGCTGGATGTGAAATTCTGGGTTGAAGTCTTTTCTTTTTTATTTATTTATTTATTTATTTATTTATTTATTTATTTATTTATTTTTTTGAGACGGAGTCTCGCTCTGTCGCCCGGGCTGGAGTGCAGTGGCCGGATCTCAGCTCACTGCAAGCTCCGCCTCCCGAGTTTACGCCATTCTCCTGCCTCAGCCTCCCGAGTAGCTGGGACTACAGGCGCTCGCCACCTCACCCGGCTAGTTTTTTTTATTTTTTAGTAGAGACGGGGTTTCACCGTGTTAGCCAGGATGGTCTCGATCTCCTGACCTCGTGATCTGCCCGTCTCGGCCTCCCAAAGTGCTGGGATTACAGGCTTGAGCCACCGCGCCCGGCCTGAAAAGTCTTTTTTTTAAGAATGTTGAATATTGGCCCCCACTCTCTTCTGGCTGTTCTGCTGTTAATCTAATGGGCTTCCCTTTGTGGGTAATTCGACCTTTCTCTCTGACTGCCCTTAACATTTTTTCTTTCATTTCAACCTTGGTGAATCTGATGATATGTGTCTTGGGTTTGCTCTTCTTGAGGAATATCTCTGTGGTGTTCTCTGTATTTCCTGAATTTGAATGTTGGCCTGCCTTGCTACGTTGGGGAAGTTCTCCTGGATAATATCCTGAAGAGTGTTTTCCAACTTGGTTCCATTCTCCCTGTCACTTTCAGGTACACCAGTCAAACGTAGATTTGGTCTTTTCACATAGTCCCATATTTCTTGGAGGGTTTGTTCTTTTCTTTTCACTCTTTTTTCTCTAATCTTGTCTTCTTGCTTTATTTCATTAAGTTGATCTTCAATCACTGATATCCTTTCTTCCTCTTGATTTGGCTATTGAAACTTGTGTATGCTTCACGAAGTTCCTGTGCTGTGTTTTTCAGCTCCATCAGGTCATTTATGTTCTTCTCTACACTGGTTATTCTATTTAGCCATTCGTCTAACCTTTTCTCAAGGTTCTTAGCTTCCTTGCATTGGGTTAGAACATGCTCCTTTAGCTTGGAGGAGTTTGTTATTACCCACCTTCTGAAGCCTACTTCTGTCAGTTCGTCAAACTCATTCTCTGTCCGCTTTTGTTCCCTGCTGATGAGGAGTTGTGATCCTTTGAAGGAAAAGAGGCATTCTGGTTTTTGGAATTTTCAGCCTTTCTGCACTGGTTTCTCCCCATCTTTGTGGTTTTGTCTACCTTTGGTCTTTGATGTTCGTGACCTATGGATGGGGTTTTGGTGTCAACGTCCTTTTTGTTGATGTTGATGGAATTCTTTTCTTTGTTAGTTTTCCTTGTAATAAGTCAGTTGGAGTTTGCTGGAGGTCTGCTCCAGACCCTGTTTGCCTCAGTTGGAAATGCAGAAATCACCCACTTTCTGTTTTGTTTGTTTGTTTGTTTTTGAGATGGAGTCTCGCTCTGTCACCCAGGCTGGAGTGCAGTGGCCCATCTCGGCTCACTGCAAGTTCCGCCTCCCAGGTTGACGCCATTCTGCTGCCTCAGCCTCCCGAGTAGCTGGGACTGCAGGCGCTCGCCACCATGCCCGGCTAATTGTTTTTTGTATTTTTAGTAGAGACAGAGTTTCACCATGTTAGCCAGAATGGTCTCCATCTCCTGACCTCAAGAAATCACCCGCCTTCTGCCTCGGTCTCGCTGGGAGCTGCAGACCAGAGCTTTTCCTATTTGGCCATCTTGCCGGAAATCAGAGTAACAAGATTTAATATTGTAGTTGCCTATGCTGACGAGCCTTTGAGGAAGTCTCACTAATCATTTTCAGCCAATTATCTTGAGTTGTTTATAAAAAACAATTTCTACTTTGCTGTGGTTATGTGAATGTTTGCCTCAGTATATCTTATTTGAGATGTTTAACATATGACACATGGCTACCATTAGTGTTGAAACTGTGAAGACGTTTAGCTGTTCAGTCTTCCCTGATAATAGTACTTAGTTATCAGAGATTGAAAGGACATTTGCTCACCTCTGTCTCATTGTGTGAGATGAAAACACAATGTTATTTCCAATGACATGTATGGAAGTTTCATTCTTTTAATCTGGCAGAATCTGGTTCACTTTTTTTGAAACAGGGTCCCACTGTGTTGACAGTTGGAGTGCAACGGTGAGATCATGGCTCACTGCAGCCTCGACTCCCAGGCTCAAACAATCCTCCCACCTCAGCCTCCCAAATAGCTGGGACTACGGGAGACTGCCACCATGCCCAGCTAATTTTTGTGTTTTTTGTATAGACAGGGTTTAACCATGTTGCCCAGGCCGATCCTGAACACTTTTTCTTTTAAAAGACTAGTCAGGCATAGTGGTGAGAATGCTGGTTCACTTTTAAAGTCTCCATATGTGGCCACATTTTAGATTTTATATGCATCAGTAATTTTTGCTGGGTAACCTATTCTATCTGTAGGTAAGAATGGAAGTTCTAGGGCTGGGTGTGGTGGCTCACGCTTGTAATCCCAGCAATTTGGGAGGCCAAAGCAGGTGGGTCGCTTGAGCCCAGTATGAGACCAGCCTGGCAACAATGGTGAAACCCCATCTCTACAGAAAATTCAAAAATTAGCCAGGCGTGGTGGTGCATGCCTGTGGTCCCAGCTACTCAGGAGGCTGAGGTGGGAGGATCGCTTGAGCCAAGGAGGTGGAGACTGCAGTGAGCTGTGATCACTCCAGCCTGGGTGACAGAGTGAGACCCTGTCTGGAAAAAAAGAGAAGTAGAAGTCCTTGTACTGTTGGAATTGTTTAATCAGTGAGCATTCAGAGATATTGGTTATAAATGTTGAATATGGCTACCAAATGACCACATGGTTATGGGCCAAGGTACAACATGTCTCAGTCACTTCTTTTATTGTAAAAATTCATGTGAATGTCTAAGGTTTTGAAGATTTACACCTGTGTTTTCTAGGAGTTTTATATTTTTCTTTCCTATGCCTTTGTTTTGTTTTCAGGTAAGTTTGGCATGTGGTATAAAGTAGGAGCCCAGCTTTGTTTTCCAGACGCATATCCAGTTGTCCCAGCAGCTGGAATTCACAGCTTACTGCAATTGCAAGGCTTCTGGTTTTCAAGGCCATCACTGAGCAGTAGAGCAGGGGATGTGAATAGAGCAAGTTAAAAGGCCACAAAGATCAGTGTTTTTGCCAAGATTCAGTTGTTTTCTTGAATAAATGCTCCTTAGATTGCTGCAAGCTTTTGGATAATTTCCAGCATATTGAAAAACTTGATTTTAACAATTTTGCCAATATTCTCATCACTAATTTGAGGAGCAGATTTTTTGGAAGGTCTTACTCGGCTATTCTGAAAGTCCCTACTCATAGGTTTCTGTTTTGCCTGGGCCATAATCAGATCTCCATATGAAATAATAATCTTGATATATGTATATATTTGGGTCAGAACTTCTTAGCGGTGGGCAGGATTTGGACTGACCAACAAAATGCTTAAGGTGGCCTTCTCCTGTCTCTTCAGGACTCTAAAAGACTGTCCTGGGTGGAGGCCGGGCTGTATTCACAAGCAGGCCAGTGGGTGAGAACTATAGGCAGCCAGTGAGACCATGTTGTTTTTGTCCCTGTCAGACTGTTTCTGTGCTCATAGACATATGAAAACATCTGGAGATACGTTTGAGCTCATTTTTCCCCCCCAGAGATGGACTGCCAATTTCCTCTGCTGTTTATGGTATTCCCCAGAAAATTTATTAGACTTGCACCTCTCCTTTAGAATGAATTTGGGAGAGACCAATGTTAAAGGGGGTAATTGGAGAGACCAGGGAAGGCTTCCTGCAGGAGCTATGAGTTTTGACCTAGTCCTACAGAGTGAGCAAGAGCTGATTAGTTGAAGAAAATAGGTGGTGAGTAAGAAGTAGTTAAATTTAACACAAGCCATGAAGATTATACGTAATTATTTCCCCTCACTGGGCTAATGCAAGAATAAAACCCAGGCTTATCCCTGGAGGAAAGCCAGAAACTATTCTGTGATCCCTACCCACAAAAACAAACAAACAAACAAACAAAACACCGGAATCCTGTCTCTACAAAAAAGATAGAAATTATCAGGGTGTGGTGGCACATGCCTGTAGTCCTAGCTGCTTGGGAGGCTGAGGTGGGAAGATTGCTTCTTGAGATCGGGAGGTCCAGGCTGCGCTGAGCCTTGATCCCACTACTGCACTCCAGCCTGGGTAACAGAGTGAGACTCTGTCTCAAAATAAATAAATAAATAAGGAGAGGAGGCTGTATATCGTAGTCATAAAAAATTCAAGACCTGATGTCAGACAACTTAAGTTCAAATGCCAGATCTTCTGCTTATTGGCTGTGTGACCCTGGGAAACTTACTTTATCTCTTTGGTCCTGTTATCTTTGTAGAATGGGAATATCTACCTGCTTCACAGGTTTGGTGAGAAGTTTAAATGAGAGAATGCATCAGTAGTTCAATGCACAATGTCTTGCACAGAGTATTTACTAAAAGCCATTTTATTTTATTTTTATTTTATTTGTGTGTTTGTTTATTTATTGAGATGGAGTCTTGCTCTGTCACCAGGCTGGAGTGCAGTGATACAATCTTGGCTCACTGCAACCTCCGCCTCCTGGGTTCAAGTGATTCTCCTGCTTCAGTCTCCCAAGTAGCTGGGACTACAGGCGCACACCACCACACCCAGCTAATTTTTGTATTTTTAGTAGAGATGGGGTTTTGCCATGTTGGCCAGGATGGTCTCGATCTCTTGACCTTGTGATCTGCCTGCCTTGGCCTCTCAAAGTGCTGGGATTACAGGCATGAGCCACCGTGCCCGGCCTATATTTATTTTTTTGAGATGGAGTTTCTCGCTCTGTTGCTTAGGCTGGAGTGCAGTGGTGCAATCTTGGCTCACTGCAACCTCTGCCTCCCAGGTTCTAGCGATTCCCCTGCCTCAGCCTCACAAATAGCTGGGATTACAGGCATGCGCCACCACGCCCAGCTAATTTTGTATTTTTAGTAGAGATGGGGTTTTACCATGTTGGCCAAGCTGGTGTTGAACTCCTGGCCTCAAGTGATTCACTGGGCTCGGTCTCCCAGAGTGCTGGGATTACAGGAGTGAGCCACTGCGCCCAGCCAATTTTTATTTTTGAGACAGGGTCTTACTCTCTCACCCAGGCTGGAGTGCAGTGGTACCATTTCAGCTCACTGCAACTGATATGGAAGGGGAAAGGGAAGTACTGGGAAGGGAAGAGCATGATCCCTTTCAATGATATGGAAGGAGGCAAGAGTGTGGTCCCTGGCTAGGGCTCTATCCCCGGGCCTATGCCCATGGACCTAGATGAGGACAGGCATTTTTGTTTTCCTGCCCAAATGTTGCATTTCCCAAGACCACCCTGGCCTGCCATACCACCATCCTGTGCCTATGAAAACCCCAAGACACCAGCAGGCAGACACACATGTGGCTGAGCTTTGAGAGGAGCACATCAGTGGAGGAACACACAGGTGGCTGGATGTAGAGAGGAATGCACTGATAGGTACCAGCACACTGGGAGGCCATCGACCAGCAGAACGACATGGAGTTTGGCTAGGGCAGTCAGAAAAAAGCCTGGGTCGTGAGCAGCCTGACTCCAGAGGAAAGCCATCTCCCTTCTGGTTCCCCCATCTACTGAGAGCTACTTCCACTTAATAAAATCTTGAACTCATTCTCCAAGCCCACGTGTGATCTGATTCCTCCAGTACACCAAGGCAAGAACTCCAGGATACAGAAAGCTCTCTGTCCTTGCGATAAGGTAGGGGTCTAATTGAGCTAATGCAAGCTGCCTACGGGCAGCTAAACTAAAAGAACACCCTGTAACACACGCCCATTGGGGCTTCAGCTGTAAACATTCACCCCTAGACACTGCTATGGGGCTCCCTGCCCATCCGTATGCTCCCAGAGAGGTTTGAGCAGCGGGGCACTGAATAAGTGAGCTATACCCCACATTGCACACCCTGCGAGGGGGACAAGAGAACTTTTCCTTTTTCACAACCTCTGCCTCATGGGCTTAAGTGATCCTCACACTTCAGCCTCCCCAGTAACTGAAAGTACGGGCACGCCACCATGCCCGGCTAAATTTTGTATTTTTTTCTAGAGATGCTGTCTCCCTATGTTACTCAGGCTGGTCTCAAACTCCTGGCCTCAAGCGATCTTCCTGCCTCAGCCTCCCAAAGTGCTGGGATTACAGGCGTGAGCCACTATGCTGGCTGGTGGGCAGCCACATTTTAAATCTCTGAGTCTAGCCATAAATCCAAATATCAAATGCACAAAGCCTAAAAACCGTGTGAGTGTGGTCAAAATAGAAACTGTTTTTGAATGCTTTCTGAAATTTATTTCTGTTCTGTTCACTTTTAGAATTTGGTAGCATCTTGAAAATGCCAACAGTCTCTATCATGTTAGGAAGGATCATATGGAGTGGTTTTTTTTTTGTTTTGTTTTGTTTTTTTGTTTTTTTGTTTTTTTTTTTTTTGGGCTATATTTGAGACAGAACATCTGTGAACAAAAGGTCTGAAAAGGAGACTGGAGGAAAGAGACTCTGTTCCAGTGAACTGTTTGCAAACTCAGGAGTCTCAGCCTCCAGTGTAAAACAATAGTACATTTATAACGAAGGATTGAAGCATGGTTAGTTCTGATTGGTCAATGCAGCTGAGTTCTGGTTGGTCCATATAGCTGAGCCCTGATTGGTCAACACAGCTGAGCTCAGATTGGCTGAGTCAGATGAGCCAATGATTGGTTGGTTCAGGGAAGCGCTGAAAGTCTGAAATACAAGAGTGCTGGTTTTCAGGGACCTCAGAGTATGTGTGTGACCCCTAGTCAGTAAAACGGCTTGTTGGCTTTATTTTACATTTAGGCCCAGTGAGCTGCTCAAGATCCAGCTTGAAGGACTGGCGTTTTCAGGTTTATGTTTGTTCACACATGAAAGGAGGAGCACTCACTTTGGGGCTTGGCGGGTGCAGGGCTACAGTAGAGGCAGGGATCAAGCAGAGCATATTTCCAGGGGCTAGGTGAGATTCAGAGGGATGGAGTCAAGTTCCTGATCAGCTTAACCTCCTACTACGAGATTCTACTACCTGAACTTTTATCTCCTTGAGTTTTGGAGGTACAAGGTTTTTATTTATTGAATCATCAAGCATGCATTGAGGCGGGGTTATGGGGACAGTAGTTGGTTTTTTTTTTTTTTTTTTTTTTGAGACGGAGTCTCGCTCTGTAGCCCAGGCTGGAGTGCAGTGGCCGGATCTCAGCTCACTGCAAGCTCCGCCTCCCGGGTTCACGCCATTCTCCGGCCTCAGCCTCCCGAGTAGCTGGGACTACAGGCGCTGCCACCTCGCCCGGCTATTTTTTGTATTTCTTAGTAGAGACGGGGTTTCACCGTGTTAGCCAGGATGGTCTCGATCTCCTGACCTCGTGATCCGCCCATCTCGGCCTCCCAAAGTGCTGGGATTACAGGGTTTTTTTTTTTTAAGCTATTGCATGGGTTCTGGACCCAGGGCAGGCTTGAATCCAAGCTCTAGCATTTCCTGGCTGTGTGACTATGGACAATTTACCCAACCTTTCTGTTGCTCTTTTGCTTCATCTGTAACATGAGGATAATCATATTATTTACCTCACTGAGTTGTGAGCATTAAATGGGATAATACAGATACAGTATTCAGTGCTCAACAAATGTTAGATATTATAATTATTATTCTATAGTGGTTGGAAATATGGCTATTTTAATTCTCTGTGTACATGTTTAATTCTTTGTTTATGCGGTCAACTGGTTTTGTTTATCATTGTGTCTCTGCCTGTCCTAGGCACGACACTTACAAATTTGTTGGGTGCATGAATGAATGTGTGCAGGTAAACAATTGTAATACAATGAGAGGTGCTATAACAGAGCTTGAGTACAAGATACTTTGCAGGACATGGAGAAGAATATGATTAACTCTGAGCATTTCCGAGAACAGTTCACTGAGCTAGGCTGTTCCCTTCCAGAACTTTCACAGTGCAGTGGGCTTTCAGAGCCAACTGCACTGGGGAATTAAGTAAAGGGATGCTAGATAGCCACCAGGTGGCGATATTGCAGAAGGATTCAAGTAGCGGAGGAAAAGAGCAGCCCTTATCCATCTAGAAGTCCACGTTTATGTCCACGTCAGATTTTTTCTCCTGTCCACGAAAGTTCAAGTCGTGATTTCTTTCCCTTTGTTCTGATGGTATTGGAGCACTGCTGTTCCTGCCCAAGGCTGTTTTGGAGCTGCCTGGTGCTGCAGCCACTCTGTCATTACCAGAGGACAGAAATGATGCTGTTCCAGTTGTTGGGCTTCTAATTCTTACATCACTGACCTGCTGTTTCCTCTGCTATGCCTCCCATGGATGGAGTTAAAGGGGTGAGGGGAGAAGCAAAACTGACATATTTTGAGACTTCTGGCACTATATCAGACATATATACATATATAATATGCATGCATATTATGCATATTATATACGTATGTATGCATATTATATACGTATATAGTATGTATGTTATATGTAACATACATAATTATAGACTTTGATATGTGAGTTGTGAGCCATTTTATATAGTGGGAAGCTGAGGCTCAGAGATGGACATCCTTTCAGTATTCAGATAAAATTCTCTAGTTAATCAAACTTGGTATCAGATATTGGAGATACAAAGATTAGGAAGATGTGGTTCCTACCCCTAAGTCTTGTGCTCCTGTAGTACTCTGTTGGTGTGTCTATCACAGGACTTATTACATCATGTTATTAGTGGTTATTTATATGTCTGTCTTCTCAGATAGATGATAAATTCCTTAAAAGGCAGCAGCCATTTCAAGCATTCCTCATACTTAGCATAGGTTCCAGTAAATAGTAGATATTTAACTAGTATGAGGCACAGAATAATTGTGTCTGATGGAGCAGTGGGAACTAGTGAAGAGTTTCAAGCAGAGCAGTGACATGATGAGATTTTCGCTGGAGGTGGGTAACAGGTTGCCCATTGGATTGGAGGAGTGAGTGGAGGCAGGCAGGGAGGTGACTATGGCAGAGTCTGTGCTAGAGGGGATTTGGGCCAGAACAAGAGCAGTGGCAGTGAGTATAGCGAGAAGGCAGGTTGGAGAGTTATTGAGGACATGAATTAGGATTTGGTCATTTCTTAGATGTGCAGATCGAAGAATTCCAGGCTTGGGTGATGGTGGTGCCAGCAGCAGGTTCAGAGTAAAGAGGGGAAGTGGGTTTGGGGTGGGGAACGTGAGTTTGGTTTTGGACATGCTGAAGTTGAGGTGTCTATTCAGGGGGTGTGATATATCAGGATATTTGAAACAAAAACTCAGGAAAGGTTAGGAGTGAAAATCCGGGGATCATGAGGCTGTCGGTGGACCTTAGAAACTTGCCAGGGGATGCCATCACTCCGGGGCAGGACATGCAGTGAAACAGGAAGTGGGCTAAGGATGGAACCTGGGAACCTTGACACAGATGGGCTGAAGAATGAGAAACCTGTGAGAAAGATGGAAAAAGAATAGCCAGGGCGATTGGAAGAAAACCAGGAGGGTGTGGTGCCACAGCAGCCAACAGAGGAAAGAGTTAAGGAGGGAGGGAACACGGGAGTTGTTAGTACTTTAGAGGCAGGTAGGAAGTTGATGGTAGAGAATAGTTCAGTGTGACTGGGCTTTGGGGCATCGTGGAGGAGTGGCAGGAGATGAGCCCAGAAAGGCCATTCGGGCCCTTATGCAAGGAACCTTGGTCACCAGGCTAAGAAGTTAAGGCTTTATTTTGTAGGATAGGAAGAATCATTGAGGGGTTTCCAATAGGAGTAACATGGTCAGATCAAGGTGTTTCAGAAAGTTCAGGCTGAGGCAATGTGGAGGACGCTGTGGAGGAGGCAATGGCTCATTGAAGTGATGTAAAGTGACTTTTGGGCTGTGAAAGAAGACACTGTCTTCCAAGATCTTTAGTAGGTAAAATTGAGACGCCTTGAAAATGGTAGTTAATACTCATTGAGCACTGTTCTAAGTGCTTTTTTTGTTTTTTTGTTTTGTTTTTTTTTTTGAGACGGAGTCTTGCTCTGTCACCCAGCCTGGAGTGCAGTGGCTGGATCTCAGCTCACTGCAAGCTCCGCCTCCCGGGTTTACGCCATTCTCCTGCCTCAGCCTCCCTGTTCTAAGTGCTTACGTGAATGATCTTAATTCTCACAACCAACCTATGAGGTACATTAACATCATTTTATACCTAAGGAAACAGGAACAGAGAGATAAAGTAATGTGCTGAACAGAACTAGTAAGTGGCAGAGCCTAGATTCAAACTCAGGTGGTTTGGCTGTAACCCACACTCTTAACTTCAGTGTTATTTTGCCTTGATTAGATGTGGGGAGTGAGGGGGTTGTCAGTTAGCATCAGGTTCAGCTGTGAGTTATTAGCCATCCAAAATAACGTATGGACTTTCTGTCCCATCGTCTCCACCATGTGACACTTGTCCTCTGGTCATTGCATTTATGTTTCACGCAGTAAAATACTGGGTAGGGGGAAGGGGAGAACAGATATTGGGGAACAACAGAAGTCTCTGCTGTAAGAGAAATCCCAGGACACTGACATTTGCATGGAGGACGATATTGCCACAAATTGAAGTGGTGACCACAGGAAACCTGTTAGACCTTTATCATTTGACAGTTTCTTTTCCCAGAGTCCTTCCTTTGCCCTGGAAATGAACCCCTCTGTGACTCTGGTGCGCTGCTCCTCTCCTGTCCAGCCATTCAGTGCTCGTGAGAGCTTCCAGTCACAGTACCTGTCTCCATGGCCACAGTTGATTCGATTGGTTGAGGTGTGGCATGTGGTCTAGGTCAGGACAATCAGAATGTTTTTCTTCGAATTTTAAAAATTTAATTGAGGGAAAATATTGCCTCTTGGTTTTGTGGCACAGCTAGGAGATGATGTGGCCAGAAACTGCTGGTGGCCCATTTTACAGCCACGGGGAGGAAACTTGTTTCAGAGAATGAAGTGAACTTACAGGATGAGCAATTGAAAGATTCCTGTTCATGTTTGAGTCTCTGATTGTACTTGTCCTTGACGCTCATCTACTTATGATTATGTGAAACTTCCAGTAAATTAACTCTTTGGCCCAAATGGTGTTTCTGTTACTTGGAATCAGTAAAGTCCTAATTAAACCTGTGTTCAAATAGGTAATTCTGGAATCACTGTAGATGTGTTTAGGGTCTCTGTGTGTGTTGGGGGGGTCATAGTAAATAGTAACCAGAAGCAGGGAGGCAATTTTTGAGACTGTTTTAATGGTCTACGTGAAAAACAGTAAGAATCTGAACTAAGATAGTGTTGGTGGGTACTGTAGGTCCTGGCCAGGCTTGCCACTCCCAGTCTCTTCTATCTTCTAGACTGTGAACCAGCCACCTACCTCTATAGGCTGCTCATCTTTACATGGTTGCAGTACAGCTGGTCACTATTCATTACGAGCATATTTTCCTCTGTGTCCTTGGGAATCATTATAATAGCTGGTTAAAAATTCCTGTCTGCTAATTCTAACATGTCAGTCATCTCAGGGTCAGTCTTCATTGATTGCCTTTTTTCTTTGGTATAGGTTACATTTTCCTGTTTCCCATAGGAAACATGTTCAATCATTTTGACTTTCCTCAAACAATGTTCAGTCATTTTGACTTGTCTCCTGGATATTGTAGAGGACATGTTCTAGAGAAACTGGATTCCATTATATCCCTCTGAAAAATATTGACATTTTTGTTTTAGCAGCATTTAACGTGACTAAACTCGAATTCCATGCTCTGTCTCCCTTGTGGCAGGCAGCAACTGAAGTCTCTAGTCAGTTCTTTTAGTCTTATACAGACTGTTTGGAGACTGTCCCATGAGTGCATAATTCAGAGGTCGGCCAGAGATTTGGGTAGAGTTTATACACAGAATTCAGGACTCTGCCTATCTGGCTGTCTCCATTCCAAGATTTTATCCCCACAATTTTCAGCTGCTGTGGAAACTCTGAACTCTGTCCTCTTGTCTTCAAGTCAGTAAGGTTCACCCATCAGGGAACTGATTGGGGCCCACCCTGTGGTTCAAAGTCTTAAAAATGGGAATCTCATCTAGTTTTGATCTCTTCTTTTAAATGTAGATCGTCCTCCAGTTTCTGCCTGCCTTGGGTTGCTTGTCAATACTTGCAGGTAATTAAAAAACAAATTGTCCAGAGTGTATAGTTGTTACATCTGAAGGAGGATGGGTTTGATAGGAGCTATTTGGTCATTTACTAGAAGCCAGAATCTGTCTGGTCACTGTGATATAACCTGTGGTGTGTGTAGCCACGATGTGCTGGCAATGTATTAAGAAATTGTACACACAATCTGGATGTGAGATCCAGATAATGAGGCTTAATTAAGGCAGTTTTTATAATCACACTAAATGCGATGATGTTTCAGGATGGCATGCTCAGGGGTATAAGGAGCTTGATTAGCCAATAAGCCCCCACTTGGGGCTTCCCAGGAACTGAAGTAACCTCACCCTAGAGGTTACCGAAAGGCAACATCCCATTGCTACCAACTTGAGTGCTTCTCCCCATGTGGAGTTTAACTCATTAAATATCTCTAGTCCTGATATCTCTAGATCACCTCTGCTTTATTAAAAAAGGTGTTTGAGTTTATTATAGTAAATGTTAATTTCTATATGGTTTACAGATCAGAATGATGAACTGAGACCCTATCTAGTCCTCTGCCAGAGACCTAGTATTTAGGATGGAGAGGAATAGATAAATTGACAAGCTTTTTAGCAAGCTGAATGGTTGGGGATCAGTGACAAACTGTATTCAGTATAATAGGAGAGATGGTAGAGTTAAGGATGACTTCCAAGTTTCAGCCTTGGGCATCTAGGCGGGTGGTAAATACAGGAGAGAAAAGACAAGGAAGAGAGCATGTGTAAGGAAGATGAATTAAGCTTTGGCTGTTTGAAGTACCCGCTGGACATCTAGGTGAGTACATGAGATTCTGGATCACTGGAGAGAAGTCTGGGATGGAGCTATATATTGAGGAACCACCAGTAGTTAAGTGATAGATGAGGCTATAGGTGTAGTTGATATAACTAGGTAGCATATGCAGAGTGAGAAGATAACTGATAGCAAAGCCCAGTAGATAAGGGGAGAGCCTAAGAAATAAGTCACTTTAGGAGACTGAGGAAAAGACAAGGAAAGGTGATATACAGAAGCTAGGGGAGGAGAATTTCAAGAAGGAATTTAGTGGTCAATAGGGTCCAATTCCAAAAACAAAAAACAAAAAACTAAAAAAAAAAAAAAACAAATAAACAAAAAAACAAGCAAAACAAGTACTGACAGGCATCTATTGGATTTAACAACTAAGACATCTGTCTTTACCTCAAAGATTACAATTTCAGTGGAGTGATGGGGAATGCAGCGGTTTGAGGAGTACATGGGGGCGGTAGTCTGTAACATGTGACTCCTATCAACCAAGCCTCCAAGTAACTGTACCTCTGTGTAGTCCCTCTACTGTTGAATCTGGTGGGCCCTGTACAAAAGTTTAACTGAAAGAATGCAGGGAAATAATGCTGCTTGACTGCCAAGGATAGGTTTTAAGAATCCTGTAACTTTTGCCTTGGTCTTTTGGATCCCTCAGGAACCATGTAAGAAGTCTGACTGCCCTGCTGGAGAAACCAAATGGAGAGGTCCAGAGACAACATGGAGAGAGAGTGCACAGCCCAGCTGAGCCCAGCTTTCCAGTTATCCCCACCAATGCGCCACACATATGAAGGAAGTCATCTTAGTCCCTCCAAAACAACCTAGCCAGCCAGCTGGATACCACTGAGTGACCTCAGTAGATGGCACATGGGACAGCAGAATTATCTAGTGAGCTTTGCCCACATTCCTCACCCACACAGTCGTGAGTATAATTAAATGATTATTGTTTAAGCCCCAAGTTTTGGGGTGGTTTATTATACAGCAGAATATAACTGGAACATTGGGCATTGAAGTAGTGGAAACCATACATGCACGTTATATTTCCGTTAAACTTGGAAAGATCTGATGTAGTGGGAGGGTCACATAAGATCGAGGGAGAATTTTTATGAAGACGACAGAGACTTGGGAGTGTGCATATGCTGATGGGGAAGAGTTAGGAGAAAGAGAATGTTGAAGATGGGGAAGAGAGAGGAGATGGCTGATGCATGAGTTTTATGAGAAGGTAAGGGAAAGGATGAGATGCAAAACTCTGCTGGAGGGACTGATCTTGCATACAAGGATAGTGGGATGCTTCACCTTGTAAAATAGGAAGTGTCTGCCTGCTTCCTGTTCTTTAAAAATGTCAAGCATATCCATGTACTAGAGTGGAGAGAATATATGAAGGTTAGTTGGACAGTACTGGATCTCCTAAGGATTGTTTGACTGAGGCCCTTTCTCTAGACTGCTGACTCAACCCAGGCTGGAGTTAAGTGATTGGAATCCACACCCTTGGACCAGAATCCAAGTTACCTTCTGCTAAAGCCATACATGCACGTTAAAACCACACTTCCACAGAGTCAGCTGGTCTGGGCTCAGTGGGCTCTCAAAATAATACAGGGTTCCATTGCCTCTGACCCAGAGGTTCTCTCCAAGAGAAAGAGCTATTGATGTTACAATTCTGCCTGTCACTGTCCCTGTTATAGCAGGGAGTGCGTACTGGATTAGTACCCCCCAGGAGGATGTGTGGTAGGTTGGGTTGGTGGTGGATGGCAGTTTGTCCCAAAATGTCACTTGAACTTCACCTTTGACAGCTGCAGACTTCTGCATGCTGGTAAGGAATTAAAGAAAGTGGAAATGCAATGCAGTCCAAAATAAACCACTTTACAAAACTTTATCTTATGGAAAATTGCAAACATACACAAAATTAGACTAGTGAAATGAATCCCCATATACCTATCATCCAGCTTCAACAATTACAATTTCTGCTCATCATTTGAATGGCACACACACACATATTTGTGTGGATATATATATGTGTCTGTAGTTTTATATATATAAATAAAACTACATATATATAGTTATATATATAGTTGATTCTTATATATATAAATGTAGTTATATATATATACATATATAAAAAGTTGATTCTTATTATTCACAGATTGCATATTTGCAAGTTCACTTACTTCAAACTTATCTGTAACCCCAAATCGATACTTGCAGTGCTTTCAATAGTCATTCATAGACCTGCACAGAGTGGCAAAACAATTTAGTTGTCAGGCACTCAGTATTCCCAGCTGAGGTTAGAAAAGGTGATGTTCTTGTTTCTGTTCTCATACTGTAAGTAAGTGTTCTTTTCATAGTTGATTTAGTGATATTTTAATGGCTTTTGTTGGTGATTTCACTGTTTAAAATGGCCCCCAATCATAGTGCTGAAGTACCGTCTAGTGTTTCTAAGAGCCAGAAGGCAGTGATGTTCCCTATAGGGGAAAATACATGTGTTAGATAGGCTTCCATTAGGCATGATTTATAACGCTGTCTGCTGTGAGTTCAATGTTAATAAATCAGCAACACAGTACATCCAGAAAAAGGAATAGGAAATTTGCCAATCTATGTGTGAAGACACTCTGTATGGTGCTAAAGTAACATCTTTAGTGTGTGATGAAGCTATGGAATAAATGGAAAAGCAGCAAAGTTTGTAGATTCATGAGATAACTGCTGATTAGAAAAAGCATAGTGGACAGCATGGTTGTGAGGCTTTTGAAAACCAAAGAAATTTATGGTTATGTTAACCCAGGATCAGGAAAATGTTAAACCCTTCTTGGCTAGTGGTTTACTATAAAATACTGCATATAATGTATTATTTTAAGAAATATATATTAAAGAGGGTGTCTTTAGACAGAAGCATACATAAAACAAGGTTGTGTGTATTGATCATTTTAAGGAATGCAATGAGAGGCTCCCAGGAACCTAAACCTGTATTTCTAGTAGGAGCAGTGGCTTGGTATTTGGTAATTCATTGGTTAAGGTGACTTTATAGAATATAACTGCCACAAATAATGAATCAACTATATGTACATGGGGGTGTGTGTGTGTGTGTCTGTGTATGTGTGTGTGTGTTTTGGAGTACTTTAATGCAAATTGCTGACTTTATCTGAAAATGTTTCAATATGTCTCTCTAACATATTGGTTCTTAAAGTGTGGTGTGAGGAGTCCTGGAGACACCTGAGACTGAGACCCTTTCAAGTGACTGGGAAATCCTTTTTCCAACTACATATCTCCATGAGGTTGGATTTGTCTTCATATGATTTATCCAAAACAGCATATTACAACATTAAATGCAGAAGCAAATACGAGAATCTAGCTGTCTTGTACTGAGGCAGACATTTAAGAGATTTTCAGAAATGTAAAACATTCCTAAAATATTTGTTTATGAAAATGCAATTATTTTAATAACATTTTATGTACAATAATCAGTGGATTTATTATTTTAAATGCATTAATACATATTTTAAAAATTTGCACTTTTGATTTCTAATATAATAAATATTGATAGCTCTGTAACCTACATTAGCAAAAGCTCTTTAGGGTCTAAAAGTACTAATATTTTCACCATGTGTATATAATTTTTATTTGTAAATATTAAAATAACTTACTTAAAACATAATAATGCTTTTTACAAAGAAGCACTGATACACTTCTTTTTAGCACTGTTTGTAAAACTTGTCGAAAGGAGGAGGAATTTTTAAACTACCCCAGCTGTGCATAGAAGACAGCTAACACAGGAAAAACAAGTCTAGCAAAGAAATTCGCTAAGGCTACTTTCTGCCACCCTGGAATCCCACACTAGTTTTTTTGTTTTTTGTTTTTTTTTTTGAGACAGAGTCTAGCTCTGTCACCAAGCCTGGAGTGCAGTGGCATGATCTCGGCTCACTGCAACCTCCACCTCACCAGTTCAAGCCATTCTTGTGCTTCAGCCTCCCGAGTAGCTGCGATTACAGGCATGTGCCACCATGCCCAACTAATTTTTGTATTTTTATTAGACACTCAGTTTCATCATATTGGCCAGGCTGGTCTCAAACTCCTGACCTGAAATGATCTGCCCACTTTGGCCTCCTAAAGTGCTGGGATTATAGGCATGAGCCACCGCACCCGGCCCCACACTAGTTATTTTAAAAAATTATTTTAAAATAATTATAGAGTCACAAGGAAGTTGCAAAAGTACATAGAGTCCCATGTACCTGAAACCATGCTTCCTCTAATGGTGGCACCTTATGTTATTATAGTACAATATCAAATTCAGGAAATTATTACAAGATTGTTAACTAGAATATAGACCTAATTTTCACCATTTTACATGCATTTGTATGTGCGTGTGTTTTTCTATGTGGTCTTATCCCATGTATAGGTTTAACAACCACCACAGTCATGATATAAAACTGTTCAATGACCTCCCTTGTGCTTCCCCTTCATAATCATACCCATTCTGCCCCATCCTTGCTCCCTGGCAATGATTAATCTGTTCTGTATCTCTAAAATTTTCTAATTTCAAGAATGTTACATAAATAGAGTCCTATACTATGTAGTCTTTTGGGATTGACGTTCTTCACCAAATGTAATCCTTTTAAGTTGCATCTGGGTTGTTGTGTGTATCAGTAGTTTGTTCCAGCTCAATAGTATTCCCTTGGGTGGACAGACCAGAATTTCTTTATCCAATTACTACTTGATGGACATTTGGGTTGTTTCCTGGTTTTGCAATTACAGATAAAGCTGCTGTGAACATCAGCGTGCAGGTTTTTGTGTGACTATAAGTTTTCATTTCTCTGGGATAAATGCCCAAGAGTGCACTTGCAGGGTCATATGATAAGTACACGTTTAGTCTCATAGGAAATTGCCAGAATGATTTCCAGAGCCTTACCATTTTATATTCCTAACATCATTGTATGAGAGATTCATTTTTTCCGCATCCTTGTGAACATTTGGTATTACTGTTTTTTATTTTAGCCATTCGTATAGGTGTACAATGATACCTTAGCTTATTGTGGTTTTAATTTGCATTTCTTAGTGACTAATGATGTTGAACATGTTTTTTGCCATCTGCGTATTCTTTTTGGTGAAATTCTGTTCATATATTGCTCATTTTCTAATGGAATCTATTTTTTACTTTTTTTTTGGAGACAGGGTCTCACTCTGTCACCCGGATTGAGTACAGTGGCGCAATCATGTCTCACTGAAACTTTGACATGGACTCAAGTGATCCTCCTGCCTCAGCCTCCTGAGTACCCAGGACCACAGATGTGCATCATCATACCTGACTAATGTTTTAATTTTTTTTAGAGATAGGGTGTCACTATGTTGCCCAGGCTTGTCTCAAACCCCTGGCCTCAAGTGATCCTCTCAACTCAGCATCCCAAAGTGCTGGGAATACAGGTGTGAGCCACTGTGCCAAGCCTTTTAATGGAATCTTTATGTCTTTTTTTTTTTTTTTTTAAATTTATTTATTATTATTATACTTTAAGTTGTAGGGTACATGTGCATAACGTGCAGGTTTGTTACATATGTATACTTGTGCCATGTTGGTGTGCTGCACCCATCAACTCATCATTTACATCAGGTATAACTCCCAATGCAATCCCTCTCCCCTCCCCCCTCCCCATGATAGGCCCCTGTGTGTGATGTTCCCCTTCCATGCACACGTATGTTTATTGCAGCACTATTCACAATAGCAAAGACTTGGAATCAACCCAAATGTCCATCAGTGACAGATTGGATTAAGAAAATGTGGCACATATACATCTTTATGTCTTTTTTACTGTTGAGTTTTGAGAGTTTCTTTTCCTCTTCTATCTCCCCCTAACAAGTGCTTTTGCCCAGGCTGGAGTGCAGTGACGTGATTGTAGCTCACTGCAGCCTCAAACTCTTGGGCTAAAATGATCCTCCCACCTCAGCCTCCCAAGTAGCTAAGACTGCAGGCATGTGCCACCACACCTGGCTAATTTTTAATTTTTTTTTTTTTTTTGTAGAGGCTGGGTCTCGTAATGTTGCCTAGGTTGGTCTCAAACTCCTGGCCCCAAGTGATCCTCTCGCCTCAACCTCCCAAAGTGCTGGGATTACAGGCATGAGCCACCATGCTGGGCCAACTTGTGTATATCTGTGAAAAATCCCTTTGGGATTTTGATAGTAATCAGGTTAAATCTATAGATAACTTTGGGGAAGATTGACATTTTTATTATATTGAGTTTTGCAATCACTGAGCACTGTGTGTACCTCCATGTTTTCAGATCTTTGCTAGCTTTCTTTCATCAAGTTTTACGGAAAGGGATGGATGTACTTATGAACTCTCAGTGGCTTCATCCTGGCAGAGAACAGGAATGCTGCTTGCTCTGTGAACTCTGCAGCCTCAGTGTCCTCATTTGGGGTGAAAGCTCCCTCATAAGGTCATTATAAAGATTTAAGGAGATGCTGAATGCCCAAGTCCTGCCTCCAGCATATGTGCTTTTCTCCTTAATTTCCCACTCATTACCTTTTGAGTCTTGAGTTTTCATCTGTGAACCCACATAGGATAATAGTGGGACCGACTTCGAAGGGGTTGTTGTGAGGAATGGGTATGAGAATTCAAGTAAAGCACCAAAGAGACTACCAGACACACTAGGGGTACCATAAGCAGTAGCTGTTATTACCATATGATTGTAGTGAGGTGAAACTATAATTTCTTCCTTTCACTGAGAGAAAACTCTCAAGCAGCTGGTCCAAAGAGCATAAACAGCACAAAGCAAGTAGCAGGATGTTGCTGAAGGTTTGGGACAGTGAAGTGGGTTTATTTTAGCACAGCAGGCAATACGAAATAGAGTCTCAGAACCATGTACCTGCTATGACCCAACTTTTATAGAAAAAGAACAAGAATAGATATGTTTGTGTTTGTGTAAAAGCATCATCTGGAAGAACACACCCCAGACCAGACTGTGGGGAGCTGGGGAACTTTCACTTCTACTTTTTCCCCTTTCTGTGAAAGGTGTTTTTTGGGCTGGGTGTGGTGACTCACACCTGTAATTCCAGCACTTTGGGAGGCCGAGGTGGGCAGATCACTTGAGGTCAGGAGTTTTGAGACCAGCCTGGCCAACATGGCGAAACCCCTTCTCTACTAAAAATATAAACATTAGCTGGGCATGGTGGTGTGTGCCTGTAATCCCAGCTACTAGGGAGACTGAGGCAATAGAATCTCTTGAAACCAGGAGGTGGAGGTTGCAGTGAGCCAAGATCATGCCACTGCACTCCAGCCTGGGCGACAATGAGACTTTGTCTCAAAAAAAGAAAAAAAAGAAAAGAAAGAAAAAAAAGTTATTTCTTTTTAGTTGAGCATGTACTACACTAAACAATGTTACAATAAATTTTTTAATTGAATTTATTTTTATTTTGAGACAGGGTCTTGCTTTGTCACCCAGGCTGGAGTGTAGTGGCATGATCATAGCTCACTGCAGCCTCAACTTCCTGGGCTCAAATGATCCTCCTGCTTCAGTTCCCCAAGCAGCTAGGACTACAGGCATGTGCCACTATGCCTGGCTAATTTTTTCATTTTTATTTTTTGTAGAGATGGGGTCTTGCTGGGTTGCCCAGGTTGGTCTCGAACTCTTGGCTTCAGCAATCCTCCGGAGCCTCCCAAAGTGTTGGGATTACAGGCATGAGCCACTGTGCCTGGCCAGAAATTGTTTTGAAAGGCTAACCAGTAAAACATTAACCAATTTACAAGAGAAAAACAACCCCATCAAAAAGTAGGCAAAGGATATGAACAGACACTTCTCAAAAGAAGACATTTATGCGGCCAACAAACATGAAAAAACGCTCATCATCACTGGTCATTAGAGAAATACAAATCAAAACTACAATGAAATACCATCTCATGCCAGGTAGAATGGCGATCATTAAAAAGTCAGGAAACAACATATGCTGGCGAGGCTGTGGAGAAATAGGAACACTTTTACACTGTTGGTGGGAGTGTAAATTAGTGCAACCATTGTGGAAGACAGTGTGGCGATTCCTCAAGGATCTAGAACCAGAAATACCATTTGCCTAGCAATCCCATTACTGTGTATGTACCCAAAGGATTATAAATCATTCTACTATAAAGACACATGCACATATATGTTTATTGCAGCACTATTCATAATAGCAAAGTCTTGGAACCAACCCAAATGCCCATCAATGATAGACTGGATAAGGAAAATGTGGCACATATACACCATGGAATACTATACAGATATAAAAAAAGATGAGTTCATGTCCTTTGCAGGGACATGGATGAAGCTGGAAACCATTGTTATCAGCAAACTAACACAGGAACAGAATAACCAAACACTGCACATTCTCACCTATAAGTGGGAGTTGAACAATGAGAACACATGGACACAGGGAGGGGAACATCACACAGTGGGGCGTGTTGTGGGGTGGGGGGCTAGGGGAGGGATAGCATTAGCAGAAATACCTAATGCAGATGACAGGTTGATGGATGCAGCAAACCACCATGGCATGTGTATACCTATGTAACCTGCACGTTCTGCACATGTATCCCAGAACTTAAAGTATAATTTAAAAAAAGGAAAAAAAAGTAAAAAAAAAAAAAAAAAATCAACAAATCAGCAAACTACACAGAAGAATATTAGAACAATTTATCTCACATTTCTCTTCCATTGAGCTTCCTGCCTGACCCTAGAGCTCCCTCACCTCTTTGGCTTACCAGCTCCCATCCTTCAAAGTTTCTAAGTTATTCTGTGGAGAATTTGAGCTGCTCTCTTCCTTTAGATCCGGGCCATCTCAGCTAGGTCCAGAGAGCCTCACTCACCTCCCCAACTAAGCAAGCATCCCCAGAGGTATGTTCTTCATGCAAGGGCAGTTCGTGCTCTGAGAGAATTTATTTGGTTAGCTTATAAAGGGATTATATTCTTTTCCCCTGCACACGAGAGAGAGTAGCTTTACTGCCTTTAATGACATCCTATGTGAAGGGTCTGGGAGGGATGGTTTAGGTAATCCATCTACAAGGGTGCTCAGAGAGTTTGGAGAGAGGCGATTGGTGTCATTATGATGGCATTCTGTGGCACAGTACTTACAGTGCACCAGGCGCTCTTTTAAAGACTTCTCAAGTGTTCCTTCATTTAATTCTCACCACAACCCTGTCAGGGACTTCCTGTTATTGTCTCCGTTTTACTGATCAGGAAGCTGAAGCGGAGAAGTTAACTACTTTGCCCAAGTTCCTTTCCTCCTGTGAGGATAAGGAGCCAAAGGTTCAGGAATGCCCAAATCACATCCCTCTTCTTGTCCAACCACCCAACCCCTCCACAAGCAACCTGACCAGCCACCTTTATACAAAGTACAGTTTTCAGATTGGAATACAAATATATCTCCTTGACTCCCTGCTCTGAGAGGTATTTCCTCTCAGACTCCCAAAAGCTGGATTGAGGAACATGGCTTAGTTGGTACAGTATAGCAAAATGTCCTGCTTGTTGAAACTGAATTTGTGATTATCTTCTTTTTCCTCAAGAAGTCATTGAGGGCTGTTGTATTCCTTTAAAAGGAGAATTTAGAGTAGCCAAATAAAAAGGGGGGTGAAGTAGTCTCATTACAGAAAAAAGGGAGTTTGAGCAGCCTTTTAGTAGTTGATTGCCTCAAGATGTGGTATTCAGCCAGGGTGAAAGGAAAGTGGTTGGGGCTGTGGATCTGGATGTTTACAGAAGCTTTTACCTATCCTGAGACTTCAATTCTGCTGTTGGTCTTCAGAGAAGTGTCTGCATCTGCTGAGAAGAAATCCCACCACTGCATTCCAGCGTGGGTGACAGAGCGAGACTCCATCTCAAAAAAAAAAAAAAAAAAAAAAAAAATCAGGAGACATCTAAATTTGTACAAAAAGCTAATAAAATTCTGGAAAAATGGACTCAGAATATAAGAAATGTACAAATAAAAAATATTTGGAATGTGTACTAAATACCACTGAATTGTACACTTTAAAATGGTCAAAATGGTGAATTTTTTGTAACTTTTACCCCAATAAAAATTCTGGAACAAAAAGGGGAGGTAGAACCATGGGTAGAATACAGAAGAATCAGGCCAGGGATGGTGGTTCACACCTGTAATCCCAACACTTTGGGAGACCAAGGCGGGAGGATCACTTGAGGCCAGGAATTTGAGACCAGCCTGGGAAACAGAGTACGATTGCCATCTCTCTCTCTCTCTCTCTCTCTCTCTCTGTCTGTCTCTCTCTCTCTCTCTCTCTATATATATATACACACACACACACACATATACACACACACACACATATATATGAATCATACCATTTGATGTGATATCTAGTAATTGCTTTAAAATACTTCATCAAAATGTGGGGGACTATAGATGAGACAAGTTATGCAACATATTGATAATTCTTGAAGCTGAGTGATGGGTACATGGGGATTCATCATTCATTTTCTATAATTTCATGTGGGTTTGGAAAGTTCCATTGAAAATGTTAAAAACAACCCCCTCCTCCTGCCAAATCATTTGAAAACTTAATTTGGAGAGTTTCTTAGAGCTGAATTGACCTTTAAATATTTTTAAGTATTGAAGTCTCTAGTAGCTCAGAGTTAAAGGGTATTCCCAGCAAGTTAAGAGATGAGGAAGGGCCCTGAATGTGAGCCAGAGCTACTAAAGTAGGATGTGCCACAGGCCACCTCTCTTTCTGCTCTGGTTCCTGTGAAACATAGTGCTTGTTCCAGCAACATCACCTCTAGGAATGTATCCTCAGGAAATAATTGTTCACATGTACAAACCTGTATTTGAGTAAGGATGCTGTTCTCAGTGGGTTTATAACGGTGAAACAATGGAAACAAGGTAATGACTAGCTCTAAAGAGGCTGGCTTAATAAATCATGGATACAAGTAAATAATTGGATTTAATGCAGTTATGAAAAATAATCTAAACACCTTGGACCTCAGTTGCCTGGTTTTTAAATGAAGAAAGCCAAAGGAGAATTGTATTCCTCAACTAGTTTTAGGAGACCAGCAAAACTTTGATACCAGAATCTCACAAAGACATTATACAGAGAGGAAAATTATAGGTGACTCTCTCTTACAGACATAGATCTAAAAATCCTAAACAAAATATTAGCAAATTGAATCCAGCAATATATAACAATTGTAATAAATCAGGACAAAATCTTGTTTATTCCAGGAATGCCTGGTTGGTTTACTATTAGAAACACAAATAATGTAATTTAGCATTTTACCTAATAAATGAGAAAGAAGCATATGATAATCTTAATAGATACAGAAAAAGCATTTCATAAAATTCAGCATCCATTGATTATTTTAAAAACATATGGTAAATTAGGAATGGAAAGAAACATTTTTAAACTGATAAGTGGTATTTACTAAAAACCTGCAGCAAGCATCCACTTAACGTTGAATTGTTCAAAGTGGTCCCCTTGAGTTCAGGAATAAGACAAGAATGTCTCTTCTCACTACTTCTTGTACTCTAGGTCCCAGTCAATGCAGTAAGGTAAGAAAAAGAAATGTATATGGATTGGTAAAGAAGAAGTAAAACTGCCATCATTCACAGATGATGTGCTTGTGTATGCAGAAAAATTCTAAGGAAGCTACAGATTAAAATTATTAAGAGAGACTAGCAAAGTCAGTATACAATATCAACATCAAAATACCAGTTATATTTCTATACACCATCAATAAGCACTTAGAAAATGAAATTTAAACCAATATTTCATTTATAGTAGCATACACAATTACCTTGAATGAAATGTAAAAATAGACATACAAAACCTGAAGCAAAAGTTATGAAGCTTTGTTGACAGTGTCAAGTGTTTGTGAGAATGTGGAGCAACAGGAACTCTCAAACACTGATGGTGGAAGTGGGAATTGGTACAACTTTGGTATACAGTTTGGTGGTGTCTAGTGAAGTTGAAAATATACATAATCTATGAGCCAGCAATTCCTCTCCTACATATGTACGTTGTGTGTGCACATATGTACCAGGAAACATTAAAAACATGTTCTTAGCAACAGTTTTCATAATTGTCCCAAACTGGAAACAGCCCAAATGTCCATCGACAGTAAAAGGATAAATTCTTGTAAAGTCATAGAAAACACAATACTGAGAATGATGAACCAATGCCACATGCAACCAGGTTGAATCTCAGAAGGATAATTGTAAGGGCAATGAGCTGGATACAGAAGGGTATATGCATTATGGTTCTATTTACATAAAGCTCAAGAAACAATAGTGTTTGGGCATCTATATTTGAGTGGTAAAGCTATAAAGAAAAGTAAGAAAGCAATAGCCAAAACTGTCATGAGAGTGTTTTGTTTGGTTTGGTTTGGGAGAGAGGAAAGAGGTTGTGATTGGGCAAGGGCTTACAGGAATTTCTGGAGTTCTGGTGTGTTCTGTTTCTTGATCTTTATGGTAATTTGCTCTATAATAATTTGCTAAGTTGTAAATTTATATTTTATGCACTTCCCTCCGCCCCAACCGCCCCCCCCCCCCGTTAGAGTGTTTTACAATGTGGAAATTTTAAAACAAGATTTATCTCAGGGCTTGTTGTAAGAATGGGATGAAGGATAAAGCCATGTAGAGCTTGTAGAATATGCCTGGCACTTTGTAAGACCTTAATAAATGTTAACTGTCTAAACACAATACAGATTTGTTGTTATTATTGCTTCTCTTATTTGTTGCCAACCCTGCCCCCTGTCCATCATATTTGTTGCCAGTGTTTCTCAGCTTACTGTTGGTATTTTTGTTAATGCTGTCTTCTGAATTATCGATCTTTTCCTTTATACTTTCTTTCATTAGTCTTAACTATAGAAAGTTCTCTCCAACCCAGAGATTTAACATGTATTGTGTTGCAGCTTTCAAAGGGGTTGCTTTTGAACATTTGATTCTTTTTATTCATTTTATAACAACAAAATATATGATTAAAAATATATGAAAAAATATATGATTAGTACATAATTGCATAAAATCTACATTTACTTCTCAAATGTGTCTGGGATTCATATTTAGTGTCATGGGAGAAAGGAAACTGGCCTTTTTTCCAATCAGGTAATGAAGTTCTCCCCAGCACCACAAATTGAACAATTTATCTCTCCTCCACTCACTGTTGCAGCTGTCTCCTCTTGCATACTTCAAATTCAAAACCATTTGCACCAAAAGCATAGACTGGAAACTTGATACCTGAACTGAATGTGATAATACAACTCTGAAGGGAGAAGGGATGGTTGCCAGGCAGCAGGAGGGATAGCTGCAGCAAGGAGAGAATGTGAAAGAAAGGTGGAAAAAGCCTGTGTCAAACAAGTATTCTTTAAAGGCTGCATCCTTGTGTATGGCGCACAAGCCACTTGCTGCTGTGACGTTTGGCTAATTATGTCTGTTGACCTTGTTTTCCTCACGTATCATCTCTATATAATAATAACACCAACCTCATAGGGTCCTGTGCACATGAGGGCTAACTCAAGTAAGGAACACAGACTTTGGGGTCAGTCAGTCCAGTGTCTTATCCTTGACTAGTACCACTAAATAACTACATGATCCTAAGTACGTTTTCTAACTTCCCGGCCTGTTTCATCATCTGAAATATGTGTCAATTAATAGTAATTAAATTAGTAGCAAATTAGAAATAGAAAGTAATACTTATCTTGAGGGAGTTGCTATGAAAAGCTAATAATGCGTTTTAAAGGTTTGGCACTGGGTGCCTGGCATGTAATAAGCTTGGAATAAATCGCACTTGCAGTGATTTAAATTTTTATTGCTATTGCGGAAGGATCAGGAAGGGAAAGAATATTCAGCAAAAGAGACTGAGAAGTAGGCACCAAAAAGATCTGGGAGAGGGAAACCGTGAGATGATGTCATGGAAACAAGGGAAAATAGTATCAAGAAGGAGGGAGATAATGCAAAAGGAGGTCATTCAAAGGCTGGTGTCTCCTGACAAGACAAAAGAGCAATTTTCATCTCTTAGCGACTAATGAGAATGAAGGGAGAAAGGAAAGGAAAAAACAATAATTATAAATGAAGGGTATTGAACACAAAATTTTCTAAAAGCCTTCTTTCACTTAACCCTGTGATCACTCCAAGTCTTCTATGTCTTCCAATTGGGCAAAATACATACTTCTTGAATAAAGGAAAGCCAGTGTGACACAAAATGAAATAAAAAGTATCACTTTTGCATCATTTTGGTGAAGTAAAAATTTAGACAGTTTCAGGTTTACACAACAGAGGACAGGATGAGGGGGGAAGGAAAGGGGATGAATTACAGAGCAGGGTTTCAAAGTAATGATCTTGAACCTCCAAGCTAATTCCAGTGAAAAGGAGGGTGGGGGTAGGTGTAGCATTTACTCCTCTTTTCATTCTACCTGATTTCAGAAAGAAATCATGACAGCATATCTAGGTAAATCATTCAATAGCATTTATAGATTGAATTTGAGAAAAGGTGAGCAGGAAGTGGAACTATATTCTAATCTTGGAGAGATGAGTGGGCAAATCCCCTCCAAGGATAGATTGCAGGAGAGGTAGGAAGGAATAAGGGGCTGTAAGAGCCAGGTAGTGTTGGGGGACCCTGTGGCTTTGGGGACTTGATGAAGCTGCCTCCTGCCTGGGTGGTGGGTTCCTCTTCGCCTGTGGTGAGATGGAGGTGGCTGCCAGGGGCCAGAGGTGCCCCAGATGGATGCAAAAAGTGGGTCTCTTGAACCTTTACTCCTGCTCAGTTCTCAGCTAAAAGGTCAGAGGCAGAGGGGCCCTCCCAGTCTACTGGACATGAGCATTAAGGAGGCTGAGGCTTAAGGCCATCATGGAATGCTGAGGAGGGGGAGGTGATGATGGGCAGAGCACATGAGGCTGAGCCTCCATCTCCCCCCACCAAGAGGTGAGTGTGGCTCCAGGGAAGGGGAGTGGTGGTAAAGTGCAATTGTGAGAAAATGGATGGAGCAAGGGGGATAGGAATGAGATTGTGGGGATATGGATGAAGCAGGGGGATCTGAATGAGACTGTGGGGATATGGATGGAGCAGGGGGGATATGAATGAGATTGTGGGGATATGGATGGGGCAGGGGGGATCTGAATGAGATTGCGGGGATATGGATGAAGGAGGGGGATCTGAATGAGACTGTGGGGATATGGATGGAGCGGGGGGATAGGAATGAGACTGAGGATACAGGTGGAGCAGGAAGGATCTGAATGAGACAGTGGGGATATGCATGGAGTAGGGGGGATCTGAATGAGATTGTGGGGATATGGGTGGAACAGGGGGATAGGAATGAGACTGAGGATACAGATGGAGCAGGAAGGATCTGAATGAGATTGTGAGGATATGCATGGAGCAGGAGGGAACTGAATGGGATTGTAGGGATATGAATGGAGCAGGGCGGGTATGAATGAGACTGAGGACATAGATTGAGCAGAGGGGATAGGAATGTGATTGTGGGGATATGGATGGAGCAGGGTGATAGGAATGAGATTGTGGGGACATGGATGGAACAGTGAGGATAGGAATGAGATTGTGGGGATATGGATGGAGCAGTGGGGATAGGAATGGGATTATGGGGATGTGGATGAAGCAAGAGAAAGGGACCAGGGAAGAGCAGATTTGGGGGTGATTCTGGAAGGAGAGCACTCCAAGGCAGATTCTGGGCCTGGCAGCCCTGGGAAGGCTGCATTGGGCTCCTTGCAGTGTGTGGCTTCTACTCCTCCCTGGGGGACTCAGCCTAGACCCTTTTGTCCCCCATCGGTCTGCTAGCCTAATTAGAGTCCCAACCTCCACTCCTCCCACCACATAGCCCAGGGTTCTGTGTGAAACCTGTGGGTCTGCAGTTTCTGCCAGGCCTCCTGTCCCTGTCACTGTAGATGGGAGCCCACCAGCCTGGCCATCATACCCCTTCCCCTCTCCCCCTGTCCTTCTGTCCTCCACCTACATAGCTCTGTGCTCCTTTCCCTGAGGTGCCAGCTCTGGCTGCTGCACACCCTGTCTCGTCAGCCCAGGGGCCCCCTCTTTCCTCCCAGGCAAACTCCCTCAGGTCCTCAGGTCTGCATTCATTTCACTCCACTCCCTGCCTTAAATGAAATCATTCCTCCCTGCACCTTGCCAGTCTTGACCTCTTTGTGAGGATAGGGACTACTGTACCTACAAGAAAGTTGGGACCCTCGGGGATAGAGGTCACATGTCATCTTTTATCACCCTCTAATCTGAGGTCAAGAGATGGGGCAGGAGTAGTTGTCCCTTCCCAATACAAACAGGAATGGAGCCTCTGGAATACCCATTTTCAATTTTTGTCCCTGCTGTTCCCCATCTGATGTCTCATGATATGTTCAAGAAGAAAACATTGGAACATTATTAACTCATGGGTGCAGGAGTTGGCTCTATGACCTAGGAGACAGGTCAGTTGTGTTAAGGGGTTGTATGGGAGATATTCAGTCCATTTCAGTTTCCTTTCTCCTTTCCTATAAATGAGGTTGATAAAAACCCATCCTCCTAGTATGACCCCCACTTATAGCTTCTATATTTAGTTTCATTTTTCTTTATCTTTCTAAAAGTAACATCACACAGAGATATGAAATAAGATGTTTATATATATTCATTGACATAGAAGTCCACAAGATATATTATTTGGTGAAAAATACACAGTATAGAACAGCATTTATATTTGATCACTCTTATCTATACATGTATCTATCTGGGTACACAGGTACAGGGAGATATCTGGAAGGACATTCACCAAAGGGCTGACAATGGTTACAAAAGGGTGCTGAGTTTCAGGTAATTTGTACTTTAGTTTTTGTATCTTCCTTTATTTTTGAAGGTTTATTGAAAAGATGCTCCTTTCATAAAAAGTAGAAAGTCATCAAAGAAATAGACACATGGAGAACAGACTCTTAAGCCAGCAGAGAAGGGAGCATGGACAGAGGTCACACCATTCCCCTCCACTGTGCTGGTATGAAAGACCTCTTCTCTTTCCCAAAGGAAAACTGCTTTGTGGATTCATGCAGTTAGAAACCCACCCTCCTCTCCTGTTATTCCCATTACTCTGAATACAGTTAAGAACTCATTTAGGGCTGGGTCTAGATCCTTACTGTGGCTCAAAAGCATCACTGTGTTCTCCAGGGACGTCTTTTGACCTGTCCTCTGTATGTGTCAGCTCCTGCAGGGTGATGATCAGATTCTCAAAAACCTGGGCCTTGTTGCTCTCATTGTCACAGGTTTCTTCTGAGTGGCCCTCCTTACCACAATATGAACAGCAGATTGTGTATTTTCACTTCCTGGCTCTACAAATATTCCCAGGACCATCATTCTTATACCCAGAACCACCACTGGTAGAAAGAGACTGAGCCCCAGAATTGTTGGGGGAATCAATAACCAGCACTTGATCCAGAGGTCTGGCTCTTCCTCTGAAGGGAGGGATACCTGTGGGTGTCAGTGGAGGGTCCAGAGACACCACCAGGATCACATCCTCATCGGAGTCATCAAGGGTATCATCTATTTCCATCACGTTGCAGTTACAGTTAGCACTGCCGATTGTTATTGGCTGGGCACCCTGAAATGCCACAGGGCTGGCTGCCTTCTCCATTATTGGCCCAGACCTTTTCGGCCGCTTCCGTTTAATAAAAGCATCATCCCAATCCTCTTCCTCCCTTATCATCTTGATTAACTCCAGGAAATTGGGAAGCCGCTCCTGCGCATTTGCATACATCCTGAGAAGATGCTTAAATTTAAGCCTGAAGCACAGGTCCCTATTCAGCTCGGTGCCTAAAAGAAGCTGTTGCAAGCCAGTCTGGTTTGCATCTTTCTCAGCTAGGATGCCAGCCTGAATAGCATTCTGGAGCTGCAACTCTAAACGGATCACATAAAGGGAGGCTTTCTCCCCTAGTGCCTGCAGGGTGTTAACAAATTTACCATGGGCAGTCACACTGCTTTCAAACTCCCCAAACACCAATTTCATGGCCCGCAAGAAATCTGCTACACTTAGGTTGGGGTTGGCCGCCTGAAGCAAACGCATGACCTCCCGGGCAGGGCCCCTAAGTGTTTTCATCAAGCGCTTGAGTTTTTCCTCCTCAGACATACTCCAATCTGGCAGGACCCCATTGACTTGGATCAGCCAGTTTTCAAAGGTTTCTTTCCCCTGGGCTGGCACTACTCTCCCCGAGAACAACTTCATGTTTCTCTCTGCCATGTTGACCACGAAAGGACCGAGACTCCTCCTGAGAGACCTCAACATGGAATGGGCCCAAGGCGGCAAAGGTGCATTCTGCTGCCTGCTGTTACCCACACGCGCAATGATGCTAGCCATGACTGACGACGATAGGGTATCTGAATACAACAAGATGCTCGCGCTTTTTGGAAAAGCCTTATCTGCAGGATTCTCCAAAGCAACGTTCATGGGCTGTGCCTGCCTTGTATTTCAGTAGGGATTCTAAGGAAAATAAAAACGGTTAATAAGATAGTGGGCTGTGGGGAAGCAGTCTGTAGTAGCATTCTCGATCTTCCTGAATAACGTTGTAGTGCATTTTATATCTGCCCAGTGCCTTAACAATACCCTGCAGGAGACTGGCAATTACAACATTCCAGAGCTAGCAGGTTTCCTTGGACTAGTAGGTAGTTTTTCAGAGCCACATCCATCCACTCCTGCCTGTACTCCAGGAGGGGCGACAACTGTTGCTTCTAATTCTAGATGACATAGTGTTTGGAGCTTATACTGGGCCCTCAAAACGGAACTCAATGGTTGTGGGTCACAGATTTATGGTAATAAGAAACCATTAACCTCATGGCCTCAGGTCTCAATCACATCCCCTTGTCAACGTTTCCCCCGTTATTTCTCAGATTCTTACATGAACTCGGAAACTAGCGTTCGCCTTTATTTTACGTGCAGCCTCTGCAACAGGTGCCTGCCGTGAGAAAATGAGGGGTAGAGCCGACTTTTGTCCACTGGGGGTCGCAGGTCCCAGTCCTCAGGGCCTCAAGACTGTGACGCGAAGGAGGGAAAGGAAGGATTGGAAGCAGCTTCATCTGAAAACCTGATACCTCCTCTCCACCAGCTTCACTGTCACCAGGCGGAAAATTCCCTCTCCCATCTTCTGAACGCAAGCCAAAGTGCCTCCTGCCCCCATCCCCACCCCGCCTTACATTTCCTCCGGGAGACCCTCGCCCTACCAGCTCTGCAATCCGCCGCACAGAATCCAAGTTCGGATTTGGCTTTGATGACCTGCCAGGGAGAAAGAGACTGGAAGTTGGATAACCTCCCACCCCCATATTCCTTCCCAGGAAGAGAGGAGGAGATGCAAAAGGGGTTCAAGACAGCTTGCGATCGTCTCCTCCCGCCCCTTGCCACCTCCCCGAACACACCCCCACCCCCGATGCCCGACAACACCCCCGATCTCCGACAACACCACGACCCACCTTAATCCAGGCAAATCCTAAATCCTACCCAGTTGGCAGCATCCGGATGAACCACAACTCCTTCCTCAGCGCAACCAGGCCAAGGGAATGCTCCATCCCCTGCCTCGCAGTTACTGATTCTCCAAGCCAGGCGCCGCCAGTCCTGGCGGGGCTTCCCCCACCCCTCTCCGCGCCGGGCAATCGCGCGCTCTTTCTTTACCTGCGCTCCACTGGTAGGCAGCATGTGCTCCCGCGTCGACAGCTCTGTTTTGCCTTCCGGTCCCCGTAGCTCTGCAGGGGAACGGTATCTCTGGCGCCTCCTCGGCCGCTAAGCGACCCGGGGCTGCCAGATCTAGCGAGTGCTTCGCATGACCGCCCAGCAAGGGGTAGCCGAGTTGAGGCAGCGCGGTTCCCAAGGCAGCCAAGGCTGCTCCCACCCTCCAGTTCGGCCCTCCGGGCAGCAGCGGTTGCTTTCAGTCTCTGCCCATTGAGACAAAAGAGCGTGACGAGCCGGGCGACGCGGCCAATCAGCGGGGCGAGGGGGCGGCCTCCCCGCGCAGCCTCCGGCCCCGAAGCTACTGCTAGCAAGAAGGGGGTGCGGGAGGGCGGGGGCTGCGGCAGACAGGCGCGGGAGCCGGCACGGCGTCAAGTGCAGCTCGGAAGCACGGACTGGGCCCATTTCCCTTTCATCCGTGAGTTTGCTGCTACCCCATCGCTTCCCTTCTCCCTATCCCCTTCCACCTCGGCTCTCCTCCCGGCTTTGAGACCGGATGCCTTAAACACGAGGTGGGACAGAACCCAAGTGAACAATGAGAGTTCCTCACCTTTGTATAGGCGGAAGGGGGGAAACAGCGTTTACTGAGTGCTTTTTGTGTGCAGAGGTGCCTGCATGGACATCTCCTTTCCTCTTCTCAGCAGCCCTGTGAAGGAGGTAGCAGCGTACCCATTTAACAGGAAAGGACTGAAGCACCCAGGCAGTACAGTTAGGAAGTGCAGAGCTAAGAGCTGACACCCAAGTCAACATGTCTGACTTCAAAGGCTGCCCCTTGCCAACACTCCTCTGTTCTGTCAGATTAAGGGATAGTGGAGAAAAACCAAGGCCAGGATGGGAGGACCAACTTGGGATTGCATAGAATTGGTGAGCAAGAACCGTTATCTCCATTTCACAGATGAAGAAACTGAGCCAGAGAGAGAGAGGTTACTCGTTTTGGCCTGTATCCTGCAGCAAATAAGTTACAGCATCCAACCTAGCACCTGTATGTTGCACTCTAGATGCTAATTCTTTGCCCTGCAGCGCTGCCTGGAGAGTATTTTTGCACAGGTAGTCTCAAACCATCTCAACAGCAGTCTCAATGTGATGATAGTGCTGAGGGAGGGGGTGAGGAGGTAGTGGGGACAGGGCTGAGGGAAGATGAAGGCAACCTTTATGGTGCCCATTGTACAGAAGAGGAAACTCTTTTTGACACTTTTCTTTCTTGTTTCTTTTTTTATTATTATTAATCTTTTTTTCTTTTTTTCTTTTGCTTTTTTGTTTTTTTAACACAAGCTGCCTGTTTTTTAAAAGCAACATTATTTCTACAGCCCTTTGTGACCCCAAAGAGGCCAGGCTCAGAGAGGTAAAATGATTTATCTGAAAATACAAGGTGAAGCCAAAATTTGAACCAAGTCTCTGAATCCAGAACTCATGCTATTAACCAAAGTGTGAGTACAAGGTGGGCTGCCTCCGAACCATTTTGGAGAGCTTGTTATAAATGCAGCTTATTGGGCCTTACCCCTGGGGGATTTTGATGTACTAGGACTAGGCATGAAGAGTGTGATTTGTAGTTTTAACCAGCCCTATAGTTGATTCTGAGGTGTAGAGAGATTCGTGAACCACTGTTCTAAACACCACCACGTGATGCTGAAGGTTATGAGTAAATGGGCCTGTTATCAGTGTATCTGTCCATGGCATATCTGTCATGAAATGTAACTCCAGAGCACAGATTCCTACCCGTGGTCCTTCCTGGAATTGTTAGCAAAGAATCTGGACTCCGTACATTCTTCTGAGTCCACAGCTTTGCAGATTTTCAAATGGGTCTGTCATAACATCTTCCTTCTTCAAGCCATGCTTGACGAAGAAGTGTGAGAAATAAAACCCCATTTAACCTAACCTCCAAACCACAGCTCTCTGTTGCTGATATAGCTCTTTCATTTCCTGGCTCAAGGACAGGTTGCTAGGTTGCCCTTCTGTGAGCTCTTCAGGGGACTTCTCCTTTGCTGGATTTGGCATCACTGGCCCCAGAGAAGGAGCAACTCCATGGAAACGGCATGCAGGGTTGTCCAAAGTGAATGGCCGTGAAGGCAGTGGCTGGAAAACCTGCTCCATTTTTCCCTGACTTAGAGAGCAGGTATTACTTCCTTTTTGTATAGTGTGGCTAGGAGGCTCCTGTGGGGCCTGTTCTTGACTCCTGATGTTTAGAAGCAAGTAAACAGTCTGATGCCCTTCAGCTGCTGTTGGCTTCATCTTCAGTCTGCCAAGGTACTTCACTTGCTCCTTTCCACCCTCTTATTTACAACCCCAAGATCTAGAGTTCCTTGGAGTAAACAATATAAATTTGGAGATAAAGCACCTTCCATCTCAGGATCATGGCCTGTGGATGGAACAGTGGGGTAGTGGTGGTGGAGGGTGGAAAGTGTGGATGTATGGATAAGGCAGGTTGCTCACCTTGCACACTCAGGGGTGATGCTGGCAGTAGCTCTTAGGTTTCCTTCAGACTTTTGCTTCTGCTCCCCTGTCCCATGACATCTGACTCTTGCCTCCCAGAAGACTCTTGTTCAGTGTTTAAATTGGCTTCATCACCAAATTAGGTATTTGCAGCTGGACTTGGTAGGGATGGAATCACATAAAACCAAGAATAGGTCTCAGAGCTCTGACAAAAATAATGATGGGAAATGGATTGTGTAAAGTGGCCAGGGTTGGGCTACTAGAACAAAGCAAGGGACTCTTCATGCAGGGGTGGGGGGAATATTAGCAACCTGGCTCAAGTTGGATACAGGATATCCTATCTCTGGCCTCATGTGTATGAGTGTGTTCCAACTGATGGCTCTAATGAGACCACATTTTCTAATTTCAAAAAATAAACCTTAAAGGCTTGAAGGTTTGGAGATAAAGCTTTCAGCTGAAACAATAATAGCTGCCTTTGGCTGCCTGCCTCCTTTGTGCCAGGAACTTTCTATCTGTTATCTCTTTTAAGCTTCTCAGTAACCCTGTTGAGACAGCCATTGTATCCCATTTTGCAGACAGGGAAACTTAATTTCAGGGATGTTACGTAACTTGTGTTAGGCTTCACAACTTGTAAGTGGAGGCACTGAGACTGCAGGCCAGGGATGTCAAACACCAAAGCCCATGAAAACTCTTCTTTGCTGCCTTCCAAACAAGCAGTCCAAAATGCATTCTGCAGATGACCCAGTTCATTAGACCAATTGCAGCCTTTAGAACAATTTAATTGTAATCGTGCCTTTATTCCTATTATCTAATTTTTTTGACTTTTAAAATTGTGTATATATATATATATATTTTATTATACTTTAAGTTCTAGGGTACATGTGCACAACGTGCAGGTTTGTTACATATGTATACATGTGCCATGCTGGTGTGCTGCACCCATTAACTCGTCCTTTATATTAGGTATATCTCCTAATGCTATCCCTTCCCCCTACCCCCTCCCCACAATAGGACCCGGTATGTGATGCTCCCCTTCCTGTGTCCAAGTGATCTCATTGTTCAATTCCCACCTATGAGTGAGAACATGTGGTATTTGGTTTTCTGTTCTTGCGAAAGTTTGCTGAGAATGATGGTTTCCAGCTGCATCCATGTCCCAACAAAGGACATAAACTCATCCTTTTTTATGGCTGCATAGTATTCCATGGTGTATATGTGCCACATTTTCTTAATCCAGTCTGTCACTGATGGACATTTCGGTTGATTCCAAGTCTTTGCTATTGTGAATAGTGCTGCAATAAACATACGTGTACATGTGTCTTTATAATAGCATGACTTATAATCCTTTGCGTATATCCCCAGTAATGGGATGGCTGGGTCAAATGGTATTTCTAGTTCTAGATCCTTGCGGAATCACCACACTGTTTTCCACAATGGTTGAACTAGTTTACCATCCCACCAACAGTGTAAAAGTGTTCCTATTTCTCCACATCCTCTCCAGCACCTGTTGTTTCCTGACTTTTGAATGATTGCCATTCTAACTGGTGTGAGATGGTATCTCATTGTGGTTTTGATTTGCATTTCTCTGATGGCGAGTGATGATGAGCATTTTTTCATGTGTCTGTTGGCTGTATGAATGTCTTCTTTTGAGAAGTGTCTGTTCATACCCTTTGCCCACTTTTTGATGGGGTTGTTTTTTTCTTGTCAATTTGTTTGAGTTCTCTGTATGTTCTTGAGCCCTTTGTCAGATGGGTAGATTGCAAAAACTTTCTCCCATTCTGTAGGTTGCCCGTTCACTCTGATGGTAGTTTCTTTTGCTGTGCAGAAGCTCTTTAGTTTAATTAGATCCCATTTGTCAATTTTGGCTTTTATTGCCATTGCTTCTGGTGTTTTAGAAATGAAGTCCTTGCCCATGCCTATGTCCTGAATGGTATTACCTAGGTTTTCTTCTAGGGTTTTTATGGTTTTAGGTCTAACACTTAAGTCTCTAATCCATCTTGAATTAATTTTCGTATAAGGAGTAAGGAAAAGATAGATTCAGCTTTCTACTTATGGCTAGCCAATTTTCCCAGCACCATTTATTAAATAGGGAATCCTTTCCCCATTTCTTGTTTCTCTCAGGTTTGTCAAAGATCAGATGGCTGTAGATGTGTGGTATTATTTCTGAGGGCTCTGTTCTGTTCCATTGGTCTATATCTCTGTTTTGGTACCAGTACCATGCTGTTTTGGTTACTGTAGCCTTGTAGTATAGTTTGAAGTCAGGTAGCGTGATGCCTCCAGCTTTGTTCTTTTGGCTTAGGATGGTCTTGGCAATGCGGGGTCTTTTTTGGCTCCATATGAACTTTAAAGCAGTTTTTTCCAATTCTGTGAAGAAAGTCATTGGTAGCTTAATGGTGATGGCATTGAATCTATAAATTACCTGATCTCATTTTTTAAAAATGAAACTACTAATATAACTTATGGAGCAACTTATATACCAGGTGCTATGCTAAGCACTTTCTGTACTTTGTCTCATGCATCCTTCATGACAATCATTTTACATATAAGGATACTGAGGATCAGCAAGATGATGAAACTTGGCCAAGGTTATAAAGCTAGGAAGTGACAGAGTGAAATTCAAACCCAGGGCTGGCTGAATCCAGAGCCCATGTCTGTGCCCTACAGCACAATGCAGTGGGGAAGACAAATGTGGCCCTCATCTTAAATGGGCTCCTCTCTGTCAACCACAGCTCTATTTCCTTCTCACACATGGGGTAGGCCAGCCCCATGCACAACTCACACTTCTAAGCCTATGTACCTTAGGCCACTTCCTCAGCCTAGAATGCTTGCCCTTACTCCCCTACCTAACAACAGCATATTCTATTCTACTCAGTTAAGGATTGAGTCATATGCCCCTTCTCAGGTAGAATAAATTGCTCTTGTCTTTTTGCTTCCACCTTCATTAGTGTACCCTTTATTTTGTTTTTCTGTAGAGTTTAGCTCATTGTTGACCTGTCTCCCCTGCTAGATTCCCAGGCACTTGAGGGCAGGCACCAAATTCTATTCACTCTAGCTCCATGGTGGTTTACCCGCAATGATTTAGTGGATGATCAATACATGTTTGTGAGCTGACCAAAGGACTGGCTGAGAGATACCCTGAGTGAACAGACAAATACGTTCATTTGTGGCTGGATCCTGGGGCAGTCACACAGGCTACCCATGTGGACTAGACTGGCTGGGAGAGTCTGGAATCCTCTGGGCTCATTTTACTAGGCTGTAAACATAGGAGGCAGGTCATAGGGTACAGATGATATCTGCTTAAGGCCAACTCTAGGTCCATTCTGTGGTCTGTACTTTGAATTCATGTGAAGGGGCCAGGCTCTCCTAGATTGCTTATGCTGCGCCTTCCCATTCGTGGAAGTAAGGGCTTCCCTGCCTCCCTTGGGAACAGAAGATTTGTTCCCAAATGCCCCTGTGTCTGGTTATGGTTGTCCTGAGAGCGTCCAGAAGGAGCATGTGTTCTGTGGACACAGATACTGAAGTCCAGAAGCATTTTTGTTTTGATACTTCTTATCAAGGCCACCATGTTATGGCTTCTCAACCACTTTCTCTCATTTCATGTTATTAATCTCTGCCACAACGTTTTGAGGTGGATCCTAATATCTCTGTTTTGTAGCTGAAGAACCTGAGACTGAATGAAATGTCTTGTTCATGGTCACACAACTAAGTAAGTGGCAGAGGCAGAATTCAGTCTCGGGTCTGTCTGCCCTTTCAAAAGCCTGGCATCTTAACAGAAAATACATGGGAAAAACACGAACTCCCCTCCCATAAAATGGAAAGGATTGGATTTATAAAATGGATTACATATTAAGGTTAGATGTTTCTCAATTATTGTTCACCTTTAATCCCTCAAAATGATTTACAAAAATGGCAGGAGTTGGGGATTGAAAAGTACAATCCCTCTATCAACTATTGACCTGAATGCCCCCATATCAACACCCTCTGACAGATACAATATGGAGATGACTAAAAATTATTTTGCCCTTTCTTCTCCATTTACAGCTCAGGTGGGTAAGGCTCCAAGATGTCATTGAACTTCTAAAGGTCACACATCAAGTTAATAACAAAACTCACTTAGAATCCTAGTTATCTCATACTACCCCACCTGCTTCCTGGCCTTTCTGGGGTAGGTGCAATAGTTGGGAATCCTTGTACTGCCAAATCCTAGCCCAGTTTTCTTTCTGCTAAATCATCCTGCCTCATGGTATCAGTGAACACGTTTATAAATGGTAGGGAGGAAATGGAACATTACTGCACTCTGAGGTAGAAGGACAAATATTTACCTCACCACCTGCCCTTATTTAGGTGAAGGTAAGACTTTGGAAAGAAGATCTTTAGTAGGAGAGCTGAGGACTGTTGGGGGCTTCTGTGGATTTAGCAGCCTGGGTATCTGGGAGGAGTCCCCTTTGGCTCTGGAGAAATGGAAGTGGGGCTGCCAGGGGCCAGAGGTGGCCTAAAGGGATGCAAATAGTGGGCCTCTTGAGCTTTTACTCCTGCTCTGTTCTCAGCTAAAGGGTCAGAGGCAGAGGGGCCCTCCCAGTGTACTGGCTATGAGGGTAAAGGAGGCTGAGGCTTAAGGCCATCATGGAATGTGGGGGTAGGGGGACATGGTGATGGGCAGAGTACAGGAGGCTGAGCCTCCATCTCCCTCCACCAAGAGGTGAGTGTGGCTCCATGGGAGGGGAGTGGTGGTAAAGTAAGATTGTGACAAAATGGATGGAGCAAAGGGGATAGGAATGAGAATGTGGGGATATGGATGGAACAGGGTGGGGTTATGAATGAGATTGTGGGGATGTGGATGGAGCAGGGGGATAGGAATGAGATTGTAGGGATATGGATGGAGCAGGGGGTATAGAATGAGATTATGGGGATATGGATGGAGCAGTGGGGATAGGAATGGGATTGTGGGGAGATGGATGGAGCAGGGAGAAGGGGCTAGGGAAGAGCAGAGCTGATGGGAGTGATTTTGGAAGGAGTAGTACGCCAAGGCGGATTCTTGGCCTGGCAGCCTCGGGAAGGCTGCATTGGGCTTCTTGCAGTGTGTGACTTCCACTCCTCCCTGGGGACCTCAGCCTGGACTCTCTGGTCCCCCATCAGCCTGCTAGCTTAATTAGAGCCCCAACCTTCATGCCCCCCACCACATAGCCCAGGGTTCTGTATGAAACTTGTGGGTCTGCAGATCCGGCCAGACTTCTTGTCCCTGTCACCGTAGATGGAAGCCCTCCATCCTGGCCATCGTGCCCCTCCCCCTCTCCCCTGTCCTCCTGCCCCACACTCACACATCTCTGTGCTCCTTTCCCTGAGGTGCCAGCTCTGGCTACTGTACACCTTGTCTCGTCAGCCCAGGGAACCCCTCTTTCCTCCCCGGCAAACTCCCTCAGATCTGCACTGAGCATTCATTTTTTCTTTAGATCCCAAAGTTCCTTCATATGTCCTGGCTTCCAAATTGCTTCTCATACTAGCCATCTGCTTCCTGGCCTTTCTGGGGTAAGGAGCAATAGTTTGGGGTCCTTGCACTGCCTATTCTATCTAGTACAGTGGTTCTAAGCCAGGTTTTGCCTCCCAGGGGACATTTGGCAAGGTCTCAAGATATTTTTGGTCATCACACTGTGTAAGTCACCACTGGTGCTACTGGCACGCACTGAGCCAAAGCCAGGGAGCCTCTGAACATCCTCCAATGCACAGGACAGGGGCCAAGAATAAAAAATTATCCTGCCCAAAATGTCAATAGCACCGAGGTTAAGAAACCTTGCTCTATTATATAGCTACAGGTCTTCAAGGTTAGGCTTAGAAGTTGCCAGGTGCTGAGTCTTTAGGCACTGAACTTCCAGAAGCAGCTGCTCTTTCCTTTCCTCACTTGCTAGAGGGGGGCTGGGCGTTGCCATGAAACAGCTACAACTTGGGCAGGAATCTATGGAGAGAAAGGCGAGGGGAGATTCCCCCTCCCCAAATTTAATACCAACTTTTAGAGAAAGCATTGCACTTCAACTGTTAAATGCCTTTCTGCCTCTACAAGATAGTGCCAGATTTTTTAAAAAAGAGAATAGTAATGTATTATTCAAGTAGTTTATAAAATGCAGTTTCATGTCATGAAAGTTGATGCATTAAGTTTTGGAGTCTTCCCCTCCTCTATTTCATGTTTTTCTGTTGTAATCCTTTGAATATTGGAATATTTGCTGTGTCAGCAAAATACTGTAGTGGTGGCTCTGTTCAGAAAAACTGATTGCCTTTCTTTTAATTTAAAGTTAATGAATTCTTAATTTCTTAAGGGTGTGCTTATATATCAGAAACTGGCTCAAAGAGTTGCTTGTTTCCGTCGACCTGAGTTTCTTAGGGTTCATTTCTAATTAAGCAATGAAAATGCTTGCCAACAGAATTAATTGGTCAGTCTAATCTCTTTTTTTCCACCCTTGCCAGTTTCTTCCATCTGCACACAGTTGTCTTCAGCATGGGGGAGCAGAACCACTCTCCCGGGAAGGAGCTTCAGCCCAGGACACGAGCAGAGGCTCCAGGAAAGAAAAGCTGGCATTCCCAGGCCTACGCCCTTGGGGCCGTTTCCAACTTTATGTCTACTTTTCTGACGTTTCCTATCTATAAGGTTGTGTTCCGGCAACAGATCCATGCCATGGCAGTGTCAGAGGCTGTGAGACAGCTTTGGCACGAAGGTCCTCAATACTTCTACCGGGGAATCTACCCTCCTCTTCTCTCCAAGACGTTGCAAGGGACTCTTCTGTTTGGGACTTATGATAGCCTGCTGTGCTTTCTCTCTCCTGTTGGGCCACACACCCTGGGACACCGCTGGGCTGCAGGGCTCATGTCTGGCGTGGTGGAGGCTGTGGCACTCAGTCCCTTTGAAAGGGTGCAAAATGTGCTCCAGGATGGTCGCAAGCAAGCTCGCTTCCCCAGCACCTTCAGCATTCTCAAGGAATTCAACTCTTATGGGCTTTGGGGGCGGCTGTCACTGGGTTACTATCGTGGTTTCTGGCCTGTCCTGGCCAGGAACAGCCTGGGGAGTGCTCTATATTTTTCTTTCAAGGACCCCATCCAGGATGGCCTGGCAGAGCAAGGCCTGCCCCATTGGGTTCCTGCCTTGGTGTCTGGTAGTGTCAATGGAACAATCACCTGCCTAGTTCTGTATCCTCTGATTGTGCTGGTTGCTAATATGCAGTCCCATATTGGATGGCAGAACATGCCAAGCCTGTGGGCCTCTGCCCAGGATGTGTGGAACACTCGGGGTCGAAAGCTGCTCCTGATCTACCGTGGAGGCTCCCTGGTCATCCTAAGGTCCAGTGTGACATGGGGCCTCACTACGGCAATCCATGACTTCCTGCAGAGGAAGTCTCACTCCAGGAAAGAGCTGAAGACTGACTAGCTGCAGAACGTGTGGCCATGGCAGCTTTGTTATTCTAAATCTTCCCTGGTTGGTTCTATATAGCTTACTTCTTTGGCTCAGTTGCCTAATACAGCCATCCTTTAGCATCTGTAAACTCATTGCATGGGAGAAGTTCCCAACTACCAACCTGTTGAGCAAGGACAAAGCCCAACAGGATTCCTTAGTCAAAAAGAAATGTTCGCCCCAGTCTCTCCACAGCTTCAGTAGCCTCAGAGCCAGGAGGCCTTTAAATAACATGTAACCCAGATTAAGTGTCATTCCTTTAAGGAATTCCTTGGCAATAAGTGGAAACTTAAAAAGATGACCTTACTTAGGCACTTTGAGCTTTGGGGCCCCTCTAGGTGTCCTCCAGACCAAACTGAGTGGAACTCCAATTTCAAAGAACTATGCTTGACTCTTAGGATGGGAATTCCATAAAACTCAGATGGCTACATTTTCATGACATTGTTCACTGCCTCTACCACCACCTCTCACTTCTCAAGGCTGTGGGTCTTACTTTCAGGGTAGCAGCTGTGACTGGAAATCCCAAATTAGGCTTGTGTGAACTCATCAGGTGCCACAAGAACTAGTGGGGCTGGAGATGGGAGTGCGAAGAAGTGTGGCCCATGGATGGAAAGGATAAAACTTTGAAAGAAGAGATTTAATTACATGCAAAATAGAAACATTTGCTATAGTCTGCTTGGTGTTATCTGCTAGGACATTTCTGAGAGCAAGGTGATAACATTGCCTAGAAACCATTTGAGTTTCCCTAAAAAACCTGGAAGTGAAGTGACCATATCTTTTCACAGATAATTGCATATTTTGTTGATGTGGTTAATGTAGTTACTATGACATAAAGATCACTAATCTTAGCCTTAGAAATCAGAGCCATTTAAAATATGGTCCTTATATAACTTTCAACATATTGTCACTCCACTTACATAAACCCCAAACACTAGCCATAATGAACTCTTGTTCTCTCCCCAGACATTCCATGAACTTTCCCATGGCCATACTTTGGCCCACACTATTCTTTCCACCTGCAGTGCTCCTTCTTCACATGCCAGTCTACCAAAATCCTTCCAGCTCCTCAAAGCCCAGCTCAGAGGTCACCTTCTCTATGGAGCCTCTTGATTTCCCCCAACTGAATGTGACATTAATCTCTGTGACATTAGTCTCTTTAACATTAGTCTCTGTGATGCCCCTTTCTTTTTCTTTTATTTCTTTCTTTTTTTTTTTTTTTTTTTTTTTTTTTTTTTTGAGACCGAGTTTCGCTCTTGTTGCCCAGACTGGAGTACCAATGGCTCATGCAACCTCCGCCTCCCGGATTCAAGTGATTCTTCTCCTGCCTCAGCCTCCCGAGTAGCTGGAATTACAGGCGCCCACCACCCATGCCCGGCAAATTTTGTATTTTTAGTAGAGATCGGGTCTCTCCATGTTGGTCAGGCTGGTCTTGAACTCCCAACCTCATCAGGTGATCCACCCAGGTCAGCCTCCCAAAGTGCTGGGATTACAGGCCTGAGCCACTGCGCCTGGCCTCTGTGATGCCCGCTTCTAACAGCATTTCATACATGGTACTGATTCCATTATGTCACTAATCTCATGTGACCCTGTGTTCTTGTATTCTTCAATACCTCCTACTAGACTGTAAAACTCATTGAAAGCAGGGATTCTTGTATGCATTTTTAAATCTTCCATTGTGCCTAGGTGCTCAATAACGTTGGTCGAATTATTGAATTGATTATCAAGCTGTGATGTGGTATATCCTCAGGGTGCTGTCCCTTGTACACGAAGATAAAGTTATTGACTCACTGTCAGCAGGACACATGCCTTTGGGCTGTGTTTTTGTTTTCTTTTAATAATGGATTTAGTTTTGTGCTAATGATAATGATGCTGCTGCTGATAATAATAACAATAATAAAAAATTACTTTCAACTGGAACATTTGATGAGTTTGTGTTACTGATGGCATGTTTGCTCTTAGCACCAGTTCAGGAACTGAAATTTCACAAACAGAATCACACTGTATAACTGTCCCATTTATTTCAACTCTAGGATTTTGAGGATTTCCAAGATGACATGTGTTATAGTTTCCCCCTACAGATATCTTAGTAATGCCCTCCTCTTGCATGTCCTTACTGAACCAAATTTGTCCTGTATTTGTCTTACTTGGTTGTAGATTTAGCAGTGAGAACTTCTCACTGAATGCCACAGAAATTAAAGATACAATTGTTGGAGGTATGATGTCAGAGAGCATTTGCCACCAAGGTTGGCAGAAAATGGCTGCTCCAGGAGAGCTGAAGATGAGTTTCCACATCTGCAGATCGGGATGTGTTGGGACAGTACTCAACTTGTGGATTCAAGAAAGTATGAACACAGAGTCTGCATAAGGAAAGGAAAAAGATGCATTTATCTCCCAAGTACACTGGTGATTTCCACTTATGTCATTCTGTCCATCCATGTCCCTTTCTTCATTTTAACTTCTTTTTTAAAAATAATTTCAAACATTTAAAAATGTTGCAAGCATAAATAAAGCTGAAAGAACACCCATGTCCCTTTTACCCTAATTCCCCTACTATTAATATTTCTCCCCATTTGCTTTATTATTTAAGTGTGCACTCTGTCTATACACACACAGGATATTTTTTCCCTGAACTATCTGAGAATTGCATACATCAATTTTCAATATTCCTAGATTCAATGTTTGTAGATCCAAATTATTTTTTAAAAGACTGTGTTTTATCTCTGACAATGCCACAGTTATTACAGAATATAATGAAATGAAAACTCACACGGTATATGTGATATTGTGAAATATATACTTGGTCTTTGATCCTGTTTCCTGGCATACAACTCCTAAAATCCTTAGAATTTCCAAAGTGATATCTTTTTGTATGCTAATGATTGGCTTATGGCTGGCAGCCCCTGGTTGCTTCAGGATGGGAACTAGTCACCAGAAAGACCAAGGCACCATTAGAGGGTTGGGACTTAACAACCTCATTCCGACCTCCAGGGAGGGAAGAGGGGTGGAAGGTTAAGTTGATCACCAGTGGCCAATGATTTAATCAATCATGCCTATGCAATGAAGCTTCCATAAAAACCCCAAAGCACTGGGGTTTGAGAGCTTCCAGATAGCTGCACATGTGGAGGTTCCTGGAGGGTGGTGCCCCAGGGAGGGCACAGAAGCTCTGAGCCCCTTCTGCAGTACCTCACCCTATGCATCTCTTCATGTGTCCTTTGATATATCCTTTATAATAAAGTGGTAAACGTTAAGTATTTCCCTAAGTTCTGTGGCCCTTTCTGGCAAATTAAACCCAAAGAAGGGGTCATGTGAACTAAAAATTGAAGCCCATCTGTCAGAAGTTCTGGAGGCTTGGATTTGCAACTGGTGTCTGAAGGGTCTGGGAACAGTCCTGTGAGACCTAGTCCTCAGCTTGTGGGATATGACGCTATCTATAGGTAGATTGCGTCAGAATGGAATTGGAGTACACCCATCTGGTGTTCGCTGCAGAACTGATTGCTCACTTAGCGTGTGGGAAAACCCCACACATTTGGACATGGAAATATTCTGTGTTGATTGCCATGGTGTGAGAGCAGAGGAAAAAGTTAGGGTACTTTCCCCTCAGAGTATATTTTAAAGCTAAATTGCTAATAATTGCTTAAATTTACTATATTTGCCCTTATAAAAACTTTACATTGTGTATGTTGAAGCCTGAAGCTATGCAATTATAATATAAACGTGGATTTACAACTAAAGTAAGTTGTAATTTAAATAATTGAGTTTTTCAAATCGGTTCATATGAAACCCTAGGCAATACTGTAAAATTATACAGACCTGTCAACTTTTTCCACTTAAATGTTCTCAGCAAAATTTAAGGGCATAGTCGTTTTCAAGTAATTTTAAATGTCAATGTTAATATTTAGTTTAGTGATGTTAATGTGGCTATGTTTTCTGATATTAAAAATGACTTTTAGGAGTTGAGATCAATAAAATAAGGAGGTAATAAATATCTATATTTAAATACATAAAATATACAATTTAACACTAAAATTTCTTGGTATAAAAAGTCAAAAGTAAAAGAATAAAAAGCCATCATACAACACAATATATGCATGATACACATTTTTTTCTAAATATAAACGACATGAGCTTTTCTAAAGCTCAAGTTGAAATAATAAATGACTAATGTTTTGTGACAAATCATTATATGGTATATTTTGACTTAATTTTGCATTTACAATTTATTTTTAAACATTAAATAGCATTATAATTTTACTGGGATAACTATATATAGTGTAGTATGTTAAAGTTAATAAAATATCGTTGCATGTGAGAGAAAAAGCATAATAAATCAGAAACAATATAAAAAGCTTTCAGAAAAGATAAAAATACTGTATTTCTCTAGTCTGTTCACTCTCCAATGTCTCTGGTTCTTTCATATCATCTTCCTTTCCTCAAATCTTTTAATACTCCCTCCCTCATCATTTCCAACTAGTGACCCTACTTTCTATTTCATTAGGAAAACATACATTCAGAAGAGAACTACCAGTTTAAAGAACATTTATAAAGCCATCACCCATGTAATAACCAGCCAGGGCAAGAAATAGAGCCCTTTAATAACCTACTCCTCTCCCCCCACCACTGATGACATCCCTCCCTCCATCTCAGGTGTAGCCCCTATGCTGACATTTGTAATAATCATTTCTTTGCGTATGTTTATACGTTTTCTTCCTTATAAGCATCCCTAAACAACAGTTTTGTTTTACAGATGTTCAAACATTAAATGCTTTTTAAACTTGGAATTGTGACTATCTTGTTTCATTCCACATTGCTTGTGAGACTCATCGATATTGCAGATAGCTGTAGTTGATCCATTTTTATTGCTGTACAGTTTACCATTGTATAAATATACCATGATTTATTCATGATAACTTTGAGGAACATTCTGGTTGTTTGCAGGTTTTATTTTTACAGTTTATTAGTTTTATTGATGTATAATAATTGTATATGTTTATGGGGTACACGTGATATTTTGATACATGTGTACAATGTGTAATGATCAAATCAAGGTAATTGGGATATCCATCAGCTCAAACATTTATCATTTCTTTGCATTAGGAACATTACAAATCTTCTCTTCTAGCTATTTTGAAATACACGGCTGGGAGCAGTGGCTCACGCCTGTAATCCCAGCACTTTGGGAGGCCGAGGCGGGCGGATCACAAGGTCAGGAGATCGAGACCATCCTGGCTAACATGGTGAAACCCCCGTCTCTACTAAAAAATACAAAAAATAGCTGGGCGTGGTGGGGTGTGCCTGTAGTCCCAGCTACTCGGGAGGCTGAGGCAAGAGAATGGCGTGAACCTGGGAGGCGGAGCTTGCAGTGAGCCGAGATCGTGCCACTGCACTCCAGCCTGGGTAACAGAGCGAGACTCCGTCTAAAACAACAACAACAACAACAACAACAACAACAACAACAACAACAAAACACTGTGGTCATTCTGTTGTGCTGTTGAACGCTAGAACTTATTCCTTCTCTCTAACTGTATTTTTGCACCCATTAACCAATCTCTCTTCATTCGCCCCTCTGCAGCACCCTTCCCAGCCTCTGGCAACCACAATTCTACTCTCCACCTCCTTGAAACTTTTTAGCTCCCACATGAGTGAGGACATGTGATATTTGTCTTTCTGTGCCTGGCTTATTTCACTTCACATAAAATCCTTCAAGCTCATCTGTGTTGCCACAAATGACAGGATTGCATTCTTTTTTAAATACCTGAATACTATTAAATCGTGTACATATTATCACATTTTCTTTATCCATTTATTTACTGATGGACACTTAGGTTGATTCCATAACTTGGATCTTGTAAATAGTGATGCAATAAACATAGGAGTGCAGATATCTCTTCAATATATTGTTAAAAATTTTTTTGGATATATATCCAGCAGCAAGATTGCTGAATCATAATGGTAGTGCTATTTTTAGTTTTTTGAGGGACACCCATACCGTTTTCCATAATGGCTGTACCATCTTACATTCCCAATAACAGTGTATGAGAGTTCCCCTTCCTCCACATCCTTGCCAGATTCTGTTTTTTTTTTTTTTTTTTTTTTTTTTTTTTTGTCTTTTTGATAATGGCCATTTTAACTGGGGTGAGATGAAATCTTATTTTTGACTGTTACAAAACAGTGCTACCATCAATGTTCTTGGTAGTGTATATAAACACAGGTATTTCTAGGGCACTTATGTAAGAATGGAATTACTGGTTTATGGAATATGAGCACCTTCAATTTAATTGGATGATACCTAACTTCCTCAAGGCATGTACCAATTCACACCCTTACTAGACAGGTTTAACAGTTCTCATTGCTCCACCTGCTGGCCAACACCTGGTATTATCAGACTTCTTAATTTTTGCCTATCTAGTTGGTGTAAATGGCATCTCATAATTTGATTTTCCTGATGACTAATAATGTTGAGCATCTTTTCACATGCCTACTGAACATTAGGATTTCCTCTTTTGTGTAGCATTTATTCTAGACATTTGTCATTTTCTCCTGTTGAGTTGTATGACTTTTTCAAGTTAATTTGTAGAAGTTGTTTTAATTTTAGTTCTTTCTCCTTTATATGTGTTCCATACATCTCTCCCCACCTTGTCACTTACTTTTCCATTTTAATGATTTCTTTTGATAAACATAAGTTCTAATTATAAGATAGATATCGAAGTTATCAATCCTTTCTTACGGTAAGTGCTTTTTGTGTCTTTTCAAAGGAATCTTCCTATACTAAAATATCATGAAATATTCCTTTATACTATGATAACATTTACAATTTTTATGGTTTTGACTTTCAAATTTAGGTTTTTAATATACTTGGAATTAATTTTCATGTAGAGTATGAGAATAGAGGTCTAATTTTTTTCCTTATGAATATCCAATGCCCTAATATCATTTGTTAAAAAGTCTTTCCTTCTCCCATTCAGTTACAATGCCAACTCTGTCAAATACCAAGTGTTCATATATTATTGGGACTATTTCTGACCTGTCTGTTCTATTCCACCAGTTTATTTATCTAATCTTATGCCAGTACAGCATTGCCTTATTACCTGTAGCAGTAATAATAATAAATGTCTTGATATCTGATAGGGAAAGTCTTCCCACTTCATTCTTATTCCTCAAGAGTTTCTTAACTATTCTTATCAATAAGTACAGAAATAGGTGCTGAGATTTTCTTTTCACAAAATTACTGTTGAGATTTTAATTTCAGTAAAACGTAACTGTTGAGCCTTTTTTTTTTTGTTTCTTTGTTTGTTTTTGAGACGAAATCTCACTCTGTTGCCCAAGCTGGAGTGTGGTGGCGCAATCTCGGCTCACTGCAACCTCCACCTCCTGGGTTCAAGTGATTTTCCTGCATCAGCCTCCTGAATAGCTGGGACTACAGGCAGACACCACCATACCCAGCTAATTTTTGTATTTTTAGTAGAGACGGGGTTTCACTATGATGGCCGGGCTGGTCTTGAACTCCTGACCTCGTGATCTGCCAGCCTCAGCCTCCCAAAGTGCTGAGATTGCAGGTGTGGGCCACCACGCCCGGCCAACTGTTGAGTTTTAATGTAAACAAAAATAATGGTTGAAATAATGGTTGAAATTCTAATTTTAATGTTTCTCCAAGTTTCATAATATCCTTCATAGTGTTCAATATATCTTTTTTGGGATTTTTATTTATTCCTTACTGTTTTTAAACAATTACTAGCAGTAAAGCAGATTATCATAAATGGGATTATAATGAGTTTCTTACATACAATGTCCTTCTATTTTAAGAGAAAAAATATATATCTGTTAAGAAATCAATTTATATGTGTTGAAGCCTCATGTTGACATATTCAGTATAACATATATTAACATAATGAACTATGTTATTATCTATAAAGATGCCACTAATTCCTTAGGTTTTCAAAAAGTAAACAGCAAACCTTAAAAAAATGTATTATGACAATGGAGATGGAGTTGACAAAAAAGGTCAACTCTGAGATAGAGTACATAAAAGCTCAAGATATCTGTATCTAACTGCCTACTTGATATTTTCACTGATATATAGGCATTCCAAATATGTCAAGACTAAACTTTTTATTCTCCCTACCAATGTGTCCCTAGCCTTCCCATTTCCAATGGTATCATCATTTTCTGGTACTTTCAGCACAAAGGGTACTAACATATAGGGAACTTGACTCTCTCACTCATCACTCTATTTCCAGTGCCCAGACTGTCATGCACATACTAAGTGCTCAATGGATATTTGTAGAATGAATGAATGAATGGGTCCTGCTCTCCAAACCTGTTTGATTAAAAATCATTCAACAATATACACAGAGTAGTATATGAAAAACCGTCAAAAGACTTCTCTCCTTAATTTTCAATTATTAGACCCACAGCCTTAGTTTAGTCTCTTCTTATTTTATACCTGAACAACTACCACAACTCTTTTCAATGGATTTTCTTGTCACTGTCCAATGTGAATAGCTTACAAGATAAAATCCAAACCACTTGGCATGACATTCAAGGTCCTCCATAATCTGACACCAGCTTATTTTTTTCACCTGATTTTCCTCTACTTAAATATTATGAATCTCGATGTCCCAACCACATAAGACTACTGGATGTTTCCCAAGTGTGCCCTACATTTCTCTTTGTTCTTTTCCCCTCTTCCTGTAATTCCATTGCACCAATTTCTTCCTTCAACAAATGCTATCCATTTTTAAAGGCCCAATTCAAATGTCATTTCCTCTATGCAGGCTTCTTGGACTCCCTTAGGTAGAATCAGATTTCCCTCTTTTTCACTTTCCCCTGGTACTTATTAACCTTGATGTAACATTTAAAATCATAGATGTCATAGAATTATTAGACTTAGAAGTGGTCTTGGTGATCATGTGGTCTGACTTTTTCATGCTATCAAGGGCCAGAGCTAGAAGAATCCAGTTCTTTTGATTTGCTTTGCCTCATGATTATTTGTGTGTATATGTATATATATATATATATACACACACATTTTTTTTTAGACAGAGTCTCACTCTGTTGCCCAGGCTGGAGCGCAGTGGCACTATCTCAGCTCACTGCAACCTCCACCTCCTGGGTTAAAGCAATTCTCCTGCCTCAGCCTCCTGAGTAGCTGGGAATACAGGCGCAGGCCACCACGCCTAGCAAATTTTGTATTCTTAATAGAGACGTGGTTTTGCCCTGTTGGCCAGGCTTGTCTCCAACTCCTGACCTCAAGTGATCCTCCTGCCTCATCCTCCCAAAGTGCTGGGATTGCAGGCGTGAGCCACTGCACCTGGCCTATTTGTGTGCATACTTTTTATTCTCCACCTGACATGTCGCTGGGCAGAAATAGGGTCTTATTCATCTTTGTTCTTCATGATACTTAATACAATCTATTGTACATAGTGGATATACAGTATGTTTTAATTGACTTGAGATCAGAGGGATGGATACAGTAGAGGTAGCCTTCATAATATTGTACTCTGCACCAGGTACCATGCCAGTTTTACAAGAATTACCTGATTGATTGATCACACAGTACTATAAGATAAGCACCATTTCTAGCTTTACTTGCCCAACACTTCATAGCCAGTAAGTTGTAGAATCTGGGCCAGAATCCAAATTCCTCTGGCTCTAGATACTTTGCTCTTAGTCAATGTGCTATAGTGCAAAACAGTAAGGTGGGAACTCAAAGATTTTGAGTTTAGAATATGATTGATGGATTAATTTGGCATGAAAGACTAACTTTTATTTCCTGGAGGACATAGCAGCTAGGTTTGGGAAGATAGTTTGGGACTATATTGTGGAAGACTCTGAATGCCAGGTATGGTATCAGAAGTTACCTCCCTTCCCTAGCTCTCCATCTGCACCAGTCTAGATCACTGTCTGAGGCCCAACTGAAACACTACTTACTGTCTGAAGACTTCCAGAATCTTCCAAGTCACGATGAACTGCCCCTATTCCCACAGTACTTTGTTCATACCTTTGTTATGATACATAATGTTACTTTTTTTTTCTTTTTTTCTTCTTTTGACGGAGCCCCACTGTGTTACCCATGCTGGAGTGCAGTGGTGTGATCTTGCCTCCCCTGGGTTCACGCGATTCTCCCACCTCAGCCTCCGAGTAGCTGGGACTACAGGTGTGCACCACCATGCCCGGCTAGTTTTTGTATTTTTAGTAAAGTCGAGGTTTTCCTATGTTGGCCAGGCTGTTCTTGAACTCCTGACCTCAGGTGATCCTTCAGCCTCGGCCTCACAAAGTGTTGGGATTATAGGCGTGAGCCACCACACCTGGCCAATCTGACTTTCTTAACAGAAATATTTTGCAGCTCTGTCTTCTTCACATTTTATAAATTTCTTGAGAGCAGCCACTTTATTTATGATTGTATACTTCTTTTTATTTAGCATCTGATACATAGTAGATGCTTGTCTTAGTCCATTTTGTGTTGCTATAAGTGAATACCTGAAACTGGGCCATTTACAATCAAAAGAGGTTTATTTAGCTCATGGTTCTGCAGGCTGGGAAATTTAAGATTGGGCAGCTGCATCTGGTAGCTTCTGATGAGGGCCTTGTACTGTGGCAAAACATGGCAGAGAAATGGAAGGGAAACCAGGTCCCGGCAAAGAGAGTAAAACACAAAACACAAGAGGCAACCTCACTTTGCAACAACTTGCACTTGCATAACCAATCCAGTCCCACAAAGAGTAAGAACTGACTCACTCCCACCAGACTGCTTTAATCCCTTCATGAGAGTGAATCTCTAATGACCCAGAAGCCTATTAAAGGTTCCACCCCCTCTCAACACTGTTACATTGGGGACTAAGTCTCAATATGAGTTTTGGTGGGCACAAACCATATTTAAATCATAACAATGCTCAATAAATACTAGTTGAATTAAATGTTTCATTAGGAGAATATAGACATGAATAAAGCATGGTTTCTGCTCTCAAGAGAAGCCAACATTCTATTAAGGGAAACAGTGCATTATTCCATGTGAGAAGCTATACTAATGACATGTATAAGCCTGTGGAATTCAGTAATCAATTAGAAAATGCAATAGGAAAAATAACCTATTCATGATATTCCCAAAATCTATCAGGCAACTAGGAAGATAGCTAACAAAGATGTATAAACCATTATGCAGAAAAGTATGAGATTGTACTAAAGGAAATCCAATAAAAATCAGAAAGTGGAGGAATATACTTGTCAGGAACTACCAAAGGTCTAGAATTTGACCCTATTTACAAACTTAAAATTAGCCTGACACGACACACACAGTTTCATATATTCTGTCAGAAGACATGAGAATCTTGGGTGAGAGGCAAAGGACTTTATTACTCAGAAAAAGCAGTAGCTAGAACTTCTTGTTGGCTTGTGTTTGTACCCAATGCCCCCCAGATCCCACAAGGGCAATGCAAAGGACCAATGATGGATGGCTGCACAGTGGGTTGCATTACAGGAAAGAAACAACACATTTGGAGGATCCACTGCTTTTATAGAAAATGGAAATAAGCTGGCTCTTTGTGATGTTTCCTTATCCTTCAGGGTTTCTCACTGCAAACATGGCCCTGAGAATGGCCAAGGTGAAGAGTCATCAGTGCCTTACATTTTTGGCCTACTCAGAAAAAACATGCATGAATGCTTAGGGACCATGATGGGTTGTCTTTCCCAACAATACTCCATTTGTATGTGGGGAGACTTTAAGTCAGCAAATTGGTAATTCTTCTCAAATTAATCCATAAATCCAATATTATTCCAATCAAAATATTAATGGGCCAATTTTTTTGTGGAATTTGGAACATTGATTACAAAATTGGAAAAGGCACATACAATAAATTGCTATATGAAAGAAGTGACATTGCAAAGGAGTGAAAAAAGGATGAATAATTTAATAAATGTGATTGGGACAGTTGTTTCCCTTCTCAAAGAAAAATCTAGATCCATGCCTTATACAAAATAAAGTCTAGATGTATAAAAGACCAAAATACACAACCAAAATCTTAAAACAACAAAAAAAATAATGTCCCCAGAGTACAGAATTTCCTAAACAAAATCCCAAAACAAGTTTTAAAGGAAAATATCGATATATTTGATTTCACAAACATTGTATAATAAAAGACATGAGAAATAACATCAGTGTTAAAAGACGAGCAATCATTGGCACAAGCTTTTTGGAAAACTAGTTTGCTCTATCTACTGAAGCTGAACCTATGCATTCCTTATGACCAGAAACTCCATTTCTTGGTATATACCCAAGAAAAATGCATATGTATATTCACTAAAGATATTATGAATATGCTCATAACCGCATTATTTGTTATAGTCCCAAACTGAAAAAAACAAGTATCCACCAACAGTAGAATGAATAAATGAATTGTGGTATACATTAAAACGTAGCACATAAAGGAGAATAAACTAACTACAACTACAAACTCATGACAACATGGATGAATCTCATAAACCTAATGTTGAGCAAAAGAAGCCAGACACAGAGGAGTATATACTGAAAGATCCCATTTATTTAAAGCGGAAAAGAGGCAAAACTAATTGTCAGGAGAGTGGTTATCATCCTTGGGCATAGTGACTGGAAACGGGCACAAAAGAAGCTTGTGGTGGGGTGGGGGGAGGTTGGTAATGTACTGTGTCTTGATCTGAGAGCTGGTTACATGGGTGTCTTTACTTTGTAAACATTTATCAAGATATACACCTAAGATATGTATGTATATATACTGTACTTAAATAAAACATTTTGAAAATCTGCCTAACAGGATACTTTCTTATATATGGCTCTCACCAGCAGAGTTGCATACATACCAAAAGTCATGTTTTTCCTCAAACAGTTTTATTCCAGTTACATTTGTTGTAAATGAACATAACATGGATTCGAAAAAGAAGATCAGCAACAGACTTAGAGAAACTTATTGCAAAATATATTGCTGACCAACAATTAGATACAGAATATGTGAAGAACCCCTAAGAAGCAATACTTAAAAAACAAACAACTTATAGGAAAAACAGGCAAATGACGTGAAAACATACTTCACAGAAGAGGAAATGTATATAACCAGGAAACCTATAAAAAGATGCTCATACTCGTTCATGTCCTTTTCAGGGACATGGATGAAGCTGGAAACCATCATTCTCAGCAAACTAACACAGGAACAGAAACCAAACACTGCATGTTCTCACTCATAAGTGGGAGTTAAACAATGAGAACACATTGACACAGGGAGGGGAACATCACACACCGGGGCCTGTCGGTGGGTGGGGGACTAGGGGAGGGATAGCATTAGGAGAAATAGCTAATGTAGATGACGGGTTGATGGATGCAGCAAACCACCATGGAAAATGTATACCTGTGTAACAAATCTGCACATTCTGCACATGTATCCCAGAACTTAAAGTATAATTTTAAAAAGATGCTCATCTTTATGAAATAATCTGGGACATACAGGTTCAAACACTAGGGAGATACTCACTTTCACCCACTTAATTGGCTAAAGAAGTCTGAAAATACTAAATATTGGCAAGAATATGGGGAAAATGGGACACATACACTGCTGGTATGAATGTAAATTGATGCAATTACTGTGGAAACTTATTTGGCAGTGTGTAGTCGGTTGAAGATGCATGTACTATGTCATCTAGCAATTTCAATTCTAGGTGACATTTATAGACCAAGAGGAGGCTATTGCAAGAACATTAACTGCTGCATTGCTTGTAACAGAAAAAATTGGAAACAACTTAAATGTCTAGGAGGATGGAAATGCATTAGTTAGCTATGGAATATTCATATAATGGAATGTTATATATCATTTAAATGCACCTCTATTGGTTACAGTATAAACACAGGTAAAATGTTTAGAGATGCATAATATTAGGTGAAAATTCATAATGTTGGGTGAAAAAAACAACTGTAGAAGATTACACACAGATATGATCTAACTTATCATAATGCAAAAATCACCAGAAAATGATTCATTTAACAAATATTTATTGTAGGCACAATTCTAGGTACCTGGGATCATTGAAGAAAGCAGAGATATCTTCCCTTGTAGACCTTACATTTCAATGGGGGAAGACTGAAATAAGATAATTAGCATAATAAGTAAATAAATTATATAGTGTGTTAGATGGTGATGAAGCAAAAACAGAGGATGGTAAGGGGGATAGAGAAAACAGGGTGGGCAGTTTGCAGCATTAAGTAGGATGGTTCAGGTAGGTCTCATTGATATAGTGAGATTTGAGCCTTGAAAAATGTGAGAGAATTTAAATCAGCACTCCTTCCTGGAGTGGAAAACAGCACTCCTTCCTGGCAGAATAGACATTGCCATGGTCTTATGGCAAGAGTGAGCCCAGGCTGTTTCAAGGATAGCAAGAAGGCCACAGCTGTGGCAGAATGAGGAGAGCAGATGAGAGGTCAGAGATATAATGGAGAACCAGAAAATGTCAGGCTTCTGCAGGGACTTTGACTCTGATTCCAAGTGGAATACAGTGTCTTTGCAGGATTTTGAGCAGAGAAATGCCATGATTTGATTTATATTTTAAAATTATCACTTTAATTTTTGCATTGAGAATGTACCACCATAGGGGAACGAGAGTGGAGGCAGAGAGGCATGTTAGAAAGCTGTTGCAGTTATCCAGAAGAGATATGATGGTGGATTTGACCTTACATGTACCAATGGAGATGGTGAGAAGTGGTTGGATTTTGGATGCATTTTGAAGTGGAGCAAAAATGATTTCCTGATGGATTGGATGTGTAGTGGGAGAGAAAGAAAGAAATTGAAGGTGATGTCAAGGTTTTTGGCTCAAGCAGATGAACAGATGGAGTTGCCATCAATTGAATTGAGGAAGGCAATAGGAACAATAGGTTTTATAGAGCAGATTAGTTCTGCCTATGACATTTTGAGTTTGAAATGTCCATTAGACATTGAGTGGGGGTGCTGAGTAGGCAGTTGTATGTATCAGACAGGAGTTTAAGATGAAGATCTGGCCTGCAAACATGAATTTGGAAGTTAACCTAGAAATATTTTATATTGGCTATTGGACTGGAAGAGATCACCAAGGGAGTGCACACAGAAATGCAAAGAACAGGGATGGAGCCCTGCGGCATTCTCATTTTAAGAGGTTTGGAAGAAGAGGAGAAGCCAGTAAAGGAAACTGAGAAGGAGCACCCAGTGAGATCAGAGAGTGTGTTGAACTGGGAGCCACAGGAAGAAAGTGAACCAAAGAGGAGTGACTCGTTAGCAGTGCCCAATGCTGCTGATACGTAAGGTGAGGACTAAGAATTGATCATTGGCTTGAACAACAAGAAGTCATTCATGGCCATGATCATGACCATGACAGGAGCAATTTCAACAGATTTGTGGAGGTGGACCCCTGATTAGAATGTGCCCAAGAGAGAATGAGAGGGGAAAAATTGGGAACACTGAATAGAGACCACTATTACAAGGGGATGAGAGAGTAGTCAAATTCGTTACCTGGGGGAAGAACTTTCCTGATAGATGAAACAGACATTGCAAAGGCTCTAAGACAATAATGAGTATGGCTTGTTTGAGGAACGGCAGGGAGGCTACAGCTGGGGCAGAGTGAGTAAGGAAGAGAACAGGCAGAGCTAGTGGGAGATAGAAAAGTATGGTCATCTGGGGCTCCCTCTTGGCCCCAAACTGATATAGGTAGAAGGCCTAGGGGAGTATAGTCTTAGACAGGAACACTGGTTCAAGTGATGTCTTATATTATGTATAGAAACATATTTCATATGTGTCTGTAAAAGAGATTTGCATCAAAGGGGAGCAAGGGAATTGCGTGATGGCAGGTGGGGAAGTGGAGCCAAGATTATATATATATTTGTGTGGGTTATATAATAAAGATGAGAAATAACAGTATAATTTAATCCTGATTGACTGAAATGACCCAATAGACAACACAACATTGATAATGCTGGAGATAAGGGAGAGAAAAAAGGTAGTGATATCATTCAGTTGATAGGAGAAGATATCTAGTGGGAAAGGAGAGGGGCTGGCTTTAGAGGGCAGTCTGGAAATATCATTGTATTAACTTGCTAAGATTGCTATAACAAAATACTACACATTGGGTGGCTTAAACAACACACATTTATTGTCTCACAGGGTTGGTCTTCTGAGGCTTCTCTCCTTTGCTTGCAGATGGCCATCATCTCCCTGTATCTTCACATGGTCAGCCCTCAGTCTGTGTTATCTGTGTCCTTATCTCTTCTTACAAAGGCACCAGTAGTATTGGGTTAGGACCCATCTTAATGACCTCGCTTTGACTTAAGAGGTAATTATGTTACATTATGAGATACTGAGGGTTAGGACTACAACATATGAATTTTGGAGGGGTAAAATTCAGCCCATAATAATCATGTATGATATCAACAGGAAGACCATGTATACGGATGTGGGTGCAGGTAGGTGAAGTGATGTGGTGGTAGGAGTCTGTAGAAGTTCTCTTCTGATGGCTTCAATTTTCTATTGAAATAGGAAGCAGTGGAAGAGTTAGTCAGGATATGGAGATAGTGTTGGGAGTTTGAGGAGAAAGAAGTTACAAAATAATAACTTGGAAAAGTCAGAAAATTAAGGGACAGGAGACCTGTAGCATGATTGCCTAGCAGCATTAAAGTCTGGTTGAAGTTCATGGTCATGAAGTTAAACTGAGAGTTGTCATGTGGTTGTGAATTTTCCCCTAGCCAGCTTTAGTTGTGTGGGTGCAGGCTCATGGGGACATAGCTGGATTTAGCCAGGGGTTGTGATTTTGCCAAGCAACACAAAGTGAGAGAGGGGCAGGATACTGGAGGGTATTATGTAGAGGAGTGGTTGTAAATTGAGCATGACATCTGAGCTAGGAAAGGAGAAGAGAGAAGACAATAAAGGGAAGAAGAGACAGTAAAAATCTGATAAGGTCAATGGATTGGAGATTCTGGTGAGGATGAAAGAAAATAGGGTCCAAAGTGAGTGGGCTAAAAAGAGAGGGGTGTATGGTCAGAAAGAGGGATGTCTGAAATTGAGATTACAGAGGGGTTCCCAAAATTATAGTGACAAGGGCTAGGGTATGGCTACATGAGTGAGTACATGAGTGAGTAACTGAGGTGGAGTTGAGGACAATGTCATGCAGGAGAAATGCTCAAGGAACAGAAGGGGCTAGTTTGTCAGATTATCAGAATGATTTTTTTTTTGAGATGGGGGTTTTGCTAGGTTGCCCAGGCTGGCTCAAACTCCTGGGCAAACTTCCCAACTTAGTCTTCTGGGTAGGTAGGACTATGGTGAGCGCCACCATGTCTAGCTTTAGAATGATCGACATTGAACTCACTAAGAATTAAGATAGGACAACTACCACTGAGAGTGACCATGTTCTCAGAGACAAAATGTCTGAGAAATGAGGGGAGAATATTTCTGACAACAGCAATAAGAGCTGGTTGGTGACACTAGCTGTCAAAAGCTGGAAGTTTTTAGGGAGGTAGGAGAGGGATTGCTATCTAAAGGCAGCAATGAGAAGCAGTAAAGTCACTTACACAACTTTTAGGATCTGTGGTACAGTGGTGGTAGGAGAGAAAAATCATCTGCTCCTTGTGAGTGGGCTTCAGGGGATCCAGAGTCCTCAGGAGAGGGGGCATTCAGAGAAGAGGCTTCGACTATGGAGGAATTATCGTGGGTGCATTGTGTTTTATTAGTAGGGGAGGGGTGAGAGAGTGACCTAAAGAGGGGATGTGGACACAACCTTATGGAGGTTAGAATGTAGCAGTTGAGAGGTGTCTTGGGATACTCGTGGTGACTGGCACAAATGGAGATAAATGTTATCATTAGTTGAGTTATAATAGATTCAAGGGACATCAGGGTGGGAGGATTTTGAGGTTTGGGCTATGGAGAGGTGGGTATCTGGAGCTTCCTGTCAACCCCAAGGGATGTGGGGGGTGTGGTCTTAGACTTGGATCACTGGTTCAGATAAGGCTTCATTTTGCTCCTTCATTGTGCTCAGAAATCACATTAATCTGTAATGACAGAAAAATAGGCCAGAGGGCCAAGATGGCTGACTAGAAGCAGCTAGTGTGTGCAGCTCTCACGGAGTGGAATGGAAGGTGAGAGTAGACATAGTACCTTCAACGGAAACATCCAGGTTCTCGCATTGGGATTAATCAAGGAAATAACTTGTCCCGTGGAGAACAGAGAAAAGCAAGGCAGGACGACAGCACACCCAGGAGCAACACAAAGCCAAGGGAAGCTCCCCCGCAAGAGAAGTGGTGAGTGAATGTGTGGTCCTGGGAACCCATGCTTCTCCCATGGATTTTTGCAACCCACAGGTCAGGAGATCCACTCATGAGCCCACTCCATCAGGGCCTTCAGTCTCACACACAGAGCTATTTGGAGTCCCGGCAGGACAGCAGGTGTATGTGGAGAACCAGGAACTTCATATACTCTGGCTATCTGGGCATTCCAGCAAAAGTAACTGCAACTCCAGCAAAGCAAGAGGTTAGACCCCTGTACATACCCCTAGGAAAGAGGCTGAATCCAGGGAGCCAAGCAGCCATAGTCTGCGGACCCCACTTCCACAACACTACACAGGATAAGACCTACTGGTCTGGAATTCCAGCTAGCCACCAGTAGCAGTGCTGCACCTACCTGGGACAGAGCTCCAAGGGGGAGGGGCAGGCCGCCATGTTTGCTGTTTGGGTGACTTAGCCCTTCCAGCCTTCAGGCTTTGGAAAGTCCAAACCAACTGGGGCAGAAGGGATCTCTTAACACAGCACAGATGCTCTACCAAAACGTGGCCAGACTGCTTCTCTAAGTGGGTCCTGATCCTGTTCCTCCTCACTGGGAGGGACCTCCCAACTGGGGCCTCCAGCCACCCCTGCTGGTGTTCTGTGGGTGACAGAGATTTGAAAACTCCCTGCGACAGATCTCCCAGAGAAAGGGCAGGCCACCATCTTTGTTGTTCGGATGACTTAGCCATTGCAGCCTTCAGGCTTTAGAGAGCCCAAATTGACCAGGGCCAGAAGCGGTACCCCAGCACAGTACAGCTGCCTTATGAAAACATGGCCACACTGCTTTTTTAAGTGGGCGCCCAATCCCCTTTCTCATCACTGGGTGGGGCCTCCCAACCAGGGTCTCTAGCTATACCCATTGGTGTGTCTCTGAAGTTTCAGGCCTCCATGGGATGGAGCTCCCAGGGAGAGGGGTGGGCCACCATCTTTGCTGTTTGGGTAACTTAGTAGTTCCAGCCTTAAGGCTTTGGAGTGTCCAAGGTGACCAGGGGCTGAAGCAGATCCCCAGCACAGCACAGCTGCTCTATGAGAACGTGGCCAGACTACTTTTTAAAGCAGGTCCCCAATCACATTCCCCCTGACTGGGTGAGACCTCCCTACGGAGGTCTTTAGCCACCTCCAACAGTTGTATTCGGGCTGGCAACAGGCCCATACCTCCTTGGGATGGAGCTCCCAGAGGGAGGAGCAGTCTGCCATCTTTGCTGTTTCATAGCCTTCACTGGTGATACCTCCAGGTACTAGAACATCTGAGGTGACTGGTGACTAGGGACTGGAGTGGACCCCCAGCATACCACAGCATCCCTGTAGAAAAGTGGCTAGACTGTTACATGGGTGCTCATTCCCATACCTTCCTCACCAGACAGGTCTTCCAGGCCTGGGACTCCAACTACCCTCCTGCCAGAGCCACTAGCAACTCAGTAACTTCCTAGACAGAGTCTCCAGGGGCAAGTGAAAGCCTCTCTGCCTCTGCTTTGGCAGTGAAACCGTCCTTGCTAACTTCGGACTAACAAAGAAGCAGAGACTCTAAGTGTCTTATCCACACCTCCAACAAGCTACACTTAACCCAAGGAGAGGAGGCCAGTTTGTCTCTCACGGGTCCCACATACCATCCACTGCTTGTCACCAGACAGGGAACCCCTGGCTTGAGCTTACAGCACAGAAACTCTATCCTAGGCTAACTGCACTGAGCTACTGCTGACTCACATTTCTCTGGAGTGGAACCCCCAGGAGACAAGTAAAGTGGTGAAGCAGCAAGCAAGCTGATGTGGAGCCCAGAGGTTCTGGCACAGGACCATCTGTAGCAGAGAATGGCCAAGCATGGCCACCCCTTCAAGCTCAACATGCTCCCATAAGAGACTTTAGCACTATGGGAACTGTCTGACCTGATGTGTGCAGGGCAGTCTTGTACATCAGACAGGGTTGGTCAGACCTGAGCACTCCTTGGTCTGCTGTCTTCTCCCAGGGCCGCAGCCTGGCCACACCTGCTTACAGGGCAGTCTTGCGTGCCCTAGGGGCCCACACCATAGCTTCTGTGCTGGTGGATCATGCTTGACTGGTGGAGAGCTCCAGTATGGCAGCTCCTATGGCCGTGCACCAGCCTGCATGTTAACTCCCAAGCCCACAGCAGCTACTCCCAAGCCCACAGCAACTCCCTACATCACTCTGCAGGCACCTGTCTGCATGGGTGGGTTTTGCTTTACTTGCCCTGCCAGCATGTGAGAGTGCAGTAGGCCCCCAAACCCTGCCGACTACCATTGGAGATGAAGCCTTGGTGGGAAGAAAGCCAGCAAGCCTCACCTCACCAACAAATAGCGATCAGGGGATCTGCCCATACCCTAAGCAATCACTCCTGCTTGTGGGGCACAGGAAAGGCACCCAGACCTGAGCTAGCCAGCACTCTGCCCCAAACCAACATTACCTCCATTGTAACAGCCCACACAGTCTCCAGCAGCGGCCCCCTGCTCCCTGCTCCCCACAGCTGCTTTGCCTCTGCTGCTGTGATGAATGCCCACAGGGAGGCAGGCACCTCTGCATCCACTAGCACTTGGCTGCAGCTACTGCACCTTGATCCCCCCAGTACAGTAGATTCCAAATGTCAAGGAGACAGAGAACAAAGCTGGGGCCCAACACAAGTGCCTAGAGGTAGAGCATGCAGTCCAGGGGTTGGGAGCTGTACGTTGGCCCCCTAAAATCTTCCAGAAACAAAGCCAGATGGCTGAATCCACCTTATACCACAATCAAATCCTCAAGGTCATCAAATAGGATAAAAGAAAAAAAAACCCATCCAAAGGTCAGCAACCTCAAAGGTTGAAGGTAGATAAGCCCACAAAGATGAGAAAGAATCAGTACAAGAATGCTGAAAACTCAAAAAGCCAGAGTACCTTCTTTCCTCCAAATGATTGCATCACCTCTCGTGCAAAGGTTTGGAACCAGGCTGAGGCTAAGATGGCTAAAATGATAGAAGTATAGGAAAGAAGTTCACTGAGCTACACAAATACATTGTAACCAAATGCAAGGAAGTTAGAAATCACAATAAAATATCTTAGGAGATGACAAACAAAATAGCCAGTATAGAGAATGTAACTGACCTGATAGAGCTGCAAAACACACTACAAGGATTTCAAAATGCAATCACAAGTATTAACTGCAGAATAGACCAACAGAGGAAAGAATCCCAGAACCTGAGGGCTGTTTCTGAAGTAAAACAAGCAGATAACAGTATATAAAAAAGAATGAAAAAACCACCAAGAAATATGCGATTATGTAATGAGACTGAATCTATGACTGCTTGGTGTACCTGAAAGAGATGGGAAGAATGGAATCAACTTGGAAAACATATTTCAGGATGTCCTCCATGAGGACTTCCCCAACCTAACTAAAGAGGCCAACATTCAAATTCAGGAAATGCAGACAACCCCAGTAAGATGCTCCATGAGAAGATCATCCCTAACACACATAATCATCAGCTTCTCCAAGGTTGAAATGGAATAAAAAATGTTAAAGGCAGCTGGAAAGAAAGGCTAGGTCACCTATAAAGGGACGCACATCAGACCAATAGCAGACCTCACCGTGAAAACCCTACAAGCCAGAAGAGATTAGGGGCTAATATTCAACTTTCTTAAAGAAAAGAAATTCTAACACAGAATTTCACATCCAGCCAAACTAAGCTTCATGAGCAAAGGAGAAATAAGATCCCTTTCAGACAAGCAAATGCTGAGGGAATTTGTTATCACCAGACCTGCCTTACAAGAGTTCCTGAAGGAAGCCTTAAATATGGAAAGGAAAGACTGTTACTGGCCACTACAACATCACACTGAAGTACACAGCCCAGTGATACTATAAAGCAATCACATAACCAAGTCTGCAGCTAACATCATGATGAAAGGATCAAATCCACATAGATAAATACTAACCTTAAATGTAAATGGGCCAAATGGCCCAATTAAAAGACACAGAGTGGTAAGCTGGATAAAGAATCAAAACCCATTGGTATGCTATCTTCAAGACACCCATCTCATATGCAATGACAGAAATAGACTCAACATAAAGGGATGGAGACAAATCTAGCAAGCAAATGGAAAGCAGAAAAAGCAGGTGTTGCAATCCTAGTTTCTGACAAAACAGACTTCAAACCAACAGAGATCATAAAAGACAAAGAAGGGCATTACATAATGGTAAAGGGTTCAATTCAACAAGAAGATCTAGCTCTCCTAAATATATATGCACCCAACACAGGAGCACCCAAAGCAAGCTCTTAGAGACCTTCAAAGATACTTAGACTCCCATGCAATAATAATGGGAGACTCACTGACAATATTAGACAGATCATTGAAGTAGAAAATTAACAAAGACATTCGGGACCTGAATTCTGCACTGGATCAAATGGGCCTGATACACATCTATGGAACTCTCCACTCCAAAACAACAGAATGTACATTCTTCTCATTGCCACATGGCACATACTCTAAAATTGATCACACAATTGGAAGTAAAACACTGCTCAGCAAATGGAAAACAACTGAAATTATAACAAATAATCTCCTGGACCACAGCTCAATCAACTTAGAAATCAAGACTAAGAAATTCACTCAAAATCATACAATTCCATGGACATGGTAATTGTATTACAATTCCATGGACATGGTAATTGTATTACAATTCCATGGACATGGTAATTGTATTACAATTCCATGGACATGGTAATTGTATTACAATTCCATGGACATGGTAATTGTATTACAATTCCATGGACATGGTAATTGTATTACAATTCCATGGACATGGTAATTGTATTACAATTCCATGGACATGGTAATTGTATTACAATTCCATGGACATGGTAATTGTATTACAATTCCATGGACATGGTAATTGTATTACAATTCCATGAAAGACTTCTCCTGGAAGATTTTAGGGTAAATAATGAAACTAAGGCAGAAATCAAGAAGTTCTTTGAAAGTAATCAAAACAAAGATATACCAGAATCTCTCAGACACAGCTAAGGTGTGTTAAGAGGGAAATTTATAGCACCAAATGCCCACATCAAAAAGACAGATTGATCTTGAGTTAACAATCTAACATCACAACCAAAAGAACTAGAGAATCAAGAGTAAACAAATCCCAAAGCTAGAAGAAGACAAGAAATAACCAAAATCAGAGCTGAACTGAAGGAGACAGAGACATGGAAAGCCATTCAAAAGATCAATGAATCCACGAGCCGGTTTTTTGAAAAAAATTAATAAAATCAGTAGGCCACCAGCTAGAGTAATGAGGAAGAAAAGAGAGATGATTCAAATAAACACAATCAGAAACGGCAAGGGAGATATTACCACTGAGCCCCAAAGAAATACAAACAACTATCAGAGAATATTATGAACAGCTGTACGCACATACACTAGAAACTCTAGAAGAAATTGATAAATTCCTGACACATACACACTCCCAAGACTGAACCAGGAAGAAATTGAATTCCTGAACAGACCAATAGTGAACTCTGAAATGCAGGCAGTAATAAATTAGCCTAGCAACCGAAAAAAGCCCAGGACCAGGGGATTCACAGCTGAATTCTACCAGATGTACAAAGAAGAGCTGGTACCATTCTTACTGAAACTATTCCAAAAAATTGAGAGGGAGGGACTCTGCCCTAACTCATTCTATGAGGCCAGCATCATCCTGATATCAAAACCTTGGAGAGATACAACAACAACAACAAAAACTTCAGGCCAATATCCTTGATAAACATCAATGCAAAAATCTTCAACAAACTACCAGCAAACTGAATCTAACAGTACATCAAAAGGCTTACCCACCACAATAAAGTAGGCTTTATCCCTGGGAGGCAAGGTTGGTTCAACATATGCAGATCAATAAGTACGATTAATAACAGAAATAGAACTAAAGACAAAAACCACGTGATTATCTCAATAGATGCAGAAAAGGCTTTCAATAAAATTCAACATCCATTCATGTTAAAAACTCTCAATAAACTAGGCATTGAAGGAACATACCTCAAAATAATAAGACCCATATATGACAAACCCACAGCCAGCATCATACTGAAAGGGTAAAAGCTGGAAGCATCCCCCTTGAAAACCGGCAACAAGACAAGGATGCCCTCTCTCATTACCATTACTCCTATCCAACGTAATATTGGAAGTTCTGGCCAGGGTAATCGGGCAAGAGAAAGAAATAAAGGGCATCTGAATAGGAAGAGAGGAAGTAAAGCTATCCCTGTTGCAGGAAGTCAGGGACCCCGAACGGAGGGACTGGCTGAAGCCATGACAGAAGAACATAAATTGTGAAGATTTCATGGACATTTATTAGTTTCCCAAATTAATACTTTTATAATTTCTTACACCTGTCTTTACTGCAATCTCTGAACACAAATTGTGAAGATTTCATGGACACTTATCACTTCCCCAATCAATAACCTTATGATTTCCTATGCCTTTCTTTACTTTAATATCTTAATCCTGTCATCTTTGCAAGCTGAGGAGGATGTATGCCACCTCAGAACCCTGTGATGATTGCATTGGCTGCACAAATGGTTTGTAGAGCATGTGTGTTTGAACAATATGAAATCTGGGCACCTTGAAAAAAGAACAGGATAACAGCAATGTTCAGGGAACAAGGGAGATAACCTTAAACTCTGACTGTCAGTGAGCTGGGCAGAACAGAGCCATATTTCTCTTCTTTCAAAAGCAAATAGGAGAAATATCGCTCAATTCTTTTTCTCAGCAAGGAACATCCCTGAGAAAGAGAATGTGCCCCTGAGGGTAGGCCTCTGAAATGGCTGCTTTGTGGTGGCTGTCTTTTATGGTTGAAGACGAAGGAATGAAATAAGCCCCGGTCTCCTGTAGCACTCCCAGGCTTATTAGGACGAGGAAATTCCCGCCTAATAAATTTTGGTCAGACTGGTTGTCTGTTCTCAAACCCTGTCTCCTGATAAGATGTTATCAATGACAATGCGTACACAAAACTTCATTAGCAATTTTAATTTCTCCCTGTCATGTGGTCCTGTGATCTCGCCCTGCCTCCATTTGCTTTGTGATATTTTATTACCTTGTGAAGCATGTGATCTCTTGACCCACACCCTATGCGTACACTCCCTCCCCTTTTGAAAATCGCTAATAAAATCTTGCTGGTTTTACGGCTCAGGGAGCGTCACGGAACCTGCCAACATGTGATGTCTCCCCCGGACACCCAGCTTTAAAATCTCTCTCTTTTGTACTCTTTCCCTTTATTTCTCAGAGCAGCTGATGGTTAGGCAAATAGAAAATAACCCACATTGAATATTGGGGGTGGGTTTTCCCCCGATAATCCCTGTTTGCAGATGACATGCTCCTATAACTAGAAAACGCCATTGTCTCAGCCCAAAAGCTTCTTAAGCTGATAGGCAACTTTTGTAAAGTCTCAGGATACAAAATCAATGTGCAAAAATCACTAGCATTCCTATACACCAACAACAGTCAAGCCAAGAGCCAAATCAGAAATGGACTCCCATTCACAATTGCCACACAAAGAATAAAACACCTAGGAATACAGCTAACTAGGGAAGCGAAAATTTTCTTAAAAAATACAATAGAACTACAAATAAAAAAGGAGAACTGCTCAAATAAATCAGACAACACAAACAAATGGAAAGACATTCCATGTTCATGGATAGGAAACATCAATATCATTAAAATGGTCATACTGCCCAAAGCAATTTATATTAATAGATTCAATGCTATGCCTATTAAACTATTATTGACATTTTTCACAGAACTAGAAAAAAATATTTTAGAATTCACAGGGAACGAAAAAATAGCCAAGGCTATCCTAAGCAAAATGAACAAAGTTGGAGGCAAACCATACTACAGGGCTACAGTAGCCAAAACCGCATGGTACTGGCACAAAACAGGCACACAGACCAATGGAACAGACTAGAGAAGCCAGAAATAAGACCACATATCTACAATTATATGATCTTTGACAAACCTGACAAAAACAAGCAATGGGGAAAGGTTCCCTATTCAACAAATTGTGTTCCCATAAGTGGCTGCCATATGCAGAAGATTAAAACTGGACTCTTTCCTTACCTCATATAGAAAAATTAACTCAAGATGGATTAAAGACTTAAATGTAAAACTGAAAACTATAAAAACCCTGGAAGACAACCTATGCAATATCATTTATGATGTAGGCACATGCAAATATTTCATGACAAAGATGCCAAAAGCAATTGCAACAAAAGCTTCTGCACAACAAAAGAAACTATCAATAGACAGACAACCTACAAAATGGGAAATAAATTTTTGCAAGCCATGCATCTGATAAAAGTCTAATATCCAGCATCTATAAGGAACTTAAATAAACATACAAGAGAAAAACAAAACCCATTAAAAAGTGGGCAAAGGATGTTAACAGACACTTTTCAATAGAAGACATACATGTGGCCAACAATCATATATTAAAAAAATGCTCAACATCACTGATCATTAGAGAACTGTAAATCAAAACTACAAGGAGATACCATCTCATGCCAGTCAGAATGGCTATAATTAAAAAGTGAAAAAATAACAGATGATGTCAAGGTTGTGGAGAAAAATGTATACTTGTACACTGTTGCTGGGAGTATAAATTAGTTCAGCCATTGTGGAAGACAGTGTGGCAATTCCTCAAAGACTTAAAGACAGAAATACCATTTGACCTGCCAATCCCATTACTGTGTATATACCTGATGGAATAGAAATTGTTCAATTATAAAGACACATGCACAGGTATGTTCATTGCAATACTATTCACAGTAGTAAAGACATGGAACCAACCTAAATGCCCATCAATCATAGACTGGATAAATAAAATGTGGTATATATACAGCATGGAATACTATGCAGCCATAGAAAAGAAAGAGATAATGTCCTTTGCAGGGACATGGATGGAGCTGGAGGCCATTATCCTTAGCAAACTAATGCAGGAACAGAAAACCAAATATCGCATGTTCTCACTTGCAAGTGGGAGTTAAATGATGAGAACACATGGATACAGAGGGGAACAACACACACTGGGACCTGCCAGAGGGTGTAGGGTGGGAGGATGGAGAGGACCAGGAAAAACACCTAATGGGTACTACGCTCAATATCTGGGTGATGAAATAATCTGTAGAACAAACACCCATGACATAGTTTAGCTACGTAACAAACCTGCACATGTACTCCTGAACTTAAAAGTTAAAAAAATACGCTGGAGGTTACACATCACATTCAGGATAGGAGTACCCCTGGGGAAGAGGGAAGGTGAATGGAAATGGAGTGAAGGTCAAGGAAACCTCAATTTTTTTTTCTGTAAAGTTTTCATTCCTTAAAAGAAAGACAAAGTAAATATACCTAAATGTTAACAACATTGAAATCTGAGTAGTGGAAACACTGGTGTTTATTATATTTAATTCCAGGGACATTGTAGGTACACAATTAATATTATTTGTTGAATGAGTATGCTTTTCTGTTTTAAAAGTTTCTCCAACAAGCATACACAATTTTCAAATTAACAGAAAGTGCTACAAGAGCAAAGAAAAGGGAATGAAGTGAGGTAGGGAAGGCTTGAGAAATCCCTGTGGAAAGAGTGATTTCTAATCTATATAAATCTGTACCACCATACATGGGGTGCAAGCTAAAGACATAGTTCTACCTCCACCTTACCTTAATGCTCTAAGGTTCTGGATAAGCATCCAGAAAATGATCTTGAACACTTAGTCCTTTCAAGTAAATACAGGATCCTCAATTTTCTCTTCCAATAGACACTGGGTGGTGCTATTGTCCAAAAATTCCTCCCCGTCACAGATTTATTACTTCAATCTATAGACATCTCCACAACCAATGTGTCTTGTGGGCCAAAGTGCTAGGGATTGGGGATATAAAGGTGAATAGCTTCAGTTGTTCCGTGATTATAAACTGATTGCTATCGGGTTCCGTGGCCGAGCAAGTTGCAAATGTGACTGTTACATTTTATAGGAGAGCACTACTGTCACAGAAATGTCCAGTTGTAGGGGTGAATGGCCCTGAACCACCCACCCTCACCATGAGCACCCCTACTCCACGACCTGGCTAAGGATTAGAGCAGACAACACCGAGCCCCACTTCCAACCTACTGTTAGGTTTTCATAGCGTCCTTAGGCCCCAGTGGCTATAAAAAGCCCAGAGAGCCTAAATACCGGTCATTCGGCTTGGACTTCAGTGTTCCAGATGTTCTAAGCTCACTGGGCAAGATGTGTCTGCTTAATGCAGAGGTCTCTGTTATTGTGAAAGAGTGAGGGTACTTAGGATTAAGGGAATGTGGACCCTCAGGACTAAAGCAGTGGGAGAGGCCTGGGAGGTGGAGCCTGGGGAGGCGGGGTCTGCTCTGATGTCACCAAGCCCCTGATCATAGAGGAGATGGTGGGCAGGCTCTGGAGGCTGAAGCGGAGGAGGGGAAGGAAACGAGTCCGGAAACCCTGGGCCAATCAGACAGGGCTGGGGCGGGGTCTGCTGCAGGGCTTAGCGCTGCAGGCCTCTGGCGGGAACGCTAACCTGGTCGATCCTGGGTCTCAGCCCCGCGGACAGCTTTTCACGAGTCTTCAAGCCTTCAGGTGAGGACCTGTGGCCCCGCAGGAGCCAGAGGACCATGGGAACAGGGAGGCCTCGGGGTCGCGAGGCGGAGGATGCCGCACCTTCGGGAGCCAGAGGGGCCGGGGTTGGGACTGGCGCTTTGCGTCTGCGCCGCCGCCAGGCCTGGCGAGTCTGCGCCTTTGCCTGCCCCGGGCGCCGCCTTCTGCGCGCGAAGTCCAGCCCTGCAGGGTGCAGGTCCTGGGAACAAGACTCAGGGATGGGGGGTGGGGACATACCCTTAAAAGCGACCCGTCCGCGGTAGCTGCATGTCGGAGGCTTTGAGGATGAGGAGTTTGGGGGCCGCCCGGAATGGGCCCTCTGGGCTGGGCCCTGGTTCCCTCCCATCCCGTGGCCGTTACGCTGGGCGCCAGACAACGCTAATAGTTATTTGAAAAGGTATGCAAGCTGCTCCTGACAGACTGGCCTATGCACCTGGCCCTGCTGTTATTTATTTGTTCCAGTTTCCCAGCTCGGAGCTTGGCGTCTGATCGCTTGGCAGAGGAGGGTCTTAGGGTAACCTCGATGGAATGGAGGCATGTTCGGCACTTCTGGCTGCTTGGGGGCCTCTCCATTCTACTCCAAGCACTAGACATAGTATCTTACTCCACCAGGGTGGGGCCGGGCTCTCTTATGAGAGCTCTGCCTTCCGATTTCTGGGATACCCTATTGTCTCTTTTGGACAAACTCGGGATGCTCACAGGGCACCAGGCATTTGGTCAGGTCCATAGCCACGGACTTCTGAGTCTCATCTCCTTGCCTGTCTCTTTGCAGAGAAAACATGGTGAAAGAAGACTCACTTCTATTTGGTTTATCCCATTCTGCTGAAGTCATGGGTCTGATCCTAGTTAGCTATCTCTTCTTACAACGTTTACAAACCAGTGCCACAAGGAGCTATTATGAGGCGTGCACTGCCTTAATGTACTATCGTCTTTGGGGATTTAAAATAGAAAGAAATTAGTACAACTTATGCCACTCTGTTTTGTGTGCTGCTCCCCATCTCTCAAGAAAAATGCCAAAAACCAAAAGTAATTTAATAGAAAGTGAAGATGCTCAAATAGTGCTATCTCCTGTTACAAAATAATTACCTGTTTAAAGTCAGTCTTTACTTTTTCTTCTATCCCTATCTGCTCTTGTGCTTCTATCACCTCCGTTTTACTCTTGCTGTGATTTTAAGAGTCCGACATACTGGCTCTGGGTTTCTAGGGCACCTTGGTTTATAGTGCGTTCTGATGTAGTGGCATTTACTGCCTATCAGAAATGGGCTAATGATGTAGAGATGAAATTATTTTAACAAAAATATAACTTTTTTTTTTAATAGAGACTTGCTCTGTTGCCCAGGCTGGAGTGCAGTGGTGCAATCTCGGCTCACTGCCACCTCAGTCTCCCAGGTTCAAGCAATTCTCCTGCCTCAGCCTCCCGAGTAACTGGGATTACAGGCGCACGCCACCATGCCTGGCTAATTTTTGTATTTTTAGTAGAGATGGGGTTTCACCATGTTGGCCAGGCTGGTCTTGAATTCCTGACCTCCAGTGATCCGCCCACCTCGGCCTCCCAAAGTGCTGGGATTTTCTAAGATGTGTTGCTGTTTTTCTGTTGAAAATAAGCAGGTAGAATATACACTGATAGGAAATGTGAATTTTTTTGCTTGTGACCCATTAGTCTGAAGATAGTTCTGCCATGTACATTTTCTTAAAAATGTTTTTTTCTTTTCAGGCTTTCTTCTAGTCAAGATGAGTGATAAACCAGACTTGTCGGAAGTGGAGAAGTTTGACAGGTCAAAACTGAAGAAAACTAATACTGAAGAAAAAAATACTCTTCCTTCAAAGGAAAGTAAGTCATGGGGGGTTCTGATGGAAACAAACAATAGAGAAAGTTAATAGGTTCACTAAATAAACCTATCTTCTAGTAAATTTTTGATGCAAAGTAAGCAATAATTAGAGTACCATGGTATTTAATGCAGCAGTTAAAACTATCAAATATTTTTCTTCTGGTTCTCATATGATGGGGGCCCAGTAGTGATAGGGGAATAAAAAACTAGATTCTTGTTAGAAAATTATTAAAATCACGTTAAAACCAATCTTGGGATATTGGATGTAGCACTAAAAAACACTTAGTTTTTGTCTACTTTTGGGTATTTGGCATTTTTCTGCATTTAGAAATTTGAGTCCATAATATCCCTAAATAACCCTGTAGACTGCAGTTTTGGCTTTCTATATCTGATGACAAGATAAGGTGAGACAACAAATTTAGATCTTGGTGTACTCAAAGCTCTCAGATTCAAGGGATGGGTTTTGCCCTCTGGAGTTAGACCCTGCTGGAGAAACTCTAAGCATATTCACAAAGGCTGAGGGGCACTTTTTGTTATTTCACTTTTATTTGAGAGTTGCAACATTAGTTAAAATTATTTGAAAGTGTCTAATTTCCTAACTGTGTAGTGATAGATAAATCTGAAGAAAGTGCTTCACTTGCTCCTCTGTCTTGAATAGTCTAAAAAAATGACAACAGCATTTGGAAAAACAAACCCTACAGTTGATGTAGTTTCTAATGAATGTTCAGGTGGTTAACATACACACGCATGCACACACACACCCCACTGTGAGTTTTGTGGTTAATGCCTTGGCATTCTAAATTTAAAGCATGTATGGCAGCCTTCAATGATTTACAAAGAGCTCTTTTGGAAGAAGCTGAACTTAGTCTTAGGAAAATTCTTTTGTAATGTTTTGTTTCTTTTATCCCCCCAGCTATCCAGCAGGAGAAAGAGTGTGTTCAAACATCGTAAAATGGGGATCTCCTCCAAAGAGCAGATTTCAACATTGTCTGACAGTCTTGGTTTTGGGTTTGTTTTTTTTGTAACCCTATGTGTTTGTAAAGATTTCAGGCATCTTCTGATTTCTTCTCAACTGTATTCCCTGGCTAAGAGGTCAGGGGTAGTGAATGTTTCCTTAAGTTCCTTTTTAAACTTCCCATTGGTATGTAAATTCCAAATGGCAGATGCTGTCAATAATCTTGCCATTGATGACCTTTGTGTACGTAGTCCTTGCACCTCATACAGGATAAGCCAATTTAAACTTTCTACAATGGATGCCTCAATTGTTTTGTAATCTTCATGAGGTTGCATCCTTTTGCAGCTTCTTATAGTTTATTTTCACTTCCAATGTAGCAATAAAATAATAAATATAATAGTTATCGTGTGACTGTTGTGGTTCATTCTGGTAGGTAGTTTAAGGAATGAAAAGTACACAAGGCTACCCTTTCAGCCAAACAAAATGGTTGAAGGAAAACTTTTAGCAGATTATTCCTGGGGGGAAATACTCAATTCTGTCCAGGTCCAGTGAGTCCTGACTTGGGGATGGTAGGTGCTTTTTCTTTAGAGTTGGAATCACAGAGTTAGAGAACCTTGGGAGAGAAGGTCATGTGGACTAATCTCCTTATTGCAGAATGAAGCAATGAAAACAGGGTCTGATGTGATCTGCTCAAGGTGAATAAGGGTTGGAATTCAAGCTAGGCTCTCTTTCCTTCTGGAAAGTATTTTTCAGCTTAATGGGAGTTAACATCCAAGACTGAAGTTGGATGGAGAAAGGAGCAGGAGGCACTTCCTAACAAACACATATTAAGCACATCACATCTTCTAATGACCTGTAGCACCGAACTTCTGGTATGATTTTTTCTACTGAACAGAATTTGCTGTTTTATGAACTAAACATTTCTAGTGTTCATGGTGAGCATAAATGCTATGGATGAATTTTGTCACCTGTGACCCCCCCCAATTCATATGTTGAAACCCTAATCCTTAGTGTTATTGTATCTTTAGATAGGTTGTTTCAGAGGTAATTTAGGTTATGAAGTGATAACAGTCAGGGCCTCATCCAATAGGACCATGGCCTTATAAGGAGAGAGAGACCAGTCTGCAACTTGCGAGGACACAGCAAGAAGGTGGCTATCTACAAGCCAGGAAGAGAGCCCTCACCAGAATGTGACTGTGCTGGACATCGACTTGAGATTTCTAGACTCTAGAACTGTGAGCAAGTAAATTTTTGTTGTTTAAGTCACCTAGTCTGTAGTATTTTGTTATGGTAGCCTCAGCTAATACAATAAGGAATATGTATAAATGCATGCATTTTAATTCCTGCCTTTAAACAATACTTTTATACCTTTTTAAAAATTATTATTTTATTTTATTTTTATGAGACAGGGTCTTGCTCTGTCACCTAGGCTAGAGTGCAGTGGTACAATCATAGCTCATCGCAGCCTTGACCTCCTGGGCTCAAGCATTCCTCCCACCTCAGCCTCCCTAGTCCCTGGGACTACAGGCACATGACGCCACACCCAGCTAATCTTTCTGATTATTAGTAGAGATGAGATCTCGCTATGTTGCCCAGGTTGGTCTTGAACTCCTGGGCTCAAGCAATCTGCCTGTCTCAACCTCCCAAAGTGCTGGGATTACAGGCATGAGCTACCATGCCCAGCCTACTTTAAAGCCTACTTTAATCATGTGTATAAAAACAAATCACCTATAATCCCACCAATTAGAAGTATTAACCATCCAGACTTGTGATCTATTAATGTACATATCTTCCTACAAAGACGGATTATACCGTTCATACCTATTTTCAACCTCAAGTATTATCTTACCTCCCCCTTTCTAAGGGCTCACATTCTTAAATAATCAGTGGGATTACATGAAGTGGAAGCTGTTTTCTCTGCTATAGCTTAAAGTTTCAAAATCAAAACAGTAGGTAGGTCAATTTTGATCAAGTGCTGATGAGGTGACACAGTCACAGGGCTTAGTGTAGCCAGAGAATTTGAACCTTGGAAGTAACCATGTTAGTCAACAGTACCTTATCTTCTACCTGAGGCAATTGTCCAGTAGAGTTTCTCAGCTCCTTGCAGTTCTCTGGAAGTGCACCTTTGTTTTACACTGAAGTCTGCACCTCCATGGTATACAAACTGTTCACAGGAATAGTATGCATTTCAACGGGAATTCCTTGATACGGATCATGTTGACAAAACTTAATGAGGGTATCCTTGATCTGCTACTACTGTTTTTCTTGGTATGATGCTTATAATTTGTTAGTTACATGATGCACGCCAATTCCTTTAGTTCCTTCTTTCAGCAAAACACACCATTAGATCACCGATGCTCACTTATTGCCCTTTACCTGCTTTCAGCCACAGAGACGGATAATCAGATGTATTCATTTCCCATTCCAGTCTTCAACATCAAGACCTATTTCTCCTTTCCCTTGCCTATAATTTGTCTATGTCAGTCACCCTTACACTTCTAGTCAGCATTCCACAGCTGGATTATGGTGCATTTTAAACATTTCACTACGCTCCGGTATACTTTCTGAATTTACAAAGGCAACACACAAGAAGAAAGTCCTAATCATTCAATGTTTACAAAAATGACTACTCACGAGACTAAGTGCTTAGAACTGTATGCAAGAATTAACATTCTTTAGTGGGACATTTTTATGTCCTATGGAAAACTTCTGGCAAGTTCATGCAGCACCAATGAGCCTGATAGAAATAAAGTGATTGAGGGAAATGCAGTGTTCTTCAAACAACTCCACAGTTACTTTTTATCCCTGCAAAGGCAAACAGCTCTGAAAAGAGGCTCAGCTTCCATAATTTTATTAGGGATGTGTAAGACAGTCTCGAAGCACCACACGGGGACATTTGTTGCAGTTAATTTTGTGAAAGATTTTTTCAGTCACTTTTGGAAGCAAACTTTTTTATTCTTTTTGAAATACTTTTATGAGATTTTCTTAAAATTCAAAAATAAGTACTAATCCTGATAAGGTGGGTCAATGGCCCTAAATCCTTAGTTTATCTATTTGAAGGAGAGCTGTGGAGGTATTATGGCCCAGCACAGTTAGTCAGCATTGGGCCTAAAATGAAAAACAGATTTCTCCATGGCCTCCTTGATCAGCCATCGTTCCCCTCTTTCCACCTGCACTGTTCACGGAAGCTCTCTGGAGCGTCTTGCGTTGCCCACATTCTTTCTCTTGAGCACTTGTGGCTCTGCCACAGGTGAAATCCTCTGTGGTTGGTCTCTTCTGCCAGGGATTTATCACGATATTATGAGCTGCAGAAGGATTTTGTTTTTGTAGATTATCCAGGGTTCGTTTTATCATTTCCTTGAATTGACATCCTAATCAGGTGTCGGCATCCTACTCGGAAGGAGAATTTACAACATATTTTGAAAGTACTGATAACAACAATACAATAGACAAACACAGGGCTTTCAAGCAACTCATCATACATTTCCAAGGATTGAAATCCCAGAATATGTTCTCTCTCCACAGAAGTGAGTGCTAGATATAAATAATACTTTTTAAAAAGTAACTGGAAAGTCACAACTGTTTTGAACCTCAGCAATATAGATATAGAAAAACAAACACACACCCAACGGGCCAAGAAGACAACACAATGTAAATTATATTGTATTAACATTCACAGGAATATTAACATTGACATCCCAGGAGGAGAAAGGAGGGATCATCTTAGTTCTCTTAGTGCCTCATCATCTTTTTCTTAGTCATTGCAAGGAGCAAGTGACATGCCCCACTACCAGCTAATTCATATCTCCAAATCAACACATTTGAAAGCAAGAGAGCAAAAAGTCACAGGGCAAGCAAAAATCATTCTCTGTCCCTCTTCCCTGTAATAGGGCAACACCAAGGAACACACATACTGTTTCAGTCCCAGTCATCTTCCATGCTTGTGCCAATGGCTGTGGCTCATGGGCTGCAGGTTCCTCTGTGGTGAAATGAGTGGAGACCGGGGCTTGGCATTCTCTTTGGACGCTCCCGTCAGCCAATGATGCACAATTGCAACTGATAAAAGTTTATGTTTTTAAAAAACAGGAGTTTATGGACAAGAAAGGAATAGAATTGGATAATTCTGAAGCAATCGGAACAGTAGTTTCCATGCTCAAGGACCCGGAATAATGAGATGCTTCCTGAAAATTCTACTTGGCTATTTAATGTACTCTCTTTGCGTCCTAATTTGTGTATTGAAAAGAATTCTGTGTATGAGACATGTTCGAAAAACAGGATTAAATAGGTAAGATGTTTATATCAAGAATTTCTTTTTATATGTTCCCAAATCGAGCATAACGGACATGTGGACTATTCCACCAAACTCTCTAGGGAGAATAAGAGTGAAAATATTAAGGGACTTAGCTACAAAAATAACATTGATCTGACTAATCCTTATAAACAGAGGCCTGGGAATCAAACTAACAGAAATGAGCATGTAGCGAAGGGATTACATTCAAAATTATCAAATGAAATCAATTATTTCCTGTGGAATAAACTGCACCACAGATATAAATTGAAGCAGAGTTGACAATGTTTAGTTCTTGGGGAAAGAATGCATGAAAAATCAGTGGGATGCCACAGGTCATGTGCCTCTTAAATCGCAAGGATGATGCCCTTGTGCACATGATGCGTAATTATAATATTTAGTTCTTTCTTATTTCATTGATTGTTCAATGTCTTCATAGTCTTCACGGTATCCGTTTCATAAGTCATTGTTTTTCATTCACCCCTATATGTCAGTGTATTGCATTACTATTCCCTGTTGGCACTTCCAGTCGTACTCTTTTGGTCACTTTACATCTCTTTAAATGACATTCTTCGGAAATTTCTTTAACAAGGTTTCTGTTGATGTCAACACTGGGAGTTTTCAATTTCTCTCCCATCTCATTGTTTCTGGGTTAGGTTCTGCAGGAAGCTGACACCGTGATGGAGTTTAGTGTGCAGGACACTTATCCCGGATCAGCAGCTGAGGAACAGACAGGAAGGAGGCAGGAGTGGGCAGAGGAAGAAGTTCATGCTTACTTCAGGCCAAACAAAAGCCTCTTGGGATACCCAGAGAAGCTCTGAAGATAAAATGGCTCATCAGAGTTATTCAGCATTGGGAATAGTTAGCTAGATCTTTATACCCCTTCCTGGATTTGTCTTTGCATGTGGTCCACCTCGGGAAGGGCATGAGGTAGAGCAAGGCAGCTCAGGTAATGTCCTCAGGGACAAGTGGCTGTTGACTGGCAACTACCTGCACTCCGAGCCTCACAAACATCAAATCCATCCTCCACAGGGATTCTGGGTGGTTCTCCTGCCTGTCTATCACAGCCTTCTTATTATTTCATGATACTTTAGCTAGGAATGCAACTCTATGTTGACAGTATTTTCTCTCAGACTCTGCTTTTGACTTCCATTCATTGATAGACAGAGGTCTGCTGACACACACTTTGTTATTCCCTGGAAGGCAACGTGTTTTTTCTTAACTATTATGATCTCTATGTTTTCACTTTTCTGTAGTTTTAGTATGATGTGTATAAGTGTGTTTCCTGAATCAGCAAATCATGTGTTTCCTTTGATCTGCAAAATTACCAGCCATTTCTCTCTGAATATTATTTTCTCAAAATTCACTCTTATTTCAATTTTTGTAATGCCCATATGATGTTCATTCTACTTTCTTTTTCCACACCTTTAGTCTCCTTGCCTCTCTTTAATCTTTTCTTTCTTTGTTCTCTGTATGAGGTATCATGTATAATTATTCTGATCTATCTTGTCATTCACTAAATCTCTATTCTGCTATCTCTAAACTGGTGTTACTTCTAGGGTTCACTATGTTTGTTTCTTTTCTTTTCTTTTTATTTTACTTTAAGATCTGGCGTACCCATGCTGTACGCGCAGGTTTGTTACAAAAATACACATGTGCCATGATGGTTTGCTGCACCTGTCAACCCGTCATCTAGGTTTTAAGCCCCGCATGCAGTAGGTATTTGTCCTGATGCTCTCCCTCCTCTTGTCCCCGACACCTGACAGGTCCCGATGTGTGATGTTACCCTCCCTGTGTCCATGTGTTCTCATTTTTCAACTCCCACTTTTGAGTGAGAACATGCGGCGTTTGGTATTCTCTTCCTGTGTTAGTTTGTGGAAAATGATGGCTTCCGGCTTCATCCATGTCCCTGCCGAGGACATGAACTCCTTCTTTTTTTATGGCTGCATAGTATTCCATGGTATATATGTGCCAACTTTTCTTTATCCAGTCTATCATTGATGGGCATTTGGGTTGGTTCCAAGTCTGTGCTATTGTAAATAATGTGTCAATAAACATATGTGTGCTTGTGTCTTTATAATAGAATAATTTATACACCTTTGTGTGCATACCTAGTAATGGGATTGCTGGGCCAGATGGTATTTCTGGTTCTAGATACTTGAGGAATCCCCACACTGTCTTCCACAATGGTTGCACCAATTTGCACTTCCACCAAGAGGGTAAAAGCGTTCCTATTTCTCCACAGCCTGGCCAGCATATGTAGCTTCCTGACTTCTTACTGATCGCCATTCTAAGTGGCATGAGATGGTATCTCATTGTTGTTTTGAGTTGCACTTGTCTAATGACCAGAGACGATGAGCTTTTTTCATCTGTTTGTTGGCTGCATTAATGTCTTCTTTTGAGAAGTATCTGTTCATATCCTTTGCGCACATTTGGTGGGGCTGTTTTTTTCCTTGTAAATTTCTTTAAATTTCTTTTAGATTCTGGATATCAGAACTTTGTCTGATGGACAGATTGCAAAAATTTTCTCCCATTCTGTATGTTGCCTGTTCACTCTGATGATATTTTCTTTTGCTGAGCAGAACCTTAAGTGTGCAGAAATTTGTTTGATTCCTGCTTTGGTAATATTCTACCTGTTTGATCTCGGACAAGTGACACTCTTATGTGATTCGGTGTCTTTATCCACAAACATGGAGATAATAACACTACTTCACAGAGATCTTGTGAAAGGGAATTGAAGTGTTCCCTATAAAACACTTAGAACAATGCCTGGCAAAGTCGCCATTCAGTCAGCGGTGCCTCTTTTTATTACTATAGCAATGCCTGGTTTAATTGACACCAACCAATATGAGTGTGGGCTATATGGGTGGTAATAAGGGAGTGCAATTAACTGGCAAGGTCGGAAGTGGGGTAAGTTCATTCAATCTTCTGGTTAGCACGTGTCACAGGGACTCTGCCGATGTTCAAGGGATTGTTACCTTCAGTGATAATAATTGTAATTAAGTCCTCAATTTTACCATTGAACTGAATATGTTGTTATCCCCAGTCATATCAAACGATGAAGAAACATCTCTTAAGACCCAGGGAAAACTACTGACATAATTGTGTAGTCAGTAATCAAAGGGACAGGTGTTGATTAATGGAATCATGAAAATGTCTGATATATAACCGGATATTTTACATGTGGAAACAACACTCAGATCTCTGCTGCAATGTTTTAGTGCAGAAAGCTTGTATTAGGGGATTTCCAGACAAATAAAATCAATAGGATATTTATCCTATCTGTTGAGAGAGATTTATTTTAAGAAACTGAATCATGTGATTAAGGAAGCTGACAAGTCCTAAATCTGCAGGTTGGGCTGGCAGCCTGGAGTCCCAGGTACAAGCTGACGTTACGGCCATGAGGCTGAAGACCCATGGGAGGGCCGATGTTGCAGTTCAAGTGTGAACGTTGTCTGCAGCAGAATTTACTCTTGCTTGGGGGAAGTCAGTCTTTTTGTTCTTTATCTGTTTTTAAGTTCTAAGGTACTCAGGCCATTATGGCGGGCAGTCCACTGTACTGAGGCCCATTGATTTAAATGTTAATCTTACTAAAAAGCACATTCACGGAAGCATTCAGAATGAAATTTGACCACATATCTAGGTACTGTAACTCAATCAAGTCGAGTTACCTAGATCTCTGTCCTTGCTTATTTGGGAAAAAAATCTCCCCCTGTTTGGAAAGACAAAACATGAAATTGGCCATCACAGAGCTAAATGTGGATCATCAGGTGATGACTATGTAACCCTAACCTGAAAATTTTCCCACTCTCTGCTTCCTACCCTTTCTCTCACTAATTTGCAACAGAGTAAACTTATGCTCCCCAACTTAAAATGGAGTTAATTCCAGTTAAACCTATCATAACGGCAAATAATTTTAAGTTGAACCATGCTAAGTTGGAGTCCATGTGTATTGGACACAATTGTGCAACATGGAATGGCTATCCAAATGTTTCAGACAGCTATTGAAACACAGAATTGAGCTCAGGCATGGTTGAATTTCCTAACTGCTGCTTGAAGAAACTCCCGTGGTTGCACAAGAAAATCAGGTTCCTTGCATACCTTTGCAGGAAGGCTAACTTGATGCTTTTGCTTTTACACCTCTGAATTTATCACGTTGCCTTCAGGGAAAGATCAAGCTACAAAAAGACTTGTTGTAAAGGGGAGGCTAACCTTAGACTGTCTACCTAGGTATCCATGCATTGAAGGTGCCATCACTGCAATATGAGAGAGGATGGCAGAAGACAATGTTCAAGTGCTTGGGTTCTGGAGTCAGACAGATGTGGATTGGCATTTCTGCCCTTCTGTTTATCAGTTGTGTGATCATTGGACACGTTTCTTAGTTACTGTGTTTCTTGTCTGCCAAAACGTTGAGGCTAAAATATCTACACCATAAAGGGTTAATGGGAGGAGTCAATGTGATACACAGATCATGGAGGAAATAAAATCTGCCGTTCTCATGGGTTTAACACGGGGACTCAGACAGCTTTGTAGAGAAATAATTTTTTTAAAGTGCAGTACAGGAAAGGGGACTGTACCCAAGTGGTTCAGAAGGGTCGTGTGGACTAGCCACAGAATTCAGCAATGGTCTCGTAGGTTGTCAGGGGCCAGTCTCTTATCTAATTTAGGTTCATTTATTTATCTGTTCATTCAACAAATATCTGAGAGCTACTACACTTACAACTAACTGCATGATCTAGTTACCCTGGGAAGTACAGAGTTGTAAATTTGGACATGTTTCAGAGTGAAAGGGGGTGCTATTAAGAATTACTCAGGGACAACAGGCGAAATCAGGACATATGGTCACTATACTAGGTAAAATGTCTGGGATAAGGAAAAAGAGTAAATAGCCACCCTTTACAGCATATTCTGTGCCCTCACTCACTTCCACACTCCTTCCTCCTTATTCCAGAGTGACAGTCTCATGAAAGAGGAAGAGTATTATATTGGGTCAAGAATCATGCCCAATCATATTTTGGAGAAAGCATTGTACTGAAGTGTTTTTATTGTCTCAAATTATCATAGTGGGTTAATTTTGTCAGACACATGTGCCTGAAAGGGAAAAAGCCCCACAACAGTGAAACTGAAAAAAAAAAAAAGGAGAGTCATCCTAGTTTTTTTAATTGGTCACTTTCTTTTTCTTCAACTTGTGAACAAATGTGAACCTAAAAGAGTCCATCTTTCAAGATGGATCCCAGTGACTGAGCCTAATTTGAAACTAGAGCCAAGCTGCCACGTGCAGACTAGAGCCCACACATGTACTAGGAATTCCCCAAAAACCCACACCTCTATCTAACTCTGCAGCTTTCAGAGGTCACCTGAACCAACCAACCTGAGCTCACCTGCCCTGCCAATCAGGGCTCAGTCGTGTTGACCAATCAGAACTCAACTGAGTCAACCAATCAGAACTAAGTTTGAATCCTTTATTTGCATGAATGGACTGTACTGGGAACCTTGATGAGAACTTTCTCTATACAAGCCATATCCTTTTTTGGTTCTCTGGAACTGCACCTTTGTTTTACACTGAAGTCTGCACCTCCCTGGTATGCAAGCTGTTCACAGGAATATTCTCTTTCCTCCAAATTCCTTTTCAGAGAACTTTCCTTCGCAATATGATGCCAGAGGTAGGAGACATGCTTACTTACAGCCTTGGATTCAAATCCTTAAGTCACCACAATTACAAGAAAAGGAAAAATCAAACAAAGAAATAAAAAGTAGATGAACACCTCAAACTAATTTTCTCTTCACTTTACAAGGCTGAATAGCTCGAGGTCATTTATGGGTTCAGGACTGGTCACCTGCTCACATTCTGAGCCAATGGCTCAGGCCCAGGGCTGACAACACTTCATTAGCTGAGCCAGTGGAGAGTGGGGTGTTGGTCCTCTCATTGGATACTTCAATCGTAAGTGATGCATACTCACAGGACATTAAGCTTTGCATTAAAAAAGATTGTAGACTGGGAAATAATAGAATTAGACAAATGTGAATGAGTTAGAGTCCTTATTTCAGTTTCTCAGAAGCTTGAAAAGGGTGCTTCTCATTGAATTTTTGATTTAGTTGTTTCTGCACTGTGTGTTTTTATGTATTTAAATGAATTGTATAATAGAGGTAATATTGAAAAAAGATTCTATGAGATCTGCTTGTTCCATTAGTAATGTTTGTCCCGTTTGATGCTTCTAAATTGTTATTTATAGCAGTAAACAGTTTCTTTGTGTGTGTGTGTGTGTGTGCGTTTAATGTGATTTAGTTAATATTTCAGTATGAGTTTTGTAACCACGTTTATAAATATTCGCAGATTTTTTTTTGTTTGTTTTTAGGGTGCATCCTTCAGTGGGTATCAATATCATGTTTTATTTTCCTGGAATAAGTTTTCTCAGCGAGATACAATAGCTCCTGCCTATAATCCCTTAAACTTGGGAGGCCAAGGCGGGAGAATCGATGTAGTCCAGGAGTTCGAGACCAGCCTGAGGAAACATGATGCAACCACGTTTTACTATATATATATATATATATATACGCACACAAAACTTAGCCGGGTGTGGTGGCACATGCCTCTAGTCCAAGCTACTTGGGAGGCTGAAGAGGGAGCATCGCTTGAAACCAGGATGCAGAGGTTGCAGTGAGCTGAGATCGCACCACTGCACTGCAGCCTGAGCGACAGAGCAAGACTCTGTGTTCCTTTGTCTGAGGTAGGCAACTGGGCAGCTTAGGCCGGCAGACACCCTCTGTGATTGGCTGATGTGATGCCAAGCAACAGGATCATCCAATCACCTTCAATGGAGGGAGGATTGTTGACAGGCTCCCTGGGTGACCCTTCATCCAATCAGATGTCGAGTTGGACTGTGACGTAGAGCCACACGGCCATACCAAAGTGCCCCGCTTCACTGATCCACAACCGTCACTCTCTGATCTTGCATCTAATGGCCGCTGCCTCCATCATGGCTGAGGCTTCCTCTAAGACGACCTCTGAGGAAGACCAGAGCATCCAAGAGCCCAAAGAGGCCAAATCCACCACTGCCCAGAAGAAGAGGCGAGGGCTCCGAGGTTCCCGCAGGCGCCATAACCGCCGCAGGGACAGCTTCGGGGACAGCTTTGCCACCTATTTCCCCCAGGTGCTGAAGCAGGTTCACCAGGGCCTCAGCCTTTCCCCGGAGTCCGTGAGTGTCATGGACTCTATGGTCCATGACATATTGGACCGCATCGCCACCGAGGCTGGTCGCCTGGCCCGCTACGCCAAGCGTGTGACCATCACCTCCCGGGACATCCAGGTGGCCGTGCGCCTACTGCTGCCGGGGAAGATGGGCAAGCTCGCTGAGGCCCAGGGCACGAATGCCGCCCTCAGGTACGCCAAAAGCAAGTGCGCTGTCTCAGGAGCACCTGAGCACCCGGGAAACCCAAAGGCTCTCTTCAGAGCCTCTGCAGGTGGCCCTAAAGACCAGTGGCTCGTCAAGGGAGGGGACCCCACTGGAGGTTGGGGTGGGTGGCACCCTGCCGACTTGGGGGGCATGTGGCGTCCTGTGGTTTATCAAGCATTTTTCCCACTGTGCAGAACACTGTCAACTCCAATATATCTGTAGTGCAATATGCTCCAAGGAAAAGTAGGGGGTGTTTCCGTGATCGGGTTTCATTTCCTCGGTTTCCTAAATGTCCGTTTTTATTAGTTATCTTTCTCAGTTATTTTATGATGATATTATGAAGGTACTGATGTTTACCTTTTTCACTCTCATTCTCCTACGACTGTATGGTGGAATTTTCCAGGACTTCATTATGTGCGATATGGCAACAGAGAAAGTGAATACGCTGACATAAGAAGAGAGGTAACCCTCCTAAACGTGTTCAGCACCTCCCTCATCATGAATCCATGTAAATAAGCAAACGAAGCCCAGTTACAGTGTATATGTAGCTAAATAAAATTTTCAAGAATCCATTCATTTTCCAGCTTCCCCGACTCTGAGATCACTATTGCAATTCATTCTCTGTTTGCTCTGACAATAATTTTTTCATTTCTTTTTGAACAGAAACCTTCCTTACTTCCAGGTATGTGTCAGTAGGATTACTGAGTGTCCACAGAACAGCTCATGCCTTAGTGTACAGCGGTGCAGCCAATGAGTGACCTGCAGTCTATGAGCAACAGTCATTTTCCCAGAGTGGGGGGAGTGACCCAAGCTGAACCCACAGCAGCCTTCCTGTGATATTCAACCCGGTGTTTAAAGGAACGGCAGTGTGATTCTTTACCTGATGTTTTTGTTTGCAGAATTTGTAATCATAGTCTTTTAGGGATATGAATCCAAAGCTAAGATTAATCTATGTTCCTTGTCCCTAACATCAAGTCATACAGAGCATTGGCAGTCATTAGTAGAAGTCAGATAACGCTTATTTCCTCAAGAGATTGGCATATTAATATTCTTGTTAATATTAATATAGGCTACCATTCATTGTTCTCTCTTCTGGGTCCCAAGTCTTGGTATTTTTAGCATTTTTTTCTATAAGTGTATTGCTGAATTTCAGAGCAGGTGCTGACTTTCCCATTGCTTTCCTTTTCAATTGATTTCCAGTCCCTAAGGATGTGGACAAGAGAACATACTCTGGGACTGCAACCCACAGGAATTTATTATATTGTGCCTTGAAGCTCAATCTATAGCCATTTTTGTTAAATGTTTCATGTGAACTTTGAAACATCTCATAAACACCCCTTCTCCTTCATATGTAAAAACCAGTAAAGGATGGCACTCTCAGTCAAACCATGAAACAAAAGCTGGATAAATGCCAAAAATCAAAATTTTCTTGAACCCACTAGAAGTGGGAAAGAACCACCCCAGAGGGCCCAACACATAGCCACATAGATTATTCCACCATTTAAAGAGGAATCCTTGGTCAAGAGGGAAATGGGTTCAGGGCAGGATAGTAGCCAGATCTTCCCTGAGTGGTGCAGATGGGAAAGGGGGAAGGTCACCTCCAGAGCCCCGCTTGGGATCCACAGAGAAAGGATGTAGAACCAAGAAGTCCCCTCATTGGGATTTGTTACTTTCTGTTTTTCCAGATTGTTAGAAAAATGTTACGAAAATAGTTAAAGAGAAATGTTATGAAAATAGTTGAAGCTGTGCTTACTGCACAAGGAGACCAAGAAAAACCCCACAAAATCAGCTGCAAGTAAATCCCTCTGGATGGTGCCGCCAAATGTTCCTACAAGCCCAGAACAACACTTGCCAAATGAAAGACTCTTGGCAGAACCCTGTTTCTTTGCAGAGACAGAGCCGTGTAGCTAGTCCAAAACACCACATCACACTCAGTGACTTATTTCTCATTATGCTAATTGTTTTGCTGTAAAGTGCCAGTTTCTGTGAATTAAGACCTACGAATAAATTTCTGAAGTTACCCTTGCATATGTGTGTAATTAGACAAGTCCTTTTGAGAAACCAAATCTACTGGGATATTTTACCCTGGATATGTGTTTTCCCTTTGTAAATTCAGAAATCAAAGAGGGCCATTAGTAAAACACAGTCAATACTGAAATCTGACTTGCTTGTGGGGAGTGAAGAGTGAGGGGGCAAGGGGACTGACACCGGTGAATTATAGGAAGAAAGAGGAAAGGGGTGGATTGATGTGAAGATTGGAAGAGGAAGCTCACACATTTGATACAGCATTTCTGTGGGTGACTGAGTGGAATGGGAACCTAGTGAGCAGTCGTGCTGTCATGCTGTGACTTAAGGAAACACAAACTACGGGAAAGAGCTTAACTGCCCAAACAACAAATAAGAAGTATCAATGTAGGGAAAATAGCATGAATGGGATAAAGATAGTCCAGTCAGGCATTTCACCAGCCTTCCCTGTAAGCTGGAATTAATTTGAAAATATAAACAAGGACCCAAACATGGCACAGAGAAAACTACTCCTCAAAAAGTTTAAGGAACAATGCCTATTCTAGGTTCCCTCATAATGAAATCTCACTTGTTTAGATTTATCTGATTCTGCTCTTCTTCAGGCTAGAATCTTCTGTTTAAGAAAATCTTCATGACTGGCCTCTATGCATCATGGGGATGATGGAATGCTGTACAATGGAGCAGCACAAGCTCCACTCGGTTCCGTGTCTGCCAGGGAGGCACCGGCAGCCGAGGAGCCACAGCCCAATGTGTGATCAAGTTTCCTGGTCTGAACTAGGAAGAGTTAGTTGTCCAGGGATGCTCAATGGGAGTTGAAGGGGAAACTTGTGATTAGATGGGTGTGCTTCTTTGGTTCTTCCATGGGTTGTATGCTTTTAATGCTGTTGATGGAGGTGTATTCTGTTAGTTTTCTAGGGCCGCTGAAAAACATTCCAGAGACTGGCTGATGTAAACACTATGTATTTTTTATCTCACAGTTCTGGATACCAATTGTCACCTTTTTGTAAGGATACCAATCCTGTTGCATAGAGTCAACCCTCACAACTTCACTGTAACCAGATGACCTGTGTAGAGACTCTCTCCAAATAAGGTCACATTCTAAAACACTGGGGGCCAGGAGTGCTACCTGTGCATTTTAGGAAGACACCACTCCATCCATACTAGTATATCTTCTGTATCCACTCAGCAGCACAAATTAACATCTTCACATAGAAAATACATTTATTTCAACACAATATCCCCAAAGACTTAACTCACTCCAATGTCAATTCTCCAATATCTCACTTGATAATCTTCTGTATCCGGAATGGGTGAGTCTCCAGGTATGACTCATGCTGAGATGGGAAGTTTCTCCAGCACTGCACCTGTGAAGCTAGACAAGGTATCTGCTTCTGAAAGACAGTTGTGGGACCGGTACCGGATAGGGCTTATCATACCAAAAGTAAGAAATCTGAAAAACTACTGAAGTTCATGGATCCTAAGCACTGTGGAAATCTAGTGGGGACAAATTCCATTGCCTTCTAAGGATGGAAAATATTCTGCTTGGGCTCAATGCTCTCAAACAGAGAGAGATAAGGTCGCTCCTGCTGTTCTCACTCCCTAAATTCCAGTGGCCTGAAACCTGTCTTCTCTCGAACGCTGAGATGTATGCTGAAGTAGGCTCCATAGAGAGGGATGGATAGTCAGATTTTAGGGGAGTCCTGAAAGAGGAGGTCGATGAGGGAATTTGGAACACCCAAGGGCCCCAAATGTGGAGGATCAGATATTGAGACCAGGTTCTAGTCAAGTGCCTATTAACAAGTACTGATTCCCCATTTTCTCTTTACTGTCCTCTGTGTGTCTGTTTACGTTTGGCCAGGGCCCCAGAAGGGAGAAAGAGTGTCTATAATGGTTAGAAACTTCATGCCACTTAAGGGCAATCACTGTGGCATAAAGAAGGAGGATCCACTAAATGGGAGAGGTCACCCTGATAGCAATAGGTCCAATGTAAAACCTGTCGAGAGGCTACCCCTTTGACCCAGAGAGTAAAGGACCTCTTCTTATGCACATGCTCTGTGTGTGCCCCCTATCAGCATCACAAAAAGTGTGTGCAAATAGGCTGCATCCCAGGAAGGCTGCTCCTCCCATTGCCTATTCCTGAATGCTCCTCCCATTGCCCCGTTGGACACATCTGTTTGCCTCTCCCAAGGGATCCTGATAGGCCCGTGATGGCTTTGACGCATGGAGAATGGTGGAGGTTTGTCTGTCCCAGAGCTATCCTTTCAGAGGACTGGAGTGGCCTATGCCTGGCTGTCTGAGAGCTCTGAGCTGCCAGGTAAGAAGTCTGCCTCTCCTGCTGGAGACACCGCAGTGATATGCTCTAAGGAGCCTTGGAGAGGTGCAGAGGCCCAGCTGAGCTCAGCCCTCCAGACAGCCCCTCCAAGGTACCAGCCATACCAGTACAAGGTGTCTGGGACCTTCCCCAATGACCTTAGGCATTGGCTGAATAGCAATGAGTGAGGGTCCTCTGGCTTCTACTTGTAAAGGACACTTAAGCACAGTGGAGCCTGTCTCCTCATTGCATCACAGGTCCCACACATGATCTTGTAGCCTGCTGCTCTCCAAAGGATCTGTGGGAGTGAAATGCCCACCATGGACTCCCAAGGGATTCAACATCTTCTAGGCTAACAAACCTCTTCCAGGGAGGCTAACTTGACCCGGGCTTGTTCTACAGTTCACCTCGAGGATGGCCAGTGGGTGGGTCATCTGCTACTGTTTTGGGGGATCCTGGAGCCACTGTGGAATTCCCTGGGACAACTCCCTTGAGGTTTAGCTTGACCAATCTCCTCTCCGTTTCTCCCCATGTCCTGGAGTGACTATATCCCCTTACCTAAGCTCGAGGACCCACTGAGTCCTATGTCTTTATTGCCTACATCTTTCTCTCAAGCAGGCCTGCCTATGCCATGTAAAAGTAATGGGGCAGGCACTCCTATTCTGGGTTCTACGTGTGTCCCTCTTGCCAACTACCCATTCACAGGCATTCACTAGAAACTTAATCTATCATAGGACTTGAGGCCTGGCAAGGCCACTTACTCATGTTGCGACCTTGGTAGCGGTTGACCCAATCTGGTATAATTAAAGGAGAATCAATGCCTGCACATCCTGGAAGAGAGCTAAGAGGTGAAAGAGTGAGGACTACACTTATGTGCATTACACACATAGCCGAGTGCCTGCCACATGGTACCCTAAAGTGGCCAATGAAAAATGGTGATGATGGCCTTTGTTGTAGCGTTGGATTCTGGAAGGTGAGGAAGGATGAGATATGGCCCCACACTCCTTCGTCTGTGACATTGCAACTGAGGAGAAAACTAGCACAGGCATGATCCCCAATGACTATCAAGAGAAGGCAGCATGTGATCAAGGCCACCATGCCTGCATGCTGGGGGTTCAGAGGGGAGGAAGAGGAAGAGGCAGGGAACTCACCACAAGCCTACACCAGATACTGCACCTAGCATGCTATATCGACTCTCTCTTTCCTTCCTCATCACAATCCATCTGTGGGGATGCTGCAAACAGTATGCCCATGTCACAGTTGGAGATCCTGAGACTCAGGACATCTTCACAGGGGAGGCAGGATTTGAGCCAAGACCTGAAAAGTGAATAGGATTCAGATAGGGAGATGGTGGGCGGGGGCAAGGAGGTGGTATGGGAAGCCAGGTTCCATGGCAGTGAGGGGCAATTGCTTGACACAAAGCCCCGAGTGGGTAGTGCCCCAAGGCTGGAGCACTGTAAAGTTGCTCCCCAGCAACTTCCCTTCAGGACTCAGAGCAGCATTATCCGTACCGCTTTACTAACACGTGGCTCAGGTGTCAGCTACTATCACTGTCAGCCCGAAGCAAACAGATGGGGCCCAGATAGCCAGGAGAGCGTGTTCATACAGCTGTGTGGCACTGGATCCCACCCCCACCACCTGTGATTGCCCGAGGGCATGAATCTCGGAATTGGGACCAGGTACCGCCGACATTCATTGGTTGCTGACTATGTGTCTGGCACCCCGTCTGCATCATCACCCTGGATCTTCACAACCACTTTCTAGACCCGTATTCCACAGAGGAGGAAACTGAGGCTCAGAGAGGTCAAGCCACTTGCCCAAGGCAGTACAGCCAGTAAGAGGCACAGCTGGGGTCTGAGCCCAGGTCTCCTCTGACTCCTAAACCTGTGCCCTCAATGACTCTTGCTGTCGAGTTCGGTCCCACTAGCTCACATGAGTTCTAAGACCCAAACAGATGCTCTCACAGTGTTGTGTCTCTTTCCCATGTTAATGCAGCCTAGCCATACCAGTTGTCTCCAGGAAACAAAAGCACCAGGACTTCAAAGAAAGGAAATCATGAAAAAGATGCTGTTAAAAGTAAATCGGATTTTATTTCTCCTTCACTTATGAAACTTAGTTTGGCTGGATATGAAATTCTGGGTTGAAAATTCTTTTCTTTAAGAATGCTGAATATTGGCCCCCACTCTCTTCTGGCTTGGAGAGTTTCTGCCGAGAGGTCTGCTGTTAGTCTGATGGGCTTCCCTTTGTGGGTAACCCGACCTTTCTCTCTGGCTGCTGTTAAGATTTTTTTCCTTCATTTCAACTTTGGTGAATCTGGCAATTATGTGTCTTGGAGTTGCTCTTCTCGAGGAGTATCTTTGTGGCGTTCTCTGTATTTCCTGGATTTGAATGTTGGCCTGCCCTACTAGGTTGGGGAAGTTCTCCTGGATGATATCCTGAAGAGTGTTTTCCAACTTGGTTCCATTTTCCCCCTCACTTTCAGGCACCCCAATCAGATGTAGATTTGGTCTTTTTACATAATCCCATACTTCTTGCAGGCTTTGTTCATTTCTTTTTCTTCTTTTTTCTTTTGGTTTCTCTTCTCGCTTCATTTCGTTCATTTGATCCTCAATCGCTGATACTCTTTCTTCCAGTTGATCGAGTCGGTTACTGAAGCTTGTGCATTTGTCACGTATTTCTCGTGTCATGGTTTTCATCTCTTTCATTTCGTTTATGACCTTCTCTGCATTAATTACTCTAGCCATCAATTCTTCCACTTTTTTTTCAAGATTTTTAGTTTCTTTGCGCTGGGTACGTAATTCCTCCTTTAGCTCTGAGAAGTTTGATGGACTGAAGCCGTCTTCTCTCATCTCGTCAAAGTCATTCTCCCTCAAGCTTTGATCCATTGCTGGCGATGAGCTGCGCTCCTTTGCCAGGGGAGATGCGCTCTTATTTTTTGAATTTCCAGCTTTTCTGCCCTGCTTTTTCCCCATCTTTGTGGTTTTATCTGCCGCTGGTCTTTGATGATGATGGTGACATACTGATGGGGTTTTGGTGTAGGTGTCCTTCCTGTTTGATAGTTTTCCTTCTAACAGTCAGGACCCTCAGCTGTAGGTCTGTTGGAGATTGCTTGAGGTCCACTCCAGACCCTGTTTGCCTGGGTGTCAGCAGCAGAGGCTGCAGAAGATAGAATATTGCTGAACAGTGATTGTACCTGTCTGATTCTTGCTTTGGAGGCTTCCTCTCAGGGGTGTACTCCACCCTGTGAGGTGTGGGGTGTCAGACTGCCCCTAGTGGGGGATGTCTCCCAGTTAGGCTACTCAGGGGTCAGGGACCCACTTGAGCAGGCAGTCTGTCCCTTCTCAGATCTCAACCTCCGTGTTGGGAGATCCACTGCTCTCTTCAAAGCTGTCAGAGTCCTTTGCGTCTGCAGAGGTTTTTGCTGCTTTTGTTGTTGTTTAGCTGTGCCCTGTCCCCAGAGGTGGAGTCTACAGAGACAGGCAGGTTTCCTTGAGCTGCTGTGAGCTCCACCCAGTTCGAGCTTCCCAGCAGCTTTGTTTACCTACTTAAGCCTCAGCAATGGCGGGCGCCCCTCCCCCAGCCTCGCTGCTGCCTTGCTGCCATATCGCAGACTGCTGTGCTAGCAATGAGGGAGGCTCCGTGGGCTTGGGACCCTCCCGGCCAGGTGTGGGATATAATCTCCTGGTGTGCCTGTTTGCTTAAAGCGCTGTATTGGGGTGGGAGTTACCCGATTTTCCAGGTGTTGTGTGTCTCAGTTCCCCTGGCTAGGAAAAGGGATTCCCTTTCCCCTTGCGCTTCCCAGGTGAGGAGATGCCTCGCCCTGCTTCAGCTCTCGCTGGTCGGGCTGCAGCAGCTGACCAGCACCGATTGTCTGGCCCTCCCTAGTGAGATGAACCCAGTACCTCAGTTGAAAATGCAGAAATCACCTGTCTTCTGTGTCGCTCGCGCTGGGAGTTGGAGACTGGAGCTGTTCCTATTCGGCCATCTTGCTCTGCCCCCCCAAAATGAAATTCTTGATATAAACATCTTATCTATTGAATCCTGTTTTTTGAACACGTCTCATACACAGAATTCTTTTCAATACACAAATTAGGACGCAAAGAGAGTACAGGAAATAACCAAGCAGAATTTTCAGGAAGCATCTCACTATTCTAGGTCCTTGAGCACTGAAATTACCGTCCTGATTGCTTCAGATTTATCCAATTCTATTCCTTTCTTGCCAATAAACTCCTGTTTTTTAAAAACATAAACTTTTATCAGTTGCAGTTGTGCATCTTTGGATGATGGGAGCATTCAAAGAACCTGCCAGACTCCAGTCTCCACTCATTTCACCACAGAAGAACCTGCAGCCCATGAGCCACAGCCATTGGCACAAGCATGGAAGATGACTGGGACTGAAACAGTATGTGCGTTCCTTGGTGTTGCCCTATTACAGGGAAGATGGACAGAGAATGATTTTTGCTTGCTCTGTGACTTTTTGTTCACTTGCTTTCAAATGTGGTGATTTGGAGATATAAATCTGTAGCTGGTAGTGGGGTATGTCTCTTGCTCCTTGCAATAACTAAGAAAAAGGTGATGAGGCACTAAGAGAACTAAGATGATCCCTCCTTTCTCATCCTGGGATGTCAATGGTAATATTAATGTGAATGTTAATACAATAAAATTTACACCACGTTGTCTTCTTGACCCCATGGTTGTGTGTTTGTTTTTCTATATTTATGTTGCTGAGGTTCAAAACAGCTGTGACTTTCCAATTACATTTTAAAAAGTATTATTTATATCTAGCATTCACTTCTGTGGAGAGACAACCTATTCTGGGATTTCAAACCTTGGAAATGTATGATGAGTTGCTTTAATGCCGCATGTTTGTCTATTGTATTGTTGTTATTAGTACTTTCAAATAAGTTGTAAATTCCCCTTTGGAGTAGGAGGCCGACACCTGATTAAGATGTCAATTCAAGCAAATTATAAAACAAACCCTGGATAATCTACAAAAACAAAATCCTTTTGTAGCCTGTAATAACGTGATAATACCCTTGCAGGAGAGACCAACCACAGAGGATTTCACCTGTGGCAGAGCCGCACGTGCACAAGATAAAGAACGTGGGCAAGGCAGGATACTCCAGAAAGCTTCCCTGAATCGTGCAGGTGGAAAAAGGGGGCCGATGGCTGATCAAGGATGCCATGGAGAAGTCTATTTTTCATTATAAGTCCAATGCTGATTAACTGTGCTGGCCCATTATACCTCCAGAGCTCTCTTTCAAAAAATAAACTAAGGATTTAGCGCCACTGATCCACCTTATCAGGATTAGTACTTACTTTGGAATTTTAGGAAAATCTTGTAAAAGTGTTTCAAAAAGAATAAACAAGTTTGTTTCCTAAAGTGACTGTGAAAATCTATCACAAAATTAACTGTCATAAATGTCCCTGTGTGGTGCTTTGAGATGGTCTTACACATCCCTAACAATATTTTGGAAGTTAAAGTCTCTTTTCAGAGCTGTGTGCCTTTGCAGGGAGAAAAAAACGGTGGAGTTGTTTGAAAAACACTGCATTCTCCTCAGTCACTTTATTTCTGTCAGGCTTATTGGTGTTGCATGAACTTGCCAGAAGTTTTCCATAGGACATGAACATGTTCCAACAGAGAATGTTAATTCTTGCATACTGTTCTTAAGCTCTTAGTATCGTGAATAGTCATTTATGTAAACATTGAATGATTAGGACTTTCTTGTTGTGTTTTGCATTTGTAAATCCAGGAAGTACATGGGAGCATCTGTGAAATAATGTTAAAAATGCACCATAATCCAGCAGTGGAATGCTGACTGGGAGAGTACGGGTGACTGACACAGACAAATTATAGGCAAAGGAGAGGAGAAATGGGCTTTGATGTTGAAGACTGGAACGGGAAATGAATACATCTGATTATTCATCTCTGTGGCTGAAGGTGGGTAAAGGGCAATAAGTGCGCATCGGTGATTTAATGGTGTGTTTTGCTGAAAGAAAGAACTAAAGGAATTGGCGTGCATCATGCAAATAACCAATTATAAGCATCATACCAAGGAAAATAGTAGTAGTAGATCAAAGATACCCTCATTAAATTTTGTCAATATGACCCGTATCAAGGAATTCCCATTGAAATACATGACTGAGGATTCAAACATATTATAGAAATACCGAGATCAAAAAATTTTTTAAATACAATATAACCCTTCCAAATGTCCCAGTAGCTAAAGATACTATTGCAACTCATTCGGTTTCATCTGTGTCTACTCTTTTCCCAGTTATAATCTTTTGTTAAGAAACAAAAATAACACTTCATGACCTTCAACTGTACATCACTGAGAAGATGGGAGTGTGCGACGAGAGGAGCTGAAGTTCCACTCTACACTGAATCACTGGAGGGATGCAGCCACTGAGCCACAGCCATTGCTTCCACGTTTGCTAAGGGACCCAGACAAAAAAAGCGTCTGTCTGGGTGTTTGTCCTTGAAGACTGAGGAGGAAATTTGTGTTTACATTCTTGTTGGGAACTTATTTTTCTGATCATTTGGTCACAGTCTTGGTGATTGAAAGATATGAATTTATAGGTACAAGTAGAAATTGTCTCCTGCCTATTCCATCAATAAGAGAAGAAAGGGAGTCAAATGGAAATTGAGAGATAAAAATGATTCTCTCTTTTGCCATTCCCAATTTTGTCCCCAAGCTACTTTAATGTTCAGGCAATAAAATGTTTTTTTCACCTCCCAGCATATGGGCCTGACAAACAAAACCCACCACATTTATGTGGCAGGATAAGACTCCCACCCCAGTGTAGTGGCCGGTACTATGGGGTTGATCCTCATTCTTGACCTATCACAGCCTTTCTCCTCTTTGATTGTGGCCCTGACTCCTGGATAAGCAGAGAACAAATGCATGGTGGGGAGGACGAAGGTTGAAAGAGTGGCATTTATTCTTTTACCTTATTATGAAGCACCACTGTCAAACATCTGGGGTCACAGGCCAAATGGGCCGGCACCTGAATAGGGCATTAGTGGAGCACAGAAGCCTCTTGACTCCTCTCCACTCGCGTCATCAATCCAGTCCGTGCCATGCAGCATCTCTCTGATGTGTGTGACAGGCCGGTCCTACACCTCATGGGCCTGCTACTGCTTCCATGATTCTTCTGAAATCCTGAAATATGTCCATCATTTAACTAGCTCTGCTCCCAAAATCTCCACAGAGGCACTGGTGAACAACACATGCTTTGGGGGACTGACATTAGGCAAGGACTATCTGGTGGCCTGGATGCTTGTTGAGGTACTTTGTCATGCACCAGAGGGAACTTTGTGCTAAGGAGGAATAAGGTACATAATTACTGTGCTTGCTATAATCCTTGGACTGGTAGAGTGAATTCTGTCCTTTCCAGGAACTTAGTATCCCTTCACAAATACAAGAAGGACCTTCCTTACCCAGAGGTCCACAGCTACTGGGTTAGATCTGACACCAGCACACAGGTTGATCTCCCAAATGTCACTCCAGTGCCTGGTCCACCTGACATGGTATTAGCCTTTGAGTTTGTCAGCCTGTCAGAGTTTAGTAGAAGTAATGATTCTTGAGGTTAATGTACCTCACAGAAAATACCTCAAACTGTAAGGAAATGCATCATTGATTTGCTTCACCTTACTCAGTCTCCATTTGAGTGTGAATTCAAATGAAATTGCATAAACAAGTGTTCCACCTAACCAAACTTCAACGGAGTGGGATGTCTGACAGAAAGGGTTCCCTCTTGTTTTTACACTCACTGAATTGTTATTATTTGCAAATGTCTTGTTTTCTTTTTATATGCTTTAATTACTCTTGAGTCAATATGCAGGACTAGGATTGCAAGATCACATGGTAATTGTCCATTTAATTTCCAAGGAGCTGACAAATAGTTTCGGAGGGGCTGTTGCATTCTCTGTGAGCACTATCAATGCATGAGAATTCCAGTTGTTGCACATCTCTGCCAACACTTGATATGCTCAGTCTTTTTGTATTTCTGTTAATGTTATTTTTAATGGACAAATCTTAACTGTATGCAATTATGGGGTACAATGTGATATTTTGAAATATGTATTCAATGTGGAAATTTTGCATACAGCTAATTAACATGTCCATCCCCTCGTTTACCTATCATTTTTATGCTGAGAGATATGAAATTACTTTCTTGGTTGTCCTGATTTACACAATCCATTACTACTGACTGTAGCCATCCTGCTGTGCAATAGATCTCAAAACGTACTCATCCTGTGTGTCTAGAAAGTGGGCCCCTTTGACCGGCAACTCCCCATTTTCTTCCTCCAACCCCTCCCCACCCACTTCCCAGCCCCTGGGGAGCCGTCATTCTACTCTCCACTTCTATGAGTTCAGCTTTTTAAGATTCTACCTATAAGTAAGACATTTGGTATTTGTCTTTCTGTGCCTGGCTTATTTCATAACAGCAGAACGTCCCCTGGCTTCGTCCACAGTGTTACAAATGACATACGTTACTTTTGTCAAGGTTGAGGAGCATTCTGTCGTACCTACATACCACGTTTCCATTACCCATGTACCCAATGATGAACTCTTAGTTAGATTCCGCATCTTCACTGTGGTATATAATGCTGCCATGAACATGGGAGTGTAGATGTCTTTTCATGGTACTGATTTCATTCCCTTTGACTATAGACCCAGAGCGGGTATGTAGGATTTCCGGACCATATGGTATTTCTATCATTCTGTTTTTTGAGGAATTTCCACACTGTTTTCGGTAACGGCTCTGCTACTTCACATTTCCACCAAGCGTGTACAAGAGTGCCCTTTTCTGCATTCTCGACAACACTATTATGATGTTCATCTTTTCTGGTAAAAGCTATTCAAATAGGTGTGTGAGGTAACATCTCACTGTGGATTAAATTTGCATTGCTAGGCCAGGCGCAGCGGCTCATGCCTGTAATCCCAGCACTTGGGAGGCCAGTTCAGGTGGATCATGAGGTCAGAAGTTCAAGAGCACCCTGGCCAATATGGTGAAACCCCGTCTCTACTGAAAATACAAAGATTAGCCAGACGTGGTGGCAGGCACCTGTAATCCCAGCTACTCAGGAGGCCGAGGAAGGAGAATCGCTGTAAGCTGGGAGGCAGAGGTTGCAGTGAGCCGAGATCGTGCCACTGCACTCCAGCCTGGGCAACAGAGAGAGAGGCTCAGTCTCAAAAAAAAAAAAAAAAAAGAACTTGCATTGCCCTAGTGATTAACGATGCTGAGCATTTTTAATGTACCCACTGGCCGTTTGTGCTGCTTCTTTTCAGTAATGTCTATTGAGGTCGTTTGCTGATTTAAAAATTGAATTATTTGTTTTCTTGCTATTGTGTTGTCCACATTCCTTCTATATTTTGAATATTAACCTCTTATCAGATGTACATTTGCTAGTATTTTCTCGCATTCTGTGGGCTTGTTACCTATGAAAGGGGTCCCCTGAAAGGTGGTATCTTTCCCTGTTTGGTGTTGTGAAGCCAGTATAATAAACTGCAAGTGAGTGTCAGGCAGTGCAGGCTTTATTCCATGGCCATGGACTTCACAAGCAGGAGGTTGGCTCACAAATCAACTTCTCAGCTCGGGAGAGGGAGAATATCACAAATACAGGGGATTTTTAACGAAGGGATTGGGCATTAGAAGCAAGGGGAGGAATATTTATTTCTTTTCTGTGAATAGGTGCAGGACTTCTCGAAAACAGAATGCCACCTACCTTATTGCCCATTCAAGGTTTCTTTCAGTCGTTGTCACAGTGATTGTCAACTGTTGTGGTGCTGGTGGGGGTGTCAGTTCGTATGGGAATTAGATTATAATGAAGTTCCAGTTTCTTTAAAGATCAATTGAGCTGCCATGTTGCATCCCATCAGTCTCGGCCGGTTTAGTCACGATGGGGAAATTCTGATGTCAGGTATCCTGCTTCCTAAAGACAAGCAGAGTTAAGGCAGGGTAGAAATTTAACTAGGTCCTGTAGGCATTACATTGGGTAACACGTTGTCTCCTCACTCTATTATTTATTCTTTTTCTGTAAAAACGTCTTTAATTTGACACCATCGCATTTGTCTACTTTTTACTTTTGTTGCCTGGGCTTTCAGGGTCATATCCAAAAAATCATTGCCCAGGCCTATGTCATGGAGCTTTGTCAAAATATGAAACTTGAATGGCTATATCACAAAATTAAAGAAATTTTAAATAGCAGAATAGACACAGTTGGACTGAGAATTGGAGAATGAGAAGACAGATGTAAAGTCATTGTGAAAATTTCATAGGGACATAACTCGTGAGAAAGGAGTGAGGAGAACTGATAAACCTTAAGGATCTGACTAAAAGGCACAAAGTATATCTCATAAGTAATACTGGGCAAGTTGGAAAGAATTCTAATCAAAGGGAAAATCGCTGGTAATTTTACAGAATTGAAGGAAGACATGATAAACTACCTTCAGGGAGGACACCTGTTCCCATCCTTCTAAAGCTTAAGAAAAGTGAAAGCAGAAATCACAATAGCTAAGAGAAGAAAAAGACAACTGCAAGGCCTATAAAGGAATAACAAATAGTTTGACAGTCAACCTCCTTATATCAATAAATAAAACTCAAAAGCAGAGGAGATGTGTGTCAACACAGAATGTCATTGCTAGCTAAAGTATTATTTGAGAATGAGGCTGTGGTAAACATGGACGAGCCAGGGTCCCCTTTAAGGATGGATTTGCTGTTTCGGGTTTTGGGAATGCAAGCAGGTGCCAGTCCTGAGCCATTAGTCCTTTTCGGTATTACTGTAGCTACTCTTAGCTGCCTTGTCCATACACACTGCCTGATCCAGGAGAAGTGGAACGGTCTGGTATTTCGGCACAATGGCGAATATCCTGATGGGCCCCTTTATCTTCAGATCTCACCCTGGGAACAGAATAGGATTCCACTGGCCTTGCACTCGAGATGCACTTCTCTCTGTTCCCAGTCCTGCCTGCCTCCTGACCCTTCCTCAGCTATTGACCATGAATAAGTTTCCCACGCACTAAACTTTATTTCAGAGTCCATTTCTTCCAGGACCTAAGTCAGAAATGATGAGATTTGAGAGAAATGGGAAACTCTTAGTGTAGATAACAACAAATTTTTGTTAAGGAAGTTTCTCAAGAAGGTAATTTAAAGAGATTTAAAATGATCACAAGAAGATGACTGGAGGTGCCAAGAAGGAAAGGTAATAGAATGGATTAACAAGAGGAATAAAACAATGATTGTATAAAACTGATGAAAGAGAAATACAACAGAAAAAGAAAACCCTTCAGGCTCATATCCTTGATAAACACTGATGCAAACATCCTCAACAAAATACTGGCAAATCGAATCCAGCAGCACATCAAAAAGCTTATCCACCACGATCATGTGAGCTTCATCCCAGGACTCCTGTGATGCAAGGTCAGTTCAACATATGCAAAGCAACAGTTGTGATTCATCACATAAACAACACTAAAGAGAAAAACCACATGTTTATCTCAATAGATGCAGAAAAGACTTTTGATAAAATTCAACTCCCCTTCAAGTTAAAAACTCTCAATAAACTATATGCTGAAGGAACACACCTCAAAATAATAAGAGCTATTTATGACAAACCCACAGCCAACATCATACTGAATGGGCAAAAGCTGGAAGCACTCCCCCTGGAAACTGGCCCAAGACAAGGATGCCCTCTCTCACCACTCCGATTCAACATAATCTTGGGAGCTCCGGCCTGGGCAATCAGGCAATAGAAAGGAATGAAGAGCATTCAAATAGGAAGAGAAGAAGTCAAAATCATGTCCCCGTTTTCAGACAACATGATCCTATATCTAGAAAGCCCCATCGTCTCAGCCTAAATGTCTCTCAAGCTAATAAACAACTTCAGCAAATCCTCAGGATACAAAAATCAATGTGCAAAAATCACTAGCACTCTTGTACATCCACAACAATGAAGCCGAGAGACAAATCACGAAGGAACTCCCATTCACATTTGCCACAAAAAGAATAAAATGCCTAGGAAGACAGCTAGCCAGGACAGTGAAAGATCTCTACAAGGAGAACTGCAAACCATGGCTCAAAGAAATCAGAGGTGACACAAACAATGGAAAAACATTCCATGCTCATGCATAGGAAGAATCAGTATCATTAAAATGACCATACTGCCCAAAGCAGTTTACAGATTCAATGCTATCCCCATTAAACTACCATTGACATTCTCCACAGAACTGGAAAAAATATTCTAAAGTTCACCCAAAATCAACGAAAGAGCCCAAATAGCCCAATGCAATCTTAAGCAAAAGGAAGGAAGCTGGAGGCATCACGCTACCCGACTTCAAACTATACTCAAGGGTTACAGTACCAGTACAAAAACGGACACGCAGACCAATATAACATAAGAGAGAACGCAGAAATTATTATTACTTTGTGACAAACCCAGAAATAAATACTGCACACCTACAACTATACGATCTTTGACAAACCTCACAAAAACAAGCAATGTGGAGAGGATTCCCTATGCAAAAAATGGTGCTGGATGTGCTGGCTAGCCATAGGCTGAAGATTGAACCTGGACCCCCTTCCTTACACCATATACAAAAATTAACATGAGATGAATTAAAGACTTAAAAGTAAAACATAAAACTATAAAAACCCTGGAAGGCAACCTAGGCTACACCATTCAGGACATGGGCACCAGTACCAGGCAAAGACTTCATGACTAAGATGACAAAAGAAATTCCAACAAAAGCAAAAATTGACAAATGGTATCTAATTAAACTAAAGAGCTTCTGTACTGCAAAAGAAACTCTCAACACAGTAAACACACAACCTACTGAATGGGAGAACATTTTTGCAAACGATTCATCTGACAAAGTGTAATATCCAGCATCTGTAAGGAACTTAACCACATTTACAAGAAATAAACAATCCCATTAAAAAATCAGCAAAGGACATGAACAGACACTTCTCAAAAGAAGACCTACATAGTGCCAACAAGCAAATAAAAAAAAGGTCAACATCACTGATATTAGAGAAATGCAAATCAAAACCACAATGAGATATCGTCTCACATCAGTCAGAATGGCTATTATGATGAAGTCCAAAAATAACAGATGCTGGCAAGTTTGTGGAGAGAAAGGGATGCTTACGCACTGACTTTGGGGAGTGTAAATTAGTTCAACCTTTGTGGAAGACGGTGTGGCAATTCCCGAAAGACCTGAAATTTGAAATACCATTTCACCGAGCAATGCCATTACTGGGCATATACACAAAGGAATAGTAATCATTCTATTATACAGACGCGTGCATGTGTATACTCATTGCAGCACTATTCACAATAGCAAGGACATGAAATCAACCCAAATGCCCATCAGTGATAGGCTGGATAAAGAAACTATAGTACATATACACTGTGGAATACTATGCCTCCATAAAATAGAACAACATCATGTCCTTTGCAAGGACTTGGATGGAGCTGGAGGCCATTATCCTTAGCACACTAATGCAAGAACAGTGACACTGTTTGGCTCTGTGTCCCCCACCCAAATCTCACCTTGAATTGTAATCCCTATACTCCCCCCATGTTAAGGGTGGGACCAGATGGAGGTGATTGAATCATGGGGGTGCTTTCCCCCATGCTGTTCTCATGATAGTGAGTGCGTTCTCACAGGATCTGATGGTTTTAGAAAGGGCTTCCCCCTTCGCTCTGCACTTCTTCTTCCTGCCATCACAATAAGAAGGACGCGTTTACATTTCCTTCCACCATAACTGTAAGTTTTATGAGGACCCCAGCCCTGTGAACTGTGAGTCAATTAAAACTCTTTCATTATAAATAACCCAGCCTCGGCTATTTCTTCATAGCAGCGTGAGAACAGACTAATACAAGCAAAAGACCAAATAGCGCATGTTTCCACTTATAAGTGGGAGCTGAATGATGAGAACACATGGACATATAGAGGGGAACAACACACACTGGGGCCTATTGGAGGGTGGAGAGTGGGAGGAGGGAGAGGATCAGGAAAAATAACTAATGGTTACCAGACTTAATGCCTGGGTGATGAAATAACCGCCACAGCAAAGCCCCATGACAAACGTTTACCTGTCAAAAAAACCTGTACATTCTGGACATGTACCACTGAACTTAAAATAAAACAGAAAACAGCCTGATGCAATAAAGATTATGACTATATTAAAAATTAAGAAAACAGGCAGGGTGCCGTGGCTGATGCCTGTAATCTCAGCAATTTGGAAGGCCGAGGTAGATGGATCACTTTAGGCCAGGAGTTCAAGGCCAGCGTGGCTAATATGATAAAACTCTGTCTCCAATAAAAGTGCAAAAATTAGCCAGCTGTGGTGGCGCATCCCGGTAGTCTTAGCTACTGGGGAGCCTGAGGCAGGAGAATCTCTTGAACCCGGGAGGCGGAGGTGGCAGTGAGCTGAGATAGCACCAATGCACTCCAGCCTGGGAGACAGAGTGAGACTCTGTCTCAAAAATAAAAATAAATAATTAAAGAAACAAAATAAGAACTATATATTATACTTTTGTATCACGTGGATGATGGGAGCATCTGTGAGAGCAGCTATGCCACAGCCACCACTGGCTCAGGCAATAAAGGCTTTCCAGCCCTTGAGCTAACACCAGCCATGGCTGAAATTGTGGGAAGGTGACCCAGAAACGAACCAGTGAGAGCCTCCCTGGGATGTTTAACCTTGCAGATTGTGAAGAAAAATGATGTGGCTCTTTCTCTGTTGTTTGTTTGCTTTTTTTTTTTTTTTTTTGAAGAAAAATAACATGTTGACTTACTGATATGAATAGAGAGACTGTTGTGGACAGGTCTCTCGTGCGTTGTACCAAACTAAAAGACAGATTGGCTTGCTAACCTATAGAATGGGAGAAAATTTTTGCAATCTACTCATCTGACAAAGGGCTAATATCCAGAACCTACAAAGAACTCAAACAAATTTACAAGAAAAAAACAAACAACCCCATCAAAAAGTGGGCAAAGGATATGAACAGACATTTCTCAAAAGAAGACATTCATACAGCCAACAGACACATGAAAAAATGCTCATCATCACTGGCCATCAGAGAAATGCAAATCAAAACCACAATGAGATACCATCTCACACCAGTTAGAATGGCGATCATTAAAAAGTCAGGAAACAACAGGTGCTGGAGAGGATGTGGAGAAATAGGAACACTTTTACACTGTTGGTGGGATTGTAAACTAGTTCAACCATTATGGAAAACAGTATGGCGATTCCTCAAGGATCTAGAACTAGATGTACCATATGACCCAGCCATCCCATTACTGGGTATATACCCAAAGGATTATAAATCATGCTGCTATAAAGACACATGCACACGTATGTTGATTGCGGCACTATTCACAATAGCCAAGACTTGGAATCAACCCAAATGTCCATCAGTGACAGACTGGATTAAGAAAATGTGGCACATATACACCATGGAATACTATGCAGCCATAAAAAAGGATGAGTTTGTGTCCTTTGTAGGGACATGGATGCAGCTGGAAACCATCATTCTTAGCAAACTATCACAAGAACAGAAAACCAAACACCGCATGTTCTCACTCATAGGTGGGAACTGAACAATGAGATCACTTGGACTCGGGAAGGGGAACATCACACACCGGGGCCTATCATGGGGAGGGGGGAGGGGGGAGGGATTGCATTGGGAGTTATACCTGATGTAAATGACGAGTTGATGGGTGCAGCACAGCAACATGGCACAAGTATACATATGTAACAAACCTGCACGTTATGCACATGTACCCTAGAACTTAAAGTATAATAATAATAATAAAAAAAGTAGATTTATAAAATCACCGTTTGTAAAGGGGACTGTTTAGAAATCGTTGACTAGACTTCAGTCAAGGAGTTTACCATATATGATGTTATCTAATAACAAAAATGAGGCTTTTTGTCCTTCTTAATCGTGAGCCGATTTGTTTGGAATAGAACAAGTCGTTTGTTAAATATATGACAGGAAATACACTTGAAAGCCTGACCTTTGAAATGACAGTTCATTGATGACCTTTATTTCTTCATTATTTTTTAAGAATCTTTTTTGTTCCATTCCTGCAACTTAATGTTACTTAAATGAATTTAAGGAATGTCTTTACATATATTATCAGAGACTTTGAAAGCTATCTATCTAACTTGCACATAATTTTCATTTTCGGAATCCCTTTCTCTCCCTCAGGGGTTTCCTAGGAGATTTAAGGTGATATTTTTTAACCCAATATCTCTTGAACTTATTAGCCATTTCCAGCTTCTGAGTTGTGATTTGTGGTGGTTGTTTTGTTTTCCTTTTCTTTATTTTTTTTAAAACCTGGTCAATGTTGAGTGTTGTCATATATTTTTAATAAAAGTACCTTTCTGTTCCTATTGTCTGCTTGGAGGCTGTGTTATGGCTATTTCTTGTTCTCCTGATTCACGGAAGATGTTGATCAGAACTGAAGCCAGGAGCCAGACTGCCAGTTCCTTGGATGCCCAGGAGCCCTCGGCGGCCATGTCAGGGAGTTCCTGCTCAAGCCAGGGTGGCTTAGCCCAGGATAACAGTAGATTCTGAGATGGTGAGAATTGTTCCACACGTGGCCACAATCATTCCTGTAGTATAATGGACATGGGCTCAGGAGGTCTGTCTCTCCTCAAGGATCATGAGCTGAAATTGCTAAACTTTGGGAGTTTTCAGTGACACCCTTCAAAGTGCTCACGGTGTGACATGGATTAGCTGAGAAGGGCGGATGTGCTTTTGCCCTGTGGGACATCTGTCTGTGTAGCTTTCTCCGAGTTAGGCCACAAGGGGCGCTTAAGCCCGCAGACGCCCACTGTGATTGGTTGATGAGACGCGAATCAACAGGACCATCCAGTCACCTTCAACGCAGGTAGGTTTCATCCAATCAGACGTGGAACTGGCCCATGATGTGGAGCCATGCTGCATACCCAAGTGTCCCCGCTTCCCCGTTCCACAACCGCCATTGTCTGTTCGTGTCATCTAATGGCCGCTGTCTCCGCCATGGCTGGACCTTCCTCTGAGATTATCTCTGAGGAACAGCTGATCACCCAGGAGCCCAAAGAGGCCAACTCCACCACGGCCCAGAAGCATTGCAAGCAGAGGAAGCGAGGGCGACGTGGGCCCCGCAGGTCCCACGCCAACTGCCGCAGGGACAGCTTCGCCACCTATTTCCGCCGGGTGCTGAAGCAGGTTCACCAGGGCCTCAGCCTTTCCCGGGAGGCCGTGAGTGTCATGGATTCTTTGGTTCATGACATACTGGACCGCATCGCCACCGAGGCTGGTCGCCTGGCCCGCTCCACCAAGCGCCAGACCATCACCGACTGGGAGATCCGGACCGCTGTGCGCCTGCTGCTGCCGGGGGAGATGGGCAAGCTTGCCGAGTCCAAAGGCACGAAGGCTGTCCTCAGGTACACCAGGAGCAAGTGTGCTCCCTCAGGAGTGCCCGAGCACCACGGGAACCCAAAGGGACTTGGTAGAGCCACTGAACGTGGCCCAAAAGACCAGTGGCTCGCCAAGGAGGGAATCCCACTGGAGGTTGGGGTGGCTGGTGCCCTTTCGACTTGGGAGGCATGTGACGTGTGGCATCCTGCAATTTTTCGAGCATTTTTCCCGCAGTACTAAACATTGCCAACTCTAATATATCTATAGTGCAATTTGCTCCAAGGAAAAATAGTGGGTGTTTCCGTGATCGTGTTTCATTAATTTCCTCAGTTTCCAAAACGGTTATTTTTATTACTTATGTTTCTAGGTTATCTTTATGGTGATATTATTATTGCACTGATCTCTACCTTTTTCTCTCTCATTCTCCTGTGACTGGATGGTGGAATTTTCCAGAACTTCACTATATGCCATACAGCAGCAGAGAAAGTGAATACAGTGATGCAAGAAGCAAGGTAACCCTCCTAAACGTTTTCAACACCTCTCCTGTCACGAATCCATGTAAATAAGAAAATGAGGCCCAGTTAAAGTGTACATACAGCTAAATAAGATTTTCAAGAGTCCATTCATTTTCCAGCTTTCTCGATTCTGAAATCACTATTGCAGAATCTTTTTTTGACCTGAGGATAATCTTTTCATTTCTTTTTAAACAGAAACCTTTGTTACTTCCAGGTTTGTGTCAGTAGGCCTAGGGTGTGTCCACGGAAACGGCTCATGCCCTAGTGTTCAGTGGTGCAGCCAATGAGTGACTCGCAGTACAAGAGCAACAGTCACTGTCCCAATGTAGGGGGAATGACCCAGGCTGAACCCACAATAGCCTTGCACTGATATGCAGCCTGGTTATTGGAGGGACAGGATTGTGATTCTTTACCTGATGTTTTTGTTTTCAGTGTTTGTAATCATGGTCATTTAAGGATATGAATCCAAAGGCAGGAGTAGGATATGTTTCTTGCCCCTAGCATCAGGTTTTGCAGAGCATGCTCAGCCTTTATGAGAAGTCAGATAATGCTTATTTCCTCAAAGATCTGCATATTAATATTCATGTTAATGTTAATATAGGTTACCTTTCATTGTGCTTTCTTCTGGGTCCCAAGTCTTTGTACTTTTAGCACTTTTTCCTAGAAGTGTATTTCAAAGTAGCTGCTGACTTTCCCATTGCTTTTCTTTTCAATTGATTTATAGCTGCCAAGGATTTCAACAAGAGAACATACTCTGGGATTGTAACTCACGGGAATTTATTATGTTGTGCCTTGAAGCTCGACATGTGGCCATTTTTGTCAAATGTTTCTCGTGAATTTTGAAACATCACATAAACAACCCTTCTCCTTTATGTGTAGAAACCAGTAAAGGGTGGCACTCTCAGTCAAACCGTGAAATGAAAGCTGGATAAATGACAGAAATCAAAATTTTCTTGAGCCCATCAGAAGTGGGAAAGAACTACCCCAGAGGGCACAACACATAGCCACATAGATTATTCCATCATTGACAGAGCACCTTTTGGTCAAGAGGGAAATGGGTGCAGGGCAGGATAGTAGCCAGAGATTCCCTGAATAGTGTAGATGGGAAGTGGGGGAAGGTCACCTCCAGAGCTCCACTTGGGATCCATAGAGAAAGCATGTAGAGCCAAGAAGTCCCCTCACTGGGATTTGTTACTTTCTGTTTTTGCAGAATATTAGGAAAATGTTATGATAATAGTTGAAGAGAAATGCTCAATACACAAGGAGATGAAGAAAAATCCCCACGAAATCAGCTGCAACTAAATCCCTATGGACGATGCTGCCAGGGGGTCCTACATATCTGGAGCAACACTTTGAAAACCAAAGACCCTTGGCAGAACCCTGTTCCTTTCCAGAGACAAAGCTGTGTACCTGGTCCAAAACACCACATCTCACTCAGTGACTTATTTATCATTATGCTAATTGTTTTGCTTTAAATCGCCATTGTTTCTGTCAAATGGGACATACAAATAAATCCCTAAAGTTATCATTGCATGTCTACAGAGTAATTTGACATATCTTTTTCAGAAACTATATCCACTGTGATATTTTACCCTGGAGTGTGTGTTTTCCATTGGTAAATTCAGAAATGAAAGAGGAGCATTAGTAAAACAGGGTTAACAATGAACTCTGATTGGACTGTGGGAAGTGAAGAGTGAGAGTTCAAGGGGACTGATGCTGGTGAATTATAGGAAGAAAGAGGAAAGGGGTGGATTGATGTGAAGGTCGGCAGAGGAAGCTCACACATGTGATACAGCATTTCAGGGGGTGATTGTGGGGAAGGGGAACCTAGTGAGCAATCGTGATGTCAAGCTGTGGCTTACTGAAAACACAAAGTAGGGGAAACAGCTTTGCGACTTAAACAACAAATAAGAAGTATCAATGTATGGAAAGTAGGATGAATAGGACAAACATAATCCAACCAATCTTTTCATCAGCATTCCCTGTACCATGGAGTTCATTTGAAAACATAAGCAAGGACCTAAACACAGTACAGAGAAAACTACATCAAAAAGTTTAAGGAACAATACCTATTCTAGGCTCCCTAGAAATGGAATCCCACTTGTTTAGATTTACCTGATTCTTCTCTTCTTCAGGCTAGAATATTTTGTTTTTGGAGACCTTCATGCCTGGCCTCTGTGCATCATGGGGATGAGGGAATGTTGTCCGATGGAGCAGCACAAGCTCCACTCGGATCCGTGTCAGACAGTGAGGCACCTGCAGCCGAGGAACCACAGCCCAAAGTGTGATCAGGTTTCCCGGTCTGAAGTAGTAAGGGTTAGTTGTCTAGGGATGTTCAATGGGAGTTGAAGGGGAAACCTGTGATTAGATGGGTGTGCTTCTTTGGTTCTTCTATGGGTCGTATGCTTTTAATGCTGTTGATAGAGGTGTCTTCCATTAGTTTTCTAGGGCCTCTGCAAAATTATTCCAGAGACTGGCTGACTTGAACACTTTTTATTTTTTATCTCACAGTTCTGGATACCAATTGTCACCTATCTGTAAGGAGACTAATCCTGTTGGGTAGGGTCAACCCTCATAACTTCACTTTAATCACAGGACCTCTGTAGAGACTCTCTCCAAGTAAGGTCACATTCTAAAACTCTGGGGGCCAGGACTTCTATCTGTGAATTTTAGGGAGACACAACTCCATCCATACTAGTACATCTTCTGCATCCACTCCGTGGCACAAATTAATGTCCTCACATAGAAAATACATTCATTTCATCACAATATCCCGAACGTCTTAACTCACTCCAACATCAATTCTCCATTATCATACCTGATAATCTTCTATATCTGGAATGGGTGAGTCTCCAGGCATGACTCACACTGAGGCAGGAATTCTCTCCACTACTGCACCTGTGAATCAGACAAGTTATCTGCTTCTCAAAGGCAGTTGTGGGACTGGTTCCAGATAGGGCTTATCATACCAAAAGCAGGAAATCTGAAAAACTACTTGAGTTCATCGGCCCTAGGCACCTTTAAAACATAATGGGGGCAAATTCCATTAGATTCTAAGGATGGAAAATATTCTACTTGGGCTCAGTGCTCTGTCCTTCAGGCGCAATGGTGTAACAGCTTCACACCCTAAGCTCTGAGCAGTGGGGCATGGGCTCTCCCCCTAGCCTGGGCTCAGCCCATCCCTCTGAAACCGAGGAGGTGAGACAAATGCTGGAACTCATGAGGTGAGCTCCGTTTAAAATTGTTGGCTTCCCATGGAATTCACATGAGTCCAGGCCATCAGAAAATAAGTTGTCTACTGATCATTCTTGAATACCCATATCTCCCATGTCTCAATTCCTAACATCTGCAGAGATGGTTGATTTGATCTGTGAGCCTCATGCGTCACTTCTTTAGCTAATGGTGGAAAAACTGTCTTCCCTGAAACCAGTCACTGGTGCCAGGAAGGTTGAGGACCACTGGTCTAGCTAGCATGTGTTGGCAAACTGCAATCCCATGAGTCATTTGTTATCTTAGCCTATTTGTGGCAACAGGGGTAATGTTTGAAATTACTTCTTTTCTGAAGAGGGTATGGCATCCTGTCTCTATTGAACTTCAGTATACTATTGAGAATTCTAATTGTCAATGGCCAATAGATTGATCCTCTAAATTAACCTGCTTAATTATATTAAAAGGACTTTATGGATTTCTTATTCTAACCAATTGATAAAAAGATTAAATATATAAAAAGACACATCCTGGTGTGACAGCTAGCCTTAAAACTTGGCTTGACAAAACTGAAGAGCAAAACATCTGAACAAAACAAAGATAACCTCCTGTGTCTGCTCAAACTGCCCCTTGTGGGCATAATAACAAAGGCCACTCCACCCTGGGCCCTTTGAGTTCAAATTCTGCACTTTTGCCTCAGCGCCGTGGGTTGGATTACTTTTCAGGAAACAAGCCTCTCCTGGTTGGATATTGGTGTGACCTTTGAGGAGTATCTATTTCTTATTGACCCTTTTACCTTCCTTGATTGGTTTTGATGTCCTGTCTTCCTTCATTTGCGATGGGGGTACATGAGGCCCTTTGGCCTTCGTGTGGATATAGTTGAGAATCTAATACCCCGGAAAATTTGGTAGGACAAATATGTGGGTTGTATCCTGTTAAAGGCTAGCAAAACTTTCTTTTCTCTTTGAGCTGTCTCTGGGGTTTGGGATTGTTCTGGACCTTGTGAAATCGACTTTCCACCTCTTTAGACACAACTCATGCATCCTTGGTTGTGTCATAATCTTGGTGAAACTTAACTGAAAAGGTACCTTTACTTTACAGAAAACAAAACTAACAAGAAAAGGTCAAAACTCAGAAATATCAACTGCTTGTCTTCTGCTTGTGGGCCATAGTGGCTTCAGTAGCTTTGGGCTCCTTGGTGCTCAGGCCTTCGTCCGAGATCCTCTCAGAGGAAGGCTCAGCCATCTCAGAGGCAACTGCCAGTGGATGTGAGGAACAGACAATGACGGTTGACCACTGGCAGGAGGGCCTTTTGTAGTCACTGCATGGCTGACGTTATGGGCCACCATCTCCACATTTGAGTGAATGAATTGCCATGCAGGGAGGCTATCAGCAAGCCTCCCAGCCTCAGAGGCGATTCGATGGTCCTGTTGCTTGGCAATCACAGTGGGTGTCTGTTGACATGCACCAAACCCTCACCTGCCTCAGAGCAAGTGCTCTACCCTGCCCACTCTCAACTAGGGCGAGCTCTGCATTCCACACATTCTTCCACTCCTGTTCTACGACCACTCCAACTCCAAACAAACTGGGTTGTACTAGGAATCCACTGCAAATCATATTCTTAGTCTGTTTATTCCTTATTTCTTCCTCCAGAAGCCCAGTCTCTCTTGGGAGAGCTGCGGATCCTCACTCAGCATGTTTTGTCAGGGTTGCCAAAGACCTGATGTGTAAGGCTTCTTTGCTTTTTCATAGATAGGGTGAGCACATAATTTCTTGTCAAATAAATGTGGGGGCAGCTTTTGGGGTGAATGGGGCACTATGAATCACTGGTCTGGGACAATAGGCAATATCAGGATGTGTGGCCCCCTTTCTAGGGGAAAGATCTGGGGACAGAATAAGAACATCCCTTGGGGTTTGGAACACAAAGGTTGGTGGGAAATGAGATTGATTTACTTTTAATAGCATCTTTTTCATCATTTCTTCTCTTTGAAGTTCTGGTGCTTTTGTTTCTTGGAGACAACTGTTGTGGCTAGGCTGTATTAACATGGGAAAGAAACATAACACCGTGAGAGCATCTGTTTGGGTCTTAGGACTCATGTGAGCTAGTGGGATCGGACTTGACAGCAAGAGTCATTGAGGGCACGGGTTTGGGAGTCAGAGGAGACCTGGGCTCAGACCCCAGCTGTGCCTCTTACTGGCTGTACTGCCTTGGGCAAGTGGCTTGACCTCTCTGAGCCTCAGTTTCCTCCTCTGTGGAATACGGGTCTAGAAAGTGGTTGTGAAGATCCAGGGTGATGATGCAGACGGGGTGCCAGACACATAGTCAGCAACCAATGAATGTCGGCAGTACCTGGTCCCAATTCCAAGATTCATGCCCTTGGGCAATCACAGGTGGTGGGGGTGGGATCCAGTGCCAGACAGCTGTATGAACACGTTCTCCTGGCTACCTTGGCCCCATCTGTTTGCTTCGGGCTGACAGTAAGATAAAGGAGGATGACTTTTCCCTCCTGAGCCACATGTTAGTGAAGCGTTAGAGATAATGTTGCTCTGAGTCCTGAAGGGAAGTTGCTGGGGAGCAACTTTACAGTGCTCCTGTCTTGCAGCACTACCCATTCAGGGATTTGTGGCAAACGATTCCCCCTCACTGCCATGGAACCTTCTTGCCCCTGCCCACCATCTCCCTATCTGAATCCTATTCACTTTTCAGGTCTTGGCTCAAATGCTGCCTCCCCTATGAAGATGTCCTGAGCCTCCCAGCCTAGAGCGACTTCTCCCTCCTTGAGTCTCAGGATCTCCAACTGTGACATGGGCATATTGTTTCCAACATCCCCACAGACGGATTGTGATGAGGAAGGAAAGAGAGAGTTGATGTAGCATGCTAGGTGCAGTGTCTTGTGCAGGCCTGTGGTGAGTTCTCTGCCTCTTCCTTTTCCTCCCCTCTGTACCCCCAGCATGCAGGCATGGTGGCCTTGATCACATGCTGCCTTCTCTTGATAGTCATTGGGGATCATGCCTGTGTAGTTGCAATGTCACAGATGATGGGGGTCACATCTCATCTTTCCTCACCATCCAGCATCCAACACTACAATAAATGCCATCGTCACCATTTTTCACTGGGCACCTTAGGGTACCATGTGGCAGGCACTTGGCTATGTAAGTAACGCACATAAATGTAGTCCTCACTCTTTTCCCTCCTAGCTCTCTTCCAGGATGTGCAGGCATTGATTCTCCTTTGAATTATGTCAGAGAGATTGGGTCAACCCCTACCAAGGTCACATCATGAGTAGGTGGCCCTGATAGGCATCAAGTCCTATGCTAGATTAATTTTCTAGTGAATGCCTGCTAATGGGTGGATGGCAGGAGGGACACACGTAGAACCCAGAATAGGAGTGCCTGCCCCATTACTTTTACATGGCATAGGCAGGCCTGCTTGAGAGAAAGATGTAGGCAATAAAGACGTAGGACTCAGTGGGTCCTCGAGCTTAGGTAGGGTGATATAGTCGCTCCAGGACAGGGGGAGAAATGGAGAGGGGATGGGTCAAGCTAAACCTCAAGGCAGCTGTCCCAGGGAATTCCACAGTGGCTCCAGGATCCCCCAAAACAGTAGCAGATGACCCACCCACTGGCCATCTTCGAGGTGAACTGTAGAACAAGCTCGGGTCAAGTGAGCCTCCTTGGAAAAGGTTTGTTAGCCTAGAAGATGTTGAATCCCTTGGGAGTTCATGGTGGGCATTTCACTCCCACAGATCCTTGGGAGAAGAGCAGGCTATAAGATCATGTGTGGGACCTGTGATGCAATGAGGAGAGAGGCTCTACTGTACTAAATGTCCCTTACAAGTAGAAGCCAGAGGACCCTCACTTAGTGCTATTCAGCCAATGCCTAAAGTCATTGGGGAACATCCCAGACACCTTGTACTGGCATGCTTGGTGCCTTGGGTGGCCTGGCTGGAGGGCTGAGCTCAGCTACAAACAAAATTTTGTTTGTAGAGCATGGCCTTTGCACCTCTCCAAGGCCCCTCAGAGCATATCACTGTGGCATCTCCAGCAGGAGAGGCAGACTTTTTACTTGGCAGCTCAGAGCTCTCAGACAGCCAGGCAGAGGCTACTCTAGTCCTCTGAAATGTTACCTCTGGAACAGGCTAACGTCCATCATTCTCCATGAGTCAAAGTCATCATGGGTGTGTCAGGAGCCAAGAGGGAGGGGCAAACAGACAGGACCAATTGGCCAATGGGAGGAGGATTCAGGAATGAGCAGCCTTCCTGAGATGCAGCCTCTTCCACACACACACTTCTTGAGATGCTGCTAGGGGGCACACACAGAGCATGTGCATAACAAGAGGTCCTTTATTGTCTGTGTGTAACTGGTAGGCTCTCAAATGGTTTTACATTGGACCTATTGCTAGCAGGGTGACCTCTTCCATTTAGTGGATCCTCCTTTTCCATGCTGCAGTGATTGTCCTTAAGTGGCATGAGGTTTCTAACCATTATATATGCTGTTGTGGGCAGTCAGGGACCCTGAACGGAGGGACCAGCTGAAGCCACAGCAGAGGAATATCAATTGTGAAGATTTCATGGACATTTAACTTCCCCAATCAATAATCTTATAACTTCCCATGTCTGTCTTTACTTTAATCTCTTAATCCTGTCATCTTCATAAGCTGAGGAGTTTGTCACTTCAGGATCCTGTGATGATTGCGTTATCTGCACAAATTTTGTTTGTAGAGCATGAGTGTTTGAACAATATGGAATCTGGGCACCTAGAAATGGAACAGGTTAATGGCGATTTTCAGGGAACGAGGGTGATAACCATAAAGTCTGACTGCCTGCGGGGCCGGGTGGAACAGAGTCATATTTCTCTTCTTGCAAAAGCAAATAAGAGAAATATCACTGAATTATTTTTCTCAGCAAGGAGCAGCCCTGCGAAAGAATGCACTCCTATGGGGAGGCCTCTAAAATGGCCGCTCTGGGAGTGTCTGTCTTATGCAGTTGTAGATAAGGGATGAAATACTCCCTGGTCTCCTGCAGTGCCCCCAGGCTTGTTGGGATTGGGAAATTCCAGCCTGGCAAAATTCTAGTCAGACCAGCTCTCTGCTCTTGAACCCTGTTTCCTGTTAAGATGCTTATCAATGACAATACGTGCACAGAGGGACAGGGAACCTCATCAGTAATTGTAATTTCACCCTGGACTTGTGATCTTGCTCTGCCCCCATTTGCCTAATGATATTTTATTGCCTTTGAAGCATGTGATCTCTGTGACCCACTCCCTATTGGTATACCCCTCCCCTTTTGAAATCCATAATAAAAACTTGCTGGTTTTGCAGCTCAGGGGGCATCACAGAACCTGCTGACATGTGATGTCTTCCCCGGACACCCAGCTTTAAAATTTCTCTCTTTTGTACTCTTTCCCTTGATTTCTCAGACCAGCTGACACTTAGGGAAAAAAGAAAAGAAACTACATTGAAATACTGGGGGCTAGTACCCCTGATAATATGCTCTTTCTTCCTTCTGGGCCTTTCTCCCTCCTGGCCATATATATAAATAGACACACAGACAGTAAGGAGAATATGGGGAATCAGGAGTTGTTAATAGCAGCTTGACTAGAACCTGGTCTCAATATCTGATCCTCCAGAATTGGGGCCCCTGAGTGTTCTGAATTCCCTCATCAACCTCCTTTATCAGGGCTCCCCTAAAATCTGACACTCCAATGACAATCCATCCCTCTCTATGGAGCCTATGACAGCACACATCTCAGCATCCTAGAGAGGACAGATTTCAGGCCACCGGAGGAATTTAGGGAGAGAGAACTGCAGGAGTGACCTTATCCCAAGCTGTTTGAACAAGCACTGTGGGCCAATGGCCATGGCCCAGGAGCCGCAGGGTCTTCATGGACTGAGCCAGTGCAGAGTGGGTCTTGGACTCCTCTGATTGGGCATCTCCGTCATCCCAGCAATGTGGTAGTTCCAAGTGATGAAGGTGGGTGTTTCCAGAAAGAAAAGACTATAACCTGGAAAAGAACAGATAAAACCACAAACATTAGAACTAGTTAGAGTAATAACTTCAGTTTCTAGGGAGCTTGTATAGGTATTGGTTGTTGAACTTTGTGATGTACCTATGTCATCAAAAACAAATACATTTTGTGAATGGGTAACTGCTAAGATATTTATTTATTCTTTTTATATATTATATATATTTTTATATTATATATATATATTTATATATTTTTTGTTTTTTTTTTTATGGTAGGGCCTCACTTTGTCACCCGGGTTGGAGTGCAGTGGCGACATCTCAGCTCACTGCATCCTGGACCTCCTGGGTTCAAGCAAATATGTGATATCAGCCTCGCAAGAAGCTGGGACGGCAGGCATGTGCCACTGTGCCTGGCTAATTTATGTGTGTGTGCGTGTGTGTTTGTATTTTTGGTAGAGATGGGTTTCTCCATGTTGCCCTGGCTGATCTCAAACTCCTGAACTCAAGTGATCCACCCGTCTCAGACTTCTAAAGTGGTAGGATTATAGGTACTGCGCTGGGCCCTAAATATTCAAATGACTTCCATTATATGGGTTGTGTTGTGAAAAACAACCCGGTGGGTTACGTTTGTCATATTAATACATCTGTTTTCTAGGTTGACGGTTATACTTTGTTACAGAAGTAGTAAGCCATTTCCTTTTAGGTTGTCTTTTCCGTAAACACCACCACCAGATCATGAAGGCTCCCTAGGTGTCCTTTTTCCTTTTGCACCCACTGCAGTGAACAATCAATTGTCCTCTTTTTCCCTTGGATCTTCAGCATCAAACCCCATTTCCCCCATCTCCTTCCTAAATTTCATTAGTGTCAGTCAGCTTTGAGCTTCCAGGCTTCAAGTCTATAGCCCGCTTCCAATGCACTTTTGAATGTTTTATGGACAAACCCTGGCATTTTGAAGCAACAGCAACGACCATGATAGAAATTAAGTGATTTGTAGAGAAATGGTGTTTTCTTTTTGCTCTGATGTGCAGAGTTCTGTTTTTGAAAGTGTGCACATGTCCACAGAGATTCTTTGGCTTCCAAAAGTTTAAGACAAACTCAAGGCACCACACAGAGGGATTGAATTGCTGTTGAATTGTCATAGTTTCTCCTGGTCTGCTTAGGGAAAAAAAATGTTTTTCCAAGTCTTTTCATGATATTTGTTTAATTCAGCAGAGTAAAAGTAAGTAATGATTCTTATGAGGTGGCTCTTTATCCTAAATCTTCACCTTCACGATCCCAAGGAGAGTCCTGAAGGTATCACGTCCCAGCAGAATTCTTGTGATTTAGGCCTTGAAAATACAGACATTTATTCCCACTCCTCGATCAAGCATTGTGCCCTTCATGCCTGGGCTACTCGGGAATGCTTCCCTTAGTATCCTCCCTTCCTCCCATTCATTCACTTGAGGTCACAGGGGTCTACCAAAGTTAAAGAACCTTTGTGTTTTGTCTTTCCTGGAGGGTCCTAAGCTTTTTCTGATGGGTTACAAAAAAGTGTTCATTTTTGGAGACTATCCAACATTGGTCGCATGGCTTCACTGACAGTGATGTCCCTTACAGGTTGTACATCCTACTGAATAGTGGAGTTTACACATTAGTATAAAACTGCAAATGAAACACTTGATAAAATTGGCCAAATCTAGGACTTTAAAGCAAATAGTCATACATTTCTGAGGATAGAAATCACAGAGTATCGTCTCTCTGATGAGAAGAGCTGGAAAGGGAGAAACATATATATATATGTGTATATGTATAAATACATATAATATGCATATATAATATATATAAAAAAATTACTCAACATTCAAGTAGACTTGAAAAACAAGGGTAGGTATCACCTTAATTCCCTTCATCAGTCACCACTGTTCTCTTAACATACTGGAAGAGGCAGGAGATATTCAATCCTACAACTCAGGATTCCCACGTCCTCTGGGTTCAGTTGTGTCTCCCACTGCCCCTGCCCCATAAAATACATGAATTGGACTCCCAAACTTTCGTCTCTATTCTACTTAAAGATGGTTTCTTTACTGTGGTACTCAAGTTAAATTACATTCATTAGAGTTGGCTCTAACCCAAACTGGCTATCGTGCATTGTGCCTGTCAAAAGGGGAAATTCAGACATGGAGACATGAGTACAGGGAAGAAAACGTGAAGTACCATAGATAGTAGTTAGCCATCTACAAGCTAAGGAGATATCCCTGGAAGAGATCTTTCCCTCTTTCTACTTAAAAGGAATCAACCCAGCTGACACTTTCATTTGGACTGCCATACTCCAGAATTGTGAACAATAAATTTTTACTGTTTAAGCCACAAGGTGTTCATTACATTGTCAGGAAAACAGACAAAATTAATAGGGATTCCATTGCCATGCAGTGGGGCGATTCGATAATCAACGCCTGAAGACGGAAGTGATTTTGGAACTAGGTTAAGGATTGAGGCTGGAAAAGTTTTGACATAATGACACAATAAGCTGAGACTGCCTTAAGGAGACAACTGGGGAAAATATGGAGGCCAAATGTAATTCAAATGAGGGTTTAGAAAGAATTATTAGCTGTAGAGAAAGGATGTTTGACTTAGAGAATACATACATGATGATCATCAATATGTTGCTATCATGTTAGTGTAAGGCTGTGATGGGTTCAGCCTTGGTTACTCCCCCCACATGGGGACAAAGCCTGTTGCTCATAGACTGCAGGTCACTCATTGACTGCACCACTGTACACTAGGGGATGAGCTGTTTCTGTGGACACTCGGTAATTCTATTGACACATACCTGGAAGTAAGGAAGGTTTCTGCTCAAAAAGAAATAAAAAGATTATCATCATGGCAAAAAGAGAATGAATAGCAATAGTGATCTCAGAGTCAGGGAAGCTGGAAAATGAATGGATTCTTGAAAATTTTATTTAGCTGTATGTACACTGTAACTGGGGCTCCTTTGATTATTACATGGATTCATGATGCGAGAGATGCTGAACACGTTTAGGAGGGTTGTCTCTCTTCTTTTTTTTTTTTTAATTATACTTTAAGTTCTAGGGTACATGTGCACAACGTGCAGGTTTGTTACATATGTATACATGTGCCATGTTGGTGTGCTGCACCCATTAACTCATCATTTACATTAGGTATATCTCCTAATGCTATCCCTCCCCCCTCCCCCTCCCCCCTCCCCACAATAGGACCCCTTGTGTGATGTTCCCCTTCTTGTGTCCAAGTGATCTCATTGTTCAATTCCCACCTATGAGTGAGAACATGCGGTATTTGGTTTTCTGTTCTTGTGATAGTTTGCTGAGAATGATGGTTTCCAGCTGTATCCATGTCCCTACAAAGGACGCGAACTCATCCTCTTTTATGGCTGCATAGTATTCCATGGTGTATATATGCCACATTTTCTTAATCCAGTCTGTCACTGATGGACATTTGGGCTGATTCCAAGTCTTTGCTATTGTGAATAGTGCCGCAATAAACATACGTGTGCATGTGTCTTTATAGCAGCATGACTTATAATCCTTTGGGTATATCCCCAGTAATGGGATGGCTGGGTCAAATGGTATTTCTAGTTCTAGATCCTTGATGAATCACCACACTGTTTTCCACAATGGTTGAACTAGTTTACAGTCCCATCAACAGTGTAAAAGTGTTCCTATTTCTCCACATCCTCTCCAGCACCTGTTGTTTCCTGATTTTTTTAATGATCGCCATTCTAACTGGTGTGAGATGGTATCTCATTGTGGTTTTGATTTGCATTTCTCTGATGGCGAGTGATGATGAGCATTTTTTCATGTGTCTGTTGGCTGTATGAATGTCTTCTTTTGAGAAGTGTCTGTTCATATCTTTTGCCCAATCATGTGTTTTTGTCATTGATTCTGTTTATGTGATGAATTACTTTTATCGATTTGTGTATGTTAAACCAGCCTTGCATCCCAGGCATGAAGCTGACTTCATTGTGGTAAATAAGCTTTCTGATATGCTGCTGGCTTTGGTTTGTCAGTATTTTATTGAGGATTTTGGCATCAATGTTCATCAGGGGTATTGGTCCGAAATTTTCTATTTTTGTTGTTGTTGTGTCTCTGCCAGGTTTTGGTATCAGGATGATACTGGCCTCAAAAAATGAGTTAGGGAGGAGTCCCTCTTTTTCTATTGTTTGGAATAGTTTCAGAAGGAATGGTACAAGCTCCTCTTTGTACCTCTGGTAGAATTTGGCTGTGAATCTGCCTGATCCTGGTCTTTTTTAAGTTGGTAGGCTATTATTTACTGCTTCAGTTTCAGAACTTGATATTGGTTCACTCAGGGATTCGAGTTCTTCTTGGTTTAGACTTGGGAGGGTGTATGTGTCCAGGAATTTATCCATTTCTTCTAGATTTTCCAGTTTACGTTTATAGCAGTGTTTATAGTATTTTCTGATGTAGTTTGTATTTATGTGAAATCAGTGGTGATATCCCCTAATGAATGTAATTTAACTTGAGTACCCCAGTAAAGAAAGCATCTTTAAGTGGAATAGAGATGAGAGGTTAGGAGTCCATTTCATGTATTTGGTGGGGCAGGGGCAGGGGCATCGGGACACACAACTGAACCCATAGGACATAGGAATCCTGAGTTGTAGATGTGAGTATCTCCAGCCTCTTCCAGTATGTCAGGAGAACACTGATGACTGATGGAAAGAAATAAGGTGAACCCTACCCATGTTTTATAAAGTCTACTTGAAAGTTCAGTAATTTCATTATATATATCGTATATATGCATATATATATCATACATATTCATATATATGTATATGTGTGTGTGTGCGTGTGTGTGTGTGTGTGTGTGTGTGTGTGTATTTGGCCTTTTCCAGCTCAAAAGGGAGAGAAGATACTCTGTGATTTCAATCCTCAGAAATGTATGAATATTTGCTTTAAAGTCTTAGATTTGGCTAATTTTCTTAAGTGTTTCATTTGCACTTTTATAATAACTTGTAAACTCCACCATTCAGTAGCATGTACAAACCCGTAAGGGACCTCACTGTCAGCAAAACCACGCGATCAACGTTGAATAATCTCCAAAAATGAACGCCTTTCTGTAGCCCGTCAGAAGGAGCTTAGGACCCTTCAGGAGAGACAAAACACAAAGGTTCTTTGACTTTGGTAGACTCCTGTGATGTCAAATAAATGAATGGGGGTAAGGGAGGATACTAGGGGAAGCATCCCTGAGTAGCCCAGGCATGAAGGGCACAATGCTTGATCGAGGACTGGGAATAAGTGTCTGTATTTTTAAGGCCTAAATCACAAGAATTCTGCTGGGACATCATACCTTCAGGACTCTCCTTGGGATCATGAGGGTGAAGATTTAGGATAATGACCCACTTCAGAATATTCATTACTTATTTTTATTCTGGGAAATTAAACAAGTATCATGAAACAACTTGGAAAAACAATTCTTTTCCTAAGCAGACCAGGAGAAACTACCACAATTCAACTGCAAGTCAATCCCTCTGGGTGGTGCCTTGAATTTGTCTTAAACTATTGGAAAGCAAAGGATCTCTGCAGACATGTGCACACTTTACAAAACAGAACTCTGCACATCAGAGGAAAAAAACCATAATTTCTCCACAAATCACTTAATTTCTATCATGCTCATTTCTGTTGCTTCAAAATGCCAGTGTTTGTCTATACAACATTAAAAAATGCATCAGAAGCGGGCTGTTGACGTGAAGCCTGGAAGCTCAAAGCTGACTGACGCTAATGAAATTTAGGAAGGAGATGAGGGAAATGAGGTTCAATGTGGAAGATCCAGGGGGAGTTGAGGACATCTGATTGTTCACTTCAGTGGTTGCAGGAGGAAAATGGACACCTAGGGAGCCTTCATGATCTGCTGGTGAGGTTTATGGAAAAGACAACCTAAAAGGAAATGGATTTACTGCTTCTGTGGCAAAATATAACTGTCAACCTGGAAAACAGATGTATTAATACAACAAATGAAACCCACCAGGTTGTTTTTCACAAAAGGACCCATATTACGGAAGTCATTTAAATATCTAGGGCCCGGCGCAGTGCCTGTAATCCTACCAGTTTAGGAGTCCAAGGTGGGTGAATCCATTGAGTTCAGGAGTTCAAGATCAGCCAGGGCAACATGGAGAAACCCGTCTCTACCAAAAATACAAAAATACACACACAGACACACAAAAATTAGCCTGGCACAGTGACACATGCCTGCAGTCTCAGCTTCTTATGGGGCTGAGGTAGGAGAATCGCTTGAACCCAGGATGTCCAGGCTACAGTGAGGCGAGATGGCGTCATTGCACTGCAGCCCGGGTGACAAAGTGAGATTGTACGTTACAAAAAAGACACACACACACACACATACAAAATATAAATATAAATATATATATATATAATGCAAAAATATATAAAACATGTAAATATATATAATATATAAAAAATAAATAAGTATCTTAGCAGTCACCCATCCTTAGAATGTATTTGTTTTTGATGACATAAGTACATCACACAGTTCAAGAGCCAATACCCCTCCAAGCTCCCTAGAAACTGAAGTTGTTACTGTAACTAGTTCTAATATTTCTGATTCTGTCTGTTCTTTCCCAGGTTGTAGTCTCTTCTCTCTAGAAATGCCCGTCTTCATGACTTAAAACTACCACATCGTTGGGATGATGGAAAAGTGCAATCAGAGGAGTCCAAGACCCACTCTCCACTGGCTCAGTCCATGAAGACCCTGCGGCTCCTGGGCCATGGCCATTGGCCCACAGGGCTTGTTGAAACAGCGTGGGATAAGGTCGCTCCTGCAGTTCTCACTCCCTAAATTCCTCCGGTGACCTGAAACCTGTCCTCTCTAGGACGCTGAGATGTGTGCTGTCGTAGGCTCCCTACAGATGGATGGATTGTCACTGGAGTGTCAGATTTTAGGGGAGCCCTGAAAGAGGAGGTTGATGAGGGAATTCGGAACACTCGTGGGCCCCAAATCTGGAGGTTCAGCTACTGAGACCAGGTTCTAGTCAAGTGCCTATTAACAAGTACCGATTCCCCATATTCTCCTTACTGTCGTTCTGTGTGTCTGCTTATGTATGGCCAGAGCCCCAGGAGGGAGAAAGAGCGTCTATAATGGTTAGAAACTTCATGCCACTTAAGGGCAATCACTGCAGCATGGAGAAGGAGGATCCACCAAATGGGAGAGGTCACCCTGCTAGCAATAGGTCCAATGGAAAACCATTCGAGAGCCTACCACTTTGACCCAGAGAGTAAAGGACCTCTTCTTACACACATGCTTTGTGTGTGCCACCCAGCAGCATCTCAAGAAGTGGGATGGAGTCTGAGGCAGGTGGATCACTTGAGTCCTGGAGTTCGAGATCAGCCTGGGCACCATGGAGAAACCCGACTCTACCAAAAATACAAGAGTACACACACACACAAATAGCCAGGGGCAGTAACACATGCCTGCAGTCCCAGCTTATTGTGAGGCTGAGGTAGGAAAATCGCTTGAACCCAGGAGGTCGAGGCTGCAGTGAGCCGAGATGGCGCCACTGCACCCTGGCCATGTGACAAAGTGAGACCCTACCATAAAAAAATAAAAAATATATTAAAAGTGTGTTGGGCATTTGCTCTGCGGCAGGTTAGTGTCCAGGAGCAGGTCAACAGACACCCAGTGTGATTCCCAAGCAACGGGACCATCAAATCGCCTCCGAGCCTAGGAGGTTTGCTGATAGGCTCCCTGCCTGGCAATTCATTCCATCAGATGTGGAGTTGGTGGCCCGTGATGTCAGCCATGCGGTGACTACAATAGACCCTCCCGCTGGTGGTCAACCGTCATTGTCTTTTCCTCACATCCACTGGCAGTTGCCTCCGAGATGGCTGAGCCTTCCTCTGAGACGACCTCCGACAAAGGCCTGAGCGCCAAGGAGCCCAAAGCGGCCGACGCCACTATGGCTCACAAGCAGAAGAAAAAGACAAGCAGCTGATATGTCTGGGTTTTGACCTTTTCTTGTTTGTTTTGTTTTCTGTAAAGTAAAAGTACCTTTTCAGTTAAGTTTCACCAAGATTATGACACAACCAAGGATGCATGAGGTGTCTCCAAAGAGGTGGAAAGTAGATTTCACCAGGACAAGAATTGCCCCAAACCCCAGAGACAGCTCAAAGAGAAAAGAAAGTTTTGCTAGCCTTTGAGAGGATACATCCGACATATTTCTCCCACCAAATTTTCTAGGGTCTTAGATTCTCAGCTATCTCCACATGAAAGCCAAAGGGTCTCATGTGCCCCCATTGCAGGTGAAGGAAGACAGGAAGTCAAAAGAAATCCAAGAAAGGGAAAAGGGTCAATAAGAAATCGATACTCCTCAAACGTCACGCCAATATCCAACGAAGAGGGTCTGGTTTCCTGACCAGCAATGCAACAACCCACGGCATCGAGGCAGAAGTGCAGAATTTGAACTCGAAGGGCGCAAGGTGGAGTGAGTGGCTTTTGTTGTTATTCCCACATGGGGCAGTTTGAGCAGACACAGGAGGTTATCTTTGTTTTGGTCTGATTTTTTGCTCTTCACTTTTGTCAAGCCAAGTTTTAAGGCGACCTGCCACACCATGATGTGTCTTTTTATATATTTAACCTTTTTTTATCAATCGGTTAGGATGAGAAATCTCAAAATTCCTTTTAATATAACACAGAAGGTTAATTCAATCTGTTGGCCATTGACAATCAGAATTCTCAATAGTGTACTGAAGTTCAATAGTGACTGGATGCCATACCCTCTTCAGAGGAGAAGTAATTTCAAATATTGCCCCTGTTCCCAGACATAGGCTAAGATAACAAATGACTCGTGGCATTGCAGTTTGCCGGCACGTGCTAGCTAGACCAGCGGTCCCCAACCTTTCTGGCGCCAGTGACCGGTTTCAGGAAAGACAATTTTTCCACAGAACGGCATTGGGGGGATGGTTTTGGGATGACTCAAGTGCATTGCACTTATTGTGCATTTTATGCCTATTATTATTATATTGTAATGTGTAACGAAGTACACATTACAACTCACCATAACTGAGAATCAGTGGGAGCCCTGAGCCTGTTTTCCTGCAACTGGGCGGTCCCATATCGGGGTGATGGGGGACAGTGACAGGTCATCAGTCATAAGAATTCCATAAGGAGTGTGCAACCTAAAATCCCTCAGTCCCCAATACATCTATTAGACTCCTGACCCCTCATCTCTCTCCTACTTGAAGGTAGGTCCTTTACTGGGGTACTCAAGTTCAATTATATTCATTAGGGTGTGCTCTAACCAAAATGACTTGAATGCATTGTGCATACCAAAAGGGGAAATTCAGGCACAGAGACATGTGTCCAGGGAAGAAAATGTGAAGTGGCATGGGGAGAAGTGGGCCATTTACAAGCCAAGGAAAGATTCCTGGAAGAGTTCCTTCCCTCTTACTACTCAGAAGGAACCAACCCAGCTGGTGCTTTGATTTGGACTTCCAGCCTGCCAAAACGTGTACAATAAATTTCTGCTGTTTATGCTGCCAGGTTTTTGTTATTTTGTCAGAATAGCCCTAGCAAACTACTAGAGATTCTGTTGCCAAGCAGTGGCATGATGTGATAAAGAACATCCGAAAGATTGGAAGAGGCCTTGGAACTAGGTAATGCATACAGGCTGGAAGCATTTTGACGTGCATGACACAAGAAGCCTAGAGTGCCTTTAGGAAACGGCAGGGGGAAATATGAACACCAAATGCAACTGAAACGAGGGCTAAGAAAGAATTCTTTGTTGTAGAGAAAGGATCTCAGACTTAGAGAATACATATATCATGATCGCCAAAATGTGTGTTAAAGGTGCTTGTGGTGTGTTTTCAGACAGAGACTAGGAAGAGGTTATTGGAAGCATGAGAAAAGGCGATCCTAGTTTTACAGTGGCAAAGGTTTGGGCTGTATTATGTTCTGAGTGTCTTTGAGGAAAGTAGAAATTGTAAGTGATGAACTTGCACATGTAGCTGATTTCTAGTGTTGGAGCTCAGGGCACTATACTCCAAAATGAGGGGTTCAGAAGTAGTTTCAGGTGAAAAAGATTTTCTCTGACGTTCTTGGTCCTCCCGTCTCTCAGTCCCATTCAGCTGTGGGGGCTAAACAGAGAGACCAGAATCTCTCTTCCCGAAGATGGGCCTGAGAAACCAGAAGCTCTTTTTTCTAATTTTGTAATATTTTCACATTTTCATGTAAAAACTGTTCATGAAGAAATGATCTAACCTATCTTGTTTGAATGGAAGTCACAAGACTCCCATTCCAGAGAGAATCCTGCCCCGTATCTGGGAGGAATGACTGTGTGCTCAGATAGGCCAAGCAGAGTCTAGAAGGACCGGCCTTGCCAGGTTTCCCCCACTCCATCTATTAGCATGAGATCATAGCCTTTTTGTCCCATCATATTTCTACACAACTGTCCGTACTCCTTTGAGTCCAGGCATAAAAATAGATCATTTCCCATGTATCTTCGGCTATTAACACTAAAGGCTCCTGGGGATGCACTCGAATGAGCTGGTATGCCTTATGTCCTACGGATCTGCCTTTTGTTACTTGAGTTTTCAGCGAAACTTAGGAGGACCAGGGGGAGTCTTGGCCAATACATTGCCACCTGAGTGAAGTGTTTAGGATTTGAACTGGTTACTGTTAGATGCATATAGTAAAGGGGAGAGAAGAGGGAGAAATTAGCCAAGGAAGCACGGAGGAAAAGGGAGCCAGCATTGGATGATTCAGAAGGCACTCGAAGTATGCAGATAACTGGCCCTGGAAACAGGTGCGAGGGTGTGCCTGGAAAACCATTAGCCTAAGAGGAGAGGCATGTGTCTCACGGATCCAATCAACCATCTCCACAGAAGTTAGGAATTCAGATATGGGAGATATGGATATTCAAGGAAGATCTGTAGACAACTTCTTGTCTGATGGCCTGGACTCATGTGTATTCCATGGGAAGCCAACGATTTTTTGAGAGTTTTATACCAGAAAAACGTTGCCAGACTGGACTGAACGGGGACAAAAATGGGATGAAATGAAAGGAGGCTGTTGGAGTTCCTGGATTGTACCTGCAAGAAAGGGACTGACTGAGGTACCCAGCTGTGACCATTTCTTCATTTTCGAGACGGGGAAGTAGGACTCCAAAGTTGGATCAGAGGTTGGCGTGGCCTTCACTTCCCCCAAGAACCAGGGGCACATTACTAGGGGACTGGGACATCTCTCTCTTGGTCCCAGAAACGGAGGTCACCTCCTGAGTTCCAGGCATTTGTCCCACCTCCTCGGTTTCAGAGGGATGGGCTGAAGCAGCCCAGGCTGGAGGGAGAGCCCCCACCCCGCTGCCCAGGGCTTAGGGTGTGAAGCTGTTACCCCATTGGGCCTCAAGGACAGAGCATTGAGCCCAAGAAGAATCTCTTCCATCCTTAGAATATAACGGAATTTGCTCCCACTAGGTTTCCACAGTGCTTAGGGTCCATGAACTTCGGTAGTTTTTCAGATTTCTTACTTTTGGTATGATAAGCCCTATCCGGTACCTGTCCCACAATTGTCTTTCAGAAGCAGATACCTTGTCTAGCTTCAGAGGTGCAGTGGTGGAGAAAATTCCCGTCTCAGCATGAGTCATACCTGGAGACTCACCCATTCCAGATATAGAAGTTTATCAAGTGAGATATTGGAGAATTGACGTTGGAGTGAGTTAAGTCTTTGGGGATATAGTGATGAAATAAATGTATTTTCTATGTGAGGACGTTAATTTGTGCTGCTGAGTGGATGCAGATGATATACTAGTATGGATGGAGTTGTGTCTCCCTAAAATTCACAGGTAGAACTCCTGGCCCCCAGTGTTTTAGAATGTGACCTTATTTATTGCATTGGGAGTTATACCTGATGTAAATGACGAGTTGATGGGTGCTGACGAGTTGATGGGTGCAGCACGCCAACATGGCACAAGTATACATATGTAACAAACCTGCACGTTATGCACATGTACCCTGGAACTTAAAGTATAATAATAATAAAAAAGAAAAGAAAAGAAAAAAAAAACAAAAGAACAATTCACTCTTCTTCATATGGAACCATAACTTTTGTAATAAATTTGTAATCAAACTGTAATAAATTTTGTAACAAATTGGTAACAAAAAAAAAAAAAAAAAAAAAAAGAATGTGACCTTATTTGGAGAGAGTCTCTACACAGGTCATCTGGTTACAGTGAAGTTATAAGGGTTAACTCTACGCAACAGGATTGGTCTCCTTACAAAAAGGTGACAATTGGTATCCCGAACTGTGAGATAAAAAATACGTAGTGTTTATGTCAGCCAGTCTCTGGAATATTTTTCAGCGGCCCTAGAAAACTAACAGAATACACCTCCATCAACAGCATTAAAAGCATACAACCCATCGAAGAACCAAAGAAGTACACCCATCTAATCACAGGTTTCCCCTTCAACTCCCATTGAACATCCCTGGACAACTAACTCTTCCTAGTTCAGACCAGGAAACCTGATCACACATTGGGCTGTGGCTCCTCGGCTGCCGGTGCCTCCCTGGCTGACACGGATCCGAGTGGAGCTTGTGCTGCTCCACTGGACAGCATTCCATCATCCCCATGATGCATAGAGGACAGTCATGAAGGTTTTCTTAAACAAAAGATTCTAGCCTGAAGAAGAGCAGAATCAGACAAATCTAAACAAGTGAGATTTCATTACGAGGGAACCTAGAATAGGCATTGTTCCTTAAACTTTTTGAGGAGTAGTTTTCTCTGTGCCGGGTTTGGGTCCTTGCTTATATTTTCAAATGAACTCCAGCTTACAGGGAAGGCTGATCAAATGCTTGACTGGACTATCTTTATCCCATTCATGCTATTTTCCCTACATTGATACTTCTTATTTGTTGTTTGGGCAGTTAAGCTCTTTCCCGTAGTTTGTGTTTCCTTAAGTCACAGCATGACAGCACGACTGCTCACTAGGTTCCCCTTCCACTCAGTCACCCACAGAAATGCTGTATCAAATGTGTGAGCTTCCGCTTCCAATCTTCACATCAATCCACCCCTTTCCTCTTTCTTCCTATAATTCACCGGTGTCAGTCCCCTTGCCCCCTCACTCTTCACTCCCCACAAGCAAGTCAGATTTCATTGTTGACCCTGTTTTACTAATGGCCCTCTTTGATTTCTGAATTTACAAAGGGAAAACACATATTCCAGGGTAAAATATCCCAATGGATTTGGTTTCTCAAAAGGACTTGTCTAATTACACACATATGCAAGGGTAACTTCAGAAATTTATTCGTAGGTCTTAATTCACAGAAACATTGGCACTTTACAGCAAAACAATTAGCATAATGAGAAATAAGTCACTGAGTGAGATATGGTGTTTTGGACCAGCTACACAGCTCTGTCTCTGCAAAGAAACAGGGTTCTGCCAAGACTCTTTGGTTTGGCAAGTGTTGTTCTGGACTTGTAGGAACATTTGGCGGCACCATCCAGAGGGATTTACTTGCAACTGATTTTGTGGGGTTTTTCTTGGTCTCCTTGTGCAGTAAGCACAGCTTCAACTATTTTCATAACGTTTCTCTTCAACTATTTTCGTAACATTTTTCTAACAATCTGGAAAAACAGAAAGTAACAAATCCCAGTGAGGGGACTTCTTGGTTCTACATCCTTTCTCTGTGGATCCCAAGCGGGGCTCTGGAGGTGACCTTCCCCCTTTCCCATCTGCACCACTCAGGGAAGATCTGGCTACTATCCTGTCCTGAACCCATTTCCCTCTTGACCAAGGATTCCTCTTTAAATGGTGGAATAATCTATGTGGCTATGTGTTGGGCCCTCTGGGGTGGTTCTTTCCCACTTCGGATGGGTTCAAGAAAATTTTGATTTTTGGCATTTATCCAGCTTTTGTTTCATGGTTTGACTGAGAGTGCCATCCTTTACTGGTTTTTACATATGAAGGAGAAGGGGTGTTTATGAGATGTTTCAAAGTTCACATGAAACATTTAACAAAAATGGCCATAGATTGAGTTTCAAGGCATAACATAATAAATTCCTGTGGGTTGCAGTCCCAGAGTATGTTCTCTTGTCCACATCCTTAGGGACTGGAAATCAATTGAAAAGGAAAGCAATGGGAAAGTCAGCACCTGCTCTGAAATTCAGCAATACACTTATAGAAAAAAATGCTAAAAATACCAAGACTTGGGACCCAGAAGAGAGAACAATGAATGGTAGCCTATATTAATATTAACAAGAATATTAATATGCCAATCTCTTGAGGAAATAAGCGTTATCTGACTTCTACTAATGGCTGCCAATGCTCTGTATGACTTGATGTTAGGGACAAGGAACATAGATTAATCTTAGCTTTGGATTCATATCCCTAAAAGACCATGATTACAAACACTGCAAACAAAAACATCAGGTAAAGAATCACACTGCCGTTCCTTTAAACACCGGGTTGAATATCACAGGAAGGCTGCTGTGGGTTCAGCTTGGGTCACTCCCCCCACTCTGGGACAATGACTGTTGCTCATAGACTGCAGGTCACTCATTGGCTGCACCGCTGTACACTAAGGCATGAGCTGTTCTGTGGACACTCAGTAATCCTACTGACACATACCTGGAAGTAAGGAAGGTTTCTGTTCAAAAAGAAATGAAAAAATTATTGTCAGAGCAAACAGAGAATGAATTGCAATAGTGATCTCAGAGTCGGGGAAGCTGGAAAATGAATGGATTCTTGAAAATTTTATTTAGCTACATATACACTGTAACTGGGCCTCGTTTGCTTATTTACATGGATTCATGATGAGGGAGGTGCTGAACACGTTTAGGAGGGTTACCTCTCTTCTTATGTCAGCGTATTCACTTTCTCTGTTGCCATATCGCACATAATGAAGTTCTGGAAAGTTCCACCATACAGTCGTAGGAGAATGAGAGTGAAAAAAGTAAACATCAGGACCTTGATAATATCATCGTAAAATAACCGAGAAAGATAACTAATAAAAACGGACATTTAGGAAACCGAGGAAATGAAACCCGATCACGGAAACACCCCCTACAAACACCCCCTACTTTTCCTTGGAGCATATTGCACTACAGATATATTGGAGTTGACAGTGTTCTGCACAGTGGGAAAAATGCTTGATAAACCACAGGACGCCACATGCCCCCCAAGTCGGCAGGGTGCCACCCACCCC